>NC_083426.1:54195531-54834106 GCF_020745735.1 Hemiscyllium ocellatum
AAAGAGGGAGGAGAGTGGGGGGGAATGGGGGGGAGAGTGGGGGGAAATGGGGAGAGTGTGGGGGGGAATGGGGAAGAGTGGGGGGAAAGGGAGTGTGGGGGGGGAATGGGGAGGGAGTGTGGGGGGGGAATGGGAGGGAGAGTGAGAGGGGAAGGGGATGGTGAGTGTGGGGGAGGAGTGGGGGGAATGGGGGAGAGTGTGGGGGGGGGAATGGGGGAGAGTGTGGGGGGGAATGGGGGAGAGTGTGGGGGGAATGGGGGGGAATGGGGGAGAGTGTGGGGGAATGGGGGAGGTGGGGGGAATGGGAGAGTGTGTGTGGGAGGGAAAAGGGAGGAGCGTGGGGGGAATGGGAGGCTGAGTGTGGGATTGGAATTGGAGGGAGAGTGTGGGGGCAGTGGGAGGGAGAATGTGGGGGGGAATGGGAGGGAATGTGTGGGGGGGAATTGGGAGGGAATGTGTGGGGGGGAATTGGGAGGGAATGTGTGGGGGGGAATTTGGAGGGAGTGTGGGGATGAATGGGAGGGAGAGTGTGGGGGGATGGGAAGAGAGTGTGGGGGAGAGGGGTGTGGGTTGGAGAGGCGTCTGAAGATTGGGGAATGTGGAGAGGGATGGGAGTGAGTGAGGGGAATGGGGCGGAGTGTGGGGGGAGTATGGGAGGGAGAGTGTGGGGGGAATGGGAGAGAGATTGGGGGCTACGGGATGGCGAGTGTGGGGGGCGAATGGGAGGAGAGTGTGGGGGGAATGGGTGGAAGAGTGTGGAGGAATGGGAGGGAGAGTGGGGGATGGAATGGGAGGGAGAATGGGTGGAATGGGAGGGAGAGTGGGGGGTGGAATGGGAGGGAGAGTGTGGGGGGGGAAAGGAGGGCGAGTATGGGATGGAGAGTGTGGGGGGAATGGGAGGGGGAAAGAGGGAGATTGGGGGAGAAGTGGGGGTGTGGGAATAGTGAGTGGGGTAGGGAAAGTGATGGGGGTGATGAGAGTGAGGGGGATGGGGAGGGGGGGAGAGTGTGGCGGCAAGGAGGGGGAGAACAAGGGAAGGGGAGTGAGGGGGAGAGGGGTGAGGGATGGAGAGGCGTCTGAAGATTGGGGGATGTGGAGTGAGTGAGGGGAATAGATAGAGGATGAGTGGGATTGGGGGAGGGCAAAAGTGAAGGGATGGCAAAGAGCAAAGGAGAGAGCAAGGGCAACAGTGAGGGGGAGGGCGAGGGTAGCAAAGAAGGCAAGAGTGGAGGAGCAGGGCAGTGAGGGGAAGAGTCGAGGTGGGGGTCAGGAAGAGTGTGGAAGGTGAGGAAGTACGTTCTCCCTGTGCCTGTGTGGATGACCTCTGGGTGCTCCAGTTTCCTCCCACAATCCAAAGATGTGCAGGTCAGGTGAATTGGCCATGCTAAATTGCCCGTAGTGTTCAGGGGTATTTAAGTTCGGTGCATTAGTCAGAAGTAAATGTCGTCATAGGGTCGGGGAACAGGTTTCGGTGGGATACTCTTCGGAGGGTCGGTGTGGACTTGTTAGGCCGAAAGGCCTGTTTCCACACTGATAGGGATTCTATTCTAGTCTATGATGAGGAGAGGGGGAGGGGGAGAGAGAGAGGGGGAGACTGAGAGGAAGGATTGGGGGGAGATGAGGGAGGGAGAAGAGTGTGGGAGGGGAAGGCAGGTGTGGAGGAGCGGAAGATTGGGGGCTGAGAGTCAGGAAGGGGAGGGTGAGGGGAAGAGTGGGGGAAGAGAAGATTGGGGGCCAGGAGTGAGGGAGGGTGAGAATGGGGGGATGAGAGGTGAAGAGAAGGGGAGTGTGAAGGGATGAGTAGAGGATGGAGGGGGTGTGAGGGGAAGGATGGGGAGGGAGAGTATGAGGAGGAGGGTGAGGGGGTATGGGGGAGGGGGTAGGGTGAATAAGTGGGGGGGGAGGGGAGGGGAGGGGTAGGGTGGAGGAGGGAGATTGAGGGCCGAGATTGGGGGCGTGGAGCATGAGTTTACATTATTGTTTTCTTCAATCCATGGAAGTGGGGTAGGTGTGTAGAAGGTCTGAGCCACCATGGCATGTATGTTGAGGTAGCTTCACCTTGAGTCAGATTGCCCACTGGTTTGTGCAATCAGGACCAGTTATGGAGGCCGGAGGCCAGAAATAACAACTCAGCCTGGCTCCTGAGCGGGTGGGTGCAACTGTGCAAACACTACAGGGCAACAGAAAACAGCATCTCTCTCCAATCAAATAACTAAAACATAGAAGATAGTTAGCTGTTCTCTCCCCCCATTTTCTTCAAGCTGTGGCCTGTAATCAGTGACTGAAAGATGCTATCTATTTTACTTTTACAATCAATTGTGGGCATAAAACAGAGCAAGACACTCGATTAGAGGTCAAGAGCTGAGTGGCCCTGGTGGCACCCAAACTGGGCGTCACTGAACAGGTTATTGCTGGGCAGGTGCTGCTTGATAGCGCTGTTGGTGACACCTTCCATCATTTTATTGATGATAGAGAGTCGACTGATGGTGCAGTAATTCACTAGGTTGGATTGATCCTGCTTTTGCGTACATGATACACAAGGGTAATTTTCCACAATGTCAGGTAGATGTCAGTGCTGCAGCTGTATTGGAATAGTTTGGCTAGGGATGTGGCAAGTTCTAGAACCCAAGTTTTCACTACTTCTGCAGGAATGTTATCAGGACCAAAGCTTTTGCAGTTTCCAGTGCCTCCAACTGTCTCTTGCTATTGTGTGGAGTGAATTGAATTGGCTGAAGACTGGCACCTGTGATGATATGTCCCTCTGGGAGAGGCCAATATGAACAATACACTCAGTACTTCTGGCTGAGGACTATTTGGAATGCTGTACTCTTAGCGTTTGCAATGCTGTACTGGGCTGCACCATAATTGAGGATGGGCATATTTGTGGAGTAAAAAATGAGGTCTGCAGATGCTGGAGATCACAGCTGAAAATGTGTTGCTGGTTAAAGCACAGCAGGCCAGGCAGCATCTCAGGAATAGAGAATTGTGGAGCCTACTCTTCCAGTGATTTGTTGAATTGTCCACCACCATTCACAACTGGATGTGGCAGGACTTCAGAACTTAGATCTGATATGTTAGTTGTCAAAATGCTTAGATCTGTCTATCACTTGTTACATATGTTGTTTAGCATGCATTCCCTGTTTCTCAACTTCATCAGTTTGATACCTCAGTTTTAGAGTAACCTGGTACTGCTTCAGGCATGCCCACTTGTACTGTTTATTGAACCAGGGTGGTCCCTTGGATTGATGGAAATTCGAGATGGAGGGATTTGGCATGATTATTAAATTAATTCACTTGCAGTCAAAAAACACACACATTGTGATTTCATCATCAATCACGAAGGAGACATTTATAATTGCATTAATCCTTGAACAATGCACTATATCCCTGTAAAGTCTGAGGAAAAACCCAGAGACTTCAAGGACCCACAGAGAGAGTTTTAGCGTAAGTGAATTTTCTTTGTGGGATGTAATTTTTCAAAAGCTAACATAGCAGTTATCTTATGTTTTGATCTGTATAACACAGGCTATGACATCATTGGAAATCAAACTTACAATGGCTTCGTGATCAGCACTGCAGCCTCACAGCACTAGGGGCCTGGGTTTGATTCCACACTTAGGCAATTATGTAGAGTTTTCACATTCTCCCTCTTTCTGTCTGGGTTTTCTCCGAGTGCTCAAGTTTCCTCCCACAGTCCAAAGATGTGTAGGTTAAGTGGGTTGGCTATGCTAAATTAACAATAGTGTGCAGGGATCTGTTGGTTCAGTGCATTAATCAGGGGTAAATATAAGATAATAGGATAGGGGAATGGGTCTGGGTGGGTTACTCTTTCGAGCTTCGGTGTGGACTTGTTGGTCCAAAGGGCCCATTTCCACACTGTAGGGATTCTATGATTAGTCAGGAAAATTAGAGGGAAAGGGTAAGGATTCTGTCTGAGATTCTCTTCAGAGGGTGGGTGTGGACTTGATGGAACTTGCTGCACCCTTAATTAAACTGTTTCCACATTGGAGATTATAATGTGCACTCAGAAAAGCTCAAGATAATTAGGAAGATTCAACATGATATTGTCAAGGAAAAATTCATATTTAGCCTATTTATTAGAATTCTTTGAAGGGGAACACAGGCTGTGGATAGAGGGGAGCTCTTGTTTATTATGAGAGGAAGGATACTGTGACAGCACATCTTTGAATGCTGTGTGTAGATTTATTCATTTTATTGAACAAAGAGAATTTGGAAGTTCAGAGAAATTATACAAATACCCGACATCGGCGGCTTGGCTAGGTTGGACAGGCTAGAGTTGTTTTTCTTAGCATTTACAGCGCACGGGATGATTTATTGAAACAGATGTTAATTATGTTGACAAGATGGGATATGGAAAGGAGGCCCTTTGTGGGTCTGTCCATAACTACATGATCTGTGCAAAACTTAGGGGTCACTCTCAGCAGAGATGAGTTTTTTCTCTCTCAAAGAATTGTCCAACTTTGGAATCGTCTTCCACAGAGGGTGGGATCATTGAATATTTTGAAGACAGACAGGGATAAGTTCTTGTTTTGGGGGGGAAGGGGGATACACGGTTATGAGATGTTGTGATCCCAGCACCAGTCAGGCCCAGTTACCCATCCTCCACCCACCACTTCCCGACCCCGCCCCCAGGATCAAGCCCCGCCTCCGGCCCCGCCCCCAGGATCAAGTCCCGCCTCAGGCCCCACCCCCAGGATCAAGCCCCGCCTCCACCCCACCCCCAGGGTCATGCCCCGCCTCCGGTCCTACCCCCAGGGTCAAGCCCCGCCTCCATCCCCACCCCCAGGATCAAGCCCCGCCTCCACCCTCTCTCCCCCCCCCAGGATCAAGCCCCGCCTCCAGCCCCACCCCCAGGATGTGGGCGGGGCAGGCCAGGCCCGCGGAGACTGCGCTCTGATTCCGCGCGGACACTCTGTTCGGGGATCAGGGAGGAGGGGGAAGGATGAGAGGGTGCGACCGGAAGCGGAAGTTAGCCATCTCCTCTGCCGTGTCCATGGAGTCAGGGAGCGGGCCCGGAGAGGCGGATGCTGCGCTCGGTCACCGAGCCACCGGCCTCGTTACCGCCGCCGGCAGGAACGGAAAGGCGGTTGTGTGCGAGCGGTGCGGCTCCCGTGTGCTCAGCCCCGGGGCAGCTCGGTACCAGCGGATAGAGGTGGGGGGGGATGGGGAGGGGTGGGATTTGCGGGCGGCTGTGGGGAGGGGTGTGGGTGGGGGGTGGGAAGGGGAGTGTGGGGTGGGGTGTGAGGAGGGGAGGGGGTGGGAGGGGGGTGGGATGTGAGTGGGGAGGGGGTGGGGTGGAGAGGGATTGGGAAGGGGTGGTGGGGTGGGGGAGGGAGGGGGTGTGGAGGGAGGTGGGGGAGGGAGGAGAGAGGGATGGTGGTAAGTAGGTGGAGGTGTCGGGAACCGGGAGTGATTGGCGAAGTGGGGAGCCGTGGGGAGATGGGCAGTCTATTGGGGCGAGGAGGAGGTGGTGAGTGGAAGGGTGTGGGCACATGGGGATGGTGGGGAGGAAGTGATTGGTCAGGGGAAGGAGGAGAGTTCAGTGCCTAAGAAGGTTGGATTTTATTTGTGTTGATCGTCCAGCATTTATTATGGTGTTGATGTCTGGGCATTGTGGTTTAAAATGGACTTTATTTTGCAGATGTTTCTTCCATCGATGAGGCAGAGTGTGGCACTGGGCCCTGAGGAAAGCTCAGTACAAGGGGATATGCTCCAGGAGCATTGGTTCGTTGATGACATGTATACCTTTGAGAATGTTGGCTTCACCAAGAACGTGAACAATATCAAGTATCTGGTTTGTGCTGACTGTGAGATTGGGCCCATTGGCTGGCACTGCCTGGATGATAAAAAGAGCTTTTATGTGGCTCTGGATCGAGTGCAACATGAATAGCAGGCGATGAGGAGCCAGCAGGGTTACAGCACAATCCACTGGTGGGATGCTTCTGTCTCTCACTCTGCATATACTCCCTGTCTGTCGCCTGAGACTGGGGGCTGAACACAGACTTCCTCACATGGCATCCCCAACAGACTGTTCTCCGCAGATGTCTGTGTGAGCCATGGTGTAGACTGCACACACAGCTCTTTACCTGTGGCATACTGACCAGTCTAGTATTTCACCATCACATGCCACACAGTTTCTGATGAGGTGATTGCTCAGTTTGAACCATTTTTGTTATTATTAAAAACTGTTCTCAATGCTGTGTGTTATCTTTGAAGAGCAGAGCCAATCAGATTTTGCAACTAGTGGGAGAGAATGTGAGGAATTTGGTTGGGTTTGTGCCACTGCAGTCTGCCAGGGAGGGTCAGGACTGTGCCGCTGCAGTCTGCCAGGGAGGGTCAGGACTGTGCCACTGCAGTCTGCCAGGGAGGGTCAGGACTGTGCCACTGCAGTCTGCCAGGGAGGGTCAGGACTGTGCCACTGCAGTCTGCCAGGGAGGGTCAGGGTTGTGCAATTTGCATTCCCACAGCATGTGCCGGGGGGGGGGGGGAAGGTGGTGAAATACAGTGGAATAATCTAAAGGTAAGGAGTAATATTCTTTAAAAAGTTAGTGAACAGTTTGCAGTATACAGATCGGTAGAATTATAAACAGTTGTATACAGGAAAGATGTTGACAATAAGTACATTAAATAGGCAGTAGTTTTAAATTGAAGTTATTTTGGAACGGATGAGAAAGAAGGTCAAGTATAATTATAGCTTCATGAAGGTTGTAAGGAGTAGGAGCAGATTATTCAGTGCATGAAGCGCACTGCACTGTTCAGCAATATCTGATCATAGTGTTGCCTTAACTCCATGTCATGGGCATTGTAGTCTGGAAAGCAGAGTTCTGAAGCAGGACAAGCTCTACTTCATACAGACATCCCCAGGGCTCGGGGAAAATATAAGAAGCTGACTGACTAGTGCTGCAATAATTCTAGGAAAATTGAGCAATGCATTAGACTCAAGAGTGGGAGAATCAGAAGAAAAGATTAAACCGTTATTGAGCAGTATAAGCTCAAAAAGGCTTGAAAGAAAAGTCAGCACATTATGCTTTGAACTAACATACAGTATCAGTAAGATAGGGCAGTGATGAGAATGCTGCATAGTAGAGAGATATTCCTGGCAATACAATACTTGGTGTTTGTACAAATGTAATGATTGTTTGGCTCAGTTTAAAGCAAGGATTTATTTATTGAATATCATGACCAACTAGCAGAGTTGTTAGTTGATAATTATGCATATGAACGGTTGAAGACAATTAATTTGTAACCAGATAATAGTCTAAGTATCAGGTGAAGCTTTGTGTCAACCTTTTATGACCCAGAGAAGTTAATCATAAGAGGAAGTAGTGCAACTTTTCTATTTCAGTAGAACAGGGGATTCGTTTGCGAGAGAATAAAGTGAGGTGATTTACAGAAGACAAACAAAAAAGTGCACTAAACCTGCACTCCACCAAAACAGAAAAGCGCATCAACTGCCATTTTGAAGTTTCCTCAATGAAACAGGAGCAATCCAAACCAACAGAAATTATGGTTCAACAGGGGAGCACGGTACAAAAACTGGAAAAGCCGGCAATTTTACAGTATGTCTGTTAGAATACAGACAACTGTGAAGCAAACGAAAATGTCCCTAAAACAACAACAACAGTTGAGAAGTGTGAAAGCTGTAAGACAGACAAAAGAAAACCTTTTTTGGAGAATTCAATGATTCTAAAAACTAAAAGTACTGGTGCATCACACTGGAAGCAAATGGATGTAACATTTTAAACTTTGATAAGAGGCTTTTTTTTTGATGTTATGGATCAACCTAAAGTTGCAAGGTACTGGAGGAACCTCTGAAATTTAAAGAAAAAGCATAGGTACAAGGCATGAGAAATCATAGAATATCTTATTCATGATAATGATCTCCACTAAGCAAAGCATGCTTCAAGCTGAAAGAAACTGATGAGGTTGATGAGATTGCAGCTGCGGAATACGCATATGAATCTTGAATCAAATTCCCAAAATTAACATGGAACAAGGAGTGCAAGTTTGTGAAACAGAGAATAATATTTCTTTGGTACATTGGCAAAGCTGCAGGAATGAAAATTAGACTTCAGAAGGCCAGAGGTGTTAGAGAATTCCACATATATAGCACCATCACAGAATTCCTTGCAATGGTAAATGAAATGTGCTAGATTTATCAAAATTACAACCATATAACAGAGGAGCATGAGGCAACTTGTTCCATCATGCAATAAAATCGGGGCTGATCTGATTTGTCCATATTCCTGCCTGCTCCCAGTAATCTTTCATCCCCTTACAGATAAAGAATCAATCTATCTCTGTTTCAAAAATATTCAAAGACTTGCATCGCTGTGAAACAATTTCTCCTCATCTATGTTTTAATTGGGTTATTTTATTTTCTAAACAGTCACTATCAGTTTCCCGCACAGGAACTTTGCAAAAGCCTTGCTGAAGTCCAAGTAGACTACATTAAAAGTATTGCCTTCATCTCCACTCTGGTCACTTTGAAAAATATCAATCAAGTTGGTCAGAAATGACCTCAACTTAAACCATGCTAACTGTTCTTGATTAATTTTTGTCTCTCATCTCCGAATGTAGATTAATTCTGTTCTTGGGAACGCTTCTAATAATTTGCCCACCACTGAGGTTAGACTGACTGATCTGAAGCAAATGAAATACATCAAAGGATATTGAGAGAAGGTGGAAATTGCAGAGGCATTGACTGTAATCTTGAGATTCTCCTTTGATACAGTGATGGAGCCAAGAATTGGACAATACTACACCTTGTTCAAAAGGGTGTAAGGATAAACCCAGCAACTACAGTTTAATTTTCAGTGATGGGAGGTTTTCAGAAATGATCATCTGGGATAAAACTGATAGTTACCCGAGCAATTGTAGGTTAATGAAAGGAAAGCCAGATTGGATCTGTTTAATGCAAATCATGTTTAAATTACCTGGAGTTTTTCTTTTTTTATATATAGACATTTTGATTAGAAATTTAACATTTTTACAAGTTTACAAAAATAAACAAAACTCTTAAGTACAAACATTGATATACAATTAAATCTTAAATATATAATAACCAAAATTTAACAAAAGAAAAATACCGAGAGAAAAAAAGCAAAACTCAACTAACTACTAATCTAACCTACGACTAACCAGAGTGTATAATTAAGTCTCTTACATTATTCAAACAAGAGGAAAAAAAAACAACAGATAACATAGAAATTGGATCGTGAGATACATTCTCAGAATGTGTTAACATCAAATGTAACAAAACACATTGGGGAACATCATCTGCATAAAGGGTAATTTTATGTTTACCTGTACCAATCCTCGGAGCCATTATATTAGGATCAGCCCGTATGGCTTCTGCTAGTGGTTCAATTATTAGTGTAAATAACAATGGCGAGAGAGGATATCCCTGACAGCAGCCCCTACCCACACTGAAGCTATCCGAGCCTAGTCCATTGGTAACCACAACCGCTTTGGGATCACTATACAATGTTGAGACGCATTTGGTAAACACCTGTCCAACGCCAAACCTTTCCAATGTGTAAAACAAATATGACCATTCAACCCTATCAAATGCCTTTTCCACGTCTAATGAGACTACTACTCCTGGTATCTTTCCCTGATGACAGGCTTGGATCATGTTCAAAACCCTTCTAATATTATTGGATGATCTATGGCCCTTAATAAACCCCGTCTGATCCTCCTTTATAATATATGGCAGTACCCTTTCTAGTCTCAGTGCTAACATTTTAGAGAGGATTTTAAAATCTACATTTAGCAAGGATATTGGTCTATATGACGTACAGTCTTCTGGATCTTTTCCTTTTTTAAGGATAAGAGAGATATTTGCCTCTTTCAGCGAAGGCGGGAGACAGCCCTGACTATATGCATAGTTATACATGTCCATAAGTGGATCAGCCAATATTTCTGTAAATTCTTTATAGAATTCAGCTTGAAAACCATCTGGGCCAGGTGCCTTACCGCTCTGAAGTTGCCTGATTGCGTCAAGTAATTCTTGGACTGTTAGGAGAGCATTTAAGACCGATACCTGTTCCGGAGTTAAGCCTGGAAAGGTCAAATTTTTTTTAAATGATTGCATCTTCCAAGTCCTGTCTTCACAATCCTGCAATTTATTTAAATCAGAATAAAATTGTCTAAAGATTGCATTAATCTTTTTATGATCATGAGTCAAAATACCCATACTTTCCTCGATAGACGTGATAGTTTGAGGGGCCTTTTTTTTTCTTTGCAAGAAATGCTAAGTATCTACCCGGTTTGTCACCAAATTCATATAACCTTTGTTTTACAAATAATATTTCCCTCTTAGCCGTTTGAGTAAGCGTAGTGTTTAGAGCTGTCCTAAGGGCCAGAATCCTTTGCAATTTTATAATAGAAGGTCTATCAGCGTATGCTGTTTCAGCTGCTTTTAAGGATGCTTCGAGCAGACGCTGTTGTTCTCCCTTTATTTTTTTCTGGGTCGCTGAGTAGGAGATGATCAAATCTCGCGCATTAAGCTTTGATGGTCTCCCACATCATTGATGGGTTGCTAGCCATACCTAAATTAATTTCTAAAAAGGTTTTAAATACTTGAGAGAAGTACTTTACAAATTTACTGTCTTTCATTAGGAACGGGTCCATACACCAATGCTGAGGGGATGTCCCATTGTTCCTCGCCGTGGTTTCCATATATACAGTAGCATGGTCAGAAATTGCTATACTGCCTATTTTTACAGGATGATATGGAATTTTTAAAAATCGAGGGGGCAAAAAACGTATCAATTCTGGTATGGCATTTATGTGGATTGGAGTAAAAAGAAAAATCTCTGCCCTGTGGATGAAGACATCTCCATACATCTACTAGTCCTAATTCTTTGTTCAGATCCACCAATTGTCTAGATCTGGGAGATACTCCTGCAGTACTCTTGGGAATCCTATCTATTTCTGGATCCATAATACAATTAAAGTCTCCCCCTATAATTGTATGAGGGCACCGAGAGCCATCAATTTTGAGAAGACTTCCGTTATAAATTTAAAGGGGTGTGCCGGAGGGCAGTACAAATTTAAAATCCCATATTCATTTCTATTTATAAGGGCTTTGATCAGAATATATCGTCCAGATTCGTCTTTTATCTGATTTAGGATTTTGAAAGGGAAATTCTTCCGAACAAGAATAACAACTCTCCTACTTTTTGAGCTAAAAGAAGAAAAAAAGGTCTGATCAAATCCACCCTGCCGTAATTTTAAGTGTTCTTTATCCGACAGGTGTGTCTCCTGTAGGAGAGCTATATCAACTCTTTCTTTCTTAAGATTTGATAATATTTTCTTCCTTTTGACTGGCGAATTACTCCCCTTGACATTCCAGGTGCACCACTTAAACGACTGATCAACGATAATCATCCAGGCAAATCCGAGACCCCTCAGGAGGGGAAACCTTATCCAAAACACCCCAAGCATAGAGCATATAAAATTCACAAAAATAAAGGCTCTCTAATACACTCACAACAGGATAATAAAAAACTATTTCTAAATAATAAAAAATATATAAAACGTATTTAAATGGAGATTTTCCCCTTGTTCCCGGGGGTATCATTTCCTTTCCAAAGGTCCATCGTATCCTCTCCCAACCAGTGCCCCACCCTTGACCCAGGCGCTCCTCAATAGGATGAGGAGAATTCAGATATAGTACAAAGCCAGAGTTAACAGTGAGCGCCTTACCCCCCCCCCCCACACACACACCTGGATATATTTGGTAATGTTAATACCATGTATAAACATATATAACTATAAAATTACAACCTCAACAAATAATAATTAAATATAATAATACAAAATAGCAAGGGAAAACAACCCCGCTTCTAGAGACAGAGGTAAAATAGAATGAAAGCGTCGATCTTCGCATCCAGCTTGGAGATGACTTCCATAAGGCTTGCCACTGTATGTAAGTCCCCCGGAACGGCTGCAGACGCCTCTGCTGCAGCTGGAAAGGATGGGGGAGGGGTTCCTGCTTGCTGAGAGCTGCGGGCTCCCTTCCCTTTAGTCATTTTTACTAAAGATTAGATTGTTTAAATTTAATACTAAACAACTAATTACATTAAGTAAAGGCTATTTGAAATGATGTGGTGGGGGTGGGTGACCCACTTTGTCCAAGTCTTGGGAGGAGCACTATAGACTCAGACTTGCTGAGTTGCCGCCATCTTGGATCCCCCTGGAGTTTTTCTTTTTAATGAGGTCATTGAGAGAATTGATGGAGGTCATACTTGATAAACTCATGAATAAAGTTAAGAGTTCATGGAACAAAAAGGACAGTAGCAACCTGGTTATACAATTGATTGAGTCTTAGGGAGTAGATTTTTTTTGAAGGCCCAAGGAAGTTTTATAGTTTTCAAGACTCAGACTTTGGAAAGCATTTGTCTCAGAATGATGATCACCGTTCACGAGGCAAATGTTCTTGTACTATTTCTTTAAGGCTGCGAGACTTGAACAACTTACTGGCATCGTAAAAAGCAACGAGAAGCATTCAAGGTTTTAAGTTATAACAGTAACTCTATTATTCTATGCCGACAGACCTGCTGAGTTTCTCCAGGGTTTTGTTTTTATTTTAAATGTATTCCATCTTATGCAGTGGCACAGTGACTCAGTAGTTAGCACTACTACTTCACAGCACCAGGGACCCCAATCCAATTCCACCTTTGGGTGATTGTCTGTGTGGAGTTAGCACATTCTCCCTGTGTCTGCGTGAGTTTCCTCCTGGTGCTCTGATTTCCTTCCATAGTCCAAAGATGGGCATGCCAAGTGGATTAGCCATGGGAAATGCAGGCTTAAGGTTAGTTGGCAGGTCTGGGTGAGATGCTGTTTGGAGGATTGGTGTGGACTGGGTGGACTGAATGGCCTGTAACCACTCTGTAGAGATGCAATGATTCTATGATCTTTACTGTCTGAATCATGAAGGGGAAGAACAAAATTCCCAACACCAAGGTTCCTGCAAAATGCTCGAGTAAAAAGTAAGGTCTGCAGATGCTGGAGATCAGAGTCGAAGAACGTGCTGGAAAGCACAGCAGGTCAGGCAGCATACGAGGAGCAGGAGAATCGATGTTTCAAGCATAGGCCCTTCATCAGGAATGTGGCCCAAGAGCATGTTCATCAGAATTCAGCTTTGTTCAGTTGATCTACATGGAGAATTCCTGGATATTAAGGGCTATAGTGTACAACCAGTGAACACGAGAACCCGTACCACAGGATGTCCTAAATAAAGCAACCTCAAAGCTTCCAAGTTGGATCCCAATATGGAGAAACACCATGCAGCCAGACACAAATAGAAAAGTTTTCATTTCTGAGGAGAATGGAATCAATTGTCTTTGGGACCACTGAGTGTGATGTAAAACTAATGTCTCCATTCAAACCTCCAACACTGACTTCATATGTGGTGTATAGGATTATCCAAATCAAGATTTAGTCCATTGCCACACATTAGATGATATTCACCTATAATAAAACCAGGCATTTCCATTTCCGATGAACACTAGCCCATTGCTTCTACATTGAGAAAATCATTATACAATCAGGCAGGATCAATATGATTTTGTGGAAGGAAATTATGTTTGACAAATCTATTCCAGTGCTTTGTAATAAACAGGGTGGATAAAGGAAAGTAGTAGGTGTGTGTTTGAATTTCTATAACGCATTTGAAAGATGCCTCATAATAAAAGTTACTATTCATGATATGAGCTAGAGATGTTGGGCAGGTACTAGCTTCGATAGAGGATTAGTAGCAGCAGATGGAATCAGGATAAATGGGTCATTATCAGGGATGGTAAACTGTAGTTAATGGAGTGCTACAGGAATCCCTGGTACAATCTCACTTATTAACACTCTTAATGATTAAAGGAACCAACTGTATTGCAGCTAAATTTGATGATGATGCGAAGATAGGTAGGAAAGCAAATCACGAGGATAGAGTCTGTGAAGGAATATAATTAGGTTAAGGGAATGGCCAAAAACATAACAATGAAAAAGTGAATTTGTCCACTTTGGCAGAAAAAAAATTGTTAAAGCAGCAGGATATTTAAATGGAGAGAAACAGTCAAATGCTGCAGTACATGCACATAAATCACAAATGTCAGCAGGCAGAGAAAGCAAGTCATTAGGAAGACAAAGGAAATGTGATACGACCAGATGAAGTGAATCGCACCTCATCTTCTTAGTCAACCTCAACTAAGATCTTGTTGACATGCAGTTATACCTCACTCCAATTAAATCAAAGTTAACTAGTTCACCATAAATATTACAGAGCCAATTACTAAGTTTATTGAGTGAGAGAGAGGAATTTTACTACTTACTAATAAAATAATAAAGATGTGACATTAAACATCAAGGGAGGCATTAATTTGACATCACACACAAGTGCAAACTTTTTAAAAAAAGGAATAGTGTCTGATATAAAAGCAAGCAGATAAAAGGTTATGCAGTTTAAAATTGTTCTGGTGTGCTGACAGTGTAAAGTTTTAACCTGAGACCATGGTTGCAATGTAGTGCCCGAGATCAGCCATCAACATTGTAAATATCTTTTGAATTCTTCCTGTCCAGCGGCTGTTGAGTGCTTCCTGACAGAGAGCAGATAAAGAATCTTCCAGTTCTGATGTTGCAAATGTATCTCCAATACAATGAGAATTACACAAAAGAATAGGCAAAAAGCAAAGCTATTTATATCGAAAATTTGGAAAGATACTATAAACAGTAAAAAGAAATATTGTGTTTCCTTTCTGCACGTTCACCTGATATACTTCTCTGTCTGCACCTGAGACACAGATAGGTTAACTCATTCATTTTCTCATAGATCTCTAAGAAAAGCTTATCCAAGTCTCCTTCATCTGAAATACTAAAATAGCTTGAGATGTCTTTCGAGCGCTGGCTTGCAGACTGTAAAAACTAAATTGCCCTTTTGCTGGTCAAAATTCTTCTGTATTGAACCTGCTTTTGGGCCCTTTCCATCAATCTCTCACAAGCTGTCAGATAAATCTTTCTGACCCTTACAAAATACAAGTTATCTTCACACAACTGAAAACCAAAAATTCATTTACCTCTACTTTCAAACACATTTACAAATAATAATGATAATTGATTATAATCCTTTACCAGGACGCACTTTTATCAGCCTTTATTTTAGGGCCACATCTAATTTGTTTGCATAGAGTGGTGTCAAGCCTCACAAATGGAAGCAAAATAATTTATTATAAGACTAAAATGAGCAACAAAAGAATATTTCTATGATGTGGAAATTGACTTAAAACATAATAGATTGAATGAACTGTCAAGAAGTGATGTATTTTTGGCTAAAATGTAGCATTCTGAATTGGAAGTGGACTCAGTACTGTGGAAAGTATTAGAGAACAGGTTCACTGGGTATTAAAGGTAGTTCCTTCTTGGCATTAAAGATCACAAGGTTTAGATATTTGTCATCAAACTGTCCAAACATATTATGACACAGCTTTGAAGAGGTGGGACTTGAAGCCTTGACCCTAGCTCAGAAGGAAGGACACTCCCTCTGCACCATGACAGCCACTATTACAAGATTAGAGTAGATTACCTAAAGTGTGGAAACAAGCCCTTCGGCCCAACCAGTCCACACTGACCCTCCAAAGAGAAACCCACCCAGACCCATTTCCCTCTGACTAATGCACCTAATACTATGGGCAATTCAGCATGGCCAATTCACCTGACCTGCACATCTTTGGACTGTGGGTGGAAGCCAGAGCACCCGGAGGAAACCCACGCAGACACGGGGAGAATGTGCAAACTCCACACAAACAGTTGCCCTCGGCTGGAATTGAACCTGGGACCCTGGTGCTGTGAGGCAGCAGTGCTAACCACTGAGCCACCATGCCTGTAAACCTCAATAGGGCTTTAACAGATCCAGCAATATTGGTCACCTTCCTGTGTATTACTACCTTGCTGCTGTGGAAAACTTGAGCATTCTGCTGTTCCTGAGAGTGAAACCATTAGGAGTTTTCAACTCCTAAGAGAGCCACCATGGTAGTAGGGTTAGAGGGGAGGGACTAGACAAAAGTTCAATCCAAACAATTCTCAACAGCAATTCAAGCAGAAGATATCCGTGTGATATCAACAGGTGCAAGGGCAGATGAAGGCTGAAGCAGTAGGGGGATCTCCACATGTTCAGATTTGATTGCCACTGAAGCAGTATCTACCATCAAGGACCACGTGTCTGCTGATGCGTAATAGCATTCCCATGTTGAAAGATGTCTCACACATAGCACCAACCTAGAACATCAAGACCCTTGAGAAGTACCATCAGAGCTGTTTGAGACAAATTCTCCACATCAGCTGGGAAGACAAGTGTACTAACATCAATGTCCATGAAGCAGCCAATGGCACCGGCATCAAGGCCATAGTCATCTGACACCACTGGCCACATGTCTAGGATGCCAAGAGTTCTGACCACCAAAGCAAATCTTCACCCAGTTCAAGAAAGGCACTTGAATGAGAGAAGGACAGATGAAACATTTCAAACACTTCTTTTGAAAACTTCCCTCAGGAAATGGAACATCAACGTGAATGAGCGGGAACCCCTTGTTCAGCAGAAACTGACTGGTAGGAGCCTCCTGGAGAAGGGGACATAATTCTTACAGAACATCAGCCGATTACAAGAAATGTGGAAAAGGAACTGAAGAAAGGAATGCCAGTGAACTCAAAGCCAATGTCTAATCCAGCTCCTGATCAGCGGGCACAGATCCGCAAAACCCATGACACGGAATTTCCCGGGTGGATAGTCCTTCTCCTTAGCCAGTAGAAGTGGGCTGGGCACACCACGGAAAGGATATCAGGGCTTCAGAGAGAATTCCATGGAGACCCGTTGGGATTTTGTCTGGGATGAGTAAGGACAAATTTCCTCTAAGAATTGAGGCTCCTTTGACGGGCTCTCCCCCAGAGGGATGCCCGGGGTCAGTGTGATGGACACACACACAGAGAGAGCCTTACCTGCTTTGTCCCGGCTCTCTCGCTGGTGCGGAAACCCCGCCCGCAGCCGCTCCCGATTCCACGGAGGGCGGGCGGCTTTACCGACTGCGGGAGCTGGGAGAGGGAAGCGGCTGGGAGGATGGTAAGTTCAGGAGTTGGAGTGGGGGGCAGGGGGCGTATACGGCGGGGGAATCCCGGTGGGAGTGGGGTCCCAGAGAGGGATCCAGTGGGAGTGGGGTCCCGGAGAGGGATCCTGTAGGAGTGGGGTCCCGGTGGGAGTGGGGTCCCGGAGGGGATTCCGATGGGAGTGGTAGTGGATCCCTGTCTCCCTCCTGCACAGCTGAAATCTGGGTCGGGTGTTTATACAGAGCCACAAGTTGACAGAGTTTTCTGAGCAAAACTCCCCCCGTCTCGCTGTTGTCTGACTCTTGGACTTATTTCCTCATTGGCAGGGCGCTGAGGTGTTCAGTGGGACCCCTCTCTGGAGTGAGTGGAGCTTTTCCTGATCATATCTGTGTCCCCTCAGCGACTCCAACCTGGGAATGTTGCTGTGCTTGAATCCATCAGCTGTGGGCATTAGTCCAACCCCCCCCCCCCCCCCCCCAAAAAAAAGCCCTGACTAATTCACTTTTACTCCAGTGTCGTGCACATCTAATCGAGTGTCTTGCTCTGTTTTATGCCCACAATTGATTGTAAAAGTAAAATCATGAAGAGCCGGCCCTCACCCTGACGGTTGAAAATGTGTTGCTGGTTAAAGCACAGCAGGTTAGGCAGCATCCAAGGAACAGGAAATTCGACGTTTCGGGCATAAGCCCTTCCCGAAACGTCGAATTTCCTATTCCTTGGATGCTGCCTAACCTGCTGTGCTTTAACCAGCAACACATTTTCAACTGTGATCTCCAGCATCTGCAGACCTCACTTTTTACCCCTCACCCTGACGTCTGCTTTAACTTATCCTGGTTAATAGAGTGAACAGTGAGATGACAGGCTGAGCCGGTTTGACAACTCCCTGCTCTCTCAACCCTCTGAGCCCGTGTAAGGTCTTGTTCACAATGTCTGGAGGGCTTCTCAGAACTCTGACAAACCTGGAATTTGAAGCCTTTTTTAAATTTTTCTAAATTGCCTCCCTATGTTTTTAGCCCTGCTGCTGGTGAGTGAGGCAGTCAGCACACAGAGGGGAGAAGGCAAATTATCCCTGAAACCAATCTTAGAAGATCTCAAATTCAGTGACACGCCTGGTTTCAGCCCCAGGTCAGTTCGAGGAGTGGTTTCCAGTCAGCCTGTTGGTTCAACCTGACTTTAGAGCAGGGAGAATCCAATTCTTGCTGTTACACGTTGAGACATGTTCATCATATTGAACAGATAATGGGACTTGGCTTCTGAAGCAAATTACTGAAGATGCTGGAATCTACACTGGAAAAAACAATGCTGGAGATCACAGCGGGTCAGGCAATGTCCATGCAGGGAAAGCAAGCTAATCTTTTGAGCCCAGATGAAGAGTCATGAGAGCTCTGATGAAGAGTTAAAACGTTAGCTTGCTTTCTCTCTGGAGTTTACCTTTTGGCTGTTTCATTGCAGGATGGGACTGCGGAGGGTATATGTTAATGAGGGGTACCCAGGACACACTAACCACTTCCTGTTTTCTCTGCCCTTCCTTCAGAGAGAGTGCATCTCAGTCCACGTGGGCCAGGCTGGAGTTCAGATTGGCAATGCATGTTGGGAACTGTACTGCCTTGAGCATGGAATCCAGCCAGATGGGAACATGCCAAGCAGTAAGGTCGCTGATTGGGATAACGACTCCTTCAATACCTTCTTCAATGAAACAGAAGCAGGAAAACATGTCCCCCGTGCTGTCTTTGTAGACCTGGAGCCTTCAGTGATAGGTAAGGAATGAGGAAGGTTAGTGGTTAACTGTGATGGTGGGAAGATGTCCTGAGACTTATCTTTGTCTGTTAATGAAGATCTAATGCTTTTGAACAGAACTGTCTGGAAGGTCAAACCTCCTTTTCTGGTTACCATGCAGACCACTCCACAGTGGTCCACAGGTCAATGCCTGTTCCTGTTCGACCAGGTGAAGAGTTAGGTCAGAAACACAAACAGAAATTGCTGGAAAAGCTCAGCACTGAAAATGTGTTGCTGGAAAAGCGCAGCAGGTCAGGCAGCATCCAAAGAGCAGGAGAATCGACGTTTCAGGCATGAGCCCTTCTTCAGGAACGAGCAGAGTGTGTCCAGCAGGCTAAGATAAAAGGTAGGGAGGAGGGACTTGGGGGAGGGGCGTTGGAAATGCGATAGGTGGAAGGAGGATAAGATGAGGGTGATAGGCCGGAGTGGGGGTGGGGACGGAGAGGTCAGGAAGAAGATTGCAGGTTAGGAGGGCGGTGCTGAGTTTGAGGGTTGGGACTGAGACAAGGTGGGGGGAGGGGAAATGAGGAAACTGGAGAAATCTAGGTTCATCCCTTGTGGTTGGAGGGTTCCTAGGTGGAAGATGAGGCGCTCTTCCTTCAGCCGTCGTGTTGCTATGGTCTGGTGATGGAGGAGTCCAAGGACCTGCATGTCCTTGGCGGAGTGGGAGGGGAGTTGAAGTGTTGAGCCACGGGGTGGTTGGGTTGGTTAGTCCGGGTGTCCCAGAGGTGTTCCCTGAAACATTCCACAAGTAGGCGGCCTGTCTCCCCAATATAGAGGAGGCCACATCGGGTGCAGTGGATGCAGTAAATGATGTGTGTGGAGGTGCAGGTGAATTTGTGGTTTGAGAACGTAGCTGAAGAGCTTCTGGGCAGAGGAGATGACCTGGGGGGTGCAGTGAGAGAGGGACTCACTGAAATCCTTGTAGATGGAGGAAGAGAGCTTCTTCAAGGAAGGCATCCTTGCAAGAGGATTCGCAGTAGGTTAAAATCTTTGAGGAGAAAATGAGGAATGCAGATGCTGGAGATCAGAGTGATCTCCACAAGGGATGAACTCAGATTTCTCCAGTTTCCTCATTTCCCCTCCCCCCACCTTGTCTCAGTCAAATCCCTCGAACTCAGCCCCACCTTCCTAACCTGCAACCTTCTTCCTGACCTCTCCGCGCCCACCCCCACTCCGGCCTATCACCCTCACCTTGACCTTCTTCCACCTATCGCATTTCCAACGCCCCTCCCCCAAGTGCCTCCTCCCTACCTTTTATCTTAGCCTGCTGGACACACTCTCCTCATTCCTGAAGAAGGGCTCATGCCCGAAACGTCGATTCTCCTGCTCTTTGGATGCTGCCTGACCTGCTGCGCTTTTCCAGCAACACTTTTTCAGCTCTGATCTCCAGCATCTGCAGGTCCTCACTTTCTCCTCAGCAGTCTCGCAGAATCTGTAGAGAGGAATCCGAGTTAACATTTCAGGTCGAGTGACCCTTCCTTAGTTCTGAACAATAAGAGTTTGATTTGCCAGGTTTCAAAGAAGCCTCTGTTTATCTCCTGGGCATAATCCATCAATCAGCTGTCCACAGCAATGGGAGCTGGAGGCTGAGTCAGTGTATAGAGGAATAGGGTTAGAACATTTTAGGATCACACAGTCCCTGTTTTTTTAAGTGATCCCAAGCTCTGGTAAAGGGGTGGCTTTAGATTAGATTTGATTAGATTCCCTACAGTATGGAAACAGGTCCTTCGGCCCAACAAGTCCACACCAACCCTCCGAAGAGTAACCCACCCATTTCCCTCTGACTAATACACCTAACACTATGGGCAATTTAGTATGGCCAATTCACCTGACCTGCATATCTTTGGACTGTGGGAGGAAAAACTGAGGACTGCAGATGCTGGAGATCAGAGCTTAAAAATGTGTTGCTGGAAAAGCGCAGATGGTCAGGCAGCATCCAAGGAACAGGAGAATCGACGTTTCGGGCCAGAGCCCTTCTTCAGGGATGTGGGAGGAAACCGGAGCACCCGGCTTGTGCTGCTTTTTTTTAGTATTATACAGTTATAGCAAGAATTCCTATATTTGTATTCAAAATCCTTCACAATAATCCTAATATTATTTTTGTTTGCCTTCCTAATTGCTTGATGTGCCTGTATGTTAACTTTTTTGATTTATGTGTGAGGACACCAACATTCAATAAAGAAATTACAATCTTCTATTATTCCTACCAAAGAGAGTCAGTTCACATTTCCCTACTTGAGTCCCTTTGTACTCACTGGTGTTGCACAATCCTGTGTAGTGCTTCAATTTGTTGAGGATCCTTTGTTACCTTCTTCTCTTCTAGACCAGATCAGGACGGGGATTTACCGGCAGCTTTTTCATCCAGAACAATTGATCACAGGAAAGGAAGACGCTGCTAACAACTATGCCCGAGGACATTACACTGTGGGAAAAGAAATCATTGACATGGTCCTGGACCGTGTCCGAAAGTTGGTTAGTATTGGGATGGGGAGTGCAAGGAAGTGTCACATGAACTAGTGGGCGGCACGGTGGCACAGTGGTTAGCACTGCTGCCTCACAGCGCCTGTAGACCCGGGTTCAATTCCCGACTCAGGCGACTGACTGTGTGGAGTTTGCACATTCTCCCCGTGTCTGCGTGGGTTTCCTCCGGGTGCTCCGGTTTCCTCCCACAGTCCAAAGATGTGCGGGTCAGGTGAATTGGACAAGCTAAATTGCCCGTAGTGTTAGGTAAGGGGTAAATGTATGGGTGGGTTGCGCTTCGGCGGGTCGGTGTGGACTTGTTGGGCCGAAGGGCCTGTTTCCACACTGTAAGTCTAATCTAATCTAATCTAAACTAGTCAGCACACGTTAGGCTCTTGACCTGTTTGCAGCTCTTCATCTCCAATTAATGATTGTGTCCTTTCCTTGGTCATCAGCTGTTCCATTGTACTACATTTGGCACCATATTGTGCTCTCCTTCAGTCCTTGTCACAATTTCCTATGTTGTTCTCTCAATTCTTTACCCGGGATGGCTGGAATCACCCTTCATGTCAGAGCATACTTAGCACAGATCAATGTGGATCTGTCACATCTCTCTCCCTGTGGCAGACTATTTGTTGGACCATGGTGTGGTTAATATTGAACAGCTGAATATCTTGTTTCTTTTCAGGTAAACAGCCCCCAGCAGGACCAATTTTCAAGTTATGAGCCTAGCTATGACTTCCTATGAAAATGCTTTATTAGCAGAAATCTACAGACTATGTTTAGACAATATTGGAGCAATAATAGAGAATAAATTAACATAATTTTATAAATTATGTTCTGGGACATACAGTAATGTGTGCCATCCATTAGCTGCACTGCTTCTTTGACAGAATCTTCCAAATCCAGAACCTCTAGCGCCTAGAATGACAAGGACTACAAGTACATGGGAAAACTAGCTACTCATGATATATATAAATGGCCTGAATGAGGGAACCAAATGCATCATTTCCAAATTTGCTGACAATATAGTCCTGGGTGAGATTGTGAGGGATAAGGAGCAAGCAAAGAAACTTCAAGATGATTTAAACAAGTTGAATGAGTGTGCAAACCACATAACAAATGCAGTACAACATGACTAAATGTGAAATTATACATGTGAACAACAGTAAGGAAGAGTGTTATTTTTAAGAGTGACATATTGGGGAATGTGGATGTCCAAAGGATCTGGTTGTTCTTGTGCACTGGTCAATGGAAATAGCCTAGCAGGTGCAGCCAATAATTAGGAAGGCAAATGGTAAATACACTTTAAATATAAGAGGATTGGTGTTCATGTCTTACTCCAGTTACAGAAAACCTTGGTGAGACCACACTTGGAGTACTGCATGCATTTTTACCTGCAGAACCTAAGAGAAGACGTACTTGCAGGCGAGAGTGTGTAGTGGTGTTTCACTGGGCTGAAACTAGGATTGGCAGGAACGTCCTATCAGGAAAGATTGTTTTAACTTGGGCTGTATTCACTAGAATTTAGATGGATGAGGGGGGAGTCTGATTGAAACATACACAATTCTAAAAGGGTTAGACGGACTAAATGCAGAGAGGATGTTTTCCCTGGTTTGGAGTCTAGAAGCAGGGCTCACAGAGTCAGGATTTGGGCAGGCCATTTAGGGCTGACAAAAAGAAGAAACTTCTTCACTCAAAGGGTCGTGAACCTGTGGTGTTCACTATCACAGAAGCCTGTGGACGTGAAGTCGCTGGATATATTCAAGAAAGAGATACATATATTTTCAGATTTTAAAAGCTTCAAGGAATGTGGGCAGAAAGTGGGATTGTGACATTGAGGTAGAGAATGAGACAATTATATTGGATGGTGAAGCATGCTCAAAAGGCTGAATAGCCTAATCCTCCTCCCAGTTTCAATATTTCTAAGTTTATCCCCCAGCCTTTTTAAAAAAACAACCGATATAGGATGTTGCCAGAATGTTGCCAAGGCATCCTTTGAAGTTGTGTAAACAGTATCGCTCAAACTGAAAAATCTGCCTTCAGTTGATGCAGTCAGAAGATAGACCCAGCACACCGTGGCCTTTGAGGAACAGGCCTTTCAGTTAAAGAAAAATACAAGATAATTAAATGAATAACTGCAGCTTTGACTATTGTGTATGTTACATAATTGATTTATCACTGGAATTTACGAATTCAAAAATCTAATTGGTTAGTGATGATATCATTCTAAATGCTGATCTGTCAGCTTCAAATTCATGACACAGGAAATATGTGAAATTCACAAGATTTTCAACACTGTGAGAATTGGTAGAAGTGAAGTGTAGTGGGAGTCACTGTTTGTTTTTGTTTCCTCCTGGCTGGTGGGAATACTTTGCAATGCTAAATGTTCACATTGACTTGACTAAACCTTTTTCTTTGCCTTTCCAGTCGGATCAATGCACTGGCCTCCAGGGTTTCCTAATATTCCACAGTTTTGGGGGAGGCACAGGGTCTGGCTTCACCTCTCTGTTGATGGAGCGTTTGTCTGTCAACTATGGGAAGAAATCCAAGCTGGAATTTGCTGTTTATCCAGCCCCGCAGGTTTCCACTGCCGTGGTCGAACCATACAACTCTATCCTCACCACTCACACTACCTTAGAACACTCTGACTGTGCTTTCATGGTAGATAATGAAGCAATTTATGATATCTGCCGACGGAACCTAGATATAGAACGTCCCACATACACTAATCTCAACCGGCTGATTGGCCAGATTGTGTCCTCAATAACTGCTTCATTGCGCTTTGATGGGGCTTTGAACATAGACCTGACAGAGTTCCAGACCAATCTGGTCCCTTACCCTCGTATTCACTTTCCATTGGTCACCTATGCACCCATCATTTCTGTGGAGAAGGCCTCTCATGAGCAGTTAACTGTGTCGGAGATCACCAATGCTTGCTTTGAGCCTTGCAACCAGATGGTTAAATGTGACCCCCGCCATGGCAAGTACATGGCATGCTGCATGCTGTACCGAGGAGATGTGATACCCAAGGATGTCAATGCTGCCATTGCCACCATCAAGAGCAAGCGTTCGATCCAATTTGTGGACTGGTGCCCCACTGGGTTCAAGGTGAGTGGCCTCACTCAAAGGAGTCACTGAATTGTATTCTTGCTGAAGCTGAATATAAACCTGACTGGGTCAACGTAGCTCTAATTAGACTAGAATTGCAGATCCTTCCACATCCGACGGCAATTTACCTGTACCTTCACAATGTCACATACTGTATCCATTGCACCCGATGTGGTCTCCTCTACATTTGGAAGACAGGACGTCAACTTGCGGATCATTTCAGAGAATATCTCTGGGACATCTGCACCAACCAATTCCACCACCCCATGGCTGAACACTTCAATTATGCCTCCCACTCCTCCAGGACATGCAGGTCCTGGGTCTCCTCCATCACCAAATCCTAACGACCTGACGCCTGGAGGAAGAACGCCTCATCCTCCCCCTTGCGACCCTGCAACCACACAGAATTAATGTGGATTTCACCAGTTTATTCATTTCTCCTCCCCCCACCCTATCCCAGTCCCAAGCCTCCAGCTCTGCACTGCCCTTTTGACCTGTTTGTCATCTTTCTCACCTATCCGCTCCACCCTCCTCTCTGACCTTCTCCCCCACCTTCATCTACCTATCACATTCCCAGCTACCTTCCCCCTAGCCCCCCCCTCCCATTTATCTCTCAGCCCCCCAGCCCACACGCCTCATTCCTGATGAAATGATTCTCCTGCTCCTCGGATGCTGCCTGACCTGCTGTGCTTTTCCAGCACCACACTCTTGACTGTGATCTCCGGTATCTGCATTCCTTGCTTTCTCCTGGAATTGCTTATTAGTAAAGTGTCTGTAGAGTGTAGAGGACCCAGTCTGGATGGCCAAGACTCCAGTAAGATACTGGCAAATAATCCAGTGAATGAGATCAAATCCCACAGTAGTTTTTTGATAGTCTGGAAGTAAAATGTCGAGATTATCAAGTTGTCAGGTTTATCATAACTACTCAACAAATGTCTTAGAGGTGTCCCACAGAAATTGAAACCTATGTGCTCCCCAACTGGCAAAGTCACAGGACAATTCAAGATGCATAATTAATGCCAGTGACTGCCGTAACCTGAATGAAAGACTGGAGTTCTGGTGGCCACTGCCAGTTGACTTTCAGTATCTGGTTTGTTGCAGATTGTACAATCCCAATTCTGTTTATTCCTGACAGCCCCTTAAACCAAATGTGCAAGCTGATGTACCTCTTTTCTAATTTCTTGGAGAGAAATATCTGGTGACAAAATTGGTTAATAAAGGAGTTATTACAGAGCATTCAATGTGTTAATGATTATTCATTCACTCAAACTGGATGTAAAGATTAAAAAAATGATATTTATACAAGGCTGTTGTATGAAGAGCCTCAACTCTTCATGTTCACTCATCTTGTTAATTTTGAATTTACTCATGCTGTTTATTGCAATCAACTCAATACCCTGAATGACAGACCTCTACCCTGATGACCTTAGTGTTTGGCTGACTTGTTCTCCAACACCATTCTGTTTTGTTGTTGCTATACTTTAATCTAAAACAATAGTAGATTGTACTACACATTACTGTATGGGTATTTGGCCTTTTCTGTGTGATGAATCGCTATTGGTGTTAGCTTTATCTAATACTACTTTCCTTTTCTCTCCCTCGCTCTCTCTCGTTGTCAGGTTGGGATCAATTACCAGCCTCCCACTGTAGTGCCTGAGGGGGACCTAGCCAAAGTTCAACGTGCTGTTTGTATGCTGAGTAACACAACTGCCATTTCTGAGGCCTGGTGTCGCCTGGATCACAAGTTTGACCTGATGTATGCCAAGCGTGCATTTGTCCATTGGTTCGTGGGCGAAGGGATGGAAGAAGGAGAGTTCTCAGAGGCACGCGAAGACCTGGCTGCTTTGGAGAAAGATTATGAGGAGGTTGGAGCAGACTCTCTGGATGATGAAATGGATGATGAGGAATACTGAAAGCTATATTCCAGAATTCATAGATTTGCTGTGTTGCGTTACCTGTACAACATAAAATTTCTAATAAATAAACCTGAAAACAATTTTCTTTGTATTTTAATGGATGAGATTAGACTAATAACATGCATGTCCTGGATAAAGTCCTGTAGAGGGAGATGATGACCTTGTGATATTCTCTTGAATACCAGAAACTCAGCTAATGTTCTGAGGACCCAGGTTCAAAACCAGCTACAGCAGAGATGGAATTTGAATTCAATATAAAAATCTGGAATTAAGAATCTACTGAGGACCATGAAACCATTGTCAACAGTTGGAAAACTCCATCTGGCTCACTAATATCCTTAAGGGAAGGAAATCTACCATCTTCCTACAGCAATTGGTTGACTCTCAACTGCCCTCTGACATGGCCTAGCCAACCACTGAATTCAAGTGCAACCAGGGATGGGCAGTAAGTGCTGGCCAGCCAGCGACACCCATGTCCCACAAGTGAATAAATAAGAAAATGTGCCATTTTGCCCATTATTTTAATGACTAATGTTTGGCGAGGTTGTCCTCGAATTGTGTAACCTTCTCAAGCCATCAGAACATCCTTTTCATGCCCTTGAATTATTTCACAGAATTATTGGCTAATACAGGACAGAAAGAAACCATGTGTCTTGACTGATCTTTTGAAACAATATCTAATTGATCCTTCTCTCCAATCCCTGCTGCCTTCAGATCATAAATTGCTGCCCAAAAAAATACATGACCTGTGCTGCTTCTGATTCGTTGGAAAATTATTTTAAATATATCCTCAAGTTATCCAAACCTGTCACTGAAAATATTATTTTCTTGTTTGCTACCATTTAACTCATGATTTTTGAGCACTTATTAATTTCCTCCTCTGTCTTCTCTACCCCAAGAGAACCTTCCACATTCTCTGCTCTCTCTCGGTAAGTCCTGCATATTTAATACCAACATGATACATTTGTGCCCACTCTCAATGGCCTTGACAAGCTTTCTGAAGTTGCCACAATATACCTTTGCTGGCCAACCAATGCTTTACAAACATTTAGCATAACTTCAGAAAGTGTAGGAAAAAACTCAACAGGGTCTGGCAGTATTTATGTAGAGAGAAACAATTGATATTTCTAGTCCAATACAACTTTTTATCAGAATCTCCTTGGTTTTGTACTCAGTAAGGTTTCATGGGGTCCACAATCAATGCTGAGGACTCCCAGGGCATTCTGTCTTGACTATGTCCCAGATGGAAGATGTCTTTCCCAAAGGGCATAGGTGAACTAGATGGGTTTCACCACAATGCAATGGTTTCATGATCATCATTACTGAGACTAACTTTGTATTCCTGATTTCTTAATTATAATTCAATTCCCTCTGTGCTGTGATGCTGTTTGAACTCTGTCTTTAAGGTATTAGTCCAGGACTCTTGATTATTAATTCCATTTCATCAGGTAGGTTACCATTCCTTTTATTTAGAACATCTTCCAACACCTTGATCTTCAGTAATTTTTGAAAAGTATCAAGGATGAATGTTTCAACAAATTAATTTTGCTGCTGGAGTTATTTTGTGCGTCTTTTGATTAAATAAGCAGCTGGATATTACAATATCAGACCTTCAAGGGCACCTGTGGCACAATGGTCGTGTCCCTACCTCTAGCCAGGAGGCCTGGGTTCAAGTCCTACCTGCTCCAGAGGTATGTAATATCGTCTTTGAACAGATTGAACAGAAAAATATGTACAACATTAGATCTTATTTTAGATTTAAACACAGAGTCACACCTTTTGTTGATACCTTAAATTTGTCACACAGTTAGACATTCACTACTCTTTGATCCAGTTACACCTATACTGTACTGTTACCCTAGATGGATTTACTGGGCCCTGTTTCTCTGTTCCTCAGCAAGAAGGATTTGCTTTGTCTTTCCACCAGTATAATGCTTACATTCATTGTATGAATCCAACAAGCTCATCACATTGGCCATGCTAAATTGCCCGTAGTGTTAGGTGAAGGGGTAAATGTAGGAGTATGGGTCTGGGCGGTATACGCTTTGGTGGGTTGGTGTGGACTTGTTGGGCCAAAGGGCCTGTTTCCACACTGTAAGTAATCTAATCTAATCTAATCTAATCACACTGTACAATGATAAGGCATTCCTTTGTAAATAAATTATATACGCAGTATTAATTTTGCAGTGTACACATTAATATACTTTAGTACTGGCATTTTCCTGTTGAGTCAACTTCTTACAGTTGAGACATTAAACAGACAAAGATCCATTGCATTTTTTAGAGCAAATCTGGAAATTTTCCCTAATGTCCTGATCAATATTCATTTGTCTAATTTAGACTGTCTGTTCATTATACAATGCTGTCTGTGGGACCGTGTTCTGTGCAAATTGGTTCCTACATTTCCTATATTTTCTAACAGTGACTACATTTGGAAAAGGTAATTCACAGACAATGGATTGTTTTGTGATGTCTTGAAGTTATAAAAAGTATTACAGAAATATAAGTTGAGAGTCTGGTGCTGGAAAAGCAGGTCAGGCAGCATCCAAGGAGCAGGAGAATCGACGTTTCAGGCATAAGCCCTTCATTAGGATTCTCCTGATCTCCAGCATCTGTACACCTCACTTTCTCCTTAGAGAAATATAAGTCTTCTACTTAACAGGACAAGTGAGTTCCTGTCAGATGTTTCAACATACCAAATATGATGTTCCTGTTAGTGACCTGAACATGTACAGACAAGTAGTAACTGGGTCATGGAGACGTGGAAGGGCCGGATCCTGCCGCCCTGGTCTTGTGGATGTATTAAATTGTTTAGAGTTTCTTGGGATGCTTCCTAATTGGCCACCTCATGGGAAGATTGTGAGTGACATCCCACCATAGCCACTTTCAGGAACCTGCAATCGAAGCCACTAATGACAGATTAGGGATAATCAGCTGAATGTGTCAATACAGACTGACCACGGACAATTCATCCTTACTCTTGAGCAAAGTTCAACATGCCGCACCAGCATATTTGACATAGGATGCTCATAAAAGAGAGAAGGCCAGTCTGCTGCTTGCTCACCCATCCCCATCTCCCTGACTAATGTTATGGTAATGTCAGGCAGCCTGCTTGATCTTGAGTCAATCGATTGTCACTTGAGGACCTGAGTTGATTAGATGATTAGATTACCTACAGTGTGGAACAGGCCCTTCGGCCCAACAAGTTCACACCAACCCTCCAAAGAGCATACCTCATCATACCTTTAATATTTAATAATTTATCTAGTTCTTTATTGAATGCATTCAGTAACTTGATCTTCAAAACCATCTGTGGTAGAGAATTCCACAGGTTCACTACCCTTTGAGTGAAAATGTTTTTTCTCATATCAGCCCTTAATGGCCTACACTGTATCCTGTGACTGTGACCCATGGTTCTAGATTTCCCAGCTGGGGAAAACATTCTTCCTGCATCTAGTGTGTCCAACTCTGTTAGAATTTTATATGTTTCAACCAGATCCCCTCTCGTTCTTCTAAAATCCAGAGTATTCACATCCAGACGAACTAATCTCTCCCCACAGGACAATCCTGCCATTCACCTATAATCAGCCAATTAAACATCCACTACACTCCCTCCAAAGTAACTCTATCCTTTCTTAGGTAGGGAATCATAGTCCTACAGCACAACGACAAGCCCTTTGGCCCAAACTGGTCCATGCTGATCAAAATGTCCATCCACTCTAACCCCATTTCCCTGCACTTGGCCCTGATGAAGGGCTTTTGCCCAAAACGTCGATTTTACTGCTCCTCAGAAGCTGCCTGAACTGCTGTACTCGTGCAGCACCACTAATCCAAAATCTGGTTTTCAGCATCTGCAGTCATTGTTTTTATCATATCCTTCTAATCCTTTTCTATCCATGTAATTGTCCAAATGCCTTTTAAATGTTGTTAATGTACCCACCTCAACCACTTCTGCTATGTAAAAAAAGTTGCCCGATAGGTTCTCTTTCATTCTTTCCCCTCTTAACCCTAAACTGATGCTATCTCGTTCTCGATTCTCCAACCCAGGGAAAAAGACTTTGTGCATTCACCCTATTCATGCCTCTCATGATCTTATACACTTCGATAAGATTCCCCCATCAGTCTCTTACACTCTTAAAAAAAGGTCCTAATTTGTCCAACCTCTTTGTATAATTCAGACTCTTGAGTCCAGGCACAATCCTTGTAGATTTCTTTCACACCCTTTCCAGTTTAATAATATCCTTCCTATAGCAAGCTGACCAAAACTCAACACAATACTGCAAGTGCAGCCTCACCAATGTCCTATACAACTGCAGCATAACTTCCCAACTTTTATATTCACTGCCCTGACTGATGAAGGTCATTGTGCCAACAGCCTTCTTCACTGCCCTGTCTACCTGGGACTCCACTTTCAGAGAACCGTGCACCTGAGCTCCAAGGCCCATCTGTTCCACTACAATCCTTAGGTCCCAACCATTCACCGTGAAACTTCTACCTTGATTTGACTTTCCAAAATGCAAGACCTCACATTTATCTATATTAAAATTCATTTGCCATTTCTTGGCCATTTTCCGCAGCTGATCAAGATCCTGCTGCAGTTTCTGATAATCTTCCTCACTGTCTACGATACCGCCTATTTTAGTGTCATCTGCAAACTTACTAATCATGCCTTGTACATTCTCATCCAAATCATAGATATCGATAACAATCAGCAATGGGTCCCGCACCAACACCTGAGGCACAGGCCTCCAATCTGACAAGCATCCTTCCACTATTACCCTCTGCTTGATACCATCAAACCAATTGTGTATCCAATTTGCCAGTTCTGTCTGGATTCCATGCAATCTAACCTTCCAGAGCAGCTTACCATGTGGAACCCTATCAAAGGCCTTTTTTTTTTATATAGATATTTTTATTGGGAATTTAACATTTTGACAAATTTACAAAAATTAGCAGAATTTTCAAGCACAAACATTAATATAAAAATAGATCTTAAATATATAATCATCAAAATTCAACTAATCCACAATCATCCAGAGTGTATAGTTGAGTCGCTTACATCCTTCAAATAAGAGAAAATGTTCTCTAATACACTCATAACAGTATGATAAAAAAGGAAGCTATTTCCAAACAATAAGAACAAAAAAAATTAAACATGTTTGAATGGAGATCTTCCCCCTTGTTCTCAGGGGGCCTTACTACCTTTCCAACGTTCCACCATATCCTCTCCCAAACAGTGTCCCACCCTCGACCCGGGTGCTCCTTAATAGGATTTAGATATAATACCGAGCTAGAGTTAACAGTGAGCGCCGCACCCCCACCCCTCCCCACCCATACCTGAGTATATCTAATAGCATCAATGCCACGTACAAACACACATAACTATAAAATTACAACTCCAACAGATTACAGTTAAGTATGATAACATAGCAAGGAAGACAACCCCGCTCCCAGAGGCAAAAGTAAAGTAGAATAAAGTATCCATTTCTCCCCACGAAGTGTGGGAGAGGCAAGCCAACATAAATTGTCTCTTACGATTTATTTAACCGAGTCTAAAAGTTTCTTAGCCTCTTCCGATGATCTAAAATTATACTCGGATCCTTCGTGGGTAAAGCATAACGTCGCTGGGTAGCGTAAGGTGTATTGAATATCTAAGTCCCTTAAACATTTCTTCACCTCATCAAACGCCTTCCTCCTTCGTGCCAAAGCCGGGGAGAAGTCCTGAAATAACATAATCTTGGATCCTTCATGAATCATAGCTTTAGGATCCTTTCCAAGCTTTCTGGAGGCATTCAGGAGTATCTGCCTCTCCCTATAACTCTGCAGCCGGAACAGGACCGGGCGTGGGCGCTGGTTTGGGCCAGATCCGCGTGCTGCGACCCGGTAGGCCCACTCCACCCTTACCCGGTCAGTTTCAGCCCCCAGGTTTAAAAGCTGGGGCAGCCATCGCTCCAGAAATACTACTAACTGTTCTTTCCCTTCTTGCTCTTGAAGGCCCAGCAACCGAATATTTTTTCTCCGATTTCTGTTGTCAATATCATCGATGTAAATTTCAAAGGCCCTGATTCTCTGCTGGAGGGTTTGCACCTGTTCTGCAGCTGTTTGAGCTGCAGCCTCGGAGGTCGTGGCCTTTAGTTCCACCCCCTCCACTCGGCCCTGCAATTCTCCGATAGAGTGATTCTGTTTCTGCAGCTTTTCTTCGAATGCATTCCATCTCTGTCTGGATTCTGCGATGAAATTGACGAGTGTCGATTCCAATCTGGCAATCATCTCTCCAAGGCCTGTTTTTACATCAGCTGCAGCCGGAGGAGAGGAGGGTGGGGGAGGGGTCTTTGTTTTCTGAGAGCTGCGGGGTCCCTTTGATTTACTCATTATCCACTCAGTATTAGACTATTTAAATATAATATTCAGCAGCTAATTAAGATTAAAGAAATTTTTTGGGTGGTTTGGCAAGTGTGGTGGGGGCAGGAAACCCACTTTACCCAGGTTTTGGGAAGGGCTCTGTAGACTCAGACTTGCTGAGTCGCCGCCATCTTGGATCTTCAAAGGCCTTATTGAAATCCACATAGACTATATCCACTACCTTGTCCTTGTCAAGCTTCCTGGTCACTTCATCAAAGAAATCTAACAAATTTGTGAGGCATGATCTCCCTCACACAAAGTCATGCTTTCTTTCCAGATGCATTTATATCTTATCTCAGAATCTTCTCAAGTAACTTATCTAACACAGATGTTAGTTTTACTGATCTACAGTTCCTACGGTTTTTATTTGCAGTCCATCTTGAATAATGGCTCAACATTCACAACCCTCTAGTCTTCCGGGATCTCACCTGTGGCCAGCAATGATGCAGAAATGTCAGCCAGGGCCCCTGCAATTTCTTCTCTAGCCCCTCGCAATGTTCTTGGCTATATCTGGTCAGAACCAGGAGATTTATCCACCTTCATATATTCTAATACATCCAACATCTCCTCTACCATAATATGGACTGTCTCCAGGATATGACCACTAATGTCTCTAAGTTCCCAAGTCTTCATGTCTTTCTCTACAGTAAACACATCAGAGAAATGTTCATTGAGGACCTTGCCCATCTCCTGCAGTTCCACACATATATGTTCACTTTGATCCTTGAGGGGTCCTATATTCTCTAGCTATTCTTTCTCCTTTAATAAGGACTCAAAGCCCTCTGCTTCTTCCTTTCCCGCCGCACCAACCAGTACCCTTCCACTGACACCCTTCTTCGACTGACTGAACTGGTCCTCACCCTGAACAACTTCTCTTTCCAATCCTTCCACTTCCTCCAAACTAAAGGAGTTGCCATGGGCACCCGAGTGGGCCCTAGCTATGCCTGTCTCTTCGTAGGATATGTGGAACAGTCCATCTTCCGCAACTACACTGGCACCACCCCCCACGTTTTCCTCCGCTACATCGATGACTGTATTGGCGCTGCCTCGTGCTCCCACGAGGAGGTTGAACAGTTCATCAATGTTACCAACACCTTCCATCCCGACCTTAAATTCACTGGACTATCTCAGACTCCTCCCTCCCCTTTCTAGACATTTCCATTTCTATCTCGGGCGACCGAATCAACACAGACATCTACTATAAACCGAATGACTCCCACAGCTACCTGGACTACACCTCCTCCCACCCTGCCCCCTGTAAAAACGCCATCCCATATTCCCAATTCCTTCGTCTCCGCCGCATCTGCTCCCAGGAGGACCAGTTCCAATACCGTACAGCCCAGATGGCCTCCTTCTTCAAAGACCGCAGATTCCCCCCCAGACTGTGATCGACGATGCCCTCCACCGCATCTCCTCCACTTCCCGCTCCTCCGCCCTTGAGCCCCACCCCCCCCAACCGCCACCAGGACAGAACCCCACTGGTTCTCACCTACCACCCCACCAACCTCCGTATACAGCGTATCATCTGCCGTCATTTCCGCCACCTCCAAACGGACCCCACCACCAGGGATATATTTCCCTCCCCTCCCCTATCAGCGTTCCGCAAAGACCACTCCCTTCGTGACTCCCTCGCCAGGTCCACACACCCCCACCAACCCAACCTCCACTCCCGGTACCTTCCCCTGCAACCGCAGGAAATGTAAAACTTGCGCCCACACCTCCTCCCTTACTTCTCTCAAAGGCCCCAAGGGATCCTTCCATATCCACCACAAATTCACCTGCACCTCCACACACATCATCTATTGCATCCGCTGCACCCGATGTGGCCACCTCTATATTGGGGAGACGGGCCGCCTACTTGCGGAACGCTTCAGGGAACATCTTTGGGACGCCCAGACCAACCAACCCAACCACCCCGTGGTTCAACACTTTAACTCTTCCTCCCACCCCACCAAGGACATGCAGGTCCTTGGATTCCTCCATCGCCAGAACATAACAACACGACGGTTGGAGGAAGAGTGCCTCATCTTCCGCCTGGAAACCCTCCAACCACAAGGGATGAGCTCAGATTTCTCCAGTTTCCTCATTTCCCCTCTCCCCACCTTGTCTCAGTCGATTCCTTTGAACTCAGCACTGCCCTCCTAACCTGCAATTTTCTTCCTGACCTCTCCGCCCCCACCCCCTCTCCGGCCTATCACCCTCACCTTGACCTCCTTCCACCTATCACATCTCCATCGCCCCTCCCTCAAGTCCCTCCTCCCTACCTTTTATCTTAGCCTGCTGGGCACACTTTCCTCATTCCTGATGAAGGGCTTTTGCCCGAAATGTCGAATTTCCTGTTCCTTGGATGCTGCCTGACCTGCTGCGCTTTAACCAACGACACATTTTCAGCTCCTTTCTCCTTTAATATACTTAAAGAATTCTTTTGAATTCAATTAATCTTTCTCAGCCAAGGCTAACTCATGCCCCCTTTTCACCCTCTTGATTTCCTTCTTCAGTAAACTCCCATATCCACTGAATACCTCAACCAAGGGAGCAGTTGCTCCTTACTCACTCTGTCTATACCCCTCATAGTCTTGTATATTTCAATCATGTTCCCCGAGCCTTCTTGCAGTGAAGAAAATGATCCAAGTCTATTATCAGATGGGCCAATTGGCTGATGAGTGGCAGATGGAGTTTAATTTAGATAAATATGAGGTGCTACATTTTGGAAAGGCAAATCAGAGCAGGACCTATACACTAAATGGTAAGGTCCTGGGGAGTGTTGCTGAACAAAGAGACCTTGGAGTGCAGGTGCATAGTTCCTTGAAAGTGGAGTCGCAGGTAGATAGGATAGTGAAGAAGGTGTTTGGTATGCTTTCCTTTATTGGTCAGAGTACAGGAGTTGGGTTGCAGCTGTATAGGACTTTGGTTAGGCTACTTTTGGAATATTGCGTGTAATTCTGTCTCCCTCCTATTGGAAAGATGTTGTGAAACTTGAAAGGGTTCAGAAAAGATTTACAAGGATGTTGCCAGCGTTGGAGGATTTGAGCTATAGGGAGAGGCAGAATAGGCTGGAACTGTTTTCCCTGGAGTGTTGGAGACTGAGGGGTTACCTTACAGAGGTTTATAAAATCATGACGGGCATGAATAGGGTAAATAGACAAGGTCTTTTCCTTGGGTTGGGGGAGTCCAGAACTAAAAGGCATAGGTTTAAGGTGAGAGGGGAAAGATTTAAAAGGGACAATGTTTTCACACAGAGGGTGGTGCATGTATGGAATGAGCTGTCAGAGGAAGTGGTGGAGGCTGCTACAATTACAACATTTAAAAGGTATCTGGATAGGTATGTGCACAGGAAGGGTTTAGAGGGATATAAGCCAAGTGCTGGCAAATGAGATTAGATTACATTAGGATATCTCGTCAGCGTGGACTGAAGGGTGCTGTACATCTTTATGACTACATTTAATCTCTCCTTACAACTCAATTACTTCATCCCAAGCATCATCCTGGTAACCTCCTTCTGTACTCCCTCTTGTGCTATCACATTCCCCTGTAGGTGAGGTGACCAGAATGGCACACAGCATCCAGCTGTGGTCTTCCCAATGTTCTGTACAGCTCCAATATTACCCCCTTGCTTTTATACTCTATACAACAACTGATGAAAGCAAGTTTCCTATATGCCTTCTGAACTATCATAGTCATGTGGTCTACTGACTTCAGGGATCTGTGAATAATTATCCCAAGATCCTTCTGTTCCACTGAGCTACCCAGCACCTGCCATTCATTTAATAATGTAGACAGGCAGGAGGCTGGAAGAACACAGCAAGCCAGGCAGCTTCAGGAGGTGGAGAAGTTGACATTTCAGATATAACCCTTCTTCAGGACTTGGGGGGTGAGTACGGTGGGAGCTGCAGAAAAAGGGGGTGGCGGGGGCAGGGTTGTGAAGTGGGGAAAGGTGAATGCTATCAGGCTTGCTGTGTTCTTCCAACCTCCTGCCTGTCTACTTTGGATTCCAGCATCTGCAATTGTTTTTGTTTCTATTCATTAAATAATCCCTCATCTCGTTTCTTCTTCCAAAGTGCTTGCACTTATCAGGGTTAAATACCATCTGCCACTGGTCTGCCCATCTGACCAACCCATTATATCTTTCTGTAACCTATAACCATCTTCTTCACTATTAACCACTCTGTCAATCTTGGTGCCCATCTGCAAACTTGCTTAACATTCCCCCTGGTTTTCATCTCTATCATTTAAGTTTATAACAAACAATAAGGGTCCCTGTACAGGTCCTTGTGGTACACCACTGGACTCCAGCTTCCAGTCACTCGAACAGACTTCTATCACTACCCTGAATGACTGCCCTTTACATCAAAACAGTGTTTGCCTAAATGCAGCATCTATGATCCCTAACAAAATTAAGTCAAAGAGAAACTGTGATAAGTCCCTTAATGCTGAAAATGTGTTGCTGGAAAAGCGCAGCAGGTCAGGCAGCATCCAAGGAACAGGAGATTCGACATTTCGGGCATAAGCCCTTCTTAATGTTTGGATGTGGAGGAGCCGGTGTTGGACTGGAAAGTTAAAAATCCATAAGACCATAAGACATAGGAGTGGAAGTAAGGCCATTTGGCCCATCGAGTCCACTCCCCCATTCAATCATGGTTGATGGACATTTCAACTCCACTTACCAGCGTTCTCCACTTACCAGCCCTTAATTCCTCGAGACAACAAGAATCTACCAATCTCTGCCTTGAAGACATTTAGCGTCCCGGCCTCCACTGCACTCTGTGGCAATGAATTCCACAGGCCCACCACTCTCTGGCTGAAGAAATGTCTCCGCATTTCTGTTCTGAATTGACCCCCTCTAATTCTAAGGCTGTGTCCACGGGTCCTAGTCTCTTCGCCTAATGGAAACAATTTCCTAGCGTCCACCCTTTCCAAGCCATGTATTATCTTGTACGTCTCTATTAAGTCTCCCCTTAATCTTCTAAACTCTAATGAATACAATCCCAGAATCCTCAGCCGTTCCTCGTATGTTAGACCTACCATTCCAGGGATCATCCGTGTGAATCTCCGCTAGACACGTTCCAGTGCCATTATGTCCTTCCTGAGGTGTGGGGACCAAAACTGGACACAGTACTCCAAATGGGGCCTAACCAGAGCTTTATAAAGTCTCAGTAGCACATCGCTGCTTTTATATTCCAACCCTCTGGAGATAAGTGACAACATTTCATTCGCTTTCTTAATCACGGACTCAACTTGCAAGTTTACCTTTAGAGAATCCTCGACTAGCACTCCCAGATCCCTTTGTACTTTGGCTAAAACCCACGCAGACATAGGGAGAATGTACAAACTCCACACAGACAGTCACCTGAGGCTGGAATCGAACCTGCGACACAGTAGTGCTAACCACTGAGCCACCATACCATCAAATCACACAACACCATGTTATAGTCCAACAGATTTATTTGGAAGCACTAGTTTTTGGAGCACCGCTCCTTCATCAGGTGGTTGTGGAGAAGGACCATCAGACACAGAATTTATAGCAGTGTTTGGAGTCACGTCTAGCAGAAGGAGAATAGTTTTTGAAGCCTTGCAGGACATCGCTACAGTCAAGTGTCCTTGATCCTATATATCTTCAAATACTTATTGATGCTCATTCACATCAACTTAAAAGTCAGAAGTGGGTATGTTTACTAATGATTGCACAATATTCAACACTATAAACAGTCTGTGGTGCTTTCAGCAAGACTTGGACAACAATTAGCTTGGCTTGACAAGTGACACACAAGAGTTACCACACAAATATCAGATGATCAGATGATGACCATCACTAAAAAAGAGAAGTTAATCATTTTCATTGTCATGTTAAAGGTGCAATACAAATATAAGTTGTTGCTGCTGACAGTGTACAATGTTGTGGCTGTGATGTACTTGTGTATTCTGCATTTCACATGTGAATTAAGAGTGTATTTATTTCGCACTACAACCCTAGGAGAAACAGTCGCAGCCTGTGAGCTCATTGGACACACCCCCAGCTGCAATTTCACCACTAGAATTCTGGGTTGAAACCTGTGAGAGCCAGTGTGTGACTGAACAGGAAACAAGACAGAATCTGATAAGGGAAACCAAAATGTTGGATTACTTACTAGAAATGTCTTTGTTAGCATGTATAAAATTTGTGATTGTATTTTACAAGGAATCTCCACAATGAAATGACACAGGCTTGCATTGGGCAAAGTTGAAAATCACACAACACCAGGTTATAGTCCAACAGGTTTAATTGGAAGCACTAGTTTTCGGAGCATCGCTCCTTCACCAGGTGATAGTGGAGGACTCAATCCTAAAACACAGAATTTATAGCAAAGATTTACAGTGTGATGTAGCTGAAATTATACATTGAAAAATACCTTGATTGCCTGTTGAGTCTTTCATCTGTTTGAATACCATGATAGTTTCACTTCTTTCATGTGTAAATCACAAAACCTTTTTAAAAAGTTGCATTCTCAGGTTAGCTGTAACAATGGGCAGGCTGGGTACTTCAAAAAACAAAAGAGAAATGTCATCAATTTAGCTTCAGATGGACAGCATACAACCACATATTGCTCTCTATCATGTGTGCAGCGTTTGAGATAAACAGCTGTTAAAGGCTCATGGGGATTCAGATGCTTGTCCCTAACCAGCTACAATATAAAGAGTAATTACATCTTAATCCGTCACTATAATTTACACTAGACTCTGCTCACTAAAATTTTATTTTTCACCACCGATTTTGAAAATCTCTATTATTTATAAAACTTGCATTGGGTGAATGAAATTCTGTGGAAAGGCTTGCTGAGATATATTACAGAATTCACAACTGGCATTTGATTTGTTGTTTTACCAATAAGACTCCAGAATCTTCTTTATCTTTCCATTTTTATTTTCAAACAAACCAAGATGACACCAAAGTTGGAGTTGTAGTGGACAGCGAAGAAGGTTACCTCAGAGTACAATGTGACCTTGATCAGGGGGGCCAGTGGGCCCAGGAGTGGCAGATGAAGTTTAATTTAGATAGATGTGAGGTGCTGCAGTTTGGGCAAATCAGGGCAGGACTTATACACTTCATGGTAAGGTCCTGGAGGATGTTGCTGAACAAAGAGACCTTGGAGGACATGTTCATTATTCTTTGACAGTAGAGTAGTAAGCAGACAAGGTAGCAAAGAAGGCGTTTGGTATGCTTGCTGTTATTGGTCAGTGCACTGAGTATAGGAGTTTGGAGGTCATGTTGTGGCTGTACAGGACATTGGTTAGGCCACAATTGGAATGCTGTGTTCAAATATGGTCTTCTTGCTATAGAAAGGGTTCAGAAAAGACTTACAAGGATGTTTGCAGGGTTGGAGAGTTTGAGCTGTAGGGAGAGGCTGAATAGGCTAGGGCTATTTTCCCTGGAGTGTCACAGGCTGAGAGGGTGACCTTATAGAAATTTATAACATCATGAGGAACATGGATATGGTGAACAGTTGTGGTCTTTTCTCCAGGGTAAGGGGGATCCAAAATTAGAGGGTAACTAGAGGTTTAAGTTGATAGAGATAATATTTAAAATGTACTTAAGGGGCAACGTTTTCCTGCAGAGGATGGTGCATGTATGGATTGAGCTGCCAGAGGAAGTGGTGGAGGCTGGTACTATTACAATATTTAAAAAGCATTTGGATGGGTATATGAATAGCAAGGGTTTAGAGGGATATGGGCCAAATGTTGACAAATGGGACTGGGTCAGTTTAGGATTTCTGGTCAACAGAGACAAGTTGGACTGAAGGGTCTGTTTCTGTACTATACATCTCTATGGCTAAATTAGATCACAGTAGGCTCTTGACTAAAAAGAACATAGTACACCAAAACTGAAGAAGGGTCACTGGACCCAAACACTAATTCTGATTTCTCACCAGACTGTCAGACCCTCCTGTGCTTTTCCAACAATTTCTGTTTTTATTTCTAATTTCCAGCTCCCACAGTCCTATGAATCTAAAGTTCTCTGGTCTGCTAATGCCCCTCAGATAACGATATTTACCATCCTTAAACATTCTAGCCAGAACAATGTGTTGATTATTGACTGCCATCTGAAGTGGCCTAGCAAGCTGCTCAGTTGTATCAAATCACTACAGAAAAAAATAAATAAAACTTGATCGATCATTTAGCAATGGCATTAGAAATGACAAAGATAATATTGGTCAAGAAACCCTGTAAAGTCCTCCTCATTCACCAGGTCACTTGTGCCACAATTAGGCAAGCTGTCCCACAAACTAGACAGGAAACAGCTTCACATTGTCATATTCATTGTATCACAATTTACAGCCAATATCCCCAGCTCTTCCAAGTGTGTTCTTTGTTACAACTTGAATCAAATCAGCCTTTTATCCTCTACTTGCAACACAGTTATAATTAAATTATCAAAACCACCTGTAGTCAACCCAATGGTTCTTAAGAGTTTTTGAATAACTAATTTCGGACACCCATTTTGTATTTAAGCGAAGACCTAACTATTTATAAAATACACAATAACTTTAGCAGAGAGAAAAGTAAACAAACAAGGACAGCATGGTGGCTAAGCACAGTTTAGCAGTGCTGCCTCACAGCACCAGGGACCTGGGTTCAAAAACACCCTCAGGCAACTGTCTGCATGGAGTTTGCATGTTCTTCCCATGTCTGTGTGGGTTTCTGTTAGATGCTCTAGTTTCCTCCCACAGTCCAAAGATATGCATGTTAGTTGAATTGGCCATGCTAAAGTGTCTATACTATTCAGGGATGTGTGGTATAGGTACATTTCCCATGGGGTTGGAATTGATAGAAATGCAATGTGCGTCATTGAGGTGATAACTTCAACAACACATTGTCAAGCATAGACACAAGAATCTGGACAGCCATTATCATTCAGGAGAGCGGGGAAAGGATGGGGGAATGGGTCCGAGTGGGATGCTATTTGGAGGGTTTGTGTAGACTTGTAGGGCCAAATGGTCTGTTTCTACACTGTATGGATTGGATGGAACATGGTAATCTAATTAGTGTCTATGCTTTAAACTCAAAACATGTGTTTTCAGCCACCATTCACGCAAAAGACAAACAAATGCAGTTAAGGGATAATTAAAAGAAAAAAAAACCAAAACTGGCCAAATTACATAAATGACTTTCATGATGCATTGTTTCTCAGGTTTAGATGCATATTCTATGGTTGCTTTTCTGGGACTACCGATCAGGGTCACCTTCTCAGATCACCCAGGCAAGGCAGCAGGAGTCATAGAGTCATACAGCAGGGAAACAAGCCCCTTGGTCCAATTTGTCCATGTCAAATAGACCATGTCAATCAAGATTCTCAAACTAAACTGGTCCCACTTTCCTGCATTTGGCCTATATCTCTTTGAACCTTTCCTATTCATGTACCTGTCTAAATATCATTGAAATGTTGTAACTGTGGCTGCACCTATCACTTCCTCTAGCAGTTCATTCTACATACAAACCACTCTCTGTGTGAAAATGTTGCCCCTTTTAAATCTTTCTCCTCTCACCTTAAAAATATGCCCCTAGTTTGAACTCCCCTGTTCTAGTGAAAAGACCTTTGCAAATCACTTTATCTATGTTCAGCTTTCAATTTCCAGTGAAAATGTCCAAGCCTACCCATCCCCTCCTTCTAATTCAAACCCTCTCATCCTGACAACATCCAAGTAAATCATTTCTGAAGCCACTCCAATTTAATAATATCCTTCCTTTAACAGGGCAATCAGAACTGTACACAATGAGGACATCTCCAAATATTGGTCTACTCATTCTACAGAGCACTAAACTTGGAGAATTTCCTAAATTATGGAATTTAAATTGAAGCTTACTTTCTAAAAATTTAATTCAGAAGTTGCTAATCCTTAATGCTGAACCTAGTCCAATACTAAACTGCATTCAGCATGTGTTGTGTGTAATAGTCAATATCATGTTAAAATTGTTCTTTGACTTTCACCTAACAAACTCCAATCTGTTTATAGCTACCATCCATTGCACCTGAAATCAAAGCTGCTATCCTGAAAAGATAATGGCTCTCCAGAATCTTGTGTCTATGCTTGACAATGTGTGTTGTTGAAGTTATCACCTCAATGACGTATATTGCATTTCTATCAATTCCAACCTTGAGTACAGCAACATATCATGCGCAGCCCAGTTCAAACTTAAAGTTGTTGAATTAGCAGAGTGGATAAATAATTGTGCAGAGCTGGCAAATTCAGGATATCAGAAGAGAGTGTTAGAGGTTGGGGAAAGCGCTCTGCACAGCTGAAGCAAATGCTCAAGAAAATCTGAGACACATTAAGGATCGGCAATTTTGTCATTGGTTGGGTCTGGTCCTGGCAGTGGCAGAAGGGCAACATGGCAACATCGACGAGGTAGGCCCTATGGTGAGAGATGCAACTCTGATGTTGGTGAGTGCGGCGCAAACAGCAGTCAGTCAGTGGCAAGGAGAATCGGCACAGCATGAAGAGTGGCAACTTCAACACTGGTTGGGTCCTGTGGAGACGGTGATGAGGTGATGCAGGAGGAATGGTGACCCAGGTGTCTTTGATAATGAGCTGGTTCAGGACTGATGGACTCCCTTTAAGCTATATCTTTGTTTCTAATACTTAAACTATTCAAAATGGTGCAGGATGATGGCTAACAGTGGAAAAGCTTTTCACTGTATTCTACTATTTTTCCTCACTGTAAAATACAAATGCATGTGACAATAAATCATTCATATTCACCTAACATCTGCCCACATTGAAAGCTTACATTACATGAATGAAAATCACCAGAAAGTACTCTCAGAGTGGAAGGTTGTGCTATTCCTATGAGTGGCAAGTGTGTCTGGTGGGGGATATTAATTTTAATTGGGCAGCAGACTCAATATCAACTTCCCAACAATGTGATGAAAGTGAAAGATTCTCTCTCTCTCTCTCTCTCACTCTGGGCTGCTTCTCCATGCTCACAATTTTTCTCCATCCCTTAACCAATTCCTCACTTTAGGTTCAGCATAAATACCAGCTTTTCCTAGCTACTAACAGCTCTGACGAAGTCATTGGATGCAAAAAGTTGATTCTGCTTTCTTCCAACTGATGCTGCCAGACCTACTGAGTTTCTCCAACAATCTCTGTTTTTGTTTCAGATCTCCAGCATCCACAATTCTTTGCTTAAGGAAGGATTCAGTTACAGAGTTATAGAAATATACAACACATCAACAGGCCCTTCTGTCCAACTCATCCTTGCCTAGATATCCTAAATTAATCTAAACATGAAAGGGTTCAGAAGCGATTTACAAGGATGTTGCCAAGGTTGGAGGATTTGAGCTATAGGGAAAGGGTGAATACTCTGGGACAGTTTTCCGTGGAGCATCGGAGGCTGAGGTGATGTTATAAAGGAGTGTGGGAGTCCAGAACTAGAGGGCATAGGTTTATGCTGAGAGGGGAACCTAAGGAGCAGGTTTTTCACGCAGAGGTTGGTGGAGGTTGGTGCAATTGCAATATTTAAAAGGCATCTGGATGGGTATATGAATAGGAAGGGTTTTGAGGGATATGGGCCGAGTGGGACTACAGTCATCGAGTCATAGAGATATACAAAACGGAAACAGACCCTTCGGTCCAATTCATTCATGCAGACCAGATATATCAACCCAATCTAGTCCCACTTGCCAGCACCCAGCCCATATCCCTCCAAACCCTTCCTATTCATATATCCATCCAGATGCCTTTTACATGTGGCAATTGTACTAGCCTCCACCACTTCCTCTGGCAGCTCATTCCATACACGTTCCACCCTCTGCATGAAAAAGTTGCCCCTCAGGTCCCTTTTAAATCTTTCCCCTCTCACCCTCAACCTATGCCCTGCAGTTCTGGACTCCCCAGTCCCAGGGAAAAGATTTTGTCTATTTATCCTATCCATGCCCCTCATGATTTTATAAACCCCTATAAGGTCATCCCCTCAGCCTCCAACACCCAAGGGAAAACAGTTCCAGCCTATTCCATCTCTCCCTATAGCTCAAATCATCCAACCATGGCAACATATTTGTAAATCTTTTCTGAACCCTGTCAAGTTTCACACCATCTTTCCAATAGGAGGGAGACCAGAACTGCACATGATATTCCAATAGTGGCCTAACCAAAGTCCCAAACAGCTGCAACATGACCTCCCAACTTCTCTTTTCAATGCTTTGACTAATAAAGGAAAGCATACCAAACACCTTCTTCACTATCCTATCTATCTGTGACTCCACTTTCAGGGAGCTATGAACCTGCACTCCAAGGTCTCTTTGTTAACACTCCCCAGAACCTTACCATTAAGTGTATAAATCCTGCTCTGATTTGCTTTTCCAAAATGTAGCACTGCACCTTTATCTAAATTAAACTCCATCTGCCACTCTTCAGCCATTTGGGTTAACCTTCCTCACTATCCACTATACCTCCCACTTTGGTGTCATCTGCAAACTTACTAACTATACCTCCTATGTTCACATTCAAATCATTTACTTAAATGACAAAAAACAGTGGACATAGCACTGATCCTTGTTGTACACCTCTGGTCATAGGCCTCCAGTCTGAAAAACAACCCTCCACCACCATTCTCTGTCTTCTACTTTCAAGCCAGTTCTATATCCAAATGGCTAGTTCTCTGTATTCCATGTAATTTCACCTCGCTAATCAGTCTACAATGAGGAACCTTGTTGAATGCCTTACTGAAGTCAATATAACTTATGTCCACCATTCTGCTCTGATAAATCCTCTACGTTGCTTCTTCAAAAAACTCAATCAAGTTAGTGAGACATCATTTTCTATGCACAAAGCCATGTTGATTATTCCTAGTCAGTCCTTGCCTTTTGAAATATCCATGTAAACCCTGTTCCTCAGGATTCCCTCCAACAACGTGTCCACCAGGGATGTCAGGCTTTCTTGAAAGTTTACAAGTGACAAGTGTTGAGAAGTCCTTTTCCATGTGTCTACATTCAAGACATGCTCAAAAGGCAACCTTCTTAGAATGAAATGCATTTACAAATTAGGTTAACTGCCAGCAGAAAGTAGATGCCTTCAGAATCACGCCTGCATATAAATGACATGCAGCAGGTGTGGCAATCCATTTGCTGAAGATGTGGTGACTGTTTTCTTTCCTTTGGAAGACATTTTCTGTGACAGCACAATTGATATCATGTGATGACAGACAAAAGGCAATGGGGCAGGGCTGTCTGGGTCAGGGGACTGAGGCTCATAATGGGAAGAGTGTAAATGGGAATGTCAATAGCGATTGGGAAAAGGTGAAAGCAAAAGTAATTAACTTGACAATCATCCTTCAGTATCAGGCAAATCATGAATGGGTGGAGACCAGTGTTCATCTGATATTTATTATGGGGCTTCCCATCGAGCAAAATGATCAGGAGAGGAGGGAGGATCTCAAGGGATATTGTGATCAGATCATTTCCTACAAATTGTTCACAGATCACCTCAGGCAGACATGATGATGGGTCAAGTAAACTGCACAATTTTGTTAACTCTGGTGCAGCTGTGAAAGAGCTACAGGAAGTGTAGCCCACAGCCAAGCGCAGCAATGTGGTGTGGTAACAGAGAGTCAATTAGCACTTGTTGGGGTGGCACGGTGGCACAGTGGGGGCGGCACGGTGGCACAGTGGGGGCGGCACGGTGGCACAGTGTAGGGCGGCACAGTGGCACAGTGGTTAGCACTGCTGCCTCACAGCGCCAGAGACCTGGGTTCAATTCCCGACTCAGGCGACTGACTGTGTGGAGTTTGCACATTCTCCCTGTGTCTGCGTGGGTTTCCTCCGGGTGCTCCGGTTTCCTCCCACGGTCCAAAGATGTGCGGGTCAGGTGAATTGGCCATGCTAAATTGCCCGTAGTGTTAGGTTAGGGGTATGGGTGGGTTGCGCTTCAGCGGGTCGGTATGGACTTGTTGGGCCGAAGGGCCTGTTTCCACACTGTAAGTAATCTAATCTAATCTAATCTTGTTGCCGGTAACCAGGCCGGGATGGTGTTGTGTATTACTGAATACCAAATGGTGGAACAATGGGCTCAATGGCCCAATTCTGCTCCTATATCTTATGGTCTTATACACTGCAGGTAGTCAGCTCCCTAACAAATAAGACCATGTTAGAGTTAAACACAGAGAATGATGATGAAATTCTGATCTAGCAGCATTTGTGGAGCGAGAAACAGAATTAATGTTTTGAATGGGGTAAGACTCTTCTTCAGAACTGAGCTATTTTGCATCATTCTTCACAATGGAAAAGATGACTGCAGGTATTAGATGGCATCAGGAAGGATGACTGTGAAGTGTTAAATGAAATTAACAGAGACAGGAGGGACTACTGGGTTAATAGCTTTTGAAGTGGATAAATCTGCAGACACTGATGATATGTGTCATCGGGTTAAGGATTTAGAGGGACGGATTTCTTGAAATGTATCCAGGGGATTTTTTTTTCTCAATATGTAGAAGGCCAAACAAGGGATGGTACGGTGCTGGATCTAGTGAAAGAAGGATAATGTGTTTGATGTGGCAACGGGGGAACATTTTAATGATAATGACCACAACACGGGGAGAGTTTAAATTTGTTCTGGACAAGAGAAAAGATGGCCTGCAAAATATAGCTTTGGACTGAGGTGGGGGGAGATAGATTTTATTAAATTAAAGCAGGATCTGGCCACTGCAGACTGGGAATAGCTCTTTGCAGGTAAGTCTGCAGCGGAGCAATGGGGGCCATTCAAAAAGGAACTGGGGAGAGTATAGGTCCAACTGTACCCTTTAGAGAGAAACGTAGGAGCAATAAGTTCAGAGACCTCTGGATGTTTAGGAGAATTCAGGACTGGATAAGGAAGAAGAGCAAGGTGTTTAGCAAGTCCAAATTCAGCTGCAGCCCTAGATGAATACAGGAAGAGCAGAATGGAACTTAGAAAGCAATTAGAAGAGCAAAAAGTGGGCAAGAGGAAGGATGTGTACAGAATTTGAGAGAATCTGAAGATATTTTATAAATACATTACAGGGAAGAAGTTAAACAGGGAAAGAGTAGGGCCCATTAAGGACCAAAGCTACCTGTGGGTGAAGCCGCAAGATATCGGAAAGGTGTTGAATGAATAATTCTCTTCAATCTTTATTCCGAAAAAGGAGAACATAGGTACCAGAGTTCAGGAGAAGGGATTGTGAGGAACTTGCACAGATTGACATAGGAAATGGGGAGGTATCGGAGGTTCTGCTGGGTTTGAAAGCAGACAAATCCCCTGGCTCAGATGAATTACATCCCAGGCTGCTGTGGGGAGCAAGATAGGAAATTGCAGGAGTTCAGATACAAGTTCTTAATTCGTCTCTGGCCTTGTTGGAGATGCCTGAAGACATTTAATGTGCCTGAGGACAGTTAATGTGGTTCCACTTTATGAGAAGATTATTTGAGATGAACCAGGAAATTGTAGACTAGTGAGTCTCGTGTTAGTATTAGGGAAAGTATTGGAGAAAGTTCTGAAGGAGCAAATTAATGGAAAGGCATAAGTTAATTAGGAATAGTCAAGGTCAAAGAAAGGTCAGGCCTAACAAATATGTCAGAATTTTTTGAAAATGTGACTAAATGCATGGATGAGGGAAGTTCAATTGATGTAGTTTATGTATGAATGTTAACAAAGCTTTTGACAAGGTTGCACATGGGAGACTGAGAAGCTTAAATCACATGGAATTGAGGGAAACCTGGTGAGATGGATCAGAAATTGGCTTAGTAATAGTACACAAAGGGTAATGGTAGAAAACTCTTCAAATGACTAGAGACTGGTGTGCAGTGGTGTACCACAAGTATTAGTACTGGGATCCTTATTGTTTGTTATACACATAAATGATATAGATGAAAATGTTGGGGGGGGGAGGGTGTGGTGGATGTTAATCAAATTTGTAGATGACACCAAGATTGATAGAGTAGTTAATAGTGAGAAGATGGTTGTAGGTTACAGGAAGATATAGATGGGATGGTCAGATGGGTAGTGGCTGATGGTATTTAACCCTGAGAAGTGTGAGGTAATGCACTTTGGAAGAAGAAACAGGATGAGGGCATTTAATAAATGGTGGTCCACTGGGTAGATCAGAGGAACAGAGGGTCTTGGGTTAATCATTCACAGATCCCTGAAGTCAGCAGAGCACATGAATAGGATTGTTAAGAAGGCATATGGGACACTTGTTTTCATCAATCATGGCATAGAGAATAAGATCAAGGAGGTAATGTTGGAGTTATACAGAGCATTGATTAGGCCACAACTGGAGTACTGTCTGCAATTCTGTTCACCTCCCTACAGGAACGATGTGACAGCGCTAAAGGGGGTTCAGAGGAGGTTCATCAGGATGTTATGATTTGGGGATGCCGGTGTTGGACTGGGGTGTACACAGTTAAAAATCACACAACACCAGGTTATAGTCCAACAGGTTTAATTGGAAGCACACTAGCTTTCGGAGCAACGCTCCTTCATCAGGATGTTGACTAGGATGGTGAAATTGAGCTTTAAGAATAGGCTTAGGGGAATCCAAGATGCCAGCAATCTGAAAGGTCTCCCCTGCTGAGCTCTGCACCACAACTCAAGCGAAGTGGTGCTCTCACCCTCACCACCTGTTATTTTGGAAAAATTCGATAATTAAATAGTTATGGAATTGTTATAAATCTTTTTTTTAGCAAGGGAAGATGACTAAAAGTAAAGAGGTAAAAAAATGTCTGCAGATGCTGGAAACCAGATTCTGGATTAGAGTGGTGCTGGAAAAGTACAGCAGTTCTGGCAGCATCCGAGGAGCAGGAAAATCGATGTCTCAGGGCTTTTGCCAGAGAAGTCGATTTTCCTGCACGTTGAACGCTGCCTGAACTGCTGTGCTGTTCCAGTACCACTCTAATCCAAACTAAAAGTAAAGGTTCGGCTAAGTCCCAACACACAGGACATCGCCCGGTGGCATCGGGCACACCTGTGACCACGATTGCAACCGTAGCTTCAGCCTCCTCTGCAACTCCGCAGGAATCTCTTACCCAACAGCCCTTGGCTGCAGAGTTTGTGAAGCTCCAGGAGATGATTGAGGAGAGTCGCACCAGGCTGGAACTGATCTTGGCCATGCTGTACAAACATGAGCAGGAGCTGGCAGGGCTTGGAAATCAAACGGGGGAGGTCAAATGGCAGACTGCAGCATCGGAGACCGTAAACAAGTCCTCAATGGAGCGGATCCAGGCCCTTGAGAAGTAGCTCTGGGCCTTAAACAGAGCAGGTCGACAACCTAGAAAACAGAGGTTGGACAAAGAATATCCAGGTCATCGGGTTGTTGGAGGGAGTGAAAGGTGAGCAGCCAGTAAGCTTTTTTTGAAGACTGGTTGTCACAATTTCTTGGTTGGGATGCCAAGGTGGACCGGGTGAAGGTTGACAGAGCTCACTGGGTTGCAGTGCGCAGATCCGGTTTGGACCAGCACTCCCACGGGGTCCTAGTGTTATTCCAATGCAACGGTGACAAGCAGAGAGTTATGGAAGCATCCAGAATGCGGGCCTTGATTTACAAAGGATCCAAGGTAAAGTTCTTCCAGGAATTTCCTGTAGCCGTGACCTATTAAAGGAAGTCCTTTGATGAGGCAAAGTGAAGACTGAGGGACCGGCAGTGATTTGTTTTATTTATAATGGGTCTGTACACTCATTTGATTCTTCGGAAAAAGCAGGAAGCTTTCTGGACACTTTGAAATAGACTGGATGGTCTGTAGGAAATGAACAATAATGTTTTCTCTTTCTCTTTTGTACTTCTCTCTTTTTCTTAAACAAAGTGTTGTTAGATTTTTTCTGATGTTATTTGAGGTTAATGTATAGTTGGGAATGGGTAGAGTGCTCACTTTTAACTTCTTTGTAAATATTGCCTTTTTTTTCTTTTGCTTGAGTTTGGCATGAGACTCTAGCTGGACGGAGTTATGAAGGTGTATGGGAGATGTGTAAGCACCCTCTGTGGGCAGGGGGTAGAGTTCCTCATTAAATGCTTTTTGTATTTTGCATTTGGTTTAGTTTGTTGGATTTTTGTAGATGTAGTTTTTGAAAGTTCTGTAGTTTGTTAGATGTAATAGTTTTAGTGTGTGTAGTCTTTAGGCTCCATGATCTATTTTCATCTATACTCAGCGATTTGTAAGTTGACTTCTTCCTCTCGGGAGTTCAAAAGTTGTTGTAGAGGGTCATGTCTAGTTGTGGTCTCAAATGGTGTACATTAAATGGAACATTAAAGGGAGTCACTCACAGGTCAAGAGGAGAAAGATACTCACGAATCTTAAAAAGGAGAGGGTTGATATTGCCCTGTTGCAGGAAACTCACCTTAGTGATAAGGAACATCTGAGATTACAGCAGGGTGGGTTTGATCATGTGTTTTTTTTTGTCCTTCAGTACTGAGAATAGGGGTGTGGCTGTACTTGTTTGAAAGAATCTCCCATTTAAGTTACTAGATCATATTAAAGATTATTGTATGGGGGCGTTCGTAATTCTTAAAGCCTCAATATGTGGTGAAGAGTAGGTATTTTGAATATTTATTGTCCCCTGGTGCACTCCTTAATTTTCTGATGGATGCATTCTCCAAATTGATCGCCCTTGTGTCACGGCATATTATTATAGGGGGATACTTTAATTATCTCATGGATCCCACGGTGGATAGAATGCCCAAAGGCCTCCCAAAATCTTCTCTGCAATCTAAGCAACTGATTGATTTATGTATAGAATTGGGGCTGGTGGATGTTTGGGGGCATCTCCACTCTACAATTCTTCCTCTAATTTTTCTAATTTGCACAAGGGTCATACGAGGACTGATCGTTTCCTAGCCCGCACAATTTGTTTGGAATCAGTGATGTCCTGCACAATTGGGAATATCACCATTTCTGATCATGCAGCAGCATACTTAGTGGTTAAGATTAAGGGCAATGTCGCGGGTTTACAGCACTGGTGAATGGATCCCTTTATTCTCAAGGACAGTATGCTCATTGAGTACTTTTCTAATGAGTTTAAAAGCATTCATTGTCATTAATTCATATACGGCTAGTAACGCATCTATTCTCTGGGAGACTGCTAAGGCTTATGCTAGGGGAATAATTATCTCTTACTCTGCCAGTTGGAAGCGACAGAAGGGAGAGCAGCAGCGCCTGCTTGAGGCACGACTGAGATGGCATATTTTGATTGGCTGTCGGTGGCTAAGCTGTAGCAGGTCACAGCTCTTCGGTCCACCTTGAATTCCACACCCACACAGACAGCGAGGAAGGAACTTTCCTTTGCTCAACAAAAGTTGTTTGAGCATGGCAATAGGCTGGGCAAATATCTGGCTAAGTAAAAGAATGCCCCCCCCCAATCTATTACCTCCATCAGGGAAGGGACTGGAACTCTTACTTGTGACTCCAAAAAGATCAATGCTGCTTTTCGGAGATCTTACTCTGATTTATACCAGTCAGAAGGCTGTGAGGACAGATGGGCTAAAATTGAGTCCTTTTTTAGGAACTTGAATCATTCAGAAGTGCCCTCTGAACAGGCATCTCTCCTTAATGTCTCTTTAACAGTACAAGAGATACAGGAGGCAGCTTCAAAGTGGAAAGGCAAGGATCCAAGATGTCTGCGATCTAGGAAGATCACTTTGCAGAACTCTGCACTGCATCGCAGTTGGGACAAAGCACTAACCTGCCCTACCCAGATCCTTGTGGTTTTCTAGGACTCTGAAAAAGTCACAGAGTTGTAGAAAGTTCTGAAAAGTCACTGACCTGCGTTCTCACCATCCAGGGATGCCAAAGAAGGGGGCAGGCTTGCCCGCGGCCAGGGCTGCGGTCCAACCTACAGGATCCTCTGACTTCATTTCTTACCAGGCCCTGGTATTGGGGCTCACAAAATCTCGCGAGATGCTAGATAAGCAAATTGAAGCGAAGCTGCTCTCTGTCTCTATTATACTGCAACTGGAAGACCTCGGGAAAAGGTCGGATGAAGTCGAACGCAGAGTCACAGTGGTAGAAGCTGAGACTGACTCTTCTAAGGACAGGACCCAGGCCCTGGAGATGCAGGTCCGTAATTTGCTTGACCAGGTCTATGATCTCGAGGACAGGGGCAGGACGAAAAATATTCGGATCGTTGGTTTGCCGGAGAAGAAGGAGGGTGAGCAACCAGTGGAATTTATTGAGGATTGGCTGCTGAAATTCCTTGACTTGGAGGCTGGAACGAGAAGTTTGAAGATTGAAAGAGCTCACCAGGTCACAGCATGGAGGCCAGGTCTGGACCAATGCCCTCGCCCTATCCTGGTGCGGTTCCACTATTATAAAGACAAGCAGAGAATCATGGAAGCTTCTAGAGTCCAGGGGAAGGCCTTAACTTATGAGGGCTCAAGGATCATGTTTTTCCAAGATTCTCAGCAGCACTGATCTGGAAAAGGAAATCCTATGATGGCATTAAGAAAAGATTGAGGGAGCTCGATCCAGTACTTTCTAAACTACGTGGCAGAGCTTCGGATTACCTTTAATGGATTCATACATGATATGTCAGAGAATGCAAGAGATTTTGTGGACAAGTTAACTTAGTCGAAATGACTCATTATGTACAGATAATAGTGCTGTTTGGATATATCTTTTTTTTGGAAAGAAAATCATGTTGGGTTTTCTTTTCCTCTTACTTTTTGGCAATAATCTGGGTTAAATTATACTACGGGAACGATGGTATTTACTTTTAACTTCTAAATTAAGCTATACCAGGAGATGGGTGGGGTATTTACTTTCTTACTATTCACTTTTAACTTCTTTGTTCACATTGTTATTCGTTTTTGTATTTTTCTTTTTGTTTTGTTGTTTGTGTTTGTGATGCGGCTCGAGCGAGGAGGAGAGAAAATGACTGGGATGGTTAGACACCTACGTATGGGCAGTATAAGGCCAGTTCCGGTGTTTAAATGTCCCAGTTGGCAGCGGGGCAGGAAGTTGTGTGTTGGGGTGTAAAGGTGCCCCCCTTGGGTGAGGGGTGAACTTCCCTATCCAGTGCCATTTATATGTTGTTTTGTTTTTTGGGTTTTTGTTGTATATAGTCTTTGATTGTTGTGTAGATTTGTTAACTGTAGTAGTTTCAGTTTGTGTAGTTTTTAAGTTCTGTGGATTTTCTTTTATTAAGGCTCAGCTATTTGTAATTTGAGTTCTTCCTCTCTGGAGTCTAAATGTTACTGCAGAGGATTATGGCTAATAACCATTTTAAATGTTATATCTGGAATATCAAGGGGAGTCACTTGCCAATTAAAAGGAAACAGTTACTCTTGAGTCTTGGAAAGGAAACGGTGGATATTGCTTTATTGCAGGAGACACACTTGGATGATAGGAAACATTTGAAATTGCAGCAGAATGGCTTTGATCGAGTTGACTTTTCACCTTCTATTACTATGAGTAGGAGAGTGGTCATACTGGTTAGGAGGAATCTCCCATTTAAGTTACTAGAGTGTGTTAAAAATACATACAGGAGGATTGTAGTCCTTAAAGCTTTGATAAATAGGGAAGTATATGGTGATTTAAATGTCCCCCGACCCATCTCCTCAAATTTCTGATAGATGCATTTTCTAAAGTGATTAGTTTCAAATCCCAGAATTCCTGAAGAAGGACTTATGCCCGAAATGTCGATTCTCCTGCTCCTTGGATGCTGCCTGACCTGCTATGCTTTTCCAGCAACACATTTTTCATTTCAAATCCCAGCATATCATTATAAGGAGAGATTTTAATTGTCTTATGGACAGGTTGCCCAAGGGCCCCCTAATACCTTAAACCAAGCAATTAGTGGATCTGTGTATGGAGTTAGGGTTGGTGGTTGTCTGGAGGCATCTCCACCCTACAAGCAGGGACTTTACATTTTTTTTCCACACAGATGTCACACTTTGATTTTTTTTAACCCCCGGCAACCCTGAACTTGGTGCCATCTCCACTCATGCTCCAGTGTACTTGTTGGTTAAGATTAAGGATGCTGTAGCGGGTCCGAGACATTGGCAAATGGATCCCTGAATCCTTAAGGATAGTAAGTTTGTGGAGTACTTCTCCAATGAATTCAGTGCATTTATAGACAATAATTCAGGTTCGGCTAGTAGCCTGTCTGTTCTTTGGAAAACTGCTAAAGCTTATGCCAGAGAGTTAGTTATCTCCTACTCAGCCAGTAGGAAGCAGCAGAAGGGTGTGCAGCAACATCTGCTTGAAGCACAGTTGAAGGCAGCTGAGAAGGCTTATTCTGACAGGCCCTCGTTGGCCAAGCTATAGAGGAAACCAGTGCTTCGGTCTATGTTGTATTCCATGCTCACATAGACAGCAAAGATTGAGCTTGCTTTTGCAAAGGCCGTTTGAGCGTGGTGACAAACCAGGCAAGCATTTAGCGTATCTTGCCAGGAAAAAGAGTGCCCCCACCCCCCAATTGATTACGTCAATTAGGGAAGGTGCTGGAAACCTAACCTGTTATTATAAAATGACCAATGCAACATTTTGGAGATTTAACTCTGAATTGTACCAGTCTGAAAGTTGTGAGGATGGACAGGCTCAGATGGAGTCTTTTTTCAAGAATCTGGAGCTTCTGGGTGTAACCCCTGAACAAGAGGCTTTTCTCAATGCCCCTTTATCAGAGTAAGATGTGCAAGAGGCTGCTTCAGAGTGGAAAGGCGCCTGGACCTGATGGACTTCCCAGTGAATTTTAGACGGAATTTATAAGCATATTGTCAGGCCTGATGCTCAACATTTTTAATGACTCATACAGTCACGATCACCTCCCACCATCTCTAAGAGAGACCAATATCTCTCTTATTCTTAAAAAAGGGAAAGCTCAGGAGCACTGTGCTTCCTGTAGGCCCATTTCACTTTTAAATCAATGATTTTAAAATCTTTCCAAGACTCTTGCATTAAAGCTGGAAACTGTTTTGCCTTCTATTATTAAAGAGGACCAGACAGGCCATAACAATTGGGTTTTCTGAGTCTGATATCCAGAAATGGGGAAATGCAAACGTATGAATATGTGTAAATTAATGCTCTTGATGGCTAGTGCTTTGTCTCGCTGAACCAGATTTATATTATTATTTATTAGTTAGTTGGTAGATATTATTTATTATTTATGTATGTATTTAGTTGTTCTTTTTAATATATAGATTTATACATTTGTACTTATTTATATTTTCTTGTTCTTTCTTTGTACTGTTGTGAATCATATTGTTTTGTATTTATCGTAATATCAAAAAATCTATTTTTCAATAAAAATATATATCTTCTTTAAAATATGGAAATACATCTGGCCCTGATGGTCTCCAGTGAATACTACAAAGAATTTATAAATATATTGTCAGTGTTGATGCCGGACATGTACAATTACTCATAGAGTCATAATTGTCTCCCGCCATCCATGAGAGAGGCTAATATCTCTCTCATCCTTAAGAAAGGGAAAACCCCAGAGGACTGCGCTTCTTATATGCGCATCTCACTTTTAAATTCTGATTTTAAAATTTTGTCCAAGACTCTCTCATTAAGGCTGGAAATGGTGTTGCCTTCCATTGTCAAAGAGGATCAGATATGGTCTAAGCTTGTCAGCAGTGATTGGTTCAGGGATTAGTGATCTCTTTACATGCAGAGAAGACATTTGACTGTGTGGAGTGTCTTTTTTGCACCCTGGAATGGTTTTGTCCAGGTGAAGGCTTTTTTAGATGGGTAAGGGTTCTTTATAGTGACCCTCTGTCTGCATTTCTCACCAATGGTGGAAGATTCAGTAATTTTAGTATCTGTAGGGGCAGTCAGCAAGGTTGTCACCTCTCACCTTTATTTTTTACGTTGGTGATTGAACCACTGGCAGAGGCTACCGTAGGGAACCTAATATAACTGCCCTAGAAGTAGATCAAAAACACATCAGATCACACTATATGTGGATGATGTTCTTCTCTGTTGAACCCAGTAGTTTCTGTACCTCATTTAATACAATATTCATTTATTTAGCTCCTTTTTGTGTTATAAGATTTATGTTTCCAAATCAGGGACTATGCCTATGGCGGTCTTGGGGGAATATCTGATGGTGAGGGTGAGTCATGGTTTCCTTTTAAGTGGTCACAGGGGTTTTTTTCTTTATTTAGGTATTTTTGTTAGTCCCATCTTTGATCAGTTATTTAAGGCTAATTTTATCCACTTGCTTGACAAGATCAAGCAAGATCTTCAAAGATGGGAGGATCTCCCAATATCCTGGTTAGGCCGAGCAACCCTTATTAAAATGAATGTCCTTCCTCGTTTGCTATACTCTATGCGAATGCTTCCTTTGATTTTTCTCAAGCAAACATTTAGGAGACTTAATGGCTGGTTTACCTCTTTTATCTGGCACCACAGATGGCCACTTATTAAGGTCACCAAATTGCAATTGCCCCAAGGACTGGGGGGAGGTGCACCTCCCAGATATTAAAAGGTATCAATTGAGCTCCTTTTTATCTTTTGTGAGCGACTGGGCTTGTGAGGACCAGCGTCAATGTGGTTGGATATTGAGGCCTCCCAGCAAAAGTGTCCCTTTACTAGCCTGTTGTTCTTAGATAAAATAATAGTTGCAGAGGACTATTGTAATCCAATAATCATTAATACTGTCAAAGCGTGGATGGCAATGTGGCAGAGTGAGAGTAATATATCTCAAACTTCTTTTCTTACCCCTATAGTTGGTATGCCAGGGTTCCGTCCAGGGATATTGGACCCCAGGTTCAAACTCTGGGCAGCTAGGGGAGTTTCATGTTTGTGTGACTTACTTGAGGGCAAAACATTGATGTCCTTTGATCAAATAAACTGCTAGTATGGTTTATCTAGCAGACACCTTTTTTTGTTTTTTTTTCAGATGAAGGACTTTATTCAAAATGGGACTACGCTCTTGACCGACTCTTCCAAATGTGATATAGAGAAGAGGATACTTCATGCCAAGAGCACTCACAGTTAGTACTTTTTATCACCCCTGAGAGGTGGTCCCTCAGATGATATTGAATGACTATGTGAGATCTGGAAGAGAGAGTTGAGATCTCCTCTGAGACATGGGAAAATATGGGTGGCACAGTGGCACAGTGGTTAGCACTGCTGCCTCACAGCGCCTGAGACCTGAGTTCAATTCCTGACTCAGGCGACTGACCATGTAGGTTTGCTCCAGTCTCCTCCCACAGTCCAAAGATGTGCGGGTCAGGTGAATTGGCCATGCTAAATTGCCTGTAGTGTTAGGTAAGGGGTAAATGTAGGGGTATGGGTGGGTCGGTGTGGACTTGTTGGGCCGAAGGGCCTGTTTCCACACTGTAAGTAATCTAATCTATATGTGAAAGTGCGTAAAAGATTTTGATCTGTAATAGGAAGCACGCCATCCAGCTGAAGATTCTTCATAGTGACCATCTGGCCCCAGACTGTCTCTTGAAATTTAAGATGGGAGTATCCTCAGAGTGCCCCAACCGTAAAATAAGCACACTACTGGTACTCTCACTCATTGTCTGTGATCCTACCACAGGCTTCATATGTGCTGGAGTAAGAGGGAGGGTCTTGCGAGCCAAAGTTAAGTTGGACCTGAACTCTCTTCTCCTGGGCCTGCCCAATTTATTTTCCATAGACGTTCAGGGGAGAAAGCTTTTTAATATTCTTACTTTCTGCATGTGCAAGGAAAAATATTTTGATGTGTTGGGTGTCTGAAAACCACCAGGCCCTGTCAAGTTGGCGTAAGCTAATCATGGAACATGTCCCCCTGGACATTCTCACAAATACGGTGCACCAAAAAACTGAAATATTTTTTAAGACATGGCAGCCCTATTTGGATTACCTAGGCGCAGATTTGTCTGCCATTTTAATTAGGGCTTTTGTGTAGCCATGACGATTTGACTTAGCAAACTTGGTATCCTGAGAGGAAGAATTTCGAATGACGGCGGGTATTATATTCAATGCTCTCGAAGGTTGAGAACTCTTGTTTTGTTGCGCTGAGTGGTGTTATTTATTTATTTATTATTCATACTGGACTTTTCATCTTGCACATGAGTATAGTTTTGTTTGCGTTGTTTTTTATTTAATTCATCAAAAAAATTTTATATAGAGTAGTGTTGCTTATTTATTGTTGTAATTTTGTAATTTTATAAAAAAGAAACCTTTTTTCAATGAAAAGTTTTTGAAAAAAGTATAGGTTTGGATTGTTTTCTCTAGATCAAAGACTGAGGGAGGGCATGTATAAAGCTGAGGGTATGAATAGGGTGAATAGAGAGCAGCTATGCCTATTGTTGCATGGGCATAATTTTAGGATAGGGAGCAGGCAATGCAGAGGGAATTTAGGAAAAAACATTTTCACTGTGGGTGATGGGAATCTGGAATGCACAGCTTGGGAAGGTAGAGAAGGCTGGAAACCTTACAATTTCTAACAAGTATTTGGATGAGCACTTCAAATATCAGAACATACAAGGATATGGGACAAGTGCAGGAAATTGGGATTAGCACACCTTTAGGGGTAGTTATGTTGGTGCAGACTTGATGGGCTGAAGAGCTTTTCTGCACTGTATGACAATATGACCCCATCTACCACCCCCTGAGAAAAAGACAGGAAATGACATCACCAAACCAAAGAAACCCAAACATATAAATAGAAAGCAGGAATCATGTACACTGCTTTGCCTGAGGCCCACTGAAGATGTTGACTAGTCTGGAAAGAACCTTCCAGCTCAGCGAGCAAACCTATATCCAAAATCTCAACATGAGCTACAAATCATCTCAAAACTCACTAAGACGAAAAGATTTATAAAGATTTTAAAATAATGTAGTGGCTGGATAGATCGGGAGGAATTGTTCCTATTTGGAAAAGGGTCAAGAATGGGACGGTAGACGTTAAAAGTGATTTGCAAAGGAAGCACATGAGAGGTCAGAAAATCTTTTTCAAGGGTCTGAAAACTGTGTAGAAGTATGGCATAAGCAGGTTCAACTGAGGCATTTAAGAGGGCATGGATTTTTTTTATAAAAAGAAATAATATATACAGATATGGGTAAAAGGGAAAAAAATGGCATTAAATCAAAATACTCAGTCAGAGAGCTAGTGTAGGCATGCTGGGCTAAATGGTCTCCTTCTGTAACATAACACTTCTTCTCTGATTTTGTGAATACTGGCCAAGACTCAACAAGAGCAACAAATTAGCAGATAGTGGACTTGGTAAATACGAGTTTCTGCTGTTTGTAACACTCAGGCAGGGTGCTTCAGTTCTTGCCAAACATGTACAATCTTGCTTGGGAACACAGAGAGAAATTTTTGAGAGAGGAGATGGATGGATCAGATGTTTCTACAAATCAGGAGGAAAGAGAAGGTGATGCTGATGAAGGAGCAGATAATACATATGCCAAATTGAGAGTGTGTTGCTGGGAAAGCACAGCAGGTTAGGCAGCATCCGAGGAGCAGGAAAATCGACGTTTTGGGTCGGAGCCCTTCTCCAGCATCTGCAGACCTCACTGTCTCCTAATACATATGGCCTTCGTGTGGAGCCACAGAAAATGGGGGAGATACTAAATGTATATTTTGCATCAGTATTTATTGTGGAAAAGGATATAGAAGATATAGACTGTAGGGAAATAGATGGTGACATCTTGCAAAATATCCAGATTACAGAGGAGGAAGTGCTGGATGACTTGAAATGGTTAAAAGTGGATAAATCCCCAGGACCTGATCAGGTGTACCCCAGAACTCTGTGGAAAGCTAGAGAAGTGATTGCTGGGCCTCTTGCTGAGATATTTGTATCATCGATAGTCACAGGTGAGGTGCCGGAAGACTGGAGGTTGGCAAACATGGTGCCACTGTTTAGGAAGGGCAGTAAAGACAAGCCAGGGAACTATAGACCGGTGAGCCTGACCTCAGTGGTGGCAAGTTGTTGGAGGGAATCCTGAGGGACAGGATGCACATGTATTTGGAAAAGCAAGGACTTATTCGGGATAGTCAACATGACTGTGTGTGGGAAATCATGTCTCACAAACTTGATTGAGTTTTTTGAAGAAGTAACAAAGAAGATTGATGAGGGCAAAGCAGTAGATGTGATCTATATGGACTTCAGTAAGGCGTTTGACAAGGTTCCCCGTGGGAGACTGATTAGCAAGGTTAGATCTCATGGAATACAGGGAGAACCAGCCATTTGGATACAGAACTGGCTCAAAGGTAGAAGACAGAGGGTGGTGGTGGAGGGTTGTTTTTCAGACTGGAGGCCTGTGACCAGTGGTCTGCCACAAGGATCAGTGCTGGGCCCTCTACTTTTTGTCATTTACATAAATGATTTGGATACGAGCATAAGAGGTACAGTTACTAAGTTTGCAGATGATACCAAAATTGGAGGTGTAGTGGACAGCGAAGAGGGTTACTTCAGATTACAACAGGATCTGGACTAGATGGGCCAATGGGCTGAGAAGTGGCAGATGGAGTTTAATTCAGATAAATGCAAGGTGCTGCATTTTGGGAAAGCAAGTCTTAGCAGGACTTATACACTTAATGTTAAGGTCCTAGGGAATGTTGCTGAACGAAGAGACCTTGGAGTGCAGGTTCATAGCTCCTTGAAAGTGGAGTTGCAGGTAGATAGGATAGTGAAGAAAGCGTTTGGTATGCTTTCCTTTATCAGTCAGAGTATTGAGTACAGGAGTTGGGAGGTCATCTTGCGGCTGTACTGGACATTGGTTAGGCCACTGTTGGAACATTGCTTGCATTTCTGGTCTCCTTCCTATCGGAAAGATGTTTTGAAATTTGAAAGGGTTCAGAAAAGATTTACAAGGATGTTGCCAGGGTTAGAGGATCTGAGCTACAGGGAGAGGCTAAACAGGCTGGGGCTGTTTTCCCTGGAGCGTCGGAGCCTGAGGGGTGACCTTATAGAGGTTTAAAAAATTATGAGGGGCATGGATAGGATAAATAGACAAAATCTTTTCCCTGGGGTAGGGGAGTCCAGAACGAGAGGACATAGGTTTAGGGTGAGAGGGGAAAGATATAAAAGAGACTTAAAGGGCAACCTTTTCATGCAGAGGGTGGTATGTGTGTGGAATGAGCTGCCAGAGGATGTGGTGGAGGCTGGTACAATTGCAACATTTAAGAGGCATTTGGATGGGTACATGAATAAGAAGGGTTTGGAGGGATATGGGCCGGGTACTGGCAGGTGGGACTAGATTGGGCTGGGATATCTGGTCGGCATGGACGGGTTGGATCGAAGGGTCTGTTTCCATGCTGTACATCTCTGTGACTCTATTTGCCAAGGCAATTATGTGACATAGCAGGCAGGCCTGTGACATTTCATTGCCATCAAAATCCAGGCACAATGTAGCATCACAACATCCCTTCACAATGATGGGTTAGCAATGTGGTTAAGAGCCCAGAGTTCTCTTGTGAGCAACAGCATTTTTGTTTAACTGCATTACCCTTTTGTTTGTCGCTGCATTAAATTTGGTGTTTTCAGAATATAACTTCAGGTATGTTTACAGTGCATCTGTGTAAGTGTGATAAACAAGTTTTGATGACATGCTGGTGCATCTAACCACAAGGGAACATGATGTTGTGATGATAACAGAGCTGCAAAACCAACAGAGTATTGATAATAGGAGACTTCAATAATCCTGAAATAGACTGGGATAGTAATAACATAAAGGGAAGAAATTCTCAAATATGTTGTTAAGAATGTTTTAAAATTTTTGCTTTCATGGGATGGAGTGTCACTGTCAAGGCCAGCATTTTTGCCCATCCCTGAATGCCTTTGAACCGAGAAGCCTTCTAGTTAGAGCCATTACATTTGTGTGTGTCAGGAGTCACTCATAGGCCAGAGGAGGTAAGGACAGCAGATGTTTCCTCCCTAAAGGGCATTAGAACATAGGACATTTCAGTACTGGCCCTTCGGCCCTCAATGTTGCGCCGACCTGTGAAACCAATCTGCAGCCTGTCTAAACTACATTATTCCATTTTCATCCTTATGTCTATGCAATGACCATTTAAATGCCCTTAAAGTTAGCGAGTCTACTACTGTTGCAGGCAGGCCATTTCATGCCCCTACTACTCTGAGTAAAGAAACTACCCCGAATCTGTCTTACATCTAACACCCCTCAAATTAAGGCTATGTCCCCTTGTGCTAGCCATCCCCATCCAAGGAACAAGGCTCTCACTATTCACCCTATCTAACCCTCTGATCATCTTATATGTCTCAATTAAGTCACCTTTCAACCTTCTTCTCTCTAATGAAAACAGCCTGAAGTCCCTCAGCTTTTCCTGGTCAGACCTTCCCTTCATACCAGGCAACATCCTCGTAAATCTCTTCTGAACCCTTTCTAAAGCTTAAACATTCTTCCTATAATGTGGTGACCAGAACTGTACACAATACTCTAAGCATGGCTGCACCAGAGTTTTGTACAGCTGCAAAATGACCCTGCGGCTCCAAAACTCCAACCCTCAACTAATAAAAGCTGACACACCATATGCCTTCTTAACAACCCTATCAACCTGGGTGGCAACTTTGAGGGATCTATGTACCTGGATACCGAGATCTCTCTGTTCATCTACACCACCAAAATCTTTACCATTAACCCAGTACTCTTTATTCCTGTTGATCCTTCCGAAGTGAATCACCTCACACTTTTCTACATTAAACTCCATTTGCCACCTCTTAGTCCAGCCCTGCAGCTTATCTATGTCCCCCTGCAACCCACAACATCCTTCGACCTTATCCACAACTCTACCTACCTTAGTGTCATCTGCAAATTTACTAACCCATCCTTCTACACCCTCATCTAGGTCAATTACAAAAATGACAAACAGCAGTGGGCCCAAACTAGATCCTTGCAGTAACTACTAGTAACTGAACTCCAGGATGAACATTTCCATCAACCACCACCCTCTGTCTTCTTTCAGCTAGCCAATTTCTGAACCAAACCGCAAAATCACCCTCAATCCCATGCCTCCATATTTTATACAATATCCTGCCAAGGGGAACCTCATCAAATGCCTTACACCACACCACATCAACCACTTTATCCTCAACCACCTGTTTGATCACCTCTTCAAAGAACTCAATAAAGTTTGTGAGGCACAACCTACCCTTCACAAAACCATGTTGACTATCCCTAATCAACTTATTCCTTGCTAGATGATTATAAATCCTATCTCTTATAATCCTTCCCAACACTTTACCCACAACCAAAGTAAGGCTCACTAGTCTTTAATTACCAGGGTTGTCTCTACTCCCCTTCTTGAACAAGAGGACATTTGCTATTCTCCAGTCTTTTGGCACCATTCCTGTAGACAACGATGACATAAAGATCAAAGTCAAAGGCTCAGCAATTTCCTCCCTGGCTACTCAGAGAATCCTAAGATAAATCCCATCTGGCCCAGGGACTTACCTATTTTCATACTTTCCAGAATTGCTAACACCAGATGGATTTTACAATAATGTATGCCAGCTTTATGGTCACTGTTAGTTCAACTAGCTTTCAAATTCAGATGTTATTGACTTAAGTTAAATTCCAAGAGCTACTATGATGGGATTTGCACATATGTTCCACAGAGGAAGAGGTGGAGAAACGATTACAACATTTAAAAGGCATCTGGATGGGCATATGAATAGGAAGGGTTTGGATGGATATGGGCCAAATGCTGACAAATGGGACTAGATTCATTTAAGGTATCTGGTCAGCATGGACGAGTGGACGAAGGATCTGTTTTCATGCTGTACATCTCTATGACTCTATGAAAATTTGGGGGGAATATTAAATAAATTTGCAGATGACACCAAGTTTGGTAGAGTAGTTAATAGCAAAGAAGATGGCTGTATATTACAGGAAGATATTGCGGTGTTGGTCAGATGGACAGACCAGTGGCAAATGGTATTTAAACCTGATAAATGCAGGTTGATGCACTTTGGAAGAAGAAACAAGATGACGGAGGATTTAATGAATGGCAGGACACTGGATAGCTTGGAGGAACGGTGGGAACTTGGGATGATTATTCACAGATCCTTGAAGTCGGTGAGCATGTGAATAGGATAGTTAAGGAGGCTTTTGGGACATTTGCTTTTATCAGTTGTGGCATAGAGTATAAGAGCAGGGAGGTAATTTGAAGTTGTACAGAATGTTGGCCAGCCCACAACCAGAGTACTGCTTGCAGTTCTGGCCGCCTCACTACAGGAAGGATGTGATAGCACTGGTGCGAGTGCAGAAGAGATTCTGCACGATGTTGCTAAGGGTGAAGAAATTGAGCTGTAAGGCAAGACTAGATAGGATTGGATTGTTTTCTTTAGAAGAGAAGACTGAGGAATTACATGTTTATGGCATCTAAAAATATAAGGGGTATGGACAGGGTGAATAGAGAGCAGCTGTTCCCCTTGGTTGAGGAGTCAATCATGAGGGTGCATAGTTTTAGGTTAAGGGGCTGCAGATTCAGAAGGGATTTGGGACAAAACTTTTTCACTCAGCAGATGGTGAGCATCTAGAATGCACAGCTTGGAATGGAAGCGGAGGCCAGAAAACATACAATCTTTAAAAAATATTTGGATAAGTATTTCAAATATCATAACTTTCAAGGATATGAGACAAGTGCAGGAAATTGCGATTAGCACACTTTTAGTGTTTGTTATGCCAGTTAAGTTTGATGGGCTGAAGGACCTTTTCGACACTGTGTGAATCTATGAATCTAGATTGGTCCATTTCTCACGCAATGAGAAATTGATTCTGGGGAATGAGATTGGTCAATGAAATGTGAGGGAATATTTAAGGGATATTGAAATCATATATTAACCATAGAGAAGGGTGCAATGCAAACTAGAATAAAAACAATTAACTGGAGGAGGCCAGTTTAAGTGGATTGAGAACAAATATTGTTCTGAAAAAACTTGAATCAAAGATTCAACAATAGGTTATCTTTTAAGAGGAGGTGGTTGTGTTGAGTCAAGGTTTATTACAATGAGGGGTAAATAGGGCAAATAAATCCAGAGTTTCTTGAATGATTGTAGGGAAAATGACGAAGCAGAAAACAGGGTGTCTGACAGATGTCAGATATAAGTAGCACTGGGCTGAATATTGAAAGTTCATATGAAGGTACAAACCAGGAGTGGGCCTTTCAGCCACTTGCGCCTGCTTCACCATTCAATATGATCATGGCTGATTGGATTGTAACCTCAAATCCATATTCCTGCCTACCACTGAGAATATTTCACCTTTGTTTAACAAAAATCCATCTATCTTTGCCTTAAAAATATTCAAGGATTCTGCTTTCATGATCTTTCCAGAAAGAGTGGACGAAAGACTCAAGAGAGAAAAACAATAGCCTGATCTCTGTTTTAAGTGGGCTACCCCTGATTTTTAAACTAATTCTCAGTTCTCCCATTAGAAGAAATATCATCTCTGGCAGAAAACAGAATGCGTAAATGCATCTTTTTTTCAGATTGGCAACATATTGCCAGAGTGATATCCCCAAGGGTATCTGCTGGGTTCTCAACTTTTCAGAATTCATGTCAATGACTTAGATGAGGAGTGTGGTAGCATTGTGGATAAACTTGAAGATGACACAAACCATCAGGAAAACATTGTGTGAAGATAACAAAAGAAGGATGCAGACTAATGTAGATAGGTCAGGTAAGTGGGCAAAAATCTACATTTGGTAATGTGTGAATTTGTTTACTTTGGCAGGAAAAACAAAAAAAGCAGTGCATCATTTAAACAGTGAACTGCAGAGTTTGAAGGCGTTTTAGTGCATGTCACAAAAAGTTAGTAAGCAGCTATAGCAAGTGATTAAGGTGGCTAATGGGGTACTACACTTTATCATGAAAGGAATTGAATATAAAAATAAGGATACTATGCTTCAGTTATACATGGTGTTAGTGGTACCACATCTGGAATACTGTGCACTGTTTTGGTCTTAAGGAAAGATGCCAATGCATTGGAGACAGAGGAGGTTTACTGGATTGATACCTAGAATGAGTGGATTCTCTTATAAGGACAGATTTAACAAGCTGAGCTTGAAGACATGAGAGTTTAGAAGAATAAAGGGTGATTTGATATGGTGCATTATTAGATTCCCTACAGTATAGAAACAGGCCCTCAGCCCAACAAGTCCACACCAACCATCTGAAGAGTAACCCACCAAGAACCATTCCCCTACCCTATATTTATCCCTGACAATGCATCTAACACTATGGGCAAATTAGCATGGCCAATTCACCTAAGCTGCACATCTTTGGAATGTGGGAGGAAACCGGTACACCTGGAGGAAACCCATGCAGACACGGGGAGAATGTGCAAACTCCCCACAAACAGTCGCCTGAGATGAGAATCGAACCCAGGTCCCTGATGCTGTGAGGCTGCAGCGCTCACCACTGAGCCACCATGCCGCCCATTATATCTTGGATGGTCGTGGCAAATTGGACATAGAAAGGATATTTCCTCCTTTAGATGAGTCCAGACTCTCTAAAACTGGAGATGCCCTTTTAGGATATTTCGACCTTTTAGAGAGTTTGCCTCAGAAAGCAGTGGAGATGTGGATCATTGAATAATTTTAATACAGAGGTAAATCGATTCTTGTTAAGTAAGGGAACCAAAGGTTATTGGGGATAAGTGGGAATGCGAAATTTTGGAATACAGATTGGCCATGATCTAACTGAATGGCAGCGCAGGCTTCGGGTACCAAATGACCTACTCTTGTTCCTAATTTGTATGTTCATAGTGTGACCAGATATTATTTTCTGAAGTGCAGGAATGTATGCTGTCAGGTTCCCTTGGAGTCAGTACTAGAACTAGTTTCATGATTTACATGAACGAATTTGAAGGGTCAGAATTTCAACACAAGAGAATGTTAACAGATATCAAAAGGATATAAACAGGCTGGTGGCTTATGCGCCCACATAGGAGATGAAATGTCATGCAAAGATAAGTAAAGTGATTCATTTTATCAGAAAGAAAGAGGAGACATTACTGATATGATTCGAAAGAGGGCACAAAAACAGAAAGAGCTAAAAATGTGTTGCTGGAAAAGTGCAGCAGGTCAGGCAGCATCCAAGGAGCAGGAGAATTGACGTTTCAGACATGAGCCCTTTTTCAGGAATTCTCCAGCATCTGCAGTTCTCACTTTCTCCTACAAAAATAGAGAAGCCTGATTGCATATTTGCATAACATGTTGAAGGTGGTAAGACAGGTTGAGAAAGCAGTTAAACAAATTACAGGATTCTGGGGTTTATAAATAGAAGCATGGAGTTCAAAAGCATACAAATGTTATTACAAATCTTCATAAAACTGTTGCAAGCACAAAAGGAGTATGGTGTCCAATGTTTCAATTCTGGACACTATACACTAGTACAAATACGAAGGTTTTACAGAACAGTTTTATAGATGAGGGATTCAGCTACGTGGATAGATTGAAGAGGGTGAAACCATATCCCTTGAAAAGAGATTTAACAGAGTTGTTTAAATTCAGTAGGGGTTCATGGAAAGAAACTGCTATCATTGGTAAAAATGTCCAAGCCATTGAACGCAGGTTTAGGGACATTGGTAAAAGAACCAAAAATAGCACAGGAGAAGAAAAAATATTGTATTTGATTATAAATTCAATCCACCTTTCAAAGAATAATTAGAGAAGGGACAAGATTGTAGGGCTGAAGAAAAAGGGCAGGAGAATGAGAAAGCTGAATTGCTCTTACAGTGAACCAGTGTGAATTTGATGAGCTACATTGTTTCCTTCCATATTCCAGTCATATTATATTTATTTAGCTTCTACATGGTTAGCTCCTAAAGATGCAAGCACAATTTTTTTTCAATGTTAGGCAAGCTGGTTCTCTTCCAAACAACATTGATTTGGAACTAATGTGTGATTGTGTGAATAATCTCAAACATTTTACATTGTTGTGATCAATGTTTCTCTTGTGATACCTGAGAGACGAAGTGATGTCCAGTGATAGTGAACCTAAGAAATCACGTTTTTGCTTGATAACAGTTTGGCTAAGGCAATCATTTTAGAACTTGCTTCTCTCCATCAAAGGATATTGAATGTGCTTCTGTCTGAGTGATGACTTTGATTGATTGTAGATCTGCCCCCAATGTTACAGACTTTAATGGCTCTCCAGCTCTCTCCTTCTCTGAGACACAGCCCTAGTGTGAAGCAACAGAAGATTTGCAGGAAATTGTCTCATCACATGGTAAAGGCTTACTATTGTTCACTCATGTATTTAATGTAGAGTCTAACAGTGGCTATGAAACTGTCATTGATTGTTAGAAAAACTCATCTTATTTACAAATGTCCATTAGGGAAGGAAACCATTGTCCTCACCCAGTCTGGCTCCAGTCCCTGGCTCTTAACTGCCCTCTGGGCAATTAGGAATGGCCAATAAATACTTGCCTGGCCAGTGATGCCTACATCCCATGAATGAGTTAAAAAAACTTTGTTTGTACCAGTTATAACAATACTGCAACTACAAAAGGAGATCACAGATTTGAAACTCTCAGGTGGATAATCACCTCCTGATTTCTAAAAGCCTGTCCATTACAAGTAAGGAAAGCGATGCAATGCTTTGAATTTGCCTGGGGTAGTGCCAAACAATGACTGTATCCAATGAGAGAATATAACTATTATCCCTTGACATTCAATGACATTCCAACCATTGACATTACTACCATTGAATCACACACTATTAACATGCTGGGAGTTACCATTACCTCGAAACAGAAATGGACCAGACAGATAAATACTGTGGAATTCTGTGGGGAGTACTCACCTCCTGACTCCCCAAAATCTGTCCACCAACTACAAAGCACAAATCAGCAGTATGATGAAATAACCCTCATTGCCTGGATGAGTGCAGCTTTAACACTTAAAAAATTCAATAGTATCTAGCACAGTCACTTGATTGACATTCCATCCGCAATCTTCAACATTCACTCCCTCTATCTCCAATGCACAGTAACAAGATGCACTGCAGCAATTCCTCAAGCTTCTTTGGCAACATCTTCCAAACCTACAACCTCTAATGCTGAGAAGAATAGGTAACAGATGGATGGAACAACACCACCTGCAAGCTTGTCTCCAAGCCACTCACCATCTCATCTTGAAAATATATCATCAGTTTTTCACTGTCCTGGAGCTTCCTAAAAGCACTGTGGGAGAACCTACATAACATGGACTGGAGCAGTTCAAAACTTCAGCTCATCAAATCTTTTTCCAAGGCAATTGGGAATTGGTAATAAATACTAGTCTTGTCAGTGATGCTCACAAGCCCCAAGTACAAAAAAGGACTGTAAGCAAGGGCGTTATTCAGATGACGTGAAATGTCCAAAGGTAATATTTGAAAAACAATGGGAGAATTCTTCTGATGTCCTAGTTAACATTCTTCCCTGAACCAACAGCACAACAACAACTATTCCAACTTGACATTGTCTCTGAGAACTTGCTTTGTGCTACTTAATGTTATGTTGTCTACATTAAAACAGTGACTACAGTTATCAAATAGCCACAAAGCACATTGGGGATTTCCTGAGGAGGTGAAAATGCACTATATAAAATACACTAACTCTTTGCTTCATTCACTTGAGGCAATTTATTGTCCATTTGCTTTAAATTCATATGATAACCTGTTCATGCAGATGATGTTGTAAGCTTCTATGGGTTTGGATGTAATAGGAGCAGAAGAAAGTGGAGTTGCAGGTAGGTAAGATAGTGAAGAAAGCATTTGGTATGCTTTCCTTTATTGGTCAGAGCATTATATATAGGCGCTGAAATGTCATGTTGTGGCTGTCTAGGACATTGGTTAGTAGACAGGCAGGAGGCTGGAAGAACACAGCAGGCCAGGCACAATGGTTAGGCTACTTTTGAAATATTGTCTGTCATTCTAGTCTCCCTCCAATAGAAAGGATATTGTGAAACTTGAAAGGGTTCAGAAAAGATTTACAAGGATGTTGCCAGGGTTGGAGGGTTTGAGCTCTAGGGAGAGGCTGAATTGGCTGGGGCTTTTTTCCCTGGAGCGTCATAGGCTGAGGGGTGACCTTATAGATGAAGGACATGGTTAGGATAAATAGACAAAGTCTTTTCTCTGGGTCAGAGGAGTTCAGAATTAGAGGCATTAGTTTAGGGTGAGAGGGCATAGATTTAAAAGGGATCTAAGGGGCAACTTTTTCCACACAGAGGGAGGTGCATGTATGGAATGAGCTGCTAGAGGGAGTGGTCCAATGACGACATTAAAAGGCATCTGGAGGGGTATATGAATAGAAAGGGTTTCGAGGGATATGGGTCAAGCGCTGGCAACTGGAACTAGATTAGTTAGGATATTTGGTCGGCATGGACGAGTTGGACCAGAAGGTCCGTTTCCATGCTGAGATGATATTCTCTGGTATTGGTCAGTATGTTGCTTAAGTCTTTAGTGGATCTTTAATTAACTATTAATTATGTTATTTTATGTTAACCCTCAGTTTTGATATGATAAGCATGATGCCGCTTTCCAACAATTACCTGACAAACTTCTTACTCTGTGTGATAAAGAAACAAGTATGTGAAGGTAGTGAATAGAAAACCAGGAATGTTGTTGTCGAGTATGTTACACAGATTGGACTTTCAAAGTGGCTTTGCCTATTGTTAAGACTTTATTGGGTGTGGAACTATAACAGTAGATTACTTGACATCTTTCACGAAGGCTAGACTGAGAGAATCAGCAGATAAATTGAAAGTAGAAATAAAAACAGAATCTTGTAAGGATGGTGCTTAAAATTAGTCAACATTTAGAACTATAAGGGGGGAAACATTATATTGATGTGTAAACATTTAGAATTAGCTAAGACTAAGTTAGAAATGACAAACTAATTACATGAAACAGAAAAGGAGAAAAATTGGAAAGTGAGGAGAAAGTAAAACAAAGGAAGATTAGAAAGACAGAAGAAATAAAATGAAAGAGAAAAGAAATTAAAAAGCTTAACTCTCAAATGAGAGAATTCAGACAATATGAAGAGGGAAGCATTGTAAAGGAGTAAAAGGTAAGATTGTTGGTTAGATTTTGAAGTCCATTGTGAAGGATGAAATTTCTAAATCCTTGGAAGTGCATGGTAAAATAGGCAAAGTCCTCTCTGTCCATCTTCCTTCCCACCTATCCGCTCCATCCTCTGCTCTGACCTATCACCATCACTCCCCACCTTCATCTACCTGTCGCATTGCCAGCTGCTTTCCCCCGAGCCCCACCCCCATTTATCTCTCAGCCCTCTTGTCTTCACCCCATCCCCCCACAACTCCACACATTCGTGAAGTCGACTTCCCTGCTCCTTGGACACTGCCTGGCCAGCTGTGTTTTTTCAGCACCATACTTTTTGACTGACATTCATTCTATTGAGTTTGCTCATCATTCAATGAGATCATGGCTGCCCTGATAATCTTCATCCCCATTTTCCTGCCTTTGCTCCATAACCCTTGATTCTCTTACTGATTAACAATATTCAAGGCTGAGATAAACAGACTTTTCATGACTCAACCTCAACAGCTCCCTGTGGTTAAAAACAAATTCTGCAGATTCACTACCTTCCAAGAAATAAATTTCTCCTCATCTCTATCTTAAATGTGTGACCCTTATTTTGAGATTATACTGTCCTACTCTCTTCCACAAGGTGAAAGAACTTTTCCACATCTACCATATCAAGTTCCCTAAGAATTTTATATGTTTCAATAAGATCGCCACTCATTCTTCTAAACTCTAATGAGTACATGCCCAAACTGCTCCATACCAGTAAGAACCTAGCTTTCTGTGGTCTTTATTTAAATAATATTAACTTCTCCATTCTTTCAGCGAAAGTGCATAACCTCACATTATATTCCATTTACCAAGTTTTTGCCCACTCACTTAAGTTGTCTGTATTTCTCTGCAGCCTCATTGTGCCATCTTTACTACTTGCCTTCTCACCTAGTTCTGAGTCATCCACAAAGTTGGTGATAGTACATTCATTTTCCTCAATCAAATCATGAATAGATATCAACATTGGTCCCTGGCGCACACTATTTGATACAGGTTGCCAACCTGAAAATGTACCCTTATCCTGCCTCTCTCTTATCGGTTGTTAGCCTACCCTCTATCCATGCTAATACACTACTTCTAAAAGCAAGAAGTATTGTGTTATTAAGTAATCTAATGCATGGCACCTCATCAAATGCCTTCTGAAATTCCAAATAAATTACAACAACTGTTTTCCCTTTATCTATCCTGTTTGTTACCTCCTCAAAGAATGCTAGTAAATTTGTTCGGAATGTTTTCCCCTTCATGAAGCCATGCTGACTCTGCATGATCATTCTGAATGTTGTGCTATTACACCCTTATAATACTCTAACATTTCTCCAACAACAGACCTATCTTTTGTATTTTTACAGAAAGGTTAACTGGCAGTTTTTGAATCCTCTAAGACTTTTCCACAATCTAAGGATTCCTGTAAGATTACTACCCCTGCACCTACTATCTCAGTTGCTACTTCCCCTAGTAGCTCAGGTGCCTTGGGCCTGATCGGATGTATCCTAAAACAAAAATTGGAGAAGGTAGAAAGAGCTATGAACCTTTAGTCCCATTAGTTTCTGTAACACTAGTTTCCTCTAGTGATATGAAATGAATACAGTTAACTGTCATTTTCAAATTGAATGTTTAGTAAGTTTGGGACTCTATTAGTATCCTCTACTGTGAAGGCTTACATGATTCCCAATCATTATTTCCACAGCCTCATATATTCACTTTTAATTCTCAGTTCCCTTGTATATATTCTTTATTATCCTTTTAAAGAAGCTCTTGCTGTCCATCTTAATATTACTTTTCCTTTAGTTTTTAAGAGTTCTTGCCCAAGAACTCGAGATTATTTCAATGTGTGGACAGTCCTTTGGAACATCCTGAGGTTAGGGATGGGGAATGCAAAGTCAGGGAAGGGCATGTATGGGGAGGGGGTTGGAATGTAGGATGTGGAGAGGTATGGGGAAGGAAGAGCTGTTATGGGGCAGAAAGGTGGTGTGTGGGGTAAAGGGGTATAAGATTGTTAGAGGTTGGGGAAGGAAGAGTTGGGGGCATGGAAATGGGGGAGGGGAGGTGTGGGATGTCGAGAAGTATGGGGGAAGGGGGTTGGGTGAGGGAGGACTGGGAGAGATCTGGGGGTGTGGAACCAGGTAGCCTGCGCCACAGAACCTCGGACCCCAGGTTTAGACCCTGTTTCTAGTTTCCTTCAGACTCCAGTTCAGGGCCCGCTGGCCATCAGCAGCCAATCACCGCCGAGGAGAATGGCTTTTAAACAAAGAGTGCCGGAGCTAGCCTGAGCCTCACCTATTCAAGTGCTGTATTAATGCGCTTGATATAAACACACGGTCACCACGTTTCCTCGGTTCAATTTCAGACCTTAAGTGTGTTGCGGCGTCGATGCCGAGCGGATAGAGCTCGTTTCGGGGCGGTTGTACGTTGTGCGTTGTGGCGCACCGGCGGTGTATTCGCGCGGACTGGTTGCTACGCGGAAGGAGCTGGTGGAGTGGGAGGTGGTGCTGCGCCGTTTCAGAGCGAGAAGGAGCAACGGAAAAAAAGAAGAGGCTGAGGATCGGCTCGAGGCCGGAGCGCCGCGACACCACAGACCGCGTGAGGCCGGGGGTGCCGTGACACCGACATCCGCTCGAGGCCGGAGCGCTGCGACTTTGCGGATCGCGCGAGGCCGGGGCGCCGCGACACGGAACCGCCAGTAACCGTCGCCCGAGGCCGGGACGCCATCGCACTGAGTCCCCCGTTGGGCAGCGCCATGAACCCGGCGGTGGAGTTCATCCCCCCGCCCGAGTGCCCAGTCTTCGAACCCACTCCGGAAGAGTTCGCCGACCCCTTTAGATTTATCAGCAAGATCCGGCCCATCGCCGAGAAAACCGGTATCTGTAAAGTCCGTCCACCACAGGTGAGGCTCCTCGGGGGGGTGGGGTGGCGGGGGGGAACGGCCTTTCTCGCCGGGATGGGCGCCGGGAGGGAAGTTGGCGGAGACCTGGCCATCGGAGCCTGCACAAACTTCCGAGGTGGCAGCAAAGTTTTCAATATGGCGGAACCAGCCGGGACTTCCTTTGTGTGAGAGCAGGGAGGGGGAGGGAAGGTGGAAGATGGTGTAGGTAGGTGTGAGATGAGTAATGGGGACAGAAAGGGGTGGGATGGGGGGGAGATGGCACAGGGAAAGGACGAGGGAGTGGTGTGTGAGGAAGAGTGGTATTGGGGGTTGTGAAAGAGGCAGGGTTGGAATAGCAGGGGAGGGAATGAGAGGGGTGGGAGAACAGTGGGTTTGAAGGTGGGGGGAGGGAATTAGGGGTTGGGGATTAAAAGAGGTATGGGTGGGTAGCAGAGGGAGAGGTGGTTGGTGGGGTTTTGAAGTGAGCGGTGGAGGGGTGAAAGAGGGAGGGAGGGTTGGGGAAAAGTGGGTGGGTTAAAGGGAGCAGTGGATGAAAGTACAGGGGAGGGGGTGCTGGAAAAGGTAAATAGGCAGAGGTGGGAGGGAGAGGGTGAAGTTGAGATCGAAGATCAGAACCTCCTCTTTTGTTGTAGAATTGGCAGCCGCCCTTTGCTTGTGATGTTGACAAACTGCACTTCACTCCACGAATTCAGAGACTGAACGAACTAGAGGTATGTTGTCATTTTGGTCTGTTTGTGAATTAGGGTTTTAGACCCATTAGTACTGATTGCCTTGTGTGATTGGTTCTTTGAGATTTTGTGTTGAGATTTTGAAAAATGTTTTTAAAAAGTTTCCTGGTCCCTGCCCCTCCCTTACCTGAGTCCTGGTCCCTAGCTCAATATTTTGGTTAACATGTTTCCTAGTCACTGACACTCTTGGTGTAACTTTGATTGTCCTGTGTGTAAGTAATCTGTGTTCTATATTGCAATGGAATTGTTCAACTGGCTTTGAAGCATTTTATGCTATCCTGCAAATGGATGAAATGTAAAGTTTCATTTTCTGTGTTTTCTCTTTGTTTCATGTATCTTATATACAATATGACAGACATCTTTTTACATACGTAACTAAGTGGATGTGAGTTTTTCATTTGAGACGTGTATTGTATAAGTGAAAGTTAATGCATTGTCCAATAGGCACAAACTAAAGTGCAATCTCTATAGAATAGAATAACTCGCTGATCTGTTTGCAGGCTCAGACCAGAGTAAAGCTCAATTTTCTCGACCAGATAGCAAAATTCTGGGAATTGCAGGGCTCAACATTAAAAATTCCACATGTAGAAAGGAAGATCTTGGACTTGTTTTTACTCAATAAGGTAAGATTTATTATATCTCTGGCATTGAGGTGAAGTACATGTCTTAAGAATGTGCACTTGTCTCCATCTCCTATCATAATGATTTCATTTTGCTGCTCAACAAACCCCATCAGGTCTGTCTTGCTCTAATCCATGTTATACTCGTCTGTCATGTTCTTTCTTCCTCAGCCTGTCCAAATTCTCTTTGCACCATTGCATCAAGCATACTCGCAATGCACCATTTTTTATAACAAATATTGTCACTTGCAAACTGGGAAATAGTACATTTGGTGCACATATTCAAATCATTAATGTAGATTCTGAACCACTGGTTACAAATGTTGGTGCCTAAGTAGGATGTTATGGTTACTATTCTCCAAAGGTTTGTTCTTTGCAAGATTATTAATTTTTCATTTTTATTGCATAATACTAGTTCTAAAATAGCTGGTTCTGTTGGTTCCTCAACATACTCCCCTCAGAAAACCATCTTATGTGCATTCTAGGAATTTGTCCTCCATGTTAGTTCTCATTAGATCTAAGCATACATAAGTAGATTGAAGTAACATATGATTACTGCATTATTGTTGTTACTTTAATTTCTAACTTTCAGATTTATACAGTGCCATAGATTTTAGCCCATCAGTCATCTGTGGTAAGCAACTCCTACCATTGTTTGTAGTTTTGTTGCTCCAACTACTATACGTTTAGACATTTGATTTCAGTAGATGTTTTGTACTTGAGCAAATGGAGTACAATTTCAAAATGTGTATTAACACAAAAGGAAAAGAGGTTTAACAAAATTGCTTAAAAACTGAGGATTGTGTTGCAGGATTAGGTAGACAATTTGTAAATAAAATTTAATGAGATGAATTTTAAGGAACAAACTTTGAGCGAGTACATTCAGCACAAAGCTGCTTACTCAAAAGTCTTAGACCAAAAACATGAATTTTTTTTTCCCTCTGAGCTCTGGTATTTTCAGCTTTTGTTTCTACTGAAGCGTTCTGGCTTTTCTTTCATCCCTTGCATCTAAAATATTAATAGAAAATGCATGGAAAGAGAAATTTGAAAGTTAAAAGAATGTAGAAACAAGACTTACTTTTTTATTCAATATGTTTAAGTGATGCAGATACTATAGTGAGAGATGAGCAGGTGGAGATGGAGAGACAGAAAACTTTCGAGTTTTGAGTGACCTATTTAAAGTTTTTGTACCTCTCATGCCCAGATATACTTTGGTCATTATAACATTAACTGTGCAGTGATTTTTATTTTGGCTGTTTTATGCTTTGTGGACCTCTGGTTTCTTTTCAGCTTGTTGCAGAAGAAGGTGGATTTGAAATCGTTTGTAAGGAACGGCGATGGTCTAAAATAGCGCACAAGATGGCATATCCACCTGGAAAAGCACTGGGCTCACTTCTTCGATCTCACTATGAGCGTATCCTGTATCCATATAATCTTTTTCAGTCTGGAGCCAGTCTTTTGGTGAGTGTCAGACATCACACTCGTCATCCATTCTGATGAAGAGTTACCGGACTCAGTGTTAACTCTCCTTTCTCCCCACAGACACTGCCAGACCTGCTGAGTTTCTCCAGCAATTTCTGTTTCTATTTCAGATCTTCAGCATCTGGAGTTCTTTGTTTTACTTTTTGGTGAGTGTGGTGTACTTAAGAGGTTCAAGCTGTCTAACGTATATTCTGTTTCAGGGACTGCTGCCCTTTTGTATTTCGAGGTGAAGAAATACTACACTTTTACTGAACCTTGTTCTTTTCTCATGATGGTGTACTGTGTTCAGTTATAAGCCCTGTGCCTTGGTGGCTATTCTCTTGCATAGAGGAGACACAGTGCAGAATCATCAGGTAAAAACTGGGATTCATGAGGCTTAAGTTGTAAGGATAGTCTGTAAAATGTTTTGTATTTCCTATCTAGGCCTTAAAAGGAGATTATCTGGAATGCTTACAAAAAATTCGGGGCAAAATGATAAAGCAGAACCATATAGGTGGTGTACCCCTGGATTCCTCCCTGAGCCATGTGCTTAAGGTAAATAACATTAGGGAGGAAAGTATGGCTCAGAGATTCGGCTGGGAGAAATGGGTTTATAACTCAGGAGGCACAGGTATCAGTACAGTGGAAAGAGGCGGTCATTCACTCGAGCCAGACTTCATTTGAACCAATTGGGACCAATGTCCTGGTGAATCACGTAGTGAATGAAACCTTCGAAGAGCAGGTGTGCATGCTGAAATGGAGAGAGATAGAGGAAGCTGATGTGCTGCAAATTTTGTCAAACATTAAGATTGACAAGTTGCCAGGCCCGGACCAGACCTGCTTTGGGAAACGAGAAATGTAATTGCTTCGTCACTTGCGAAGATCTTTGCATCCTTGCTCTTCACTGGAGTCGTACCTGAGGACTTGGAGAGAGGCAAATGTAATTCCTCTCTTCAAGAAAGGAAATAGGGAAATCCCTGGCAATTACAGACCAGTAAGTCTTACGTCTGTCGTCTGCAAGGTGTTAGAAAGGATTCTGAGGGATAGGATTTATGACCATCTGGAAGAGCATGGCTTGATTAAATGCAGTCAGCACGGTTTTGTGAGGGGCATGTCATTCCTCACAAACCTTATCAAGTTCTTTGAGGATGTGACTAGAAAAGTTGATGAGGGTTGACCTGTGGATGTGGTGTATATGGACTTTAGCAAGGCAGTTGATAAGGTTCCCATGGTAGGCTCGGTCAGGGGGAATGGGATACAGGGGAACTTGGCTGTCTGGATACAGAATTGGCTGGCCAACAGAAGACAGCGAGTGGTAGTAGAAGGAAAATATTCTGCCTGGAAGTCTGTGGTGAGTGGTATTCCACAGGGCTCTGTCCTTGGGCATCTATTGTTTGTAATTTTTATTAATGACTTGGATGAGGGGATTGAAGGATAGGTCAGCAAGTTTGCAGATGACACAAAGGTTGGAGGTGTTGTTGACAGTACAGAGGGCTGTTGTAGGCTGCAGCGGGACATTGACAGGATACAGAGATGGACTGAGAGGTGGCAGATGGAGTTCAAACTGGATAAATGCGAGGTGATGCATTTTGGAAGGTCGAATTTGAAAGCTGAGTACAGGATTAAGGATAGGATTCTTGGCAGTGTGGAGGAACAGAGGGATCTTGGTGTGTAGGTACATAGATCCCTTAAAATGGCCACCCAAGTGGACAGGGTTGTTAAGAAAGCATATGGTGTTTTGGCTTTCATTAACAGGGGGATTGAGTTTCCGAGTCATGAGATCTTGTTGCAGCTCTATAAAACTTTGGTTAGACCGCAGTTGGAATACTGCTTCCAGTTCAGGTCGCCCTATTATAGGGAAGATGTGGGTGCTTTGGAGAGGGTTCAGAGGAGGTTTACCAGGATGCTGCCTGGACTGGAGGGCTTATCTTGTGAAGAGAGGTTGACTGAGCTCGGACGTTTTTCATTGGAGAAAAGGAGGAGGAGAGAGGACCTAATTGATGTATACAAGATAATGAGAGGCGTTGATAGAGTGGATAGCCAGAGACTATTTCCCAGGGCAGAAATGACTAACACGAGGGGTCATAGTTTTAAGCTGGCTGGAGGAAAGTATAGAGGGGATGTCAGAGGCGGGTTCTTTACACAGAGTTGAGAGCCTGGAATGCGTTGCCAGCAGCAGTTGTGGAGGCAGGGTCCTTGGGGACATTTAAGAGACTCCTGGACATGCATATGGTCACAGAAATTTGAGGGTGCATACATGAGGATCAGTGATTGACACAACATCGTGGGCTGCAGGGCCTGTTCTGTGCTGTACTGTTTTATGTTCTATGTGACTAGTGTTGTAGATGGGGCTGTATACTGATTTAGTCATGGGGCAGTGTGGGGTGTACAAGTGAAGGTCAATTTATAGAATAAAAATGAAATATTAGTTCAAGGCTGCAGGATTGTGAAGAGTGAATGATGATCACGATGACAGGAAGGGATATAAAGTATATGCAGAAGAGTTCAACTCAAGTTAAAACCAGAGTAAGTGGTAATGGTAAACAGGTTTTTAAAAGAACCCATAAGAACAGAAGCAGGCAGCGTGGGTCGGGGTGGGCCTATGCAGGGACCACTTGCTGTACTCTAATACGTAGTTTACTCTCAAAGTTTATTTTCTTTGATCTTTGAGAAAACAAAGTTTACCAGGTCTCTAGCTTACTACTAGTCATTGCCACATTGGAAAAAAAAGCAATTTGCTACTATCCTTGATTGTCCAGGTTAACCTTGGTTGACTCTTCCCAATGAGGAAGAAGAATTCTGCAAAGGGGAGCTATCATGAACTTATGGCTCTTTATCAGAATGTATGCAGCATTACTAACAAGATAGTGGAGTTGAAGGCACACGTAGAATAAATGAGCATGACTTGGTACGTGTTACAGATACGTAGCTCCAGTGTGTCTAGGAGTGTGGACTTAATAAATGATACTTTTCAGAAGAGCAGGCAAAACGTACAAGGTGGGGTAGGGTTAATAATGGAAGGTATCAGTGCAGTGAGGAGTAGTGACGTAGGTGCAATAGAGTGTGATGCTAAATTAAATTAGGGTAGAAATAAGGAATAGCAATAAGTCATGGATTGGAGTCCCCGTTTTATAGGCTACTGAAGAATTGTCTGACCATATGACAAAAGATGAATCAGTAAATAATGGAGTTATGTGAGAAAGGTGCTGCAGTTGTAATGTGATTTGTTGATTACCTTTTGCCTGTTTGTCAACTCAATATGCAATGTGAAGGATGAATTTCTGAATGCATCAGGGATTGTTTCATAGAACTGTATTGGAAAGCCTACCTGGAACACCTATGTAGATCTGTTAATGTGTGATGAGGAAAGATTTAATAGATCTTTTGGAGGGTAGTGATCACAAAATGATATAATTTAAAATTCAGCTTGGGGGAAAGTAACTGATGCCAAAGCAGTATCCTCCCTTAAGGGCAACTGTGGTGGGAGGAAAGATGTCTAAAGCAGGCTGAAAATATAGATTAAAGGGCAAGTAGCTGAGGAATGGCAGAAATTTATGCAGATATTTCATAATGCTTAGTGAAAAAATATTCTGGTCAAAAAGAAGGATTTGATAAGGATGAACCACCTGTAGCTAACAAAGACAGTCAAGGACATTCCAATCAAGGTCTATGGAATTACAAAATGGCAAAACAAAGTAGTTGTAGACCAGATGACTGGGAACATTTTTAAGGTGCTAGAAGTGGATAACTTAAAAAAAATGGAGAGAGTTGATTACAAAAGCAAGTTAGCAAGAAATATAAAAAGACAAACAAAAAGTTCTCCAGTATATAAGAGAAAATTTAGCTAAAGTAAATGTGGGACCTTGGACAAGGCAGCTGAGGCATTAATAATGGAGAACGGTGTAATGGGGGATGATTTAAAGCAATATTTTTGTGTTGATCTTCATGATGGAGGACACTATATAAACATCCCAAAGGTGATAACAGATAAACAAGGTGTTGATGGAAGGAATAATCCTGCAGCAGTGTCTATCACTTCCTATCGGAAGGATGTTGTGGAACTTCAAAGGGTTCACAAAGGATTTACAAGAATGTTGCCAGGGTTGGAGGATTTGAGCTATAGGGAGAGGTTGAATAGGCGAGGGCTGTTTTCCCTGGAACGTTGTAGGCTGAGGGGTGACCTTGTAGAGGTTTATAAAATAATGAGGCATGGATATGATAAACAGACAAAGTCTTTTCCCTGGGGTGGGTGGAGTCCAGAACTAGAGGGCATAGGTTTAAGGTGAGATGGGAAAGATATAAAAGAGACCTAAAGGGGCAACTTTTTCATGCAGAAAGTGGTACGTGTATGAAATGAGCTGCCAGAGGAAATGATGGAGGCGAGTATAATTGCAACATTTAAAAGGCATCTGGATGGGAATATTACTAAGAAGGGTTTGGAGGAGTATGGGCCGGGTGCTGGCAGGTGGAACTAAATTGGGTTGGGATACCTGGTCAGTGGATGAGTTGGACCAAAGGGTCTGTTTCCGTGCTGTACATCCTTGACTAGGAACAAAGTATTGAACAAAATAATAGGATTGAAGGGTAGGCATGTTGCCAAGACCTGATGACCAGGAAGTGGCTGCAGATGTATTAGAGATGTTCTAGAACTTGCTGGAATCTGCCCCACGGTAACAGCAGGTGAACATAGCTACTGGCGCCCTTGTTCAGAAGGGAGAGAGTCAGAACGCAGAAAACTAGGCCAGTTAATTTAATACCTATCATTGGAAAAAATGCGTTTGGAATTGCCACTTTTCTAAGTCTTACACTGAATGACCAGCATTCAGGTGACCAGTTTGAATTAGGCTGCTTCTACCTCTGTGAAATGTCCCAGTGCTTCTGTTTGGGGAGAAGGTGGTGATATCACTGGCCTATTAATCCAGATTATACTCTGGGCATGGGTTTGCATCTCACCACAGCAGCTTGTGGAGTTGCTTGGTTAGCAGAGACTGGACCTGTGGGCGGCACCTCTTGGCAGCAGCTGTTTGAAAAGCAATCCAAATTGGCATTGCAAACTCGCTATTTGAGGTGCAGGAGAGCAGAAGACCAACGTGCTATAAGGTTTCTATTATATAGTCTTCAAAGTGAAACCTGGTCTTTAGATCAAGTAGTGTTGAAGGTATAAAACATATATTAAGATTCCTAGTATATATTCGGTAGTTTTCAGGCAAAAGGAGGTAAACATTAAAGAAGTAATTGAGTCGGTCATGGCAGTTTAGCCAGGTAGAATGCACCTTTTGTGTTACTTCATGTCCAGAGTGACTGCAGGAAGTGTCGGTAGCTGAAGCTACTCCATCCATGTTTTGGATCTGGAAATGTGCTCACTGAGGTGCATTTGCAAAGCTAAGATCAACAGTAAAGATAAACTGAACATGCAAAAAGGTGACTACCACACAATGTTCTTTTTTTTAAAAAAAATAGCATCAGCTAATGTTGTATTGCGTCAATTTCCTTCTCTAATGGAGCTTCCATTTTTGGATATTGCTGCGGCCGATGGTACTTGATGCATTTCCCTGAGAAACCAAGTCTGTGGTGAACCTGCACAGGATTTGGATGGAAGTGGAAGGGTGATAGTAATTAAAAAAAAGTATTGTAACCAGACGGGACTAATGTGCAGTGAGTCAGTCTCCCATTGAAGTACTGGGAGGAGCTAGTACAAAACAACGTATGAGTAAAGTGGTGAATCTAGTTTAAAGCAGTGCGGGTGGCATGTGTTGAATTCAGTGAAATATTGCTGAGAGGGTATAATATTGTGTTGAATAGAGTAGTATTTATAGTTATTTTTTTCCACAAATTAAGTGTTTTAAGTCACCATACCATAGTGCCTATATGAATAACTAGGCATAGATTTTAAAAGAAACGACAAAGTACATCTTAGTTCAATTTATGGCTCCTGGGCTCAAAAAGAGTCCACCATGCTGGGCTGCTGGAATACTGGGCGAAAGCTGCCACGGAAACAGGTCATCCATGCCAGCTGGAATCCCAAGCCACAAGATTCTCCAGAATCTGCCCCAAGGATCAATCTTGTTGCCAGTCTGGGGAAGGAAAACATTGCACAAGTCGCCCAAAGGAAACCCAGGCCACTCAATGCTGGGCTGAAACCACCTGAATGCCGAAGTTGCCAATGGCCCCTACAAGTGTAACAACTGACTATCGGGTTCCTTTGCATACCCCTCCACCAGCCATCACACCTATGTTTCTTCCAGAGTCCACTTGAGGCTCTCCAGGCACCTCGCCACCATTTGTCAGGTCATGGACTTGAGCCATCACTAAACTTCACTATGACACACAAGCCTTCATACCGCATTCCAACAAAAAAGCAATAAAAGAAGAGGAGCGGTAAAGTCACTACTAAGAGGATAGATGGGGGTAGGGCAGTGGATGCTGTCGATATGCACTTGGGTAAGGCCTATGATAAGGTCCTGCATGGTAGGCTATCCAGGGAGAACTAGCTGATTGGATTCAAAATTGGCTCGATGGTAGGAAGCAAAGGGTGATGGTTGAAGATGGTTTCTCGGACTGGAGACTAGTGGTGTGCCGCAGGGGTTGGTGCTGAAACTTTTGTAATTTAAATAAACTATCTGGCTGTGAATATATAAGGAATGATTAAATTTGCGAACGATACAAAATTAGGTGTCGTTGATGGCGAGGAAGGCTATCAAAAATTAGAGGGAATTTGATGAGAAGGGGAACTAGGCGGAGGATTGGCAAATGCAATTCAGTACAGATAATTGGGAGGTGTTGCATTTTGGAAAGTCAAGCCAAGGTAGGACTCATACCGTAAATGGTAAGGTCCTGAGAAATGTGGAACAGAGGTACGTAGTTTATTGAAAGCAGCGTCGCAGGTAGACAGGGTGGTGAGGAAGGCATTTAACATGCTGGTCTTCATCATCGAGGCATTAAGTGTAGGAATTGGGATGTTGTTACAGTTGTATAGCCATTGGTGAGGCCACACTTGGAGTATTATGTACAGTTTTGGTCACCCTGTTATAAGAAAGACCTAGCTAAACTGGAAATAGTGCAAAGAACGCTTCCAAAAGATGTTGCCAGGACTAGTAGGCCTGAGTTATAAGGAGAGGTTCGCCAGTATAGGATTTTCCTCCTTGGAATGGAGGAGAATGATGGGTGACCTTATTGAGGTCTATAAAATTGAGGAACATAGATGGGATGAATACATATAGCCATTTTTCCCCAGGGATGAGGAATTGGGAACTAGGGGACATAGATTTAAGGTGAGGGGAAAGATTTTAGAAGGACATGATGGGCACCTTCAGAGAGTGGTACGAGTGTGAAATGGGTTGCCAGAGAAAGTGGTTGAGGTAGGTACCGTAGCAATATTTAAAAAAACATATGGATAGGTACTTGGATGGGAAGGGTTTTGAAGGATGTGGACCAAATGCATGCAGTTGAAACTAGCTGAGTGGGCATCATGGTCAGCATTGACCAGTTTAGGCCGAAGGGCCTGTTTCTATGCTGTAATACTGTGATTCTCTATAGTTGATGAGTTCTGGGCACAGGAGCCCAAATGCTACCTATGCTGCTTTCTTGTAGTTTTAATGGTAAACATTGAGAGCTGGAGGTACAAGTAGGCTCACTGTCCACAATAATCTTATGTACAGAGTATTTTGTGAGATGGTTATACAGCAGGTATAAATGGAACAAGCAGCAAGTAGGTGAGTGACCACCGGGCAGAATGTAGGATGGTAAGTAGTGCAGGAGACCAGTTGTGGCCATTTTCTCCCCCTACCACTGTCCAGCACATTGCTGTTTTGGATACTGTTGAATGAGGTGACTTGTTGGTCTAGCAACACGAGCTAGGTCCGTGGCATCACGGGTGGATCTGCTGCACAAGAGGGGAGGTAGAAGATTGGTAGTGCTATAGAGATGGTAGTAGATTCAAAAGTAAGTGAAAAAGACCCATTTTTATGGGTGCAAAACAGACTCCTGGTTGATATGGTGCCAGGGTCAAGGATGTTTGCTAGGCAGCAGGCCATTCTGAAGTGCAAGCAGGAAAAGCCAGACCTTCCTCTCTTGATATTTAACATGTATAAAGCCCTGTTTTGTAATTTCACCAGATTGATATTTCAGTTTTAGGTATGCCTTGTGCAGGGAGTAGCTTGCCCCCTGCTGCAGTCTTCATTGAACCAGGGTTGATTCCCTGGCTTGATGGTAATAATGGTAGAGTGGTAGATAAGTTGCGCCATGAGATTGTACATTGTGTTGGAGTATAATTCCGGTGTTGCTGATGGCCCAAAGTCTTTTGTAGATGTCCAGTTTTAAATTTTGAGATTTGTTTTTCGAAGTCTGTTCCATTTAGCACAAGGGTAGTGCCTCTTACAGTATGAAGTAAAGTGTTCTGAATGTGAAGATGAAATTTGATCTCTGCAAGGACTGTTGTAGTCAGTCTTACTAATACTGTTATGGACAGATGTCTCTGCACAGGCAGATTTGAGGATGAGGTCAAATAGATTTTTTCCCTCTCCACCTGCTGCAGTCACATTCCAATTGCAACGACCTTTAGAACTGCATTGGCTTGGATTAGTAGGCTGCTGCTGAGCCACCTTGGTGATTGACACTGAAATCCCCTACCCGGAGTATATGCTGTGCCCTTGCCATTGTCTGTGCTTTCTCCATGTTTCAACATGGAGAAACACTGATTCATCAGCTGAGGGAGGATATTAGATTCATAGCTTCCTACAGCGAAGAAAATATCATTTTGGACCATTGCATCTGCATCAACATAACCACTAAAATTGCACAAATCCCAATTTTTCCTGGACTTGTCCCATATCCTTGAATGTTATGATATTTGAAATGCTCATCCAAATATTTTTTAAACTACCATTCTAGATTCACACCACCTGCTGAGTGAACAAGTTTTTACCCAAATCTCTTTTGAATCTCCTATCCCTTACCCTAAAACTATACCCACTTGTAATTGACTCCTCAACCAAGGAGAACAGCTGCTATCTATTCATCCTGTCCATACCCCTCCCTAATGTTATACACCTCAACCATGTCCTTCCCCTCAGTCTACTCTGCTGTAAAGAAAGTAATCCATCCCTATGTAGTCTCTCCTTTATAGTCAACTTCTCCACTCACGGTAACCTCATGGTAAACCACCTCTATACTCCTCCCCACCAGTGCTTGCATGTCTTTTCTGTAGTGAGGCAACCAGAACTGCACACAGTACTCCAGCTGTGGCCTGAACAATGCTCTGTACAATTCCAACGTTACCTCCTTGCTCTTATACTTTATGCCATGATTATCCCAAGATTCCTCTGTATCTCTAAGCTACCCAGTGTCCTGCCATCCATTAAATATTCTCTTGTCTTGTTGTTTCTTCCAAAGTGCATCACCTTGCACTTATTGGGGTTAAATACCATCTGCCATTGGTCTGCCTATTTGACCAGAACACCTATATCTTCATAGAATGTAGATCACAGAACTGTACAGCACAGGAAATGGGCACTTTAGCCGCAACGTTGTGCTGAACATGATGCCAAATTACCAAATATACTCAAGTAGATGATCTCGTGTAAAAGTTGACCCCCTATTTTTGGTCAAATAATCTGGAATTTTCCATATATCTCATGTAAAAGTTGACCCTAGTCCTTCACAGATAACAGATCAACGTTTGAGTCAGTGTGCCAGCTTTCACATCCCACTCCAGTTTCCAGTCTGCCGGTTGTTCTGCTCTGCTTGTGGTCTTCTGGTCCACTGGCTGTTTTGTTCTCCTCTGGGTTTTCAGAATCACCATAATTCATTATTATTTCTTTATTTGTTTATAGATCAATTAGGCTTTGCTCATGAAACGGTATGAATTTTGACGGGTGTGAATTTCAGCACTACCCCCCCCCCCCCCCCCCCAAATAGTATCCATGTAATATACGACCCCATAAATTTAAGCTTAAGTGGTCAAAAAACTCGACTATTACTTGATTATATATGGTAAACTAATCCCTTCTGTCTGCCCTTGCCCCCCCCCCCCCCCCCCCCCCCGCCATCTTAAATGCATGTCTGTGTGTATTAGACATTTGAACTCTTTTGGGTGGGGGGAGTGAGGGAAGAATTCCGATTGTCAAGCCTATTTTGTTGTTCTCTCATTAGAGAGAAGCGACTGGTGATTTAACCTGAGGGCCACCAGACCTCAGGTGAGGGAAGAGGTTGAGAAGGAGAGTTCATGGTAAAATTAAACCGGTTGTGGGAATTGAACCTATGCTGCTGACATCACACTGTTCTGTAAACCAACAATCCAGTCAATTGAGCTAAATGAATTCCCAACCCTATCTATGCAGATCATAATTTTATAGACTTCTGTCAAGTTTCCACAGCCTCTGTTCTTCTAGAGAAGACAACCTGTGCTTTTCTAGTCTCTTTATGGATCATCTCTCTCATCTGGGCAGCATCCTGGCAACCCCTTCTGTATCCTCCAAAGCCTTGACATCCTTCCTATAGTGTGGCGATCAGAATTGAAAGCAGTACCTTGATCTGCGGCCTAACCAAAGTCTTTTAACGTTGCAACATGACATCTTGACTCAATTCCCTGACCAATAAAAGGCAAGCATGTCATGCGCCTTCTTTACCACCCTATCTACTTGCATGACCACTATCAGAGGGCTGTGCACTTGAAACCCCAACAGCCCTCTATACATCAATGCTGTACAGGGTTCTGCTGTTAACTCTATACTGTTCGTTAATATTTGATGTCTCAAAGTGCAGAACCCCACATTTAGATTAAATTCCATCTGCCATTTCTCTGCCCATATCTGTAACTGGTCTGTATCCTCTGACAATTGTCTAAAACTATCCATAACTCCACCAATCTTCATGTCGTCTGCACACTTACTAACTCATCCATCTATGTTTTCATCCAAGTCATTTATATATATTACAAACAGCAGAGGTCCCAGAATGGATCCCTGCGGAACATCATTAGTCATGGATGACCACGTATAAAACACCCTTTCACCACTACACTCTGTCTACTATGGGCAAGCCTATTCTGAATCTACATGGCCGTCACAGTGGATCCTGTGCCTCTTAGTCTTCTGGATGAACCTACTATGAGGGACCTTGTCAAAAGCCTTACTAAAATCTATGCAAACAACATCTCTATCCTTAACACTCATGTTTGTCATCACCTCAAGAAATTCAATAAGTTAGTAAGACATGCCTGCCCTGTCCAAAGCCATGCTGGCTGTCCTTAACTAGGCCATGCTTTTCTAAATGTGTGTAAATCCTATCCCTAAGAATTCTCTCCAATAGCTTCCCAACCACTAATATGCGACTCATTGGTCTATGGTTTCCTGGGTTATCTCTATTTCCCTCCTTGAACAGAGGAACAACGTTTACTGTTTGTCAATCCTCAGAGACCTCTCCAGTGGCTAGCAAGAATTAGAAAGATTTTAGTCAAGCCCTAGCAATCTCCTCTCTTGCATCTCTCAATAACCTGGGGTAGATACCGTCAGGCTCTGGGGACTTAACCACCTCAGTGCTCTTCAAGAGCCCCACATCACTTCTTCCTTGATCTCAAAATGCTCGAGCATATTCGTGTGCTCCACACACATCTCACTATCCTCCATACCCTCCTTCTGAATTAATATCAATGCAAAGTACCCAGCTGGGATGTCAGGGGCATCCTCTGCCCCCAAACACAAGTTCCCCTCCTTCTCCTTGAGTTGTCCTACCTTTTAGTTATCCTTTTGTTTTTAACGTGTAGAATGCTGTTGGATTCTATTTAACCCTACTTGCCAAAGTCATTTTATGGCTTCTTACTCTCTTCCTAATTCTCTGCTTGATTGTTGTGGTTCTGTTCGCCGAGCTGGAAGTTTTTGCTGCAAATGTTTCGTTCCCTGGCTAGGGAACATCATCAGTGCTGTTGGAGCCTCGTGTGAAGCGCTGCTTTGATGTTTCTTCCGATATTTATATTGGTTTGTTCTTGCCGCTTCCGGGTGTCAGTTTCAGCTGCAGTGATTTGTATGTGGGGTCCAGGTCAATGTGTCTGTTGATGGAGTTTGGGGATGAATGCCATGCTTCTAGGAATTCTCTGGCTGTTCTCTGTCTGGCTTGTCCTATGATAGTGGTGTTTTCCCAGTCAAATTCATGTTGCTGGTTGTCTGAGTGTATGGCTACTAGGGATAGCTGGTCGTGTCGTTTTGTGGCTAGCTGATGTTCATGGATGCGGATTGTTAGCGGTCTTCCTGTTTGTCCTATATAGTGTTTTGTGCAGTCCTTGCATGGTATTTTGTAAACTACGTTAGTTTGGCTCATGCTGGGTATTGGGTCCTTTGTTCTAGTGAGTTGTTGTCTGAGCGTGGATGTTGGCTTGTGTGCTGTTATGAGTCCTAAGGGTCGCAGTAGTCTGGCTGTCAGTTCTGAGACGCTCCTGACGTATGGTAGAGTGGCTAGTCCTTTTGGTTGTGGCACGTCCTCGTTCCTCGGTCTATCTCTTAGGCATCTGGTGATAAAGTTGCGTGGGTATCCGTTTTTGGCGAATACCTTGTATAGATGTTCCTCTTCCTCTTTTCGCAGTTCTGGTGTACTGCAGTGTATTGTGGCCCTTTTGAATAGTGTCCTGATGCAGCTTCGTTAGTGTGTGTTGGGGTGGTTACAACGGATACCCGAGCTACAAATCTTCAGTCAGATCTCTGCTTGAGTTCTGCCCTGCTTTCTTTACATTCCTCATGGGCCCTGTCTGATTTTAGCTTTCAATAGATTACATAAGCTGCTATTTTCCCTTTTGACTAAGTTCACAATCAATCTCATTACCCAAGGGTCTTTTACCTTGCCATTCTTCTCCTTCCTCCTCACTGGAACATGCAGGTTTTGAACTCTGATAAGCAGGTCTTTAAACAAATGAAGACTTGTCTGACACAATAACTCCTCTTAATTAACACTCCTTAGCCCCTGACAGTTTACTCTCCCCTAATTTAGTACCATGCCATAAGGTCCTGATGCATCTTTGTTCATAGCAATCTTTAAACTCAAGAGGTTTGGATCACTGTTTCCAAGATGTTCTTCCACTGGAAAGTCAGTCACCTGACCAGGTTCATTAACCAATACAAAGACCAGTATGGCCCCTCCTCTGGTTGGACGATCCACATACTGTTTCAAGAAACTCTCTTGGAATGCAAATATGCTTTCAGAAACATACAACTGTCATCCTCAACTATTAACCACTCAACCAATCTTCGTGTCATCTGCAAATCTGATGAGTGTTTTCCTCACATTTTCATCCATGTAATTTATGAATATAACGGCCCATAAGGGCTCCAATACTGATGCTTGTGGTACATTGCTGAACACCGGCCTCTAGTTGTTCGAACAGCTTTCTATCATTACCCTTTGTGGTCCAATTACTAAGTCAGTTTCTGATCCATCTTGCCAAGTTTCCCTTAATTCCATGTTCTTGAACCTTTTCAAAAGTCTCCCATGTGAAACCTTATCAAAATCGTTGCCAAAGTCCATATAAATGACTTCATCTGGACTATCCCTCATCCAAACACTTGATCACACTTCCAAAAAATTCTAAAAAAAATTGTTAGGCATAACATTCCTCTGACAAAACCAGTTTGACTATCCCTAATTAACCTCTACCCTTACAAGTCTGTATTAATTTGGCCCTTCAGAATTTTTTCCAGTAGTTTCCTTGCCACTGATGTGAAACCCGTCATTCTGTAATTTCCTGGTTCATCTCCTATCGATCTTAAAAAAAATGGAACCATACTAGCCGTCCTCTGGCACTTCTTCAGAGAGAAACTTTAAAAATTTGTCGAAACTTTAAAAATTTGTCAAAAATTTGCTACCTTGCTTCCTACATCAGCCTGAAGTGCATTTCATCCGAGCCAGGGATTTGCCAGTTTTCAAATCTGAAAGAACCTCCAATATCTCTTATCCTATGTCAAACTGTGCAAGTTCCTCATTCTCCCTTTTCTTGAATTTCACCTTCTGTTCGGTCTTCACTCCGGAAAAGAAGTAATATTCATCTAACGCTCTTTACAATGTCCTGAAGCTTTGCACACAGGTTGCCCCCTTGGTCCCTAATTGGCACTACTCTTACCCTAGTTAAACTCTTTTTTGTTTAATGTATTTATAAAATATCTTGGGATTCTTTCAAATCCTGTTCGAAGTCCTTCTGCCCCCTTTTTGCTCTTCTAATTCCTTTCTAAGTTCAGTCCTGCACTTCAAATATCTAAAATATCAAATATAAAATACATGGTAATCATCAGGTTTCCTTGCCAATGTTTGCCCTGATGCCATGAGATTTCTTGAGTGATGAGGACTCCCAGGGTAATCTGCAGGACAAGACACATCCAAGGTTGGTGGTGGTACCTAAAACATTGTAAGATATGGTTTTTGAGTATGTCTGTCAAGCTGTAACTTGACTATGAGACACATCTCTCAATTTTGGCACTATCCCCAGATGTTAGTCAGGAGGATTGTAGGGTTGACAGGGCTTTTTCACCTCTTATTGTTTCTGGTGCTTTGGTTGATGCGAGGAAGTCTGACTAACTTTTTTTAAACTTACCAATGATTTCTTTATAATAGGCGTGATAGCCATTTTAGAGGGCATTTGTGATCACCAACTGACCAGGTGAGAATGTCACACTCCTTTTTCTAAAGGACATTACTGAAGCTGATGTGTTTTGTTTTAATCGGTAGTTTCAAGGTTATTAGACTTTTGAATTCAGTTAAAAAAAATCTGGAATACAAATTACAGGATCTGACAGGGTGAGATATGAGCCTGATCTTCAGAAATTGCTAAAATGGATGGAAAGGCAAGTTGAGGATAGGATACAAATACTTTATGCAAATAGGTAAAAGTTGGCAAATGGAATGTAGTGTGGGAAAGTGTGAAGTTGTTCATTGAAAGGAGAGGAAAAGAGGAGCTATTGTTTACATGAAGGAAAACTGCAGAAAGCTGCAACACAAAGGGACTTTGGGGAACTTGTGTACAAAACACTGCTAGCACACGGGTGCAGAGATAATCGGGAAGTCAAATGGAATGTTGGCCTTCATTTCAATGGGGTTGGAGTATGAGAGAAATGGAAATCTTGCTGCAACTGTACGAGGTGTTGATCCAACTATATCTGGAGTACTACAAAGAGTAGTCTCCTTATTTAAGGAAAGATATCACTTCATAGGGTGCGGTTCAGAGAGGGTTCACGAGGATAATCCCTGGTATGGGGGATTGTCTTTTGAGCAAAAGCTAAATAGGTTAGGACTTTATGCACTGGAATTTAGAGAGATGAGAGGTGATCCTATTGAAACATGCAGGATTATTAAGGACCTTGACAGGATAAATATTGAGAGGATGATTTCCTTCTTTGGACAATCCAAGATCAGAGGGCACAGTCTCAGTCTCCAAATTAAGGGGCACCAATTTAAGATGAGGATGATAGGAATTTCTCCTGAGGGTTGTGGCTCTTTGAAAATCCCTGCTGCAAAGATCTGTGGGGTTAGGAGTTTTGTGTCTATTTAAGGCTGAAATAGGTAAGTGGGTTATTGATCAGTAGGGGAATCAAGGGTGAAGATAAATGCAGGAAGGTAAATCAGCCATAATCCTGTTGAATGGTAGAGCTCACTCGAGGGACTGAAAGGCCTATTCCAGTTTCTATTTCTCATAATCTTATGGAGATATGAAAGACCATCAGAATGTTTCTTGGGGTTTTTCCCATATTCGCTCATGGGCTCGCCAATGTTCATTGTCTTTCCCTTGAATCTTTTGATTAAAAGTTTTGCAATAATGTCACTAGGCCATTGTAGAAAGTATTGCCAGAATTAATAGACAGCCTGTGTGTTTGAAGGGAATTGTATTTGACTAATCTACTAGATTATTTTGAGGATGGTAGCTGGTAGAATAAGATGAGTGAAAAGCAGTGGATGTGTTTTATTTGAACTTCATCTTTTTGTAAAGGTATCCTGAGTTTAGAGGGCAAAGATGAAGCACACAGCTGTGGCTTGAGAATTGGTTGACAGAATTGAATCTGCGGAAATAAATACTTTTTTTTTCTGGATGGTAACCAGTGACTTGTGATGTGCTATAAGGGTCAGTATTTTGGTCACAGCTATATAAATTACTTGGATGAAGGAAACAAATGCAACATTGGGCGGCACGGTGGCACAGTGGTTAGCACTGTTGCCTCACAGCGCCTGAGACCCGGGTTCAATTCCCGACTCAGGCGACTGACTGACTGTGTGGAGTTTGCACGTTCTCCCCGTGTCTGCGTGGGTTTCCTCCGGGTGCTCCGGTTTCCTCCCACAGTCCAAAGATGTGTGGGTCAGGTGAATTGGCCATGCTAAATTGCCCGTAGTGTTAGGTAAGGGGTAAATGTAGGGGTATGGGTGGGTTGCGCTTCGGCGAGTCGGTGTGGACTTGTTGGGCCGAAGGGCCTGTTTCCACACTGTAAGTAATCTAATCTAATTTCTAAATTTACTGATGATGCAAAACTGAGATTGTGAATTATGAGAATTGTAGGAGTCTTCAGGGTGATCGAAACAACTGTGTGAGCAAGCATGTGGCAGATACAGTATAAATATGGCATTATGAAATTACAAACTTTGTGGAAAACCCATCCGGTTTCCTTGTCCATGTTTGTCCTGGGGCGACATGGTGGCTCAGTTGGTTAGTACTGCTGCCTCATAGCACCAGGGACCCATTTTGGGCCGCTGTCTGTGGAATTTGCACATTCTTTCCGTGTCTGTGTGAGTTTGCTGTAGTTTCCTCTCTCAATCCAAAGATATGCAGATCAGGTGAATTGGCCATGTTAAATTGCCCATACGTTAGGTGCAATAGTCGGGGTAAATGTAGGGGTTGGGATACTCCTCAGAGGTTCGGTGTGGAATTGTGGACTTCTAGTTCCATTGGTTAGAACTAGAGAGAGACTGTGTACGTAATGAGTGAGCAGCTAAGTGTGATGTTTCAAAAGTTGGAATATTAAGTTATAAACTGTGACTTATAATCTGAGCCACATATAAATTTGTGTAGGACTTGTCAAGTCAGAGATGAATACCTAGTCAAAGACTGTGGGAGAAGTAAGATGCAGTTTGTGGGTCACCAGCATCTGTACTGGGGAAAGTGGGACTATGTTGTTGGGACAAGCTGGAGTTGGCTCAGTGTTTTTGTGAACTGCGTACTTGCAGAATTGATAAGGGTTTTATGTTAAATCGTGGGACAAAGAATCAGATGTGGAAAGATGTGGTATGTTAAAAATGGAAACAAGATGAGGAAAATAGTAATATGCCAAATTGATGGTCACAGGAAGGGATCAGTAGAAATAACCTAAAATGCACTAATAATGAAGGCTCTGCTAAGACTACACAGACAAAACAAGAGGCTCTGTATCTGAATGTACATTGCACTTGTAACAAAGTAAATAAGATTGTGTATAATCATGAGAAGTATGGCTGCAGGGTGATGTTGATTTGGATCCTGACTTTGAAGGTACATGGGCATTCAAGAAGAATATAGGAAGCTAGATAAAGGTAAAGGGTTATAGTGTTAATCAATGACTTACAGTAATAAGACAAAGTAGTAAAATCTGGAGAAATATTCAGTAATTTGGATCCTGAATTTTGAAGGTACATGTATCAAAGAAAAAGAGAGATCCTATAAAGTGGCCAAGAGCACTGGGAAATGAGAAGATTTGGGAAGGCTACAAAAACAAACAGAGGATAACAAAGGGAAATAAGGAAGGAGAGGATCAAATATGAAGGTAGGCTAGCCAGTAATATTAGAAATGATAGTAAAAGTTTCTTTCAATACATAAGAAACAAACGACAGGCAAAAGTAGACATTGGGCCACTTCATACTGATGCTGGAAACCTAGTGATGGGAGATGAGGAAATAGCAGGAGAACTTAACAAGTACTTGGCATCAATCTTCACAGTGGAAGACGTGAGTAATATCCCAACAGTTAAAGGGAGTCAGGGGGCTGAGTTGAGTATGGTTGCCGTTACAAAAGAGAAAGTGCTAGAAAAGCTAAAAGGTCTTAAAATTGATAAATCTCCTGGCCCTGATGGCTACATCCTAGAGTTCTGAGGGAGGTGGCTGAGGAAATAGCGAAAGCATTGGTTGAGATCTTTCAAAAGTCACTGGAGTCAGGGAAAGTCCCGGATGATTGGAAGATCACTGTTGTAACCCCCTTGTTCAAGAAAGGATCAAGACAAAAGATGGAAAATTATAGACCAATTAGCCTAACCTTGGTTGTTGGTAAAATTCTAGAATCCATCATTAAGGATGAGGTTTCTAAATTCTTGGAAAAGCAGGGTCGGATTAGAACATGTCAACATGGATTTAGTAACGGGAGGTCGTGCCTGACAAACCTATTGGAATTCTTTGAAGAAATGACCAGTACGTTAGACCAGGGAAACCCAGTGGATATGGTCTATCTAGACTTCCAAAGGCCTTTGATAAGGTGCCTGAGGGAGGCTGCTGAGCAAGGTGAGGGCCCATTGCATTTGAGGTGAGCTTCTGGTATGGATTGAGGATTGGCTGTCAGAAGAAGGCAGAGAGTTGGGATAAAAGGTTTTTTTTCGGAATGGCAGCCGGTGACAAGCGGTGTCCCGCAGGGTTCAGTGTTGGGGCCACAGATGTTCACATTATATATTAATGATCTAGATGAAGGAACTGGAGGCATTCTAGCAAAGTTTGCCGATGATACAAAGTTAGGTGGACAGGCAGGTAGTACTGAGGAAGTGGGGAGGCTGCAGAAGGATCTAGACAGTTTGGGTAGAGTGGTCCAGGAAATGGCTGATGGAATTCAATGTGAGCAAATGCGAGGTCTTGCACTTTAGAAAAAAGAATACAAGCATGGACTACTTTCTAAACGGTGAGAAAATTCATAAAGCCAAAGTACAAAGGGATCTGGGAGGGCTAGTCGAGGATTCTCTAACGGTAAACACGCAGATCGAGTCCATGATTAAGAAAGCGAATGCAATGTTGTCATTTATCTCCAGAGGGTTAGAATATAAAAGCATCGTTGTGCTACTGAGACTTTATAAAGCACTGGTTAAGCCCCATTTGGAGTACTGTGTCCAGTTTTAGTCCCCACACCTCGGGAAGGACATACTGGTACTGGAGCATGTCCAGTGGAGATTCACACGGATGATCCCTGAAATGGTAGGTCTAACATACGAGGAACAGCTGAGGATCCTGGGATTGTATTCATTGGAGCTTAGAAGATTAAGGGGGGAATCTAATAGAAACTTACAAGATAATACTTGGCTTGGAAAGGGTGGACGCTAGGAAATTGTTTCCGTTAGGCGAGGAGACTAAGACCCATGGACACAGCCTTAGAATTAGAGGGGGTAAATTCAGAACAAAAATGCGGAGATATTTCTTCAGCCAGAGAGTGGTGGGCCTGTGGAATTCATTGCTACGGAGTGCAGTAGGGGCAGAGACGCTAAATGTCTTCAAGGCAGGGATTGATAAATTCTTGAGGTCACAAGGAATTAAGGGATACGGGGAGAATGCGGGTAAGTGGAGTTGAAATGTCCATCAGCCATGATTGAATGGTGGAGTGGACTCGATGGGCCAAATGGCCTTACTTCCACTCCTTACTTCCACTCCTAGGTGGCCCTCACAAATCCCATGTGACTTTAGAATTTTATTTTTAAAATCCTACAAATTTATACAGCATCAAACTTAAGCATGCAACTGTGCCAAAATTAGTGGCAGGTCAGGTGGTCTGCACATGAATTGGATAAATCAGATTGGCAGCAGTAGCTTGAGCGAGGAGTTCATAGAATGCTTTGGAGATGGTTTCTTAGAGCAGCACATTCTGGAACTGATAGAAAACAGAATATATTATGCTTCATATTGAATTATATGACCGGATCAATGAATGACTTCAGAATACAAACCCTGTGATCAATAGCATTTCAATGGTTGAAGTTTACATCCAGTTGAAAATGAGAAGATTGGGTCTCAGGCTAGTATTTTATATCTAAATAGGGGCCACCATGTGGGTAAGCAAACCAAACTAGCTGAATGATTTTGGAGATGCCGGTGTTGGACTGGGGTGTACAAAGTTAAAAATCTCACAACACCAGGTTGTAGTCCAACAGGTTTAACTGGAAGCACACTAGCTTTTGGAGCGACGCTCCGAAAGCTAGTGTGCTTCCAGTTAAACCTGTTGGACTACAATCTGGTGTTGTGATTTTTAAACTAGCTGAAGATGGCTAGGATACTAGGCTAGGGGATAGATAAATGATACCATGGGAGGTATTCAAAATATTCAGAATGGGAATATCATAGAATCTTAGAATCCTTGCATTACAAAAAAGAAAGAGGCCATTCAGCCCATTGAGTCTTAAGAGCAATGGATACTGCTGGGGGGTGGGGGGGGGGTGGAATGAACTACTAGTGGAAAGCCATAGCAGTCAGTTCTCTGGCACTGAGCCTGACACTCTGGCAAAGAAGGGAAGGGGACGGAATAGAAAAGTACTTGTAGGGGATTCGATAGTTAGGGGAATCGACAGGAGACTCTGTGGTCAGGATCGGGAAGGTATGTTGCCTCCCTGGTTCAGGGTCCGGGACGTCTCTGATCGGGTGTATAAGGTTCTAAAAGGGGAGGACGAACAGCCAGAAATCGTGTTACATATTGGTACTAATGATATAGCCAGGAAAAGGATCGAGGATATTAAAGTGATTTCAGGGAGTTAGGATGGAAGCTGCAAAGCAGAACGAATAGAGTAGTGTTCTCTAATTTACTACCAGTGCCACAAGATGGCGAGGAACAGGGAGCGGGCGCAGCTTAACACGTGGCTACGCAGCTGGTGTAGGAGGGAGGGCTTCAGATATGTAGATAATTGGGATACCTTCTAGGGAAGGTGGGACCTGTACTGGAAGGGGACCAATGTCCTGGGTGGAAGGTTTGCTCGAGTAGTTCGAGAGGGTTTAAAGTAGTATGGTAGGGGGGTGGGAACCTGAGCTGTACACCAGAGGTGAGAGTTGATACAGATGAGGCAATAGCAAGAGGTAGACCAGCTAGTGGGAAGGATTTTCTTTGGAAGGAACCAAGGGATCAGTTGAAGTGCTTGCTTTAATGCAAGGAGTATCAGGAATAAAAGTGATGTACTTAGAGCATGGATTAGTACCTGGTGCTATGATGTTGTGCCCATAACAGAGACATGGATTTCCCAGGGGCAGGAATGGTTGCTGGATGTTCCAGGGTGTAGACCATTTAAAAAGAATGGAGGGGGGAAAAGAGTAGGGGGTGTAGCACTACTAATCAGAGGGTATCACAGCTACAGAAGCTTCCATTGTCGAGGAAGATCTGTCTACGGAGTCAGTATGGGTGGAAATTAGGAACAGCAAGGGAGCAGTCACCTCGTTAGGGGTTTACTATAGGCTCCCCCAATAGCAGCAGGGAGATTGAAGAAAGCATAGGTCGGCAGATTTTGGAAAAGTGTGGACGTAGTAGGGCTGTTGTAATGGGTGACTTAACTTTCCCAATATTGATTGGAACCTCCTTCGAGCAGAAGATTTGAATGGAGCTATTTTTGTATGTGTGTTTAGGAGAGTTTCCTAACTCAGTACGTTGACAGGCCGATGAGGGGAGAGGCCAATCTAGAATTAATGCTCAGAAACGAGCCGGGGCAGGTATCGGATCTTGTGGTGGGAGAGCATTTTAGTGATAGTGACCTCAACTGCCTTACATTCTACATAGCTATGGAGAAGGAGAGGATTAGGCAAAATGGGAGGATCTTTAATTGGGGAAGAGGAAACTATGATGCGATTAGACATGAGTTAGGAAGCATGGATTAGGAGCAATTGTCTATAGTGCCTTTACAATGGAACACGTGGAGACTGTGTTTAAGGAACAGTTGTTGCAAGTGATGAATAAATATGTCCCTCTGAGACAAGCAAGCAGTGGTAAGATAAAAGGAACCTTGGATGACGAGAGTGGTGGAGCTTCTCGTCAAAAGGGAAAAGGTAGATTACATGAGGTGGAGGAAGCTAGGGTCAAGCTCTCCTCTCGAGGATTACAGGCAGGCGAGGAAGGAGCTCAAAAATGGTCTGGGGAGAGCCAGGAGGGGGCACGAGAAAGGCTTGGCACAACGGATTAGGGACAACACAAAGGCATTTTACACTTATGTGAGGAATAAGAGAATGGTCAAAGAAAGAGTAGGGCCGATCAGGAATAGCGTAGGGAATTTGTGTGTGGAGCCTGACGAGGTGGGGGAAGCCCTTAATGAATTTTTTGCTTCTGTCTTTACGAAAGAAACAAACTTATTGTAGTGAATGAAACCTTTGAAGAGCAGGTGTGCATGCTGGAATGGATAGAGATGGAGGAAGCTGATGTGCTGAAAATTTTGTCAAACATTAAGATTGACAAGTCGCCAGGCCCGGATCAGATTTGTCCTCGCCTGCTTTGGGAAACTAGAAATGTAATTGTTTTGCCACTTGCGAAGATCTTTGCATCCTCGCTCTTCACTGGAGTCGTACCTGAGGACTGGAGAGAGGCAAATGTAATTCCTCTCTTCAAGAAAGGAAGTAGGGAAATCCCTGGCAATTACAGACCAGTAAGTCTTACGTCTGTCATCTTCAAGGTGTTAGAAAGGATTCTGAGGGATAGAGTTTATGACCATCTCAAAGAGCATGGCTTGATTAAATGCAGTCACCATGGCTTTGTGAGGGGCAGGTCATGCCTTATTGAGTTCTTTGAGGATGTGACTAGAAAAGTTGATGAGGGTTGAGCTGTGGATGTGGTGTATATGGACTTCACCAAGGCATTTGATAAGGTTCCCCAGGGTAGGCTCATTCAGAAGGTCAGGAGGAATGGGATACAGGGGAATTGGCTGACCAACAGAAGACAGCAAGTGGTAGTAGAAGGAAAATATTCTGCCTGGAAGTCTGTGGTGAGTGGTGTTCCACAGGGCTCTGTCCTTGGGCCTCTAATTTTGTAATTTAGTTTGTAATTTTTATTAATGACTTGGATGAGGGGATTGAAGGATGTGTCGGCAGGTTTGCAGATGACACAAAGGTTGGAGGTGTTGTTGACAGTACAGAGGGCTGTTGTAGGCTGCAGGGTGACATTGACAGGATGCAGAGATGGGCTGAGAGGTGGCAGATGGAGTTCAACCTGGATAAATGCGAGGTGATGCATTTTGGAAGGTCGAATTTGAAAGCTGAGTACAGGATTAAGGATAGGATTCTTGGCAGTGTGGAGGAACAGAGGGATCTTGGTGTGCAGGTACATAGATCCCTTAAAATGGCCACCCAAGTGGACAGGGTTGTTAAGAAAGCATATGGTGTTTTGGCTTTCGTTAACAGGGGGATTGAATTTAAGAGTCGTGAGATCTTGTTGCAGCTCTATAAAACTTTGGTTAGACTGCACTAGGTGTACTGCTTCCAATTCTGGTCGTCCTATTATAGGGAAGATGTGGATGCTTTGGAGAGGGTTCAGAGGAGGTTTACCAGGATGCTGCCTGGACTGGAGGGCTTATCTTGTGAAGAGAGGTTGACTGAGCTCGGACTTTTTTCATTGGAGAAAAAGAGGAGGAGAGGGGACCTAATTGAGGTATACAAGATAATGAAGAGGCATTGATAGTCTCTGGCTATCCACTCTATTTCCCAGGGCAGAAATGACTAACACAAGGGATCACAGCTTAAAACTGTTTGGAGGAAAGTATAGAGGGGATGTCAGAGGTGGGTTCGTTACAACAGAGAGTTGTGAGAACATGGAATGCGTTGCCAGCAGCAATTGTGGAAGCAAGGTCATTGGGGACATTTAAGAGACTACTGGGCATGCATATGGTCACAGAAATTTGAGGGTGCTTACATGAGGATCAGTGGTCGGCACAATATCCCTAGTTTGTTTGCTGGGTCAAAGGAATTGTGTGGATGATAACTAAATCCCTAAAGACATGATCTGTGGCAAGCTTGCTTTAAATATGAGACTACAGGTTTCCTAGGTCTCTGGAAAATGTTCTGATACTGTAAGTAACTAATCAAACTATTCAGTCTCCCAATTTTCCTATCTAGTCAAATCAACAAAACATTTCAAATAAGATAAAGAAATGTGAGTGCTGGAGTTCTGAAACATGGCAACAGAAATTGCTGGAGAAATTCTGCAGGTCTGCCACGCCTGTGCTGTGCCTTGCCCTGCCAACTGTCCGTACCCTTGCTTGGGTTAACCCCTTACACTCCCTCGTTCCCACACAACTCCCCTATGTGGTGTCTCCGTGCACTCCCTCGTCCTTCCACGCTCAGTCGATTTGATTTTTTTTTGTTTTGTTTCTTTTTTGTCCACCCCATGTCCCCCGTCTCGCGTGCCCCTTCGTTTCCTCTCCCCACCCCAGTCTCGCGCACTCCCTCACTCCTGCCGCCGCCGAGGTCACTTGCGCACACCCTCTTTCTCTCCCCCCCCCCCCCCCCCACCCCCCATGCAATCTTCGTACATCTGTACCTCCAAAGCTGGCCTGTTGCCCATTTCTGAATTTCTCATTATTGCTGCCGTTTTGGCTGCTAGTTCTACAATGATGGGACCCCACACTCTGCAACTCCTGTCTTAAACCTTTCCTTTTCTCATTCTACTTCCTTTTAAGGTACTCCTTAGAAACCGCCAAATTGATTAGGTTAAAAGCAAATTACTGCGGATGCTGGAATCTGAAACCAAAAGAGAAAATGCTGGAAAATCTTAGCAGGTCTGGCAGCTTCTGTAAGGAAAGAAAAGAGCTGACGTTTCGAGTCTAACTGACCCTTTGTCAAAAATTGAGAAATAGGGAGGTATTTATACTAGGCTGAGAGAAGGTGAGTCCTAGCTGCAGAAGCATAGGTAGCAATAAAGAGGTGATGATGACAGTGCAGAGAGAGATTATAGGGAAATTAGGAGCTGTGAATGACCAAGGCTGAATCTGGTGCTATGTGACAAAATATGTGGGGGATGGGTGAAGCAGAGGCAAAATGGAAAACGGGGGGGAAGGGGGGGTGGTAGCAAAGGAGGAAGAGGAGAGGAAAAAGTTGATTGGAGGGGGAGAGAGAGAGAGAGTAATAATCAAGAAATTACCTCTTTTTTTTATTTCTTGATTGTCTCTCTTTCCCTTCGCTCCCCACTCTCTCATCACCTTTTTCCTCTCTTCCCCCTTTGCTACCCCCCCACCCCCTACCCCATTTTCCATTTCCATCTCTCTCTGCACTGTCATTATCACCTCTTTATTGCTACCTTTGCTTCTGGAACCAAGACTCACCTTCACTCAGCCTAGTATAAATACCTCCCTATTTCTCCCTTTTTTTTAGCTTTGACAAAGGGTCAGTTAGACTCAACGTCAGCTCTTTTCTTTCCTTACAGAAGCTGCCAGACCTGAGATTTTCCAGCATTTTCTCAAATTGATTAGGTTGTTGGCTGTCCAAATATTTCCTCCCTTTTTGTCTCTTTAGATATTTGGTGATAACATTCCTGTGCATGGTTTGATATGAGTTGTTATACATTTTCTACTTTCTTGTTTTTAGCTATAGTCTATCTCCTAGGTTCCTTGCAATGAATGTGCACATATTCCACCTGGAGCCTGTAGTTTAATATGCCACCTATTTTGTTGTTTTTCTGGAATTAGCATTAATATGCATGCTTGTATAATAAAACCAACACACCAACAAAAACTCTTATTTTCAGTACTCTTCCAAATCCTTCATCAATTGGTGAAATTTTAACTTTTTGTGCTTGTGATATTAAACATTTGGATTCTGGCTTTGCAGTGCTTACTTTGTTGAGTCAACAGAGGTTCTTTAGAAAATTGTTGGTCTCCCTGGGCTTGTGAAACATACAGTGGGTTCTGATATAAAGCAGTAGTCCCATTCTTGTGCGATCTCGAGTTCTAAGAAAATCATGCATTTAGTTGTGCCACTCAACCATGTAGGGCTGGAATTGCGTTATACAGGTAAAGAAAGTTCTGGTTCTGCAAGTAACATCTAAAATTTTCAGTCACATTATTTGTGTTGTAGTGTTATAACAGAATCGACTGTAGTTTGAACATTTCCTTCCTGAAATCAACTAAGCTGACCTCTGATTTGATGCATGCTTTCTAATGTGCATCGCTTTGCAAGTTAATGAAAGCAACTGCATAGTATTTGGACCTCCTTTGTTTGACCTGTCTGGCCCCAATCATTAGTACCTCTATTGCATGCTCATTGAAGACCCTTTTAATAATTTGTGGAACCCTTTTAATAATAGAAGTGCTCATCTCTTTTAAAGAGTCCATTTTTACAGCATGGAAAGAGGCTTTTGGTCCATTGTGTCTGTGCCGGTCATCTCACTTCCAACTGTTCCAATTCCATTTTCTGCAACTTTGCATACTATAGAAGGCTACGGGTCATTTCAGATGTTCATCTAAATAGTTGTTAAATGTCTTGTGGCTTTCTTTTAGCCAGTGATTTCTGGAGCCCACAGGTCTGTGGGGAAATTCCTTTCCTGAAGTCCTCTTTAAATCTCTTGCTCCTTACCTTGAAAACCTATGCCCACTTGGTTATTAACCCCTCTATTGGGGGAAAAGGTTTCTCCCTATCTATCGTGTCTAAGTCCCTCAGTAATTTGTACACCACAGTCAGATCGCTCTTTGTCCATCTCTGCTCTAAGGAAAGCAATCTTAGCCTATCTGATCTCTCTGTAGCTGAATCACTTTAGCCCAGGCAGCATCTGGGGAAATCTCTCCGGCACCTGTCTAGTGTAGTCACATTTAGATTAGATTCCCTATAGTATGGCAATAGGCCCTTCGGCTCAACAAGTCCACACCAACCCTCCCAAGAGTAACTCACCCAGACCCATTTCCCTATCCTATATTTACCCTTGACTAATGCACGTAACAACATGGGCAATTTAGCATGGCCAGTTCACCTGATCTGCACATCTTTGGATTGTGGGAGGAAACCAGAGCACCTGGCAAAAATCCATACAGACGTGGGGCAAATGTGGAAACTCCATACTTACAGTTGCTTGAGGCAGGAATCGAACCCAGGTCTCTTGACCTGTGAGGCAGCAGTGCTAATCACTGAACCACCATGCCATTTTATTCCTGATGAAGGGCTTTTGCCCGAAACATCGATTTTACTGCTCCTCGGATGCTGCCTGAACTGCTGTGCTCTTCCAGCATCACTAATCCAGAACCCTACATTGTTGCTATAGTGTGATGCACACATGCATTCAATGCCTTAAGTAAAGGCAAGTAACCCTTCAACCACCTTTTTATCTACCTGTCTTGCATACTTCAAGGGTCTATGGACCTGCACACCAAGATCCCTCTGTCTCTCTCTACTTCCTTTGGTCCTAGCATTTAATGTTAGTGGTCTCAAAATGCATGACCTCATACATGCATTTGCCAAAGCTCAGCCCATCTGACCAACCAATCTATATCATTTCAAGGATTTCATTTTCGTTTTTTATGGAATGATGAATTTTTGTGATTTGCAAACTTACTGGTGAAACCTGCAACATTGATGTCCAACTCAAATGTACCTAACAAACCGCAAAGGATTCAGCCACGCGCACGCACACACGTCATGTTTGACGATCCTTGATTAATCCTTTAATCTCCAATTAATGTCTCTCCCCTCACCTCTGGTTCCCTGGTTTATCTCTTCCATTCTTCTTGACTAACACTATATTATATTACTCCTCCTGTGGCCAGAGAGGGTTTGAGGATAACTGTCGAAGTCCCTACAATCTTCTCCTTCGTCTTCCATCTCATCTGGACCTGGGATTTATCCACTTTCCAGTCTGAAAAAACTGCTACTACTTCCTCTCTCTCAATGTGAATTGATTCTACTTTATCACAAACCCCCTCCCTGATTTCTAAACCTACATTGTCCTTCTCTATTGTGAACACCGATGCAAAGTCTTGGATACCAACTTGGCTTGACAGAAAGACACAGAAGGTGACTGTAGATGGTTATTATTCAGACCAGTGATGTCCTGCAAGGATTAGTGCTGTGTACATGTTTACCACTATAAACAATTTCCATGAGCGTGTAGGAGGCATGGTTAATAAGTTTGTTGATGACACCAAGTTTGTTGATATAGTGTGTAGTGAAGAAAATTGTCAAAGAGTACAGCAGGATCTTGATCAATTGGGCCAATGCACTGTGGAATAGAAAATGATGTCTAATTCAGATAAATGTGAGGCATTGTTCTTTGGTAAGACAAGCCAGAGCAGGACTTTCACAGTTAATGGTAGAGTTCTGGTGATTGTTGCCAAACAGATACCTAGAGGTGCAGGTGCCAAGGTCCTTGAAAGTGGTGTTACTGGGTAGTAAAGAAGGCATTTGGTATGCTTTCCTCCTTCAGTTAAAGCATTGAATCCTGGAGTTGGGATGTCAAGATATGGGTGGATAATACATTGGTATGGACACATTTGAAGTGCTGTGTGCAATTGTGGTTGCCCTGCTATAGGAAGGATATTATTAAGCTGGAAAGGATCCAAAAATGATTTACAAGGATGTTACTGAGACTGGAAGGTTTGAGTTATATGGAGAAGCTGGATAGACTGGAACTTCCCTGAAGCCTAGGAGGCTGAAGACTGACCTCTTGATTTTATAAAGTTGAGGAGTACAAGGAAGGTGAATAGCCAAGGTCCTTTCCCCAGGTTGTGGGGGTCCAGAACTACAGGGCATAAGTTTACAGTGAGAGGGGAAAAACTTAAGTGCAACTTTTTTTCTCAGTGGTGCATACATGGAATGAACTGCCGGAGGGAGAGGTGGATGTAATTATAATGTTTAAAAGGCAGGTACCTGGATGGGAAGGCTTTAGAGAGATGTGTGCCAAATGCAGACAAATGAGACTAGTTCAGCTTAGGAAACCTAATCAGGATAGGTGAAATGGGCAAAATGATCTGATTTTGTGCTGTGAGACTTTTAAGTTCTCATTTAAAATGTCAACTACGGCTTCCAGCTCAAAACACAGATTAATACTTTGGTCCCTATGGGCCTTGCTGTTTCTCTACTTATTCTCTTAACCCTAATATACTGATTTTCCTTTTAATACTAACCACCCATTCCTCCCTACTACAGTAATTATCTCCTTGATAAGTCTTGTGCCACCACCTTCTCTTTTACACCTTTCACTATTTTGCCTAAAGATTCTTTACTCTGGAATATTAACTGCCAGTCCTTTTTTTGTTCTCTCAACCATGTCTCTTGTATTATAATAATGTTGTATCCCAATGTATTAATCCATACCATCAACTAATTTGCCTTACTTGTAAGACTCCTTGCATTATATTGAATGGTATCTAGCCTTACTATGCTCCCTTATGCCTTAACTTGATTATATTTGCATTGCCTTCCAGACTGATTTTGGTGATTTTTCTGTGCATCATTCCTCAAACCCCTGCAAACCTCCCCATGTGCCCTCTCTCTGACTCTAACTCTTAAACCACAAGTTCATGTCTCTATCTTACTATTCCTATATTAGTGTGTGTTGTACCAGGAGTAATCCAAATACTACAACATTGACTTTTTTTTCCCAGTAGTTACTAGCTCCCTAAAATGTTGCTGGACCGTACCCACTTTTCTCCTATATTGTTTTTGACATTGGGACCAGCAATCTCTGGGTTGTTCAACTCTCCCTCCAGAGCGCCCTGCAGCCATTGCATGACATCCTTGATCTGGGCCTCAGGGAGACAGCATACTGTCTTGGAGTTGCCTCTGCCACAGATATACCTGTCTGCACCCTTCACTTTTGAATTTTCTGCCACCATTATTCTCCCCCTCTTTCTGCTCCAACCTTGTGCATCTGGGCAGTGTTTCCCAGAGAACGGTTGCACTTAGTTTTCCAACAGTGAAAATTGCTCTAGAATGAGGTGCACTCTGAATCTTTCCTCACTACTTTCTGCCCCCCCCATCTTCTAATTGATGGTCATTCATTCCTTCAGGCCTTCAGCTGAGGGGTGACCATGTCTAAGGTTTACTATCCATATAACACTCAGCCTTACAGGTTCACTGCTGCAGAACCAAGCATCAAGCTAATTAAACCAAGGGCACTTACAGCAGATATGATTGTCCAGACTACTTGGAATGACTTCCAGCATGCTACAGATGGTGCAACATACAGCACTGAACTCTTCTGCCACACCAATCTAGAACTGAACTTCCCTTATGTTAATCTTAAGGAGCAGTGTTCTGAAAGCTAGTGCTTCCAAATAAACCGAGATTAGAGTGGTTCTGGAAAAGCACAGCGAGTCGAGCAACATTCCTGATGAAGGGCTTTTGCCTGTAATGTCGATTTTCCTGCTCCTCTGAGGCTGCCTGACCTGCTGTGCTTTTCCAGCACCACTCTAATCTTGACTCAGTCCTCACTTTCGCTTTCCAAATAGACCTGTTGGACTATAACCTGGTGTTGTGATTTTTAATTAAGTTAACCATACTCTCCTTCCCCTACAGTTCTTTGGTTAATTAAAAGATTTTATTATTTTGGTTCTTTTACTTCACTTCGTTGTTTTCCTAATTTTTACCATTTATAGCATCCCTATCAATAGTTTCTTATCAGTCAATCAAATTTTAGATTTTTTCATTTTCCCCCAACAATAACTGAGTTCAGGAAACTCTTCCTGGGTGTTTCATCCTGATGCTGACTAGACTGCACTCTTCCCAGGCTGTGTTAATTCATTATACTTGTTATAGTATATGAGGAGTACAGTCCTCCTAGCTGAGATCAGATAAAATATTAACTGACATAATCAAACTTTCATATATAACTTGTGTTAACTGTTTGAAAGAGCTTTATTTGTAACATTTGCATTATTTAAATGAACTGCAATTTCACCTAAGCCAAAGAGCCAAACATGTCATGACGTGTATGCTTGTTTTTTGTAATAGCTTATTAGTGTGTAACCATTTTCACTTATACACGTTTTGTTTAGGTTTTTCATTAAAACCTTAACCATTCTACTAACATTGTTAATTATGTAACATAACAATCAGAGAATTAGGCAAATAAAATCTGTTCAGGTATCATTAATTATTAAAATAATGGAATAAAAGACTATACAAGTAATAATAATTAGAATGAACTGTTGGATTGCCAAGTGGTTTTTGAGCGTAAGTCAAGGATGAGCTGTTTTCAGATGATCTGACATGTGATTGCAGTTACACATTCTGGCACTGAAGTTGACTAGCATACCACGCCGTTGATCAAGCAGTTTTTAAAAACAGGGCAATGAGGAATACTTCAATTTTTTTTAAATGTAAAGTTGAGTTAAATTATTTGCTGGGTAATAGGCATTAGTTTTACAAATTGTATTAAGATTACAGTCATTGTTTTCAGTGTGTCCAGAAGCCAAGCCTGATCAATGATGAGAAAGACCAAGAGTACAAGCCACATGATATTGTTCAGCGACAGTCTGTGCACTCTTCAGAAATGAGCATGCCGGCCCGACGAGCGAAACGCATGAGATCTGAGGTGGGTGCAATTCTGCCAGTTATCAATTAACAGTGTGAAATTTAAGTTGTAATTGGTACTTCAATTGCTGTAAACGCAATGCTGGATAACGGGTTCATGGGATTTAAAATAGGATTTCAAGTATGCCAATTGAATTTCTTCAATGTTGTTTCACTAAAGTTCTCTTGTGAGGTATGATTGCCAACTGTCTCTTCCAAACCTTGCCATAGATCATTTATGTTTTAGCGAGTTTTGAGAAGATTTGCAGCTCCGGTTGAGGTTTTAGATGTAGGTCTACTCGCTGAGCTGCAAGGTTCACTTCCAGACGTTTTGTTACCCTACTAGGTAACCTCTTCAGTAGGCCTCATGCGAAGGAATTTTCAACATTGCTGCTTTCTATTTATATGTTTGGGCTTCTTTGGGTTGGTGATGTCATTTCCTCTGAAGTCATTCCTGCCCCTTTTCTCAGGGGATAGTAGATGGGGTCTAACTCGATGTGTTTGTTGATAGAGTTCCAGTGAGAATGCCATGCTTCTAGGAATTTTTGTGCGTGTCTTTGTTTGGCTTGTCCTAGGATGGATGTGTTGTCCCAGTCGAAGTGGGGTCCTTTTTCATCCATATGTGAGGATACCAGTGAGAGAGGGTCATGTCTTTTTGTGGCTAGTTGGTGTTCATGTATCCTGGTGGCTAGTTTTCTGTCTATTTGTCCAATGTAGTGTTTGTTACAGTTCTTGCATGGTGTTTTGTAAATGACATTAGTTTTGCTCATTGTATAGGGTCTTTCAGGTTCATTTAGCTGCTGTTTTAGTTTGTTGGTGGGTTTGTGGAAAGGACTAGTGGAAAATTCCCTTCGAACCCGCTGTATAAATAATTGCTGAGGAGGCATCATTAGATACTTTCCACTTACAGCAGCCCGTGGTATCTTATGGGAATGAGGGGCGGAAGACAATGGGAAGTTTTTCTTGAAAAATGCTTTTGACTTCCTCAGGCTATCAAAACCAGAACAGGTCACAGTTATCATGCATATATAATCTTTTCATACTGATGGAAAGCTCTTCCAACCAAAAATTGATTTAGTTCCTTCTTGAAGGCTTGCTTGCATGAAGCCAGAATGTAATGCAGTGCAATGCAAAAGCTGTCTACTGTCATAAATGAACTACTTGAGTAGTTTATAAGTATGACTGTGGCTCTTGATATTTCAAGAGATTGAAATCAACAAGTAATTGATTTTGGTGTACCCCTTTCTGATTGCATTCAAGCCTGATGCTCAAAATAAAGTCAACAAAGATGTTTTAAGTATCTGAGGAGAAATTGAGTCTCTGGAGCTAGTTATTATGCTGGCATAGAAGCAAACTACAGTGAATGCTGAAATCTGAAATAAAAACCAGTCTCCATGCTTGGCAAATCTGGCATTGAGAAACAATTCATGTTTCATAGAAATGAGATCTCCAATGTCATTCCTATAATTTTTCTGAACCTTTTTCCAATGTTGTCAATATGTATGGGACTAAAACTCAATCTAATAAACAAATTTGTTGTACCAATCCTCCAGTAACTTTCTTCTGACTTAACCCTTTGTTGCTTGTTCAGTGAATTATTATTTTCTTAATATTTGCCATCTCGGCACAAACACTGACTGTTCAGTGCTAGGGTAGAGGATATCTCCACAGAGCTTGAGAGAAAGTTGGAGTAGGAGGAAAGGGATTGAGGTGTTATTGTTGCCCACCTTGGTACCAGTGACGCTGATAGGACTAGGAACTTGCTGTTTTAAGTTGTCAGTTAGGAGCCAGATCCTCCAGTGTAATAATGTCTGGGTTGCTACCTGAACCACAAGCAAGCTGACACAGGGTAAATCAAGTCAAAGAGTAAAATGTTGGCTCAGAGTTGATGTGATAGAAATAGGTTTCATTTTGTGGAGCACTGGCCCAGCAGTTGCTTAGAAAGCTGTCTCGCTTCTCTGGCTTTGCTTGAAGTGTGGTGGGACCAATCTCCTGCTTAATTGAATAACTAGGCCTGTAAAGAAGCCTTTTTGGGATATGATGTGGTGGAAAAGGAGGAAAGTTTGAGAGAGGGAATATGTAGCAAAATGATACATCAGCATTGCAAGGAAATTATTTAGGTAAAGATGCACAGCATGGGTCAAAAAGGGGCAGAGTGAGAGACTTTTTTTTAAAAAAGTGCCCTTCAGGTCTTCAGTACTCTGCCAGAATGTTGCCTTCACAGCATTGAGTGTCTCCAACCATTTCTTGTCATGTTAAGTGAGTCGAAATGGCTGAAGACTGGCATCTGTAATGCTGGGGATGAGTACAGGAGGCCAAGATGGATCATCCACTCCGCACTTCTGGCTGAAGTTTGCTGTGAGTGCTTCAAGTGATGTGCTGGGCTTTTTCATCATTTAGCATAGGGATGTTTGTGGAGCTACCACCTCCAGCCAGCTGTTTAATTGTCCATTGTCTGGATATTGCATGACCGCAAAGCTTTTAAATTTAATCCGTTGGTTGTAGATTTGCTTAGCTCTGTCCATCACTTAGTGCTTGTGCTGTTATTACAGTAATAGAGCCAGACAACATAATGGAGGTTATTCTCAATCGAAAGTTGCTGCTCCCCTAGCCAAACTGTTCAAGCACAATGATAACACAGGCATCCACCTGATTCTGTGGAAAGTTTGTCAGGTACATAAAAGCAGGACAAATCCAGTCCAGCCAACTAACACTCCATGAGTCTCCACTCGCTTTAACAGTAACTTGATGGGAGGTGTCATCAACAATATGAACAAGCAATACTTGCTGAAGAATAAACTGCTTTGTGAAGCAGAGTTTGGGGTTTATTAGGGCAACTCTGCTCCTGACCTCGTTACAGCCTGGGGTCAAATCTGGACAAAAGAGCTGAATTCAGAGATGAGAGTTCTGAGCCTGACATCAAAGCTGCATTTGACAGTGTGGCATCAAGGAATCTTAGCAAAACTGGACTTGATGGGTGTCAGGGCAAACTCTGGTTGGAGTCATGTCCAGCACATAGTAAGGTGGTCGTGGTTGTGGGAGATTAGTCATCTCAGTACTAGGATGTCTCTGCAAGAATTCTTCAGGGTGCTGTTCTAGGCCGAATCATCTTTAGCTGCTTCATCAATGGCCTTCCCTCCATCATGAAGTCAGAATTGGGGATGTTCACTGCACAAGGCTCAGCATATTTCACGATTGCTCAGGTATTGAAACAGTCCATGTTCAAATGCAGCCATGTCTGAACAATGTCCAAGCTTGGGCTGACAAGTGGCAAGTAACATTAGTACCACACAAATGCTAAGCTATGAGTATCACCAATAAGAGGCAATCTAAGCACTGGACCTTTTTTAACATTCAATTGTGTTACCAACACTTAACCCCACACTATTAAAATCCTGGGTGTTATCATTGACCAGAAACTGAATTGGACTTGCCAAATAAATAGTGATTACAGGAGCAGATCAAAGGCTAGGATTACTGTGGCGAGTAACTTATCTTCTGACTCCCCAAAGTCTGTCCGTCATCGACAAGGCACAAGTATGATGGAATACTCTCCATTTGCCTGGATGAGTGCAGCTCCAGTAACACTCGAGAAGCTTGACACCATGCAGGATAAAATAGCCTGGTTGATAGGCACCACACCCACTCCCTCTACTGACACTCCGTAGTAGCAATGTGCATCATCTAGAAGGTGAACTGCAGAAATTCCCCCAGGATCCTCGAAGTACCTTCCAAACCAATAATTACTTCCATCTAGAAGGACAAGGGCAGTAGGTACATGGAAAAACCACTACTTGCAAGTTCCTGTCCAAGCCCCTCACCATCCTGACTTTAAATTCATCACTGTTCTTCACTATTGCGGAGTCAAAATCCTGGAATTCCCTACCTAGTCAACCCACAGCAGATGGACTCCAGTGGTCCAAGAAAATGTGCCAGTGCCTTCAAATGCTGGCAAGCCAATGATGCCCACATCCCACAATGAAGTCCTGACCCTGATATACCTAACGATAAGGATATTTAAGGAACCACAGATAGTAGGAAAAGGTGGGGGGGGGTGCGGCTTTGTGGTTAAAGATGCTAGTAACACAATGGAGAAGATGATCCAAGTTTAGGGATACCAAGGTGTGAAATGGTTTGGGTAGAAGTCACTTGTGGGAGTGGTGTACAGCTTCCTAACAGTCGAGGCCCCTAGGTGGGGTATAAATTAAGAAATAATGAGAGCTTGCCAGAAAGCCATGGTGATGCTAATAGATTAAACTTGCCCATGTCAAAAAGTGTGACACTGGAAAAAGCACAGAAGCATCAAAGGAGCAGAAGAGTTGATGTTTTGGGCATAAGCCCTTCTTGAGTCCTCACCTCCTAAATTTAATATTTGTATCAACTAAAAATATCAGAAGTACCATGGTGAGGAGTCCATCAAATATTTTGGAGTTTGTATCTTAGGATAGCAAGTCTGGAGCCACAGCTGACCAAAGAGTAGATGCTTGGTGATGAGATGGGGTTAATTAATGGTCTCAGTGAGGATACCCCTCATAATGTGATTTGAACTTTGCATTCAGTCTGAGGGAGAGGGGAGTGGGTCTAGGTCTACTTTTAAAATTGTAATTGAGGGGAATTATGAGGCCAGGAAAACAGCCAATTAAAATGAACTTTCAGATTAAGTTGAAAGGTCAAGAGATGCAGTGGCAGACATTTAAGGTGATATTTCATTTTGAAATATACAAAATAAATACGTTCCAACAAGGGATAGAATCATTTGTGGTTAACTAGAAATATTAAAGTTAGTACCAAACTAAAAGAAAAATGGCACATTATTGTGCAATGACAGGGTATATGTGGGGGTGATGATTCTTGTGGGAGAATTTAGAACAAGGAGTCACTGTTTTAAATATCACACTTACAAGTTAAGTTCAAATATTTTAAATCAAAGAGAAATAGTTTGCTTTGGAACTCTGCCCATGGAACGCAGATGCAGAGTTCTTTGAATATTTTTGAGGTAGCTATGCTTTTCTTTATATAAAAAAAAACTCTCCTGTTATGTCGGCATTGATGGCGAGGTCAGCATTTATTGTCCGTTCCTTGGAGCACACGTCAACAGTACTATTGCAAGAATGTCATCGGGGGCCACAGCATTTGCAGTATTCGGTCTCCAACCGTTTCTTGATATCATGTGGAAGGAATCAAATAGGCTGAAGACTGACACTAATGCAGGGGACCACTGGAGGCGACACATGGATCATCCAGTTGACACACCTGGTTGAAGTATGTTGCAAAAGCTTCAACCTTATATTTGCACTGATGTGCTGGAGTTTTTCTATCATTTTGAGGGTGGGGCTTTTTATAATAATGTTGCCTCCAGTGAGTTGTTAAATTGTCCACTACCATTCACGACTGCATGTGGCAGGACTACAGACCTTGCATATGATACACTGGTTGTGGTATTGCTTAGCTCTGTTGAACATTTGCTGTTTGGAGGCTTCACTGGATTGACTTCTCATTTTTCAGTTGTGTGGTTCTGTTCTTGCATGTTTTCTGCACATTCCATTGAACCAGAATTGATCCCCTGGCTTGATGGTAATGGTTAAATGGGGGTATGCATGAGGTTGGAGTAAGATTCTTCTCTTGGTGGCCCATAGTGAATCAAGGTTGTCTAGTGTTTAGTTACTAGGTCTGTTTGAGTCTGTCCAGTTTAGCACGGTGGATCTAATTCACAATGTGAAGGTGGGACTTTGTCTCTGCAAGGACTGTGCTCTGGTCACTGTTACTGATTCTGTCAGGGGCAGATAGATCTGCAGCTGGCAGATTGGTGAAAATAATGTCAAGTATGTTTTTGTTCCTTCCACCTGCTTCACACTCAGTCTCGCAGCTATGTCCTTCAGGAACCAACCATCTCCAAGTGCAAGCATCTGATGGGCACCTGGAGCCCTCTGAAGATATTCTGCAATAAAGATGGCTTCATTGGAGGCTCACTGATGTTAGCTAGTATGGTGACAAAGTCTGAAAACAAACCTTCCAGCTCAGCAAGCAAACTTGCATCCATGTTCTATAATGCTTGAGTTAATATTTTTGAGACATCGGTGAGTTCCAACTTGCTGACCTGAATAGTTGCCCAGAGAAAGATAGAGGAATTAAAGCCTACTGTAACTCCTTGATGACTATAATGACTGATCCTATTAATGCTAACCTATCCCTTACTTGATGCTCCACACCTCTCAACTGGATGCGCACACCACAGCACTCCCTCCAAAGTTTCAACCTCCCTTTCACCCATTCATATAATCAGTGCAGAAGGAGGATATTGGGCCCATGAAGTCTACACCAAGCCTTCGAAGAACATCCCACCCAGACTCTATCTACAGCCCTATTGCATATCCACCCAGCCAGCAAATTCCTAGATACTATGGAGCAATTTATTAGCATGGTCAGTCCACTTAACTTGCATGTCTTTGGACTATGGGAGGAAACTGGAACACCCAAAGGAAACCCACACAGACAGAACATGTAAAATCAATACAGGCCATCACCCAAGACTGGAATTGAATCTGAGTTCCTGGCATTGAGAGGTAGCAGTGTTAATGACCAAATTTTTGACCACTTCCATGACTTGTTGATATCACTTTGCAGGATAGTCTTGCAACTCCCTATTATTAAAACCATAACAATTTCAATTACAATTGCATTTGGATAAGGGAGCAAGTTGTGTAATTGTGGAATTCAAACCTTGCTCATATAGTAAACCCACATTTGTCAAGTCCTCGGACAAATCTTCAATTCACTTGAAAGTGATCTTAACCTAAATCTGACAGAAAAATAATGTTGGTTGATCTGCACCTTTACCACACAACAAAACCCTCGGGTACACTTATGATAACATGCAATGTCCCTGTTTGACATTGCGTCTTTTGGATTCAGCTTTGTTATAGCTTCGGCGAATAGAAAATGAGACCTGCCTGGTTAGTGTGCTCAGAAGCTGCACTGGATGATTTGCAAAGACTTCAGTGGGCTCCTCTTTAATCTGTCCAAGAGAGATGTTGGAAAAGCACAGCCGGTCAGGCAGCATCCCAGAAGCAGGAGAATTGGCATTTCGTCATAAGCTCTTCATCAGGAATGTTACTGTCCTGATTCCTCAGTCTGCACAGATATCATCTTTATTGCTCTCCAGGAATCCAAGAGCAGAATTCCGCAAAAACATTTGGTCAAAAAATAGCTAATGCTGAGACTGAATTAAGTTTTGGACTGCCAGCAATGTGTTCAGGTCCAGGCCATTTCATGATGGTCACTTGGATTTTGAGTTTTCTGTCTCCTTTATAGTAGTGCCACAGACTTTAATATTGTTTGTTTATTTCTTCCTTAATTTTATCATGGAACCTTTTTCACCCTTATTTAAAATACCTCTAATAATGAAATCCAACGCTATGTTGTTACTCAGTTTGCTAAACAAGGAAAAGGGATGTGTGTAAATTCCGGATGCCAATCTCCAATTGATTAAACATGACTTGGATGAGAATACAGGAGGCCTGGTTAATAAGTTTGCTGAAGAGACCAAAATTGGTAATATGGTGGGCAGTCAAGGAGGTTATCTAAGCATACAACTGGATCTTAATCAACAGGGCCAGTATGCTGAGGAATGGCAGATGGACTTTAATTCAGATAAATGTGCATTGCATTTTGATAAGACAAAGTATGGTGGGATTTGTACATTAATGGGAGGGCCCAGGGGAGTGGGGTTCTACAGAGATGGAGGGGTGCAGGCCCATTGCAAGTGTCGTCACAGGTAGACAGGGTGGTGAAGAAGTTGTTTGGCATGCTTGTCTTAATCAGAGATTTGGTTACATCAGTTGGGATATTGTGTTACAACCATATAAGACATTGGTAAGGTCACATTTGGAATACTGCATACAAGTCTGATTGCCCTGCTGTAGGAAGGATGTTATTAAACTGGAAAGGGTGCAAAAGTGATTTTAGAAGTGTCACTGAATCTGGGAGGATTGAGTTATAAGGAGAGACTGGTTAGGCTGAGATTTTCATCTATGTAGAAGGCTGAGGGGTGACCTCATGTAAGTTTATAATATCATGAGGGGCATAGATATAGTGAATAGCCAAAGTGTTCTCCCCATGGTAGAGTAGACCAAAACTAGAGGGCATAGGTTTTAGGTGAGACAGGAAAGATTTAAAGTGGACCTGAGGGGCAACATTTTGATATGGTGGTTCATGGAACAAGCTGCCAGAAGAAGTGGTAGAGGCGAGTACAGTTACAACATTTTGAAAGACATTTGGGCAGGTACATGGAAAGGAAAGCTTTCGAGGGGTATGGGCCAAATACAGGCAAATGGGACTATTTCAGTTTAGGAAACCTGGACAAGTTGAGCCACAGGGCCTGTTTCCATGTGGTATGACTATGACCCTCCTTGCTCATGTATCTCTACCTCTGGCCCATACCTGCTGTTCTGTTCAAGAAATGAGGTATGACTCAGAACTGGTTCTGAAGAAGGCTCACTGGGCCCAAAACGTTAACTCTGATTCCTCTCCGATGCTGTCAGACCTGCTGAGTTTTCCAGCAATTCCTGTGTTTTTTTTTGCTCTCTTCCATTTGCTTGTTGTCCCATTTTGAATCCCATTTGAGTCCTGTAATGTTGTTGATTTGGTCCCTTGGTCTGGTCCAGATGCATGTCAAAAATTACTTTCTTGTCATTGTGAAATGGTGTTATCCATCTTTTTCAATACCATTATGTTGGCTTCAAATGTTTTTCCATTTTTCTTTTTAAAAAGGGGTGGTGATTTCTGTCTCAGTGTACAAAATTTTGAATTTTTATTTTTTTAAGCCACTTAGTAATAATTTAGTTGACACTGTCACCATCCAGTCAGTCGTTGACTGTTTAAGTTATAAAAGTACTGCTTAATTCTCCATGACTATCTTTGTATTAAAAGTAGTATCTGAGTGTCTCCTGATTTAAATATAGCTATTTATCCTTGGCATCTTCCTAATTCAGGAATGATCTGTGATTCTTGTAAAGATGAACTGGTGCCTAAAGGTAAAATTGCCACAATCCTCCTATACTGGAGGGCTGCTGTCTCATTGGATAGAGATGACTGGTGGTTTGACTTGAGGACCACCATGCTTCAGGCAAGTGAAGAGGTGGAGAATGTGATGATGCTATGACTTCGAGGTTACTTTAGTCCTGTTTTTTTTTGTTTTGGAGGTTGTAAGACAAAGGTTGCGAGCACTCTACAAAACCACTAGAGTGACAGCTTGGGAGGCCTGGATTTTTAACAACCTGAATGGGTGTGGCCAGCTTTCTGGGTGTGATCAGGATTTCTGGGTTTTGGTTTTTCAGTAGCGGATGGGCACCTGACCGAGTTGGAAGATTCAGTAAATGTCTCCTTGTGGCAACTGTCTCTGAATTTTCTCAATGTTTTTTCCCTCCTGGATTGGACAACTGCATGGGAGAATCTGTGTCTAAATTTACCTTTTTGCCAAGGGGTGTGGTTGTGGGATATATTGGAACAATTAATTAGTAATAGTTAACTGTGTATTGACTATTTGGTTAAGTTTTCTAACAGAATTATTCTTCTAAGTTTGTTGTTTTGTTTTTATTTTAATGAGTGTTTAAATAAATTTGTGTTTTTGCTTAACGTCAAATAGCTTGACCAGTTACAGTGTATCTGAACATGGTACTTTTGCCATTAAATTAAAAAATATTAAGGGCAAGGCTACCTTTTTAAAATACTTTTGAGGGGGTCTGGTTGGTTCATAACAAGGGGAGTCCTTCATGGTAACTGCAGTTGGTGTGTGGATTGAACCTATGCCATCAACTGCATTGCAAACCTGCATCCCAGCCAACATGGTTCTTAACTCTTGACTGTGGCTTAATCCTTGCTGCCTTCTTCATATGGAAGACTGGGGAATTCTCCAATACCCAACCTCTCCCAACTTTCCTGAAATTGATACACTCTCTCTTTTAAGTTTCAACACCAATTGACTGACTAATTTCTAGATCCGTCAATCTAATTTGATGATTGTGTTCAGATTTACGTATAAAAGTATGCTAAACCACTTTTAATCGCAGTAGTTTGAAAACTGTTAAATGCCAAGCAGAAATTTCTTCATTGTTCGTTGAGATTGAACATGTTGAGATGTACAGCATGAAAACAGAACCTTCTGTCAAACTTGTCCACGCCAAAAAGATATCCTAACCCAATCTAGTCCCACCTGCCAGCACTTGGCTCATATCCCTCTAAAACCCTTCCTATCCACATACCCATCCAGATGCCTTTTAAATGTTCTAATTGTACCAGCTTTTACCACTTACCTGGCAGCTCATTTCATACAGTCACCACCTTGTGTGTGAAAAACTTGTCCCTTAGGTCCATTTTATATGTTTCCCCTCTCTCCCTAAACCTATGCCCTCTAGTTCTGAACTTCCTCAGCCCAGGGAAAAGACCTTGTCTATTTGTCCTATCCCTACTCCTCATGATTTTATAAACCTCTATAAGGTCACTCCTCGAGTGTCGTCCAGACAAAAATAGCCTCATCCTATTCGGCCTACCCCCCAATAGCTCAAATTCTCTAACCCTATTAACATCCTTGTGAATCTTTTCTGGACCCTTTCAAGTTTCACAACATACTTCAGATTAAAAGGAGACCAGAATTGCAAGCAGTATTCCAAAAGTGGCATAACCAATGACCTGAACAGCTGCAAAATGACCTCCCAACTCCTCTACTCAATGCTCTGATCAATAAAGGAAAGCATACCAAACACCACCTTCACTATCCTATCTACCTCAGCCTCTACTTTCCAGGAACTATCAACCTGCACTCCAAGGTCTCTTTGTTAAGCAACTCTCCCCAGGACCTTAGCACTTCCCTGGCAGCTATAAGTTCTGCTCTGATTTGCTTTTCCAAAATGCAGCACCTCTCATTTATCTAAATTAAACTCCCATCTGCCACTCCTCAGCCCACTGGCCCATCTGCTCAAGATCCCATTGTAATCTGAGGTAAACTTCTTTGCTACCCACTACACATCCAATTTTGATGTCATCTGCAAACTTACTAAGTATACCTCTTTTATGCTCACATCCAAGTCATTTATATCATTGACAAAAAGCAGTGGCTCCAACACTGACCTTTGTGGCACACCATTGGTCATAGGTCTCCAGTCTAAAAAGCAGCCCTGCACCACCATCCTCTGTCTTCTACTTTCAAACCAGTTCTGTATCCAAATGACTAATTCTCCCTGTATTCCATGAGATCTAACATTGCTAATTAGCCTCCCATGAGGATCCTTGTCAGACACCTTACTGTAGTCCATATAAATCACGACTATCGTACTGCACTGATCAATCCTGTTTTTCACTTCAAATAACTCCCAAATTTGTGAGCACAAAACCATGCTGACTATCCCTAATCAGTCCTTGCCTTTCCAAATACATGTAAATCCTGTCCCTCAGGATTCCCTCCAACAACTTGCCCACCACCGACGTCAGGCTCACCGGTCTGTAATTCCCTGGCTTTTCCTTGCCTTCTTTTTAAAATAATGGCACAACGTTATCCAACCTCAAGTCTTCCGGCACCTCACCTATCGTCACTGACATCAATGATACAAATATCTCAAGGGTCCCAGCAATCACTTTCCAGCTTCCCACAGTTCTGGGGGTACACCTGATAAGGTCCTGGGGATTTATCCACTTCTTCGTGTTTCACATCATCCAGTACTTTCTCTGCTGTAATATGGGCATTTTTCAAGATGTCACCATTTATTTCCCCACATTCTGTATCTTCTGTGTCCTCCTCCACAATAAACACTGATACTTGTTTAGACGCTTTCCCCAATTCCTGTGGCTCAATACAAAGGCCGCCTTGCTGATCTTTGAGGGGCCCTGTTTTCTCCCTAGTTACCCTTTTGTCTTTGTATTTGTAAAAACTCTTTTTGGATTCTCCTTAATCCTATCTGCCAAAGCTTTCTCATGTCCCCTTTTTGCCCTCCTGATTTTCCTCTTAGGTGTGCTCCTACTGCCTTTGTACTCTTCTAACGATTCACTTGATCTTTCCTGTCTATAGCTAACACATGCATTCTTTCTTTCTCTTAACCAGAACATCAATTTCTCTCGTCATCCAGCTTTCCCTACACCATCAGTCTTTCCTTTCATCCTAACAGAAATATACTCTCTCTGGACTCCTGATCTCATTATTGAAGGCTCCCCATTTTTCAGCTGTCCCTTGACCTGCACACAACTGCCCCCAATCAGCTTTTGAAAGTTCTTGCGTACTACTGTCAAGATTAGCTTTCCTCCAATTTAGAACTTCAAGTTGTAGATCTGGTGTATCCTTTTCCAAACTAATAGAATTATGGTCGCTGGCCCTAAAGTGCTCCCCCACTGACACCTCAGTCACTTGCCCTGCCTTATTTCCCAAGAGCAGGTCAAACTTTGCACCTTCTCTAGTAGGTACATCCATGTACTGAATCAGAAAATATTCTTGTACACACTTAACAAATTCCTCTCTGTCTAAGCCATTAACACTGGCAGTCCCAGTCTATGTTTGGAAAATTAAAATCCCTCATCATAACCATCCTATTGTTCTTACAGATAACTGCAATCTCCTTTTTTAAAAATTGTTTCCCAATTTCCCGCTGACTCTTAAGGGGTCTTTAATACAATCCCAATAAGGTGATCATTCCTTTCTTATTTCTCTTCCACACAAATAACTTCCCTGGATGGATTTCTGGGAATATCTTCCCTCAGTACAGCTGTAATGCTATCGTTTATCAAAAAAGCCACACTCCCTTTTCTCTCACCCTCCCCTTTCTATCCTTCCTAAAACATTTGTATCCTGGAACATTAAACTGCCAGTCCTGTCCATCGCTAAGCCACCTTTCTGTAATTGCTTTGATAGCCCAGTCCCACGTTCCTAATTATGATCTAAATTATTTTAACTTATAGATGGGGTGCGTAAAGTCCGAGGCAAGTGAAATTATGGAGGTTCATGCCCATGATTTACGACCAAAAACCAGGAGTGGATCGATGAAATGTGAAAGTGGTATGGATAAATAATCTATTATTGTTCTTCATTTCTTTGATCAAAGTCAGATCTTTGGTGATTATTTACTAAGCCAAAGCAGAGAGTGCTATGATTCTCTTTTTAACTTACCGATTTTACTGAACTGAGACAGAACCGGAGTCTGTCTCAGCTGGAATGGGAATTAAATTGCTTTTGGCATTTAATTCGACTTGCACACAAGCTACTGAGTTAACTGACCCCCTGAAATAATCTAATGCTGCTTCTAATATATTTCTATTTTGTTAAACACATTTCAAGCTCTATATAAATTTAGCAAAAGATGTGGTGTAAGTTGATTCTGGATTGTAAGTTGTACATCTTTCGTTGTACCCAAATTGGTCAGAGTATCATTTTCTTATGGTCAGGTTGAGCCTTCATGTTTTCTATCTAATCAGATCTTTTTGTATTCTCTTGATAGAATTACTGAGGTTGCAGAGACTGTTTCATGTTAGCTAAATCTTTATTGTTCCTATATATTGCTGTGGTTGTGAACTGATTTTTTTTCAACTTCTTGTAAGCTAATCATTTATTCATTGTGGGGTTGCTTATGTGACTAGTTGGTCTGGAGTATATTATAGAAAAGCAGACTGAAGCCATGAACTGTTTTAAAACAACAAGATGAGAATTTTAAAATTGACTTGTTGCAGAAACTGAAGTTGTTGGAAAATCAAACATGAAGGATGGGTGAATGAATTCAGTTTGACCTAGGATGTGCGCAGCAGTATTATGGATAGGTGGAAGGCTGTCTGAGAGAACATTAGAATAATAGTATTTGCAAGTGGTAAAGACATGGATGAAGATTTCAGAGGATGAGCTGAGGTGCGAGGAGACAAATGTTATTATGGAGGCCTTATTGATGGAGTGAATATGGAAGTCAGAAACTGAACTTGATGTACCATTTTTAGCCCAGCTTTAGTGTAGGTATAGCCCAGTTCGAATTGAGAAGGAGTTAGGTAGGGCAGTAAAATAGGTTTTTTTAATTCCTAGGAATAGAGGTCAAATCCAATGCAACTAATGGAATGAAACCTGTTGAAGAAAACCTCCATCCAGTTAGAACAAAGAAGAATACAACAGAGGAACAGACCCTCAGCCCTCCAAGCCTGTGCTAATAGATTTTGTCCTTCCATACTAAAACTGTCTTCACTTATAGGATCCATATCCCTCTGTTCCCTTGCTATTCATGTATTCGTCCAGGTGTTTCTTGAATGCTGCTATTGTTTGCTTCCACCTCCATCTCTCGCAGTGTGTTCCAGGTACTCACCACCCTATACGTGATAAACTTGCCTCTCGCACCTCTTAAACTCACTCAAAGCTTTCCCTCCCCCACCACTTGTGAGCGCCTTGAGCCTGTGTCTTCTAGTAATTGACTCCTTCACCCTGGGGAAAAAAGCCCTACACTAACCCCATTCATGGCATTCACAGTCTTTTAAAATTTTTGTCAGATAGCCCTTCAACCTCCTGTGTTCCAGTGAAAACAAACCCAGTCTATTAGATGTTTCTTTACAGATAAAATCTTGCATACTTGGCAACATCCTGCTAAATCTTTACTGGGCCCTCTCCAAAGCATTGCCATCATTCTGATCGTGTTGTGACCAGAACTATATGCAATATTCTAAGTGCTCCTCGGATGCTGCCTGAACTCCTGTACTTTTCCAGCACCACTCTACTCCAGAATCTGGTTTCCAACATCTGCAGTCATTGTTTTTACCTAATATTCTGAGTGTGGCTTAACTAAAGTTCTGTAACGTGACTTGTTTATCATGAAACTTGATGCCCAATCCAATGAAGCCAAGCATGATGTAGACCTTTTTATTTTTACTATGTTATCTACCTGTGCTGCTACCTTTTTATGATCTTTGGACTTGCACACCCAGATCTGCCTGCATATCAATACTTCTAAGAGTTCTGCCGATTCTAAATAATTTCCAGTTGTATTTGACCTTCCAAAATACAAAACCTCGCATTTGTCTAAATTAAACGCCACCAGCCATTTTTCTGTCCATGCCTCCAAATGGCTTTTTGAGGATGTAACTCTGAAGATGGACGAGGGAGATCCAGTAGATGTAGTGTAGCTGGACTTTCAGAAAGCTTTTGATAAAGTCCCACATAGGAGGTTAGTGAGCAAAATTAGGGCAAATGGTACTGGGGGCAAGTACTAACTTGGATTGAAAGTTGGTTGGCTGATAGGAAACAGTAGTGATAAACGGCTCAATTTCGGAATGGCAGGCAGTGTCCAGCGGGGTACTGCAGGGATCAGTGCTGGGACCGCAGCTTTTTACAATATATGTTAATGATTATAGAAGATGGTATTAGTAATAACATTAGCAAATTTGCTGATGATACTAAGCTGGGTGGCAGGGTGAAATGTGAGGAGGATGTTAGGAGATTACAGGGTGACCTGGGCAAGTTAGTGGTCAGATGCATGGCAAATGCAGTTTAATGTGGATAAATGTATGGTTATCCACTTTGGCAAGAACAGGAAGGCAGATTACTTCCTCAATGGAATCAATTTGGGTAAAGGGGCAGTACAAAGAGATCTGCGTGTTCTTGTACACCAGTCAATGAAGATAAGCATGCAGGTACAGCAGGTGGTGAAGAAGGCATGCTGGTCTTCATAACAAGAGGGATTGAGTATAGAAGTAAAGCAGTTCTTCTACAGCTGTACAGGGCCCTGGTGAGACCACACCTGGAATATTGTGTGCAGTTCTGGTCTCCAAATTTGAGGAAAAACATTCTGGCTATTGAGAGAGTGCAGCGTAGGTTCACGAGGTCAATTTCTGGAATGGCAGGACTGGGCTTGTATACCCTCGAGTTTAGAAGACTGAGAGGGAATCTGATTGAGACATAAGATTTATGAAAGGACTGGACACTCTGGAGGCAGGAAACATGTTTCTGCTGATGGGTGAGTACTAAACCAGAGGACACAGCTTAAACATACGCGGTAGACCATTTAGGACAGCGAAGAGCAGAAACCCAAAGAGTGGTGGCTGTGTGGAATGCTCTGCCCCAGAGGGCAGTGGAGGCTCAGTCTCTGGATTCATTTAAGAAAGAGTGGGATCAAGGGTTATGGAGATAAGACAGGAACAGGATACTGATTTAAGGATGATCAGCCATGATCATATTGAATAGTGATGCAGGCTCGAAGGGCAGAATGGCCTACTCCTGCACCTATTGCCTATTGATCTACATTCTGCTGCATCCTGTGACACTCCTCACTATCCGCAACTCCACCAACCTTTGTATTGCTGCACGGAAATGCATTTATGCTGACCAAATATCCTAAACTGATCTAGTCCCACTTGTCAGCACTTGGCCTATAACCCTCTAAACCTTTCCCATTCATATAACCATCCAGATGCCTTTTCAATGTTATAATTGTACCAGCCTCCACCACTTCCTCTGGCAGCTCATTCCATACATGCACCACTCTGTGTGACCCCCTTAGGTTCCTTTTTAAATCTTTCCCCTCTCACCCTAAACCTATGCCTTCTAGTTTTGAACCCCCCATGCCATGGAAAAGACCTTGTCTATTTACCCTATACATTTCCTTTAATGGGTCCTTTTCAAATTGGCAGGTGTGGGACACCAGCTATTCACAATATGCATTAATGATTTGAATGAGGCAACAAAATGTGACATCTCAAGGTTTGCAGATGATATAGGATGAACTGTGACAAGGATGCAGAGATCCTTCAGCATGATTTGGACAGGGTGGGTAAGTGGGCAAATCAATGGCAGATTTGGTATAATGTGGATAAATGAGAGGTTATTCACGTTGGAAGCAAAAAAAAGGCAGATTACTACTAAATGGCTGGCTGTAAATTGGGAGAGGTCCTTGTGCACTAGTTGCTGAAGGTAAGCATGCAGGCACAGCAGGCGGTGAAGAAAGCAAATGGTATGTTGGCCTTCATTTTGAGAGGTTTTGAGTACAGAAGCAGAGATGTGGTGTTGCAGTTATATAGAGCCTTGATGAGGCCATGTCTGGAATATTGTGTGCAGTTCTTGTCATCTTTTCTGAAGAAGGATATTCTTTCTCTCGAGGGAGTGCATCAAAAGTTTACCAAGCTGATTCTGTGGATGGTGGGATTGACCTTTGAGGAGAGATTGACGAGGTTAGGATTGTTTTTGCTGGAGTTCAAACAAATGAGGGGAGGGTCTCATAGAGACTCATAAAATTCTAACAGAACTAGACAGGGGAGATGCAGGGACGATGTTCCCGATGGTGGGTGTGTCCAGAACCAGGGGTCACAATCTGAGGATTCCGGATAGACCATTGAGGACAGACATGAGGAGACATTTCTTCACCCTAAGAGTGGTCAGCCTGTGGAATTCATTACCACATGGAGTAGCTGATGCCAAAACATTGAATATGTTCAAGAGGTAGCTAGCTCTGGCACTGGGGGCAAATGGGATCAAAGGTTATGGGGAGAAAGCAGGTTTGTTGAGTTGGATGATCAGCTATGATTGTGATGAGCAAATAGCCTCCTTCTATCTTCTGTGTTTGAATGTCCGCAAATGTTTTCCTCAAATAATTTATGTAGACCACAAACAGCAGAGATTGCAGCACCGTGGAACACCACTAGCCATTGCAGCCTTCCATTCCGAAAAGTATTTGGTTCCACTGATCCCCTCTATTTCCTATAATTAAGCCAGTTCTGTACCCATTTTGCTGGCTCACTCCTGATACCATTTGACTTCACCTTTTGTACCATGCGGGACCTTATCAAAGGGTTTATAGAAGTCCATGTGGCCAACATCAATTGTTTTTCCCTTCGCAATCATCTTTGTTACCACCTAAAAACTTAAATCAAGTTAGTGAGGCACGACTTCGCCAAACACAGCCATGCTGTCTATTGCTAATAAGTCCATTTGTTTCTAAATGCATGTAGATCTTGTCACTGACAATCTTTTTCCATACTTTTCCCTGCCACTGCTGTGAAGATCACAGGCTGATTGCTAGATTATCCTGTTATTGTTCTTAACCATGTGGAAGCGTTGACTATTCTCTGATCCTCTGGGACATCATCTGTGGCCAAAGAGGATACAAAGATGTCATTTAATGGTCCAGCAATTCGTGCCTCAATATTCTGGAATAGATCATTTTTTGAATTAGACGTTTTATTCTTTTACAAAATTATAAAAATACAAAAAAAAATCTTGTATTACAAAACGTTAACAGAAAACTGTCTACTACTCTATAGAACACACCAAAACTGTCTCAAATAAACAGAAAAGAAGAAAAAAATTACAAAAGAATCCCTCCTCATTGAGATTCAGTAAGTAACTGTTGTTAGCAAATTAGATTAGGTTGACCCAGATTGCACTAAACCAACCCAATCCAACCTAGAATGAGTCAGATTAGATAAAATCATCTTAAGTTAGCTTAACTTAAATTGACTTAAACTTAAAAAGTGTAATTTAACTTTAAATTTAAATTCAATTCCACCACTCGCTGCAGCCCCACTGAGGCTCCCACCTATGGGAGCATCAGATGTAAAGATTGACGAGGTTAGGATTGTTTTTGCTAGAGTTCAGACAAATGAGCGGGGAATCTCATAAAAATTCATAAAATTCTAACCGGACTAGACAGGGGAGATGCAAGGAGCGTTTATCAAGCTTGCTTCTCCCAGGGGCCCTGGACTGCCAAGGCCAGCCTCTGCGGCTATAATAAAGGCCCTGGTCAGTATTACCAACAAGTCCGTATCAACGTAATTTAAAAAGGCCTGCCACGTCTTATAGAATGGTTCTGTTTTCTGGCGTACTACGTTTGAGACGATCTTGGGGGATGTGCTCTCGCACCAATCTACACCACCCCATGTGACCCAGGGGTTTTTCTGAGATCGAATTCATTAGAGTGTTCTTCCTTACACAGTATATGAGAATGTTAAATAGTCTCTTCCCATGCTCATCCAACTAGGGCAAATTTGGCAGTCACAAAAGAAAGGATATCAGATCTGCCTTAACTTCCATTCCCAGAATCTCCTCCAAATTACTAACTATGGCACCCCAATGTTTATGGATCCTGTAACATGACCATAAATCATGTGTAAGGGTGCCTGTGCTAATTTTGCATTTAGGACGTCCTGGAAACACTCCTTTCTTTAAATTTGCCAATCGTTCTGGAACCATGTGGCCCCTGTGAAGAATCTTCAACTGCATAGCTTGCGCTTCATTGCATGTGGGAAGAAAATTTCTCTGTCCTCCCATGTCTCAAACGAAATTTCTTCTCCCAGTCCTGACTCCATAGTCTTTCCATATCCTCCAGGGTGCCCCTCTCTGTAAATGGTATAGAGTACTAATACCATTGTCCACACACCAGAGCGCTCTTCTCTCCATATGAGATGTATAGGGCTGATCCAAGAGCATGGTCTTTCTCTGTATGTAGTCCCTAATCTGGAAATAATGCAAGATGTCCTGAGTAGATAGTCTATATTTGTGACTTAATTGATCAAAGGACATCAGGACCTCTATCTCAAATAAATCTTCCATACAGGGGACTCCCTTGGCTTCGCATGCCTTTAAGCCAGAGTCCGTTGACCCTGCTTAAATCCTGGGTTCCAACTAAAGGGATGAATGGTGAGGTCTTGTGTGAATTTCCCCCACCCTGCCACATTATTCTCCATGCTTTGACCGTGTTTATGGTAATCTGGCTTTTACAATTCTCAGTCGCACATTTCATCCTATCCATAAACAAAAAAAAAACTAACGAAGGGACACCACCTTACCTGAGAAGCCTCTATGTCAAGCTATATCGACCTCTGATCCTTGACCCACCTAATGAGAATTAGGATACCTATTTGATATCACTTTAAATCCGGGAGATTCACCCCCCCCCAACACCACCACCACCACCACCACCAAACATAATACCCTGTGGGAGAAGCAACTTAGTAAATTAAATGAGAGGGCGTCTATGACACCATATGAAGGATCCAAGCCATCCATTTAGCCTCTGCAACACGTGTCTGGGCAGCAACAGTGGGAGCATTCTCATAGGATATAGTAACCATTACTTGGCTAGGTAACATCATCAGTGGTGACCTCCAAGTGAAGCGAAGCTGTTGTCTCCTGCTTTCTATTTATATCTTTTTCCTGGATGGGGTTCCTTGGGTTTGTGGTGATGTCATTTCCTGTTTGTTTTCTGAGGAGTTGATAGATGGCATCTAGATCTATGTGTTTGTTTGTGGCGTTGTGGTTGGAGTGCAGGCCTCTAGGAATTCTCTGGCATGCCTTTGCTTAGCCTGTCCCAGGATAGATGTGTTGTCCCAGTCGAAATGGTTGCTTTTTTCATCCGTGTGTAGGGCTACGAGGGAGAGAGGATCGTGTCTTTTTGTGGCTAGCTGGTGGTCGTGTATCCAGGTGGCTAACTTTCTTCCTGTTTGTCCTATGTAGTGTTTGTGGCAGTCCTTGCATGGAATTTTGTAGATGACGTTGATTTTGTCCATGGGATGTACTGGGTCTTTTAAGTTTGTTAGTTTTTGTTTGATTGTTGGTGGGTTTGTGAGCTACTCTGATTCCTACAACGACAAATACAGGTAAAGCAACAAATCAAGAATGGACAGACGCGATAGAACAAGCCGTAAACACCAAACAACGACAAACATAGATAAAGAAAAATTGGGACCTGAAGAAGAAAACTGGACAAACTCAAAAAAAGACAAAACTGATATCACAGGGGCGTGGATTAAGAACTTATCAGACCGGACCTTATCGGACACAGAAAAAGCGGCACTAGTCAAAGGATTAAATTTCAATTACCAATACGCTGACAAGGATTTCCTAGCAGCGTTAGAAACCACATTGAAGGACAACAATCTCACAGAAGGAACACAACAAACGATCAGACAGCCAGTTGCGCCTGTTGAGCCGAAAGAAGGAAGGAAACCAACTGAACACAAGAAACGAAAGCCCTAGAAAACCTCAGAAACAAAAACGTTATATTACCTGCAGACAAAAGTCGGCTCAGTGTCATCCTGAACAGAAGGGACTACATCGAGGAAAGCCAATGCACTACTCGCAGACTCCAACACCTACCAACAGGTGGTGCTAGACCTGACCCACAACTTGAAAACAAAATTACATATCTCCTAAGAAAATTACACAATTCTGGACAATTAAACAAGACAGAATTCCAGAAAATAAAACCCGCCAGGACCAACACCCCATGATTCTACGGACTACCAAAAATCAGGACCCCCCCTCAGACCTATAGTCTCACTACCCGGAACACCAACTTACAGACTGGCCAAAGAACTACACACAAGACTGAAATACCTAGTAGAAGAGTCACAGCACTCCATCCACTCCACCCAGGAATTCCTAAAAATCATCAAAAACACTAAAATAGAGGAAGACGAAGCAATGATCTCATTTGACGCAACAGCAGTGTTCACTTCCCTCAACATCGACCTGGCAAAGGAAACACCTTATCACGCTTTTAGAAGAGACCATCTCTCACACACCAACCACCATCAATCACATTACCAACAAAAACATCATTAAGCTAGTGGACCTGTGCCTCACCACCCACTTCACTTTCAAGAACATAGTCTACAAACAAACCAACGGCACACCCATGGGATCTCTGCTATCAGGATTCATAGCATAAGTAGTAATGCAAAGACTAGAACAAACAGCCCGACCAACCATCAAACCAAAACTCTGGGTCCGCTACGTAGATGACATCTTTGTCATCACAAAACGAAACAAGGTAGAAGAGACATTTTTAACATCAACAACACCCTCACAGGCATAAAGTTCACCAAAGAGGAAGGAACTGATACCAAACTCACATTCCTGGACGTCACAGTCAAAAGAAAGGACAATGGAGAACTACAAACCTGCGTATACAGAAAATCGACAAACACTGACCAAATACTTAACTACACCAACAACCATCCCAATACACAAACGAAGCTGTACCAGAACAATATTCCAACGAGCCACCACACACTGCAGCAAGACGAACTACGCAAAACAGAGGAGAACCACCTATACAATGTATTCAAGAAGAACGGATACTCAAAAAATACAGTACGCAGGTTCCTCCAGAACAAACCACAACAAGCAGACCAAACAGCCAGAAACCCTAATCACCTTACCATACATCAAAGAAGTTTCGGAAATGACAGCCAGCCTACTAAGACACCTCGCAATCCTCGTAGCTCACAAACCCGCCAACACTCAAACAAAAGCTAACAAACTTAAAAGACCCAGTACATCCCATGCATAAAACCAACATCATCTACAAAATTCCATGCAAGGACTGCCACAAATGTTACATAGGACAAACAGGAATAAAGTTAGCCACCAGGATCCATGAACACCAGCTAGCCACAAAAAGACACGATCCTCTCTTCCTCGTAGCCCTACGCACGGATGAAAAACGCAACCATTTCGACTGGGACAACACATCTATCCTGGGACAGGCTAAGCAAAGGCATGCCAGAGAATTCCTAGAGGTCTGGCACTCCAACCACAACGTCATAAACAAACACACAGATCTAGATGCTATCTATCAACTCTTCAGAAAACGAACAGGAAATGACACCACGAACCCCATCCAGGAGAAAGATATAAATAGAAAGCAGGAGACAACAGCTTTGCTTCACTTGGAGGTCACCACTGATGATGTTACCTAGCCAGGTAATGAAACATCTGGATATCAAACCTACAGCTCAGCGAGCAAACCTACACCCTAAATCTCGACCTGAGCTACAAGCCTTTACAAACTTTGCAAAAATTCTATCGTATCCTATCAAACAATTGCACAAAGTTAGCTATGTACAGCTGATGGAAAACGGGAGTAATAAAAATACTCGGGTAAAGAAAACCTTTTTGTAACTATCGTAAGGGAAACTGTGTTCCGTCCTCCAGATCAGGCACTCCCACCAAGCCCCCACAGGCAAAGCTTCTGACTTTGTAAAGTTTGTTCTATATCCCGAGAAGATGCTGAATAGTTTAATTTTTTTGTACTAATTAGGGTAGAGACTTGTCCGGATTAGCCAAAAATAGGTGAACATCAGCAAAGAGTAATTTTGTGCTCCCCCGTTTCTACCTTTTTGGAGCCACTATTTCAGGGTCCTTCCAAATGACCTCTGCCAAAGGTTCAATTACTAAGGTAAATAATAGTGTTGAGAGAAGGCACCCTTGCTAGCTGCCTTTCCCAATGCTAAACTTATCTGACCTAACACCGTTTGTAAGAACAGCTGCCTCGGGGTCACTATATAGCACTCCCAACCACTTAGCAAAGTAAGCATATTATGGTCTGTCATCATATGCTGACTCGGCTGCTTTTAGCCAGGCCTTGAGCTCCCCTCTCTGCTTTTCCCTGGTTGCTGAATATGAATAATCAAACTCCTTAAGTACCCCTTGATTGTCTCCCAAAGCACTGATGGATTACTAGCCGTATGGAACATCTGAATTGATGTTCCAGAACACCCCGAGCTCTCTTTTGAGATACTTTATAAATTTACTATCTTTCAAAAGGAACTGGTCCATGCACCAGTGTCGCATGTCTGTTCCATTACCCTTAATCTTGACATCCAAGTGCACTGCCCATGATCTGAGATAGCTCCGTTCCTAATCCTCCAAGAGGAAAACCAAATCCAAACAGATCAATGGAGTAAAGAACATATCAATTCTTGTTTGGCATTTGTGCAGGTTGGAGTAAAAAGTAAAATCCCTACCATTAGGGTGGAGACATCTCCATACATCCTCCAGCCCTAATTGCCTGCCCAAATCCAATAGCTATTTAGATTGCAGGGAGATATCTGAGAGACCCCATGGCATCCTGTCTACTTCTGGGTCCGTGCGACTGTTAGTCTCCTCCTATGATCGTACAGTGCACCCCAAAAGCCATTAATTTAAAAATTGCGTCAATTAAGAATTTATGTTGGTGTGCCTGGGACAATAGACGTTCAGGATGCCATACTTTTCCCTCTGTATTAAGGCCTTGCGAATGATGAACCGCCTGTATTCAACCTGGATTTGTTCTACTATTTGGAATGGAAGGTTCCTTCATATTAATCTGGCCTTGCCTCTACTTTTGGAGTTGAAAGAGGAAGAATACCCTGCCAAATCCTCTTTACAGCAACTCCAAACGTTCTCTGTCACTTGTGTGTTTCCTGCAGCAGAGCAATGTCACCCTTCTCTTTTCTAAGGTTGAGGGCACCTTCTTTCTTTTAATTGGAGAGTGGCTCCCTTTTACATTCCAAGTGCACCATCTAAATGAACCACTGGCTGTGATGGCCCACAGTCCCCCGAGAATAGGAAGCTTATTCATGGCACGCTGCGTGGAAAAAACACAGAACTTAAGATCCAAAAACTATCTCTATAAATATTACTATAACTAAAAAAACTAACCACTACACCTAACTTAACCAAACAAACATAACAACAAACCGCTCAAGATGTTTCCCCTCACCCACAGGGGACATTCGTCCCAAACCTTACAACCATCCTGGTTCCTTCCAGCTAAGGCCATGCCCCGGACCCAAGCAATACCAAGACACAGAAAACCAATTAATTACACACATGGGAGTTAACAGTGGATGCCCATTCTGTCCCGACCATACATCAACCCCATTCATTCTTATAAAAGAAATAACCGCCCCTCACCATTGTCCATAATTGTTTTTTGGTTTGTTTTTTTTTACCCAACCCGGCCCTGCGCATTGCAATCTGGTAGCCTACTCCCCACACACCTGGCCTGACTCGACCTCCAGCCCCAGGCGCTGCGGGAGTGAGCAAACGCTCACATTCTGGGAGCCGGGTAATTCATAAGTTTTTTTTTCCCTCTGACCTCTATCTTTGAGATTGTCAACCTGATCCAATAGGGTCTGAACGTGGTGTTTAGATCCGTCCCTCTGAATTCTCCGCTGTAGTTTCTGACGCCGAGGTCCTTTGTTCGACCGCCTCAGCACGTCAATCCAGTGCTTGGATCTCCTTTCACGCTTTTTTAGCACAGAGTCAATTCTCTCTTGGAGCTTAACAGACTCTGAGATTAGATTCTGTTGGTTCAACAGGTTCAACGGTGCTGCCGTGGGAGTCAGGGCTGTGGTAGTGGATGCCTCCTGCTTTGTTGGGGAGTGCCCTGCTGGCTGGGACCCTTTGGCTCCCTTTCCTTTATTAGACTTCATCTTCTGAATTTAAAAGGTTCTAAGCACTCTTAATGTTGTGTTAACAGACTTATGTCTCGTGAAGGGGGGTAGGGGAGGGGCAATGGAGTGAAAACCCATCTTACTTGGGTTTTGATGCAGAGCCCCAGCACAGCAGACCTAACAAATTGCCAACATCTTGGATCCCCCTCATCTTCATATTTTTAAGGTACGCAACACCTCTTTCATTTTAATAGCAACTTGGCTTAAGAATCCGACACCCACTTCCCTGAGACCATTCTCCACCAATTCCCTCTCTTTGAATGCTGACACAAAATTTGTTTAGGACCAAATAGTAAATTTGACTATAAATCTGAAACATCACACACAATGCTTAATTTTTAAAAATACTTTTTGGCTATGTGACAGGAAATGAATGGTGTACTTGGGTTTCTCATTTGATATGAGAATGAGATGTTTCACAGTAGAATTTGGTACTCTAATGTGCACTTTGATCTGGAGGTTCATTGGACATTAACAATAACAAGTGTTCTATTTCTGTTAATATAGCAATACAGCAAAGAATGTGTTCACATTTCCATTAGTCCTGAATGAGATATCTTTTTATTAAAATCCAGAAAAGTACAATATGCATGGAATGAAAAAAGAAGGAAATGAAAATCGCGCCACAGATTCAGAGCGAGCCAGACCAATCAGAAACAATAGGAATATGACAACCTCAAATATTGTAAGTAGAATAAAACTATTTTTGTGCAATAGGTTTTAATAATCTTGGGACAGATTTACTGCATTTTTTACTTAATAATTTGCCTAATAAAATACTTAATGCTTGCTTGGTTAATACAAAGGACTGGTGGACCTTTTTGTATTTGTTGACATTGTCAGGGCTGCTCAACTAGACTTAGTCTTTAGAATGAAGAATGAGACATTTTTCCAAAAACTAAGTACCATTCTGACAGAATACTTGAGCCCACCCTCCCTCAAGTAGAAAAACTAATTTCTGTAAGGAAATTGTGCTTGGGGCTCCCGCAGAAATGTGGAATCATAATTCCATTAGAGCCAGAGAGGCTCTTCAGCCCAACTTGCCCATGTCACCCAGTTTTCATAAGTGAACTAGACCTATACTGGAAATTTGTAGCACAGAACTGTAGGGAAGGCAAATCAAGACCCCCTTTCACAGCAGTCAGCTGTTATAATCTGAAATTTAAAGGTCTGATGGCCATTGACAGGTAATCACACACGTGTGAATTAGAGTGCTGAAAGGGAGCAGACAAGCGATGGAGTTGGGTCTTGGTTGTGCAGGCTCGGCTGAGGTTAATTGGATCGTGTCTGAAGAGGAAAGTGTGATTATGTGGTGTCAATTCGAGAGGAGGAGAGAGTAGGTGGGGTTGGGGGTGCAATGTAGATATGGGGTCAGTGAATAGTTGCTTATGCTGAAAGACATCTTAAAAAGCGGGGTTAATTTTATCTAATACCGATATGAAGGAGCTGTGCTGCAAAGATGGGCTGCATCTGAAATGGGCTGAAATTCAAAGTCTTGAGGCAAGAATGAATATTGAGTTATTCACTTAATTTGGGAATCACTGGAGCATGTGTTCTCAGAGGGTGGTACGTGTATTGAGCGAGCTGCCAGGAAAGGTGGTAGAGGTTGGTACAATTGCAACATTTATAAGACACTGGGATGGGTACTCAAATAGGAAAGGTTTAGAGAGATAGGCCAAGTGCTAGTAAATGGGACTTGATCAGTTTTTGGGATATCTGGTTGGTACGGGTGAGTTGGACTGAAGAATCTTGTTTCCATGCTGGGTCTGTAATTGGTGGTATGGAAACCAATAAGAAGTTAAAAGCACTTGATCTCATCTTCCCTAATCTGCCTGCAGCAGAAGCACCTGTCCATGATAATATTGGTAAGAGTGATTACCGCAAAATCCTGCCTTAGCATTGATAATACCTTACATTGTTCTGGATGTAGGTTTGCTCACTGAGCTAGAAGGTTCGGTTTCAAAGTTTCATCACCATCCTAGGTAACATCAGTGAGTCTCCGAATGAAGCACTGATGGTATGGCCCACTTTTTATTTATTTTAGGTTTCCTTGGGTTGGTGATGTCATTTCCTGTTCTTTTTCTCAGGTGGTGGTAATGGGATCCAAGTCAATATGTTTGTTGATAGAGTTCTGGTTGGAATGCCATGCGTCTAGGAATTCTTGCAGATGTCTCTCTTTGGCTTGTTCGAGGATGGATGTGTTACTAGTCGAAGTGGTGTCCTTCCTCATCTGTATGTATGGATAGTAGGAAGAGTGGGTCATGTCTTTTTGTGGCTAGTTGATGTTCATGTATCCTGGTATCCTGTAGTGTTTGTTACAGATCTTGCAAGGTATTTTATAAATGACATTAGCTTTGCTTGTTATCTGTATAGGGTCTTTCAAGTTCATTTAGCTACTGTTTTAGTGTTGGTGGGTTTGTGGGCTACCCTGATGCCAACGGATCTGAGTAGCCTGGCAGTCATTTCCGGTTTCTGGATGTGTTTTGTCTGCTTGTTTTGTGTTATTGCTGAGAAATCTGTGGACTGTGTTCACTTGGTACCCGTTCTTTTTGGAAACACTTTGTATAGGTGATCTTCCTTTGCTCTTCATACTTCCACTGCACTACCACGTGTGGTGGCTTGTTGAAATAATGTTCTAATGCAGCTTTGTTAGTGGATGTTGGGATGGTTGCTTCTATAGTTCAGTATTTGGTCCGTATGTTTTCCTGTAGACGTTGGTTTGAAGTTCCCCGTTGGCTGTTCGCTCTATTGCGACATCTAGCAAAGGCAGTTTGTTGTTTTCCTTCTCTTTTTAGTGGATTTTATGCTAGTAAGAGGTTTATTGGTGGTCTTGAAGGTTTCCTCTAATTTGTTTTGTTTAGTGATGACAAAGGTGTCATCTGTGTAGTGGACCCGAAGTTTGGGTTGAATGGTTGGCAGAGCTGTTTGTTCGAGTCCCTGCATTACTGCTTCTGCTAAAACCCTGATATCTGCGATCCCATGGGTGTTCTTTTAGTTTGTCTGTAGGTTTTGTTGTTGAAGGTGGAGTGGGTGGGTAAGGCACAGGTAGCTTGATGTATTGTCCTTGCTAATGAAGTTGGTGGTGTTTGGTGTATGTGTCTTTGGTTCTTCTAATAGTGTAGTCAGTGTTTCCTTGGCCAGGTTGATGTCAGTGGATATGAACAGGGCTGTTATGTCACAGGAGAACATTATTTCATCCTCTTCTGTCTTGGTTCCTTTTGATACCTTACCACCCATATCACCTTCAACAACAAAACTTGCAGACAAACCAACGGAACACCCATGGGATTTGAGAAAAATAATAGGAAATGGCGCCACTAACTCAACAAAACCTAAACATGTAACTAAAAAGCGGGCCATACCAAGTGTTTCATACAGAGGCTCACTGATGTTAGCTAGCATGGTGACGAAATGTCTGAAACCGAACTTTCCAGCTCAGTGAGCAAACCTACATCCAGTACCTCCACCTGAGCTATAAATCTTCTCCAAACCTTACATTGTGTTTGGCACAATCACTTGAAACAGTTCAAGCAATTCAAGACATGAGGTGTGGTGAGCCTTCAACAATCTGATATGAACACAATCTACAACCTTAGAGTGGCCATAGACCCCACTTTTGTCATTATCATCAAACCAAGAGATCAACCCTAGTTCAATGAAGGAGTGTGGGAGGTCTTACCAGAAGCAGCACAAGGTGTTGACAGGTGAAGCTACTATACTTGCATGCCAAACAGCATAAACAGCAAGTGGTAGATGCAGCAAACTAATCAGATTGAAGGTCTGCAGTCTTGCCACATCCAATCATAAATATTTGTGGACAATTAAATAATTTACTGGAGGGAGAGGCTCACAAATATCTATATTCCCAATGATGGGGGAGCCCAGCTGATCATTGTTGCAAGTGCTTTAGTCTTCTTACAATCTTCATCCAGAAGTGTGGAGAGTCCTGGCCTCCAGCAAAGGTTGTAATGTCATAGATGCTTGCCTTCAACCGATTCAATTAACTCCGTGTGATAGCAAGAAATTGCTGGATATTGAAACGGCCCTGACAACATTTATGGTAATAACACTGAAGACTTGTGCTCCAGAATTTGCAGCACCTCTTTCGAGCTGTTCCATTACAGCTACAAAACTGGCATCTGCCTATATGGTCAGCTTATATGACCATATTGCCTAGCAACATCCTATAAACAAAAAGCAGCATAAATCCAATGTGGCCAATTCGTACCCTATCATGCTCTCTATCATCGGTAAAGAGATGGAAGACCTTGTCAGCAGTGTTATTGAGCAACACCTGCTGAGCAATAATCTTGCTGACTCCCAGTTTAGGTACTTCCAGGACCACAGGACTCCTGATCTCATTGTTTCAAACTAAACAAAATAGTCGAATACAAGAGCTGAGGTGAAACTGGCTGTTTAAGGCTGCATTTGACTGAGATCTGGTATCACGGAGCCCTTAAAATCCAATCAAATCAAAAGGCAAATGTCTCGACCAGTAGAAGTCATACCTGGCAGATAGGAAAATGTCTGTGTTTAATGGAGGTCTCTGCAGGAGTTCCTCAGGATAGTGCCTTTGGCCCAACTATCTTCAGCTGCTTCATCAGTGACCTTCCCATCGACATAAGGTCAGAACTGGGTATTGCCGAGTTTTGAGAAGTGGGTATATTCTCTCATAGCACAAAGTTCCGCACCATTTGCAACTGTTAAGGTGCTGAAGTCGTCCAGGTCTAGATGCAGGAAGGCTTGGGCTGACAAGTGACAAATAACATTTCTAGCTGTGCATGACAACAAATGGCCTGTCTGAGACTATCTAACCATTGCCCCTTGACATTCAATGGTGTTACCATTGCTACCCACCCATTATTAACATCTATAGTATACCATTGGCTGGGAGTTGAACTGGACTTGCCATATAAATACAGTAGCTGCAAGATGAAGTGAGAGACTAGGAATACTATATCATGTAATACACATCCTGTCTTCCCAAAGCCTGTCCACAAGGCTCAAGTCAGGTGTGTGACAGATTGCGGTTCCAACAACACTGAAGAAGCTTGACATGATCCAGGATAACACTTAATGGGTGCTGCTGTCTCCAACCCTGCTTCTTAACAGCAATGTGTACCATTTGCAAGATGCACTGCAGACATTCAATGTTAGATTCTTTGACAGTGTCTTTCAATCCCATGAGCACAGCCATCTAGAAGGAGCAGGAATGGCAGCAGTTATGTGAGATCATCACCATCTGGAAGTTCCTTGCCAAGCCACCCACCATCCTGACTTTGATATTTTTGTGGTTGGGTCAAAATCCTGGAACATTCTTGCTAATGACATTTATGGGTCTCCCTGAAGCACAAGGACTGTGGTTCAAGAGGGCAACTGATGACCAGCATCTAGGGATGGGCAATAAATGCTGGCTCAGCTAGTGATGCCCACATCCCATGACAGGGATGAAGTTTCAAGGTGTTGGCCCAGTGACTTTGAACGAACAGTGACTTAATTCCCATGTGTCTATTGTCCTTACTTTCCTAGGTAACAACAGATCACTGTTTTGGAAAGAATCTTGGGGAATGATTCAATGAGTGTTGTAGATGGTACACACTGTTTGCTGTATGTGGGTGGCGTAGAAACTTGAATGTTTAATCTGTTGAATGGGTGCTGATCAAGTAGGATGCTTAGTGTTGGATAATTATCTTCTCTAGCATTACTGGAAAGTATTCCATGACAGTGTTGACATGTACCTTGAAAATGATGGTCAGGCTTTGGGGAGTTGGGAGGGATGTTACTTGCTGCTGAATTCAAGGTCTCTGACTTGCTCTTGTAGTCACAGTATTAACGAGGCTCTCTGGTTCAGCTTACAATCATGATAAACCTGCAAGTTTTGATTATGGATTCAGTGGTTTAGTGATAGCATTGATATTGAATATTCAAGGGAATTGATTGCCAACTAGAGAAACCAATGTCATTGCTTGGCATTTTGTGATGTCTGTTTGGCATTTGTCAGCCCAAGCCTAAATGTGGGTCATGTCATTATCTGAGGAGTTGCAAGTGATACAGAACACTGCAATCATCAGCAAACATTCTTGCTGTCTGACCTTTTTTATGATTTGAACAAAAGTCATTGAAGCAACTGAGGATGGTTGGCCTTGGGCGCAATCCTCAGGAATTGCTAAGGCAATATTGTGGGATTGAAATGATTAGTCTCCAATAAGAAAGATATTGCAATTAATATTTTACATCTAATTATCCATCTTTAGAACTATTTTGAAAGAGACTCTCAAGACTTGACATTCATTCTGCTTCAAGCCACAAATGCTGTCAGAGCTGCTGAGTTCCTCTAATTTGTTTTGTTCTGCATTTCCAGCAGCCACAGTTTCTTGTTTTTATATCTCAGCTAGCAGAGTTTTCTCTTGATTCACATTGATTTCAGTTTTACTGAAGTTCCTTGGTGCTCAATCAAATGCTGTGTTGATGCTAAAGGCAGTCACTCTTTTGGAATTCAGCTCTTTAAACCTTGTTTGTGCCAAGGCTGTAATGGCATTTGGACTGAAATCCTGGTGGAACCAAAACGGAGCTTTACTGAGTAGGTTATTGTTGAATAAGTACTACTTGATGATAGTATCATCAACAATTGAGAGTAGACTGATGTAGTGGCTGAATTTTTCAAGCTTTTGCATACACAGCAAAACATTTGGCAAACATTTGTTGTTTGGTACATGCCCATGATGTAAAGGCATCTTGGCTAGTTCTGGTGCATAATTTTTAGGAATAAATTAAAGCCCATGAAACTGTGAAGCTGAGGCCTGTTTGATCTAGTCACAAATTTCAAATGGCTCAGATTTTTGTTGTTTTCCTTCAGAATCTATGCATTGTCACCATCTTCTGCTGGCAAAAATGGGATCTGCTGTCACTGGTGCTTTGCATTTAGAGCCTGCGTGCCCTTTTTCTTTAAAATTGAACTTTGCATAGACTCTGTAAAACTTTAGTTGTAAGAGTGCAAAGCTATCGGGGATGACTAAGTTAGAGAAGAGAGTGAAGACCAGGACTGAATAAATTATAAGCAGTTTTAAGCATAGGTATAAAAATGTTTTAATACGTGAGTTGTCCAAAATAAGGGCCATAATTTTAAAATGGTTGGGAACAAATATGTGAAATTCTGAAAAATCCCTTACTCTGAGGACGAATTTGTTGCTACACTTAGGTTCGAAGCATTTCACATCATTCTAGGAAAGCCAGAATAATATGTCAGCGGAATGGAAAGTAAACTGTTGATTTAGGAGGCTGTGTGGCAGACTGCATTATGTTTGTTCCTTTTGTAGGTGGATCTGTATGTTTGTCTGATCTGTGGACAAGGTAATGAAGAGGATCGACTTCTGCTGTGTGACGGCTGTGATGACAGTTACCACACCTTCTGTTTAATTCCACCCCTACAAGATGTTCCTAAAGGTGATTGGAGGTGTCCAAAGTGTCTGGCTCAGGTTGGTAACTGGAATCCTCCTTTTGTGTCAGAATTATACAGCAGTATAAAGGCTGTCTCCCTTTTTTGCATTCAGTGTTTCAATTTTCAATGTTACAATACAATTTTTTTACAATAGTGAAACAACTTAAATTGAAGCACCGAAGCAGGAGAGATGATTTTTATTTCGTCAAGAGATGTGGGTGTTACTCATTTATTCTTACTACTCGGACTCCTCTCTCTCGTTGCCTAGAAGGTCACTAGGTCAACTAGATGGCTGCAGTACTGGATTCACACACAGGCCAGACCAGTTAAGGGTGTCAGATTTCGTTCCCTGCAGGACTTGAGAACCAGATGGCACTTTACAACACTGCGTTTATATGATGGACAGTCTGCTAAATTCTTGTTCTTACTGAATTAAAATGTAAGCCATTACAATGGTTGGATTTGAATCCATGTCCTCTTGTCATCAGCCTTGGATTCTGGATTACTAATCAAGTGATATTTATCGCAGTGCCATACTTCCCATGGTGGGGGTTTAATAGGTTTGACGTTGAGAGGATGTTTCTGTTTGTGAGAAAATATGGAACTGGGTAATAGTTTAAAAGTAAGGGATCTTCCATTCAAAACACACGTGAGCAGAAATTTCTTGCCTCAAAAAGGTGAGATCAAGCCATTCTCCACCATTCAATTATAATGGCTATTCTGATTTTGGCCTTACCAGGACCCCTCTACTTGCTTCCAATAACTCTAGACTTTTGTCTAATTTGAACATATTCAATGGCCAAGCCTCCACTATGCTGTCCTAATTGTAAATGCTAACATTTGTTTGTGAGAAGAAACTTTCACTTTTCTGCCTTAAATGGGAAACCCCTTGTTTTTAAACTGTTTCTCTAGATTCACTCAAGGAAAGATTCACCGAAATTTAGTGGTTTTGTAGATTGTGTAATGGTTACCCCACATTTTGCCATTGTCAGAAGGTGCTAAATGCTTGATTCTGTCAATTCCCACCATTACATTTCATCTTTGAAATATTGCCTGATCACTATTGTTCTTTTGTCCCTCCTCCCACCACTGCAGAAAAGTCCAGTAGTACCTTCAACATCTCCTGACCTGGCTCTCTTTGCTAGTGCGCTTTTAGCTAACTTCCAGAGTTCCACATCTCCGTGTTATACCTATGTACCAGTGTGGGTGATTAGCTCTCCTATTCGATCTAAATGTTTAAATTTAATAGAGACTGCTTAAATGACATTGGTATTGGATACTATTGATCAAGCTGCACTCACTCATAGATGAGCCATGATTCTATGGCTTAAAATTTGATATGGAAAACCAGGAAAATCTGAAAAGCAGTTTACATCTTAAGTGTGTTTAACTCATGGCAGCTGCTTTGGAAGACTGACCAAAACACAAAGCAAAAGATTGTAGGTAGAGAAGGAATATCAACCATCCACCATCCCCACCCAAAATCAAAACCCAACCATGCGCCATGCGCGCATTATTGAAATCAATTTGCAAGTGGTTAAACCAATTACTTTGAGAAAGTAGTTTGGTGATCTGAACTATTGATCTTAAGCTTGTTTGTTTCTCCCCTCCTTGTTTTGCTTATTCCTGTAACGAGCAGATTCTGATTTGACCTGACTGCCATTTCTGATCAAGGGAATCTCCTTGAAACATTATCCTGTGTTTACATGGATTGAATGCTGTAAATTAAAAAAAATTAGACACCAGGGTGAGGGAGGAGTGGTTTAAAAGGGACCTAAGGGACTACTTTTTCATGCAGAGGGTGGTGCAAGTATGGAATGAGCAGCCAGAGGGAGTGGTGGAGACTGGTACAATTACATTTCAAAGGCATCTGGATGGGTATATGATTAGGAAAGGTTTAGAGGAATATGGGTCAAGTGCTGGCAAATGGGACTAGATTAGGTTAGGATATCTGGTCGGTGTGATTCAGTTGGAGCAAAGGGTCTGTTTACGTGTGGTGCATCTCTATGACTCAATTGCAAGAGCTTATCTGTCATCACAGTTAATGGGAGGGGAGTGCCACCTTGAGTTCACAGCATGCTGGAAACTTTGTTTTTGTTCTAGGAGTGTAGCAAGCCTCAAGAAGCTTTTGGTTTTGAACAAGCTCCTAGGGACTACACACTCCGTGCATTTGGAGAAATGGCAGATGCCTTTAAATCAGACTACTTCAATATGCCAGTTCATGTGAGTATGCTTCAGATTTATAAAGGATGTTCTCACATTAGTCAAGTTGGTAGTCAAATCTTTTAGTAGGTATTTTTATTATACTTTATAAAACCATAAAGAAAGAAACTACAACACTAGCAAACTTTTTTTTTCGTTGTTGTATGCATATAGAATAGAGAAAAGAAGGAAAAACCTACAGCAACAACAATACACCCAAAACGCAACTATACCCATGTGCAAAACAGACAAATCAATAAAGGTAGTTAATGAACGAGCAAAATGGCTCAACACAAAACTTACCTCTCGACCTCAGAACACTAGATATTAGTGTAAAATAGTTGGAATTCTTCCTTCAAGGACATCAAGTGTACTAAATCCAGAATGCCATGGTTAGGCGAAAGCCCTAGTTAAAATGGCAGATGAATCTGCATCCAAGTAATCCAGAAAGGGCTGTCATAATCCTAGAAAAACTTTGTTTTCCGGTGCACCATATTCCTGAACATGTCAAGAGTGATATGTTCGATACCTGTACCGACCCAGTGGCTGGGGGAGGTTCAGAAACCCAACGCATTATAATAATTTGCCTAACGCAGAAAGTGAGGATATTAAAAAGTTTTTTCCCATGAACATCCAAAGAGGGTATATTGGGTAGGTCTAGGAGGAGAGAGATGGATCCATCTTAACCTTGGCTCTCAAGATCCTTTCTATAACCCCTGCCACAGAACTCCAATATGTATGGAGCATAAACAATGAGTGAGAGTGCCGACATTTATCTTACACTTACGACAAAAGGGAGATGCTGTCACCTTTTAAACTTTGAGACATGGTCGGGCAAGATGGACCATATGCAAAATGTTTTAGCTGTATGAGATGGGTCCTATTACAAATCAAGATCTTGCTTGCATTCGTGCAGATGTTCTCTCGTTTTCTCTCTCTCTCTCTCTCTCTCTGTCTCTCTCTCTCTCTGTCTCTCTCTCTCTCTGTCTCTCTCTCTCTGTCTCTCTCTCTCTGTCTCTCCCCCACCCACCCCTGCCTCTATAGAAATTTCAGCCCTTCATTTAAATAAACTTCCACCTAGCTACCCAGACCGTAATTCTGGGGTGCAGGTTAGAAACCCAGCATACTCCCAATAGGGGTAAGAAATGACATTTTGGTCATATTACCCTCCCCCTGCCGCATTATCCTCCATGCCTTAACAGTATTAATAACAATTGGATTATGGCAATATTCCATGACCATCTTCATTTTATTTAAGAGTAAAAGGCTGATGAGGGGATATTTTGTCTGGGAGGCCTCACTATCAAGCCACGTTGATGCTGGGTCATCTTTACAGGCCCAACCACTAACAAGCGATAGAAGAGAACTTAATTGGTACCTTCTAATATGTGGGAAATCCTCCCCACCCCCCAAACCCATGAGACCGCTGTGTAGTTTAGACAGTTTGATAAGAGATTGTCTGTGGCGCCAAATAAAAGAGCTAAACCACTCTAGGTCTCAGCAACGTTTTGTCTTGGGAAAATCATTGGTATAGGATAGAGCAAATGGGGGAGAACATTTATTTTGTTAAGATAGCTGGCCTAGCCAGGATATTGGCAACATTTCCCATCACTGAAAATCTTGTTTAATCCTGTCAAGCAAGTGAGCAAAATTGGCCTCAAAGCAACCGTTCAAAGACAGGAGTAATACAGATGCCTAAATAAGAAAAACCTCTTGTCCCCATTTGTAGGGGAACCGTAGTTCACCCTTCACCTCATGAGACCACCCACCTCCCCTCCCCCAACTAGGCATAGCCTCAGATTTTGAGATTAATCTTGTGGCCCAAAAAGGAGCCAAATGAGTTGATGCATTGTAGAAGATGGGATACTGAAACCTTTGGATTCGACAGGAAAACCTAAACAACAACTGCATATAATGAGATCTTATGCGACTTAGATCCTACTTTTGGGGTGACTTTATTAGGATCCCTACGGGATTGCCTCTGTTAGCAGCTCAATCACCAATGTGAATTGTAATGGCGAAAGGGGACAATCTTGCCGACTGCCCCTACAAATATTAAAATTGCTCTACCTCCCATCACTGGTGAGAACCGCTGCCAGGGGATCAGCATTGAGGACCCTCGCCCACCTAATGAAAACCTCTACCAAACCAAATCGCTTAAGGACGTAAACATATGGCCACTCAACCTAATCAAATGCTTTCTCCTGCATCGAAGGTGACCACTAATCCCTGAACCAAAATGCTGCTGACAAACTTGAATCCTATTCAGCAATCTCCTGACATTATTCGAGGATCTATGGCCTTTTAAAACAAGTCTGATCGTCCCTAGCAATAGAAGGCAGCACAGTTTCCAATCTTAATGCGAGAGTCTTGGACAAAATTTTAATCAGAGTTCAGAAGTGAGATGGGCGTATCAGAGGCACATTGTTCTGGAGTTGTCGTCTTAAGAATGAGAGATATTAGCCTCCAGAATAGTGGGTGATGATTATGGCTGAACGAGTCATTATATGTGTCCAGCATTGGTTCCCACAATATACTTATAAATTCCTTTTAAAATTCACTGGGGAGACCATCAGGGTCAGGAACCTTCCCATTTTGTGCCTCCTTTACCTCCTACACTGTTGAAAATGCTTTAAGAAAAGATGCTCAGGAGTGACACTTGGAAGATCCAAGTTCTTAAAGAAAGACTCTATCTTAGTGCATCCATCCGTCCTCCCAACACTCAGAATGGTATAGCTCAAAATAGAATTTCCGAAATGCTGCCTTAATCTTTTTAGAGTTTCAAGTCTCCATCCCATTCCTATTCCTGATAGAGGCAATGGACTTGGGGGCATTCTTTCTCCTAGCAAGATACACTAGCTACCTGCGTGGCTTGTCACCATTTTCAAACAGTGCCCATTTCAAAAGGTGGTAAGCACAGAGTTCCGGACCAACTGAAGAGCCGTAACCTGCTGCAACTTAACCAATGATGGCTTGTCAAAATATGTCTTCATCAAACCTTCTCCAAGTGTAATTTTATTTTCTTTTGGCTAGAACAATATATTTTTTTAAAATGGGCATTTTATGTTCCACTATTCAAGTTAACACTGTTATATTGTTGAAAATGAAGCAGCAGTTTTTTGAGTTTGATATTAATTTAAGATTTACTGTTTCTGATTTCTTTGGTCCCATGTTGTTAACTTATTCTGACCAATATTTATCTATTTGGCAGATTGCAAAAGGAGCAATCATCTTATCCTCTGTCTCTTAGGTGTCTGTCCTCTTTGTTGTGTTTCATTCTAATAGAACAGTGACTGCTTTTCAAAGATAATTAGTCAATCGTCACAAGATTTGTCTTAGTTGAAGGACATGAAAGGTGCTTTATAAATGCAAGCTGCTGTCATAAGCTGCACTGGCTGTCGGGTCTGCTGTTTAGTATGTTTGATTTCTTTGGCTGAAAGATTGGAGAATGTTGGGAAATGGAATCTCTCATTTATGTATTGAACTTTAAGGTTGCAACTGAAGTGTGAAGGCTTTCCTCTGCATCTAATTCTTATTCAACCTAAAGTTGGAGCATTGCGCTTGAACAGAACAAGTTCCATCTTTCAGTTTCAGCATTTTAAAAAAAAGTAAAACAGAAGTGATTTGTTAAATTAAGCAAACTTCTTTATATTGGCATTTTTGTACTCTGTGTACACTTGATGCAAATGTGTTTTTTTTCACTTAAAAAAACAGATGGTTCCAACTGAACTGGTGGAAAAAGAGTTTTGGCGTTTGGTTAGTACCATTGAAGAAGATGTTACTGTGGAATATGGAGCTGACATTGCTTCAAAAGAATTTGGTAGTGGCTTCCCCATCAAGAATGGCAAAATTAAACTGCGACCTGATGAACAGGTAAAGTTCTAGATTAATTGTGTAAGATGTTGAAGATTTGATGCTGGGCAAGTCCTTTCTGGTTCTTAAATTGGTGTTAATAATTGATTGATTGCTATTGATGATTATGTGGTAATTTTTGCAGAGATTCTCCCAGTGTCTGACCACTTCCAGAATCATATGAAATTATTTAAAAATTCTTGTTTGTTAAATTTTATACAGGGATTCTGCCCAAACTTTACCTGGAAATTCAACTGTTTCCAGCATTTTTTGCATTTTTTTATTTCTTTTGTACCGAGTATTTGATAAATTATTTTGTTCAATCTATATGTAACCAGGTGAGCTGTGGACATCGCCAATTTGGATTATACCTCTGTTGAATTAGCTAATCTACAGTAGTAAAAATGCTACAATTGCTCAAAGCAATCATAGTGCTCAAATTGGGCAAGGTTAAGAGTGGTGATCTATTCTTTGATCCCAGCTGGCACTGACTGTGGATGGTGGTTGAACAGGACACCAGGCCAATGTTTTCCCACTGAACAGTGTATATCAGTTAGCATAACCAGCTTGCTTGCACTTTAAAAAAGTTTTATATTAGTAAAGACTTGCTTTGATATACTAGAGGATCTTCCTTTAGAGGGTGGGAGAAAATTGCATATAAAGTGTTGCCATATATGGAGGAGCCTCGCTTATCTGAAGGACATGGATGGGGAGTATTTTGTTTGGTTAATCGAATGCCGGAGAACATAATTTTAGCCAAGTATTGGGACATTGTGATCTTGGTGAATAATCCGCTATTTGAACAATTGAATGCTGGATAATAGAGACTCCTTTGTAAATGGCTAATCTAGAAACTGATTCTGCTCTTGATTTTAAGTTATATAAATATATTAAATTAGTTGAGAAACTTAGAATTAAAGACTTTGGACAGCTTGGCCTGCAGTTTTATGTGGCATATTTTAGTTCAAATGGGTATCAAAGTACATTTAACAATAATAAATCATGGAAGTAACCGGGGGTGGGGGGAGTACTGGCTAGATTTGTAATGTGTGTGGATGAAGCAGACAGCAACGATTTTAGTTTCTACACTGTTAGATGCAGAATGGTGTGGCTGTGCTTTTTTTTGTGTTTGTAAAATAGCACACGCGTGGCCCCACACACACACTTTTTTTCCTGCAACCTTTTGACAAATTCCACCTTTGCTCTGTACAGGGCAATGTTAGAGAGATGATCTGGGGAAGGGGGCTTCAGGGTACACCCTATGTAGAGTTCTAGGGAAAGTATGGGGAGGCAGAGGGCAGGTGGTCAGTCATTTGGAGACCGTATCTGGGCTCCCATCGATGTCCAGGACTGTTCTTGGCAGCATTTCAGTGAGCTGAATTCACGTTTAATCATTGTAAACAAAAGATGTGATCAGTGTTGAAAACACCTCTTTGTTTCTATCAGGACCTTGATCACCTTTGGATAATCAAGTTCCTTTGTACATGTAGAGCAGATTTTGTTGCACTTGCGAAGTCTGAACAGTTCTAATGTGGTTTCTTTTGAGTTAAGTTTTACCATTGCTGTTCTGAAGTGCATTTTTGTGTCTTTTACTTCCAGGAGTACTTTGATTCAGGATGGAATTTAAACAATATGCCTGTTTTAGAACCATCAGTTCTGACACACGTTAGCGCAGATATCTGTGGAATGAAATTACCGTGGCTCTATGTTGGGATGTGCTTCTCCTCCTTCTGCTGGCACATTGAAGATCACTGGAGCTACTCCATAAACTATCTGCATTGGTGAGAGACAGCCACTAACATAAGTAGTCAAGACTTGGGCATCAGGGTTCAACTTGATTTCAAAGAGAAAAGTGCATAGGTACCATAGGCATTCATCAGAACTTGGACCAATGCCCCTTAAGTACTATGCATTCCGGTATTGCTTATGCTTGAATTGCAAACCAGATGTTTTTCACAATGTTCTTAAAAAAAACTGTCAGGTGGAATGCAGAGTAACAATGCATCTTATCGTGTATATTCAGTGATTGCAGGTAAATTTAATGCCTGTCAAAATGCAACTTCCCAAGAATATATTTTTCAAGAAACTTTGGAATGAGGAAAATCTTTGCTGTAAGGGTAGAGGTCATCATGGAATGGTTACAGTACAAAAGCCATTCAGCCCATGTGTTGTAAGACCATAACATGTAGAGACAAAAAAACTGCAGATGTTGGAAACCGAGGTTGACAAGCAGGAGGCTGGGAGGTGGAGAAGTTGACTTCTCCACCTCATGCTGCCTGGCTTGCTGTGTTCTCCCAACGTTCTGCTTGTCTACCATAAAATATAGAAGCAGCTTTAAGCCACTTCATCATAGCTGATATATTTCTCAACACCATTTGCCTACCTTCTCTCAATGTCTTAGTGCATTCTAGATTTGTACTAAGTTAAAGAGCATCACTTGTCGTTATTTCTTCTGTCACTTGGCTTAAATCAATGTCCTTGGGTTCTCGGTCCTTCTGCTAACAAAGGTTCTCACAATCGATTCTGTCTAAGCTCTTCATGATTTTTGATCACCTGTCAAATCTCTGCATAAACTTAGATTCTCCAATTTATCTGTATAACTGAAGTTCCTTCTCCATGGAACCACTGTTTCATTTCTTTACTCTTTCTAATGCTTCTTAGAATGAAATATTCAGAATTAGATAGAATGCTCCAATTGAGGCTGAACCATTTACGTAGATTTATCGTATCACCCTTTTTTTGAATTTGGGGTCCTAGGCTGTAGTAAAAGGGGTCATGGGTTTTATTAACTTTTTTTTGTCGACCTGCCCTGATATCTTCAAAAATTCGTGTGCGTGTTCCAAGTCCTCCTACTACTACTCTGATTGAAGATGTATCTTTATTATCTTTTTTTATCTAAAACTATCACTTGTGCTGCTTAGCATTAAGTTTCATCTGCTGCTTGTCAATTCATTCCACCATTCTATCTTCCCATTTTGGAAGCACCATCCGTTTTGCCGTTCACAATAGTTCCAAGTTTTGTGTATTGTGCAAATTTTGAAATTATACCTTGTATATCCAGTGCTGTGAGGAGAAGTGTTCTTAACACTGCTTTCTGTACTCCTGTATATCTCCTTTAGTGAAAAGGACACTTATTGTTTGCTATCACTCAATTTGATAAATGTTTATGCTTTCACTGTCCCCTTATTCTATGAGCAATAATTTTGCTGACAAGCTAAATTGGAAAATTGTGTTTTTTTTTGTTGAATGCCTTTTTGGAAGTATATGTGTACTGCATTAAATGCCTTATCCTGTCAATTCTTGCTGCCAACTCATCAGAAACAAATGTTAGTTAAACGTGATTGGCACTTTATGAAGTCAGGCTGGCTTCCCTTAATTCCTTAGTTTGTTCAAATTATATCTTTTTTGTCTCCAATTATCATTTCTGAAAGCTGATCCACTACAGAGGTTAGGCTGTCTATCCTTGCACATTTTTTTAAACATATCTTGTAGCATTCTCCAGTTATTTCCAGTTATAGCACTCCTATACCTAATGAGGATTTGGAAATCATGGCCAATATCCCCATAATGTCAACCATTACTTCCCCTCAATGTCCTTGGATGTATCTACTGCTAACTTCTTAAACTTTAGGTACTAATAGCCTATATGCTACCTCTTTTAACCCATCCAATGTTTCTCCGACCTCCTGTTCAACAATGACTTGGTACCATCTTGTTCCTTTATTAATTTCTTACTCATTTAGTACTTGGGCCATGTCCCTGCTTTTTGGGCATATACTGTAATTGACTTCACTCTTCCTTTATCAGTCTTTTACTATTAATGTAGCAAGTTTTTAAGATTTCCCTTTAATGTGAACTATCAGTCTCTTCTTCTTCTTCTTTCTCTCTCTTGTTTTGGTTTTCACTTCCCTTCTGAAACTTTTACACTGAGCCTGATTCTCAATTGTATTGTCCATCAGAAATCCCCAAGTAATCACTTTTCCTACTTTGTCTCTATCTCATTCATAACTCTGGTTCCTGGGTTTGTCTACCTGACCTTTCCCTTTCATGGGAATGTATCACGATTATACCTGAATTAACACCTCTTTTTTTATATATTCTGGCCAAAATTATGATTTTATAATGATCTTGCTGAAAATGTCACCAACAAATCCATATTTAATTAATAATATGTAGAAATGTATATTTTTACTGAAATAAATTCAAACAATTTAAACTTAGATATCTCTGAAAACATTTTCCTAAGGTGGCTAAGGAAGGAATTTATTAATTTACTGAACACTACTGAAATATTTCATGATTGGAAGCAAGCAAATGCAGCATGTGACTATGGAAGTTACTATTGTCCTTGATGCCCAAGAATAAGAAAGTTACAACGAATCTGCATAAAATAGTGATTCGGTCACAGTTGGAGTATTGTGACCCATTCTGTACTTGGAGAATGTACAGAAAAGTTTGAATGGTTCTAGGAATTAGGGATGCACATTGAGGTTAAATTGAAGAAGCTTGGCTACTTCCCTTAGGGGATGGCTAAGAGGATCTTGAATGTATGTATTCAAAATCATAACGGGTCCCAACAGTAGACAAGAGAAAAGCTATCTGTTGGGTTGAGAACCAGAGTGGCAAAAGGGCCAAAGTCAACATGAAGCAAATGTTTGTTTACATAAAGTGGTTAAGATTTGGAATGTAGTGTGATGCGGTGGGATTCAGTTGTGACCTTCAAAAATATTTAGATATGTACTTGAAAGTAAATAAAAATTGTCCGGGTGCAGGAAAATCTACAGGGTCACAAGGTCGGTAAGCAGTACAGTTAGTTGATATGGGCTTGACAAAATGTGATAAATGGCTGTTCTATGTTGTAACCGCATGATTAAACTGAGAGAATATCTTTTACATCTGGAATAATTTTATTATTCTTGGGCATCAAGGACAATAGTAACTTCCATAGTCACAAGTAGCAGCCAGAATCTGGTTAGATACTTCCTGATAATGTTAAAGCTAAAGTACATAATTCATTACTTTATTCATTTATTTTTACAATACTTTTAATATTTAATATAACCCCCTTCTCTCCCTCCCAGTGATTCACTGTTGTGTAGGAAAATTGAACAATTGATAAAAACCACAAAAGAGACATCAGGTCAGATATTCATATTTTTATCAAAATAGTAGGTGTTAGGTTTGGAGGTAGGTGAGCACTTTGGTGATAGTGACCACAATTTTTGGTTATTGTTACTTTAACAATGAAAAGGGATAGGTATGTTGTGCAGGGCAAGAGTTATTGCTGGGGGAAAGGCAATTATGATGCGATTAGACAAGATGTAGGGTGCATAAGATGGGGAAGAAAATTTTAGGGATGGGCACAATTGAAATGTGGAGCTTATTCAAGGAACAGCTACTGCATGTCCTTGTTAAATATTTACCTGTCAGGCAGGGAAGAAGTGGTTGAGCGAGGGAGCTGTGCTTCACCAAAGAAGTTGAATCTCTTGTCAAGAGGAAGAAGGTGGCTTATGTTTGGATGAGACGTGAAGGCTCAGTAAGGGGGCTTGAGAGTTACAAGCTAACCAAGAAAGACCTAAAGAGAGCTAAGAGGAGCCAGGTGGGGATGAGAAGCATTTAGCAGATAGAATCAAGGAAAACCCTCAAGCTTTATAGGCATATCAGGAATAAAAGAATGAATGGAGAAAGATTTCAAGCCACTCAAGGATAGTAGTGGGAAGTTGTGCGTGGAGTCTGAGGAAATGGGGGAAGCGCTAAATGAATATTTTTCATCAATGTTGTTGAGGGGATACTGAGATACAGGCTGCGAGAATAGATTGGATTGACATTCACAAGGAGGTGTTAGCAATTCTGGTAAGTGTGAAGATAAATAAGTCTCCTGGGCTGGATGGGATTCTCTGGGAAGCCAGGGAGGAGATTGCAGAGCCTTTGGCTTTGATCTTTGTTGTTATCGTCTTCAGGAGTGGTGCCAGAAGACTAGAAGATAGCAAATGTTGTTTCCTTGCTCAAGAAGGGGAGTAGAGACAACCCTGATAATTATAGATCAGTGAGCCTTACTTTGGTAGTGGGTAAAGTGTTGGGAAGTGTTATAAGAGATAGATAGGCTTTATAATGATCCAGAGAGGAATAAGTTGATTAAGGATAGTCAACATGGTTTTGTTAAGGGTAGGTCATGCCTCACAAACTTTGTTGAGTTTGAGATGGTGACCAAACACGTGGATGAGGGTAAAACGGTTGATGTGTACATGGATTTTAATGTTACCGAAGGTAGGCTATTGCACAAAATACGCAGGCATAGAATTGAAGGTGATTTAGCAGTTTGGATCATAAATTTTCTAGCTGAAAGAAGACAGAAGGCGGTGGTTGATGGGAAATGTACATCCTGGCATCTGTTACTAGTGGGGTGCCGCAGTGTATTTTGGAGCCACTGCTGTTTGTCATTTTTATAAATGACCTGGATGAAGGTGTAGGAGGATGGGTGACTGAATTTGCAGATGACACTAAGGTCAGTGGAGTTGTGGATAGCGCTGAAGGATGTTGTGGGTTACAGAGGAACATAGACAAGCTGCAGAGCTGGGCTGAGAGGTAGCAAGTGGAGTTTTAATGTGACAGTGTGAGGTGATTCACTTTGGAAGGAACAACAGGAATAAAGAATACTGGGTTAATGGTAAGATTCTTGGTAGTGTAGATGAGCAGAGAGATCTGTGTCCATGTACATAGATCTCTGAAAGTTACCACCCAAGTTGACAGGGTTGTTAAGAAGGCATACGGTGTATTAGTTTTTATAGGTTGAGTTTCAGAGCCATAAGGTCACGCTTCAGTTGTGCAAAACTCTGGTGTGGCCGCACTTTGAGTATTGCATGCAATTACGGTCATAGCATTATAGGAAGGATGTGGAAGCTTTGGAAAGGGTTCAGAGGATATTTACTAGGATGTTGCTTGGTAAGGAGGGATGTTTTTGTGAGGAAAGGCTGAGGGACTTGAGGCTGTATTTGTTCATGAAGATAGTTGAGAGGTGACTTAAGACATATCAGATAATCAGAGGATTAGATAGGATGGACAATGAGAGCCTTTTTCTTCCAATGGTGATGGCTAGCACGAGGGGGCATAGCTTTAAATTGATGGATGAGAGATTTAGGATGAATATCAGAGGTAATTTTTGTGCTCCTGAGAGTAGTACGGGCGTGGAATGCCCTGCCTGCAGCAGCAGTAGTAGTGCCAACTTTAAGGGCATTTAAATGGTCATTCCATAAATATATATGGATGAAAGTGGAATAGTGTAGGATAGATGGGCTTCAGATTGGTTACACAGATCGATGCAACATTAAGTGCCGAAGGCCCTGTACTGTGCCGTAATGTTCTAAGTTTTAGTAGCTTTTAAAATATTAGAGAAATTTGAGGAGGGAAATCCTATGTTAATGGCCTATACAGCTGAAAGTGAAAGAAATTGGGGTGATACATGAACAGAATTATAGAAGTGCAAGGTTTTGAGGGCTTGAAGGAAGGTTACAGTAATGAGTTGGGTGAGGCTATAACTAAATTGAAAACTTAATTGAGGCTTTTAAAATCTGTTAGACCGGGAACCAGTTTAAGTGAATGCATAGAATAGCCTTTGCACTTGAGGATGTGCATAATAACTTTTGATGAACTCAGTTTAGAAGTTGAAAGATGAGAGCATTGTAGTAACCAGGTCCACTGATAGTAAAGTCTTAATCAAGTATTCAGAAATTTTTCAGGAAGGCCAAGGGGCTATCAAAGAGACCACCTTACATCTTGACCAAGAAGAGATTTGACAATTCTGAAAGGCTCATCCAGTGCTATTTGCCTGAGTGGCAAAAGTAGAGGTAGAAATCAGAATGTTGGAAATCAAAGGAATCATCAAACCAGTCCAAATTGTGGAATGGTTGTACCAGTTGTGAAGTCCGACGGATTGGTTTGCCTCTGTGCTGTAGAAATGATGATTAATAATATATAGAAATAGGCAGACTTAGTGATTTCAAGGACTGGTTGTGCATTTTAAAATTAAATTGCCAAGTGAGGTAAACTATTCCAATTCTGGTTGAAATAGTGGCTAGAAACAGGTTTTGTCCTGCTTCTCTAAGACAAAGACTTTGAATATCCCAAGATTTAATGGAAAAAAAATTGCTGATTCAGTATTAGATGTTTTATCAAACATCCTGTGAAGCTAGACCCAAGTAGTCAAGAGCGATGCTCTGATGCAGCAGTGTGTTGTTCACATTAGTTACTCGATAGATTCAAATTGATGTTATTGACAAGCAGCACTTCCAACTCCTTTATATATACTTAGGCTTTGAGGCAGCTTTTGACAAAGTTCCATATAAACGATTAAAAGCTGCAAAAAAAAGTATATGTTGAATAAGAAATTGTTAATTAAAAAAAAAAGACGCTTAATATTCTTGAGCTGTAAAGTAACAATGGAAAATGTTAGAAATGTGCCGCAGGTCTATCAACTTTAGTGCAAGTAGCAGTTTGCATTTCAGGTTGTTGCCTTTCATCAGAATTGCATGTCAATTCTGGCAAAATCTTATCAACCTGAAGCCTTGTCTTTTTTCACATTTTCATCATTTGCATTTTGCTTTCCCTAGTCTGGAGAAGTTATTCAACCGAAGGAATGTGTTGAATAGAGCTCTGCAGAAGGTTTGTCCTTGACCTTGTTTCCAATTTGCACTTTATTTTTGGGTCCAGACACCAAACCAAAACCTGAAGTACTTGTCAACAACACTGAGAGGCAAAATACTAGAGAGAGTCAGCTAACGATCTCTTGGATTTAGCTCAGTTTTACAACTGCATAACCAAGTGGCATATCAGAGTTTGGGCATAGTGATCAAATGCCGAAACCAGGCCGTGTGAAATTTTAAATCCAGTGTTAAGCACGGCTAAAACAGCACTAACTAAAATACCACATGTAACTAGAATGCATAAAAGCATGGAGTGAGAAACAGAATTAAACCCCTGGGGGTAATTTAGTAAGAGCATTTTGTCAGATGTCCTCTAATGTCATTTTCTCATCCAGTATTCTTTGGATATCATTTTGTCATCTGATGTTCTTCCAATGCACAGCTGTTTGAATACAGTTTGTGCTTCATTTTCTTGACTTATTCTCTTAAAGCATTCAATTTCATAATTCTTACTTGGGGTTGTAGCTAACAGGAAAGGTGAGTGGATGTATTTGAATTTAAGTAACATTCTAGAAGTTTTACACTTTTTTTTAAATGTGAAAATTAGCAACTCTTGGCCACCAGTTATATGCAAGGTTTTGAAATCTGCAATCATGGAAGAATCAACAGATTTGGAGAGGTTTATGATAACTAAAGAGCCAACACTGTCACCCTCACAGTTCATAATAATAAAAAAACAATGTGGTACTCAAAGAACATTGACAAGTTGTTGGACTGGGCAGATAGGTGGCAGATTAAGTTCTCTGTGGATAAATGTAAGCTGGTGAAATCTGGAAGAATATTGAAAGGTAGTATACAGTGCACAATTTTAAAGATGCAGAGGGTATACATGTGCACAGATCATTGAAAGTAGCAGGACAGTAGGAGAGAGCAGCTAAAGTATATAGTGTTCTTAGATTTCAATGGGGTCACGGATTACAAGAGCAAGGAGGTGATGTTGAACTTGTACAAGACACATTGCTCGACCTCGGCTGGATTATTGTCTACAGTTGCAGGAGCCACATTATAGTAAAGTTTGTGCGAAGATTTGTAGCTCGGGTGCTTGTTGTAGTGGTTCTGTTCGCCGAGCTGGAAGTTTTCATTGCAAACGTTTCGTCCCCTGGCTAGGAGACTTCATCAGTGCTCTGGAGCCTCCTGTGAAGCGCTTCTTTGATGTTTCTTCCGGCATTTATAGTGGTCTGTCCTTGCCGCTTCCGGGTGTCAGTTTCGGCTGTCCGCTGTAGTGATTGGTATATTGGGTCCAGGTCGATGTGTCTGTTGATGGAGTTTGTGGATGAATGCCATGCCTCTAGGAATTCCCTGGCTGTTCTGTCTGGCTTGTCCTATGATAGTAGTGTTTTCCCAGTCGAATTCATGTTGCTTGTTGTCGGAGTGTGTGGCTACTAGGGATAGCTGGTCGTGTCGTTTCGTGGCTAGTTGGTGTTCACCAACTAGCCACGAAACGACACAACCAGCTATCCCTAGTAGCCACACACTCCGACAACAAGCAACATGAATTCAGCTGGGAAAACACTACTATAGGGCAAGCCAGACAGAGAACAGCCAGGGAATTCCTAGAGGCATGGCATTCATCAACAGACACATCGACCTGGACCCAATATACCAATCACTACAGCGGACAGCCGAAACTGACACCCGGAAGCGGCAAGGACAGACCACTATAAATGCCGGAAGAAACATCAAAGAAGCGCTTCACAGGAGGCTCCAGAGCACTGATGAAGTCTCCTAGCCAGGGGACGAAACGTTTGCAATGAAAACTTCCAGCTCGGCGAACAGAACCACTACAACATTATAGTAAAGGTATGAATGCATTGGAAAGAGTGCAGAAATAATTTGCAAGAAAAATTCCAGGGAAGAGTTCAGTTGAAGGTAGGGATTGTCCTTGAAGAGAAGGAAGCGAGGAACGGTGTTCTATGATTTTCAAAATCATGAGTGGGCTGAAAGAATATATGGGGTGAAACTGTTCGCACTCAAAAAGCATGAGAGATTATAGATTTAAAGCTCTGTTTGGGGAGGTAGAAAGGTGGAGGTGAGATTTTGGGACTGTGCGTAAAAAGATTGGGACCTGGGAGGGAGAGAGAGGGGGATATTTGAGTAATTGGGATCCAGAAAGATGGGAGGTAGGAAGTGATCAGGGTCGATTGCATTGGAATCTGGGGAGAATGGTGGGAGGAGGGTCCAGAGAGCAAGGGATTACATGGGACAAGGGTCTCTAGACCTCTGGTCCTCTCTGTGTCCCCCCTGACCTACACCACCTCACCCTCCGCCCCTGAGAAATGCACATGTATTAATTGGACTCCAGTGTGGCTATAGAACGGGAACCATCAGGGATTATGGTAGATTTGTTTTGGACTAGGGGATGGTAGACAGTGGAGTTCTCCACTAAAGTCAGTGTCATGACCACTACCATATTGCTCTATAAAATGACTTGAATTTTGGAAAATGGGCTAAAATTGCAAAGCTTCCAATTAATAATAACTTGGACCGTTGCCACACAGTGAAATCAGGACCAATTGATTGAAGCAGAGCATTGGTGAGCAGAACGTGTTGACAGATGGAATTCATTCTGACTGTGAAGGAATAGGGACGTTTGGTATAGGTACCATGCTGACATTTATTTGAATGTGCAGATTTTCCTAGTTTTGTTTTTTGCACAATAAGCAGGACAAATCCAGTTACTGCCCACTTATTAGCAAAGAAATGGCCATGGTTATCAACAGTGCGGTCAAAGGAATATTGCAAATGAAGAACCAGGCACTCCGATTGGGTTCCAGCACGGTATGGTTAATTTGCTCTTGATGATCTTGGTCCAAACTTGGACGAAAGAGCCGAACTCCAGAAATGGGGGAAATGTGACTGTCCTTGACCTCGGGGCAACTGGTGATTTTGGTATAGCACCAAAGAATCTCCGCAATTCTGAAGTCGGTGGAAATTTGAGGGGAAAATCTGATGGAAAGTCATACATAGCTGAAAGATGGTTGTGGATGCTGGAGGTAAATCATTTCAACCCTAGAAAATCCCTGCAACTGACTCTCCAGGTGCTATCCCAGCCTAAACAGGGGGCACTTGTGCAGTGTTGGTGTCCCTAGCTTTGGTCCAGGTGGCCCAGATTCAAGAACCATATGCTCTAGAGAGTATCCAGTAACATTTCTAGATACGTTGATTAGAAAATATTTCTGGGTCCAACCAAATGCACCCGCTTCATCAATTGCCTTCCTTCTAACTTAAATAAGAAGTGGAAATATTTGCTGCTGATCGTGCTGAAAATTGCACAGTTGCACATCTCGTAACAAATCATCTGTGATGAAGGTCTGGACAGCATGCAGGTATGGGCTGATTAGTAGCAACTAATATTTGTGCCACAAAAGTGCCAGTGACCACCTTCAACAAGAGTCATAGAAATCTACAGCATAGAAGAAGGCCGCTCTGGTCCATTGTGCCTACACCAGTCAAAAACAAGCACCTAATGATTGTAATCCCATTTTCCAGCACTTGTCCCATAGCCTTATATGTCTTGTGTCTTCGGTGCGCATCTAAATAATACTAAAATGTTATGGAGGGTTTCTGCCTTTGCCATGTTTGCAGGCAGTGAATTGCAGATTCCTACCACCCTCTGAATGAAAACGTTTTCCTCACATCTCTAAACATTCTGCCCCTTGCCTGAAATCTGTGCCCCTGGTCATTGATCCCTCCATCAAGGGGAAAGGTTCCTTGCTGTTTACCTTCTTTATGCGCCTCAGTGTTGAGAGAATCTAGCTACAAATCCTGCAGCTATTAACTATCCTCCTGAATCCCCAAGCTGGTCTACCATCTACAAGGCAAAAGTCAGGAATGTGATGGAATACTCCCCACTGGCCTGGATGTGTACAGCTCTAACAATGTTCAAGAAGCTTTTTGGACAAAATATTCCAAACACACACCAGTGTCCTGTGGAATGAAAATGAGAACACCACCACCTGCATGTTGCCCTCCAAACTGCTCACCATCCTGACTGGGCAGGTAAAGAAGTGTAGAAACCTGGTGTGCATACACCAAACGAATTGTTACCTGTTTTAGAAATCCACCTCCCTGCCAGCTAAGATTCTGCAAGATTTGCAGTGGTGTTAATGTTCCATGAATAAATTTAAAAATAATCTGGAGCCAGGTATCAAAATAGTCTGTTTAAGGCTGATAAGCAGAAGTTTGAGGGTCGTGAGTTTGGAACACTCTAGATGGTGGAAGAAGAATCCTTGAGTATTTTTAAGGCAAAGATTCTTGGTAAGCATGGGGGTGAAGGTTATAAAGAGTAGACAAGATTGTGCAGCCAAGATCTTAATATTGGATTAGGCTCAAAGGGCTGATGGGTCTACTCATACTCCTGATTTATATGTTTCATAAGTCTTCGGGAAACTAAATACTATATTTAGAATTTTTGTTTGATCAGTCTGGAGTACTGTTTAACATTTTGGTCTTTTTAACTAGTGGAAGGATAGCAGCCTCGGCTTATTGGCTGGATTTCTGGGATGAAATTGTTATGCTTGGAAAGAAAGTATCATATGCTTATATCTTAATGAAATGAGAGGTAAAACATTAAGTTTTATTGGGAAGCTGACTGGGTGTTGCTGGGGCATCATTTTGCCTGACTAGGCAAACAGAATTTTTTGAGAGGAGGAAGGAGCAAGAGGGAGAATTGCAATGAGAAATTTCTCAACTCAAAGGACTTTTAAGTCTTTGGAATCGTCTACCTTATGGCGGTGTGTGTGCTTACTGTTGAGCATAATGAAGACTGACCAATAGATATATTGGTGTTTAGAGGATTGAGGGATAGGGAGTTCAGTTTGAATAGTGCAGCCATTAGGCTTACACTGACAGAAGTTTGAGGGGATTGTTTTGATAAGTTGAATTATTGTTCATTTACTATACTCTGTTGTGGTCAATCTGTCATTGGCTACCTTTTTTAAAAGTCCGTCAAATTGATCGTAAATGATAGTGCAATTTCTGATGGTTGCTTACAGTGTAGAATTTGCTGGTTTCCGATATAACTTTGCAGCATCCACTTGCACCAGTTTGCATTGGGTACCAGAGTTTTGGCATTGAAAGCAAGAATAGATTAAGTATTGTGGTCTGTTGGTGACATCAGTTCTAGTTCCCAATGGAAGCTGTATGAGAAACCTCAAAAATAATTTTCTCAGTTCTATATATTTATTTTCAACACCAGTATAATGGCAGGTGTTGTGGGCAACCATTATTTAATCTAGTCATTGTGATCCTCCACCTTCAAACTATTCATTCTCTCACTCGATCCTTTCTTCTCCCTCCCACCTCTGTGTCTCTTCCTCTTTTCCTTCTTTTTCCTTATTCCTTCTTTCTGCCTTCACTCCTTTCTTTCACTGTCTCTTTTTCCCTTGCTCTCCCTCTAGCTTTCTCCTTTTCTCCCACTCTAGTTTTTTTCTCTCCGTTTCATTGTTTCTCTCGCACCCTCATTCTCTTGCAGTTTCTGCTTACTCTTGCTTTCTCTTTTACGCTTGCACTTTCACACTCTAGTGCCCTCCTGCATGCCCCTGCTGTCTTTTGCATTGTTTCTCTCTTTTTTTTTCCACATGCGTGCTTTTCCTGTGCTTGCTCTCTTTTTCAAGCTGGTCTCTCGTAGACATTGTCTCTGTCTTGTCAGCTTTGTGCACGCTCCACTTGCTTCCTTTCTGTAGTGAGGAACCATGATTCACTGATTCATACAATAATTGAGTTTGTACTGGCATAACTGCCACTAAAATTGTGCTATTCCCAATTTCATACATTTGTCCCATATCCCTGAATGTTATATCAGGTGTTCATTCAAATTTGTTTTTAAAGTTCATAAGGTTTCTGGCCTCTACTACTACCCAGTCAGTGCATTCCAGATTCCCACCACCTGCTGAGTGAAAAGGATTTTTCCCAAATTCTCTGAATCTCCTGTCCCTTACCCTATAATTGTATGCCCCCTCCTGATCAACCCCTCAACCAAGGAGAACAGCTGCTCTCTCTTTACCCTGTCCATGCACATCCTAATGCTCCTATACACCTCATAACCACCACCGTCATCTCTCCTCTAAAGTAAACAATCCAACAAGCCTTAGTTCAGTTTCCTCATTCCAGGCAACATTCTGGTGGACTTGGTCTGTTTCCCCCTCAAGCGCTGTCACATCTTACTGTAGATGAGGTAACCAGAACTACCCACAGCTGTGACCTTTGTACAATTTGTATAACTCCAACATTACCTCCTTGCTCTTAAACTCTATTCCACGACTTACGAAAGCAAGTGCTGTGCCGACTTCAGGGATCTGTGAATAGTTACCAAGTTCTTTCTGTTCTTCTAAGCTACCCAGTATATTGCCATTTGTTAAATACTCCCCTCATCTGGTTCCTTCTACTAAAATGCATCACCTCACATTTGTCAGGGTTAACTACCGTCTGCCACTTGTCCGCCCATCTGACCAACGCTGTATCTGAATTGTTCCCTTTGGACTTGCTAACAGTCCTGCTCCTCTTCCTTATCCAGTCCTGAATTCTCCTAGACATTCACGGTTCTCTGAACTTATTCCTCCTACATTCCCTGCAAAGGGTACATGTTGAACCTATACTCTCCCCAGTCCTCTTTGAACCCCCCCCCCTCCAATTGCTTTGCAGAAGGAGGTATTCCCAGTGAACTGTGGCCATATCCTGCTTCTATTTTAATAAAATCTCTTTCCCCCCCCCCCCCCCACAGTTCCAAATTCAAATCTATCTTTCGCATGCCTTTTTTTTTCCTTGTCCAGAACAAGCTGGAACAATATTTTGGTTGCTAAAATGCTCCTCTGCTGCAACTTCATATACTGGACCAGTGTCTTTCCCCAGAGCCCAGATCCAGCCCTACGCTATCCCTTATTGGGGTTTCTACATATTGATACAAAAAACTCCCCTGGATGCATTTCATGAAATCCACTCCCACTAAACCTTGAACACTATAAACTATGACTATCCCAATTTACTTTGGGATAGTTGATATCTAGGATAATTCAACAACTGTGAACTGTCGACATAGTTGCTCTTCTATTTCTTATAATATACTCCTACCAAAGTGGCTGCCCCCTTAATATTCCTAAGTTCTACCTACAAAGCCTCATTCTCAGACCTTTCTAGGATATTAGGTGTCCTACTTGCAGTAATTGACCCCTTAACAATAGTGCTACACTATCACCCTTTTTACAATCTCCCCTGTCTTGCCTAAAGATCCTAGACCCAGAATGTGGAGTTGCTGGTCCAGCCCTTCTCTTAACCATGTTTCTGTGATGGCAACAATGTTATACTTCTGTGTGTCAATCCATGAACTTATCAGTCTTCAGCACTTTTAGCATTAAAAGTAAAGGCCATCTGGACTTGTTTACTCTTGACACTCAACATAGCTGAACTCACTGTTGACTTGCTTCCTTTGCTGGAGCATGTGTCTGTGTTTCATTGATATTCAGTGGCCTGTTCATTTGTTGCTTGTGATATGTTTAGGTTAGTTTGCAGATCTGGAGCTAGTATAATCCTGAATTATGAATACTTGTGTGCAATGCACACTAACAGCAGAAGCCATAAGAGTTGGAAACATAAATAACTCATTACTGAAATCAGAAACAAATCACTCTGGGAATGAGAGTTTTTCTAATCACACATGAATGTTTAATGTGTCAGACTGAGTAACCTGTAAGTGTTAGTCTTTCTTGATAAGTATTTCAATTCTCTTGTGTCTTGTTTATTCTGATTTTTAAAAAAATATTTTGTTTTTCAGCTTGCAGTTCTGAAGGGCTCTGCCTGTACCACTGCCTCATCATTTATCTCTACAGATATTGACAACTGTATATTGCAGATTTTAGTTTTAATATTTTTGGCAATGGGCCAGACTGAGTATGCTCATACATCTAGCTAGTGCTATGAATGTAGGATGTAAATTATATGTTGATCTTACAAAATTATTTTTTTAAACCCACTGCCACCTGTCAGTAATTTAATAAAACACACTCCTGGTAGAGTTTGCTTTCATAGCTTTGATCAATTTTCCATAAACAGTAGTTTTTGATAATCTCAAGTTCATGGATTCTAACTTTCTTTTAAAACTAATTAGGGGAGAGCCTAAGACATGGTATGGAGCACCAGCATACGTGGCAGAACAGCTGGAGAGTGTTATGAAGAGACTGGCGCCTGAGCTGTTTGAATCCCAGCCTGACCTTCTGCATCAGCTGGTCACCATCATGAACCCTAACACTCTGATGGCTCACGGAGTGCCAGTACGTATTGCAGATCTCCTTGGAGCCCTGAGGCCATGATTGTAAACTTAGATTTTATATATTATTGAGGGATTACCGATAATGCAGCGAGCATTGGCCATTTAATGTAAAACTTTAAAAAATAGATTTACAATGTAGACTTATTTGTTTGGCTAGTATAACTTTAGACGATTTTAAAAAAAAGTCATGGTGTTGGAAAATTCCAGTAAAGTTGAGAAAAGTAGCTTGACACCCTTTTTTTTGAGAGCTATAGAATATTACACTATATTTTTATATCCATTGAACAAAATATGGTGGATAATTTTCACTGCAATGCTTGCCTTGCATAATTTATTCTGTGGCCAGAGTAAATTACCTGACTGAATTACCACTCCCTTTGATATATTATTATAGTGTTCTATTTGGGATTTACAAAGATGCTGCTGTTCCAGTATTTCAGATTATTTTGCACTTCCTTCTCTTTCAATCCCATCCCCAAAAAGTGGCAATATTCAGTAGTAAATACTCATCCCTTTTACTAAAAATGAAAATGTTTTTTCACAGCTTGTACCAGTATATTATCAAGTGAAAAGCAAGAACACTTTATTGTACCACTGTGTTTGACTATGTTTGAATAGTAGGGAAAATACCTGAAATTATCTGAGCTGCATTCTCCTGAGTGTTCAGGTGCTCTGCAGACCCATTTCTAAATGAGTTTCAATTTCCAAAGCTAGTGACTGTACTTCAAAAAACTTTATTGGTTGTAAAGTGGTTTGCGATACTGCAGCTTAAAGGGGTTACTAAATGTAAAGTTTAAAAGCTTTTTTTAAAAAAAAAGCACACATCTTTTGTTCTTTTGGGCCCTACTTTTGCACTAGTTTGTTCTTTGTATGTAATTTCTTTGCACTCCTAATTTGATTTATTTCCCTCAATTCAGCTTTGATGTTGCCACCCTTGAAATTTTGGATTGAATAGTACAGATTTGTCAGTTGTTGACAATCAAGCTCACTGGTGCACAATAATTTGAAGCAAAGCAAAATTGAAATAGAACGAGTGAATTGTCATTTTTGGTGTATAATCTTACCTATTCTCTATGCAAGGATATTTTGAAATTTGTATCCTTCAAGATTTGTGTGTGTAGTCACTATAGTCTTGCCAGACTATGGGTGCTGCTCATTTATTAAAGAGGAGCGACTGGTGGTGATTTAACCTGAGGGTCACCAGACCTCAGGCAAGGGAAGAGGTTGAGAAGGAGAGTCCTTCATGGTAACCTCAAACCGGTGATGGGAATTGAACCCACACTGTTGGCATCACACTGCTCTGTAAACCAACAATGCAGTCAACTGAGCTAAACCAATTTCCCACTTTCAAGATTAAGATTCCTCAACAGCCTTGTGGCGCCAGTGACCCGGGTTCAGTTCCTGCTTCTGGCAACAGTCTTTGTGGAGTTTGCACATGCTCCCAGTGTCTGCATGGGTTTCGTCCGGGTACTCTGGTTTCCTCCCACAATCCAAAGATGTGCAGGTTAGGTGAATTGGCCATGCAAAATTGCCCGCAGTGTTAGGTGTAGGGGAATGGGTCTGGGTGGGTTGCTCTTTGGAGGGTCGGTGTGGACTTGTTGGGCCGAAGGGCCTGTTCCACATTGTAGGGAATCTAATCTAATCTAAATGGTTGACACCATTTCCCATTTCATCTCAAGATCTTGTGCTCCTTTACAAAGCAGCCCAGTTTGGAGCTCCACAGTATGCAGTCTGGCACCTGAACAAAGAAATAATAAAAATGTCGCTTTTTTTAAACCTATCTATAGGTGATGCAAAAATTGCACAGTAAACGATCTTTTAAAGCAGGCAGTAGTACAAAATGAATTTCCAATGTTTTGATCACTTATTTTTGTTAATAAGTATTTACTTTATTTTGCAATAATCTGATTACTAGTAGAAACATTATTTAATGCTATGGCTTAGATCAGGCTGCAATTGTTTTTTCATTTTTCTGCCATACTTATGAATAAATTCATCTGCAACCTTTTAGAACTCTGGTAAAGCTTTAGTGAAATAGTTGTCAACTGATACTTGATTTAACCTATTGCATTGCCTCGTTTCCTCACATGTTGAAATATCCTGGGCCACCTCCAGGTTGGAGCTCATATTATAGAATAATCTGTAGAACTACTAGATACTCTATACTGAAACTTTAATATCCATGTGATGTGAGATGAACAGCTAATATTTTAAAAAAGTCTTTTTAATTTGCTGCATAAAGTATGCATTATCCAAGTAGCTAGAACCTATCTTCCCCATCCCTTGCTTTTAAACTTAGATTTGTCAACAAAGCTTTCCTTAAGCATTTGGTTATCTCCATGTCAAAAGCCTTGAACAGTGGAGACTCGATATGAAATTTGATCAATTGTATTTCTGAATCCATTTATGTAGCACTGTATTTGCTGTATTCAATCTTGAATTTTAAAACTGAAGACATTCCCAAGCTCTTGTTGAAAGACGGCTAGATCAGTAATCTTGAGATTTATTGAACAAATTAGATATTACTTGAACCTCAGCCACAGATAGGGAAATGATTGCCAGTTGTGCCCTTTGCTTTTAAAGTACAGTATATAATTTGTTCCTTGTCTATTCAGACCACCTGTTATAAACTATTGGACTTCCTGAACTGCACATGTTGATAGAAGCTCATGGATTTGACGGATCCCTAATGATATTGGAATGCAGGACTCAAGGGAAGGACATGTCTCTGTGCATGTTGGTTCCCAGTCACTTGTTTCAACTGTAATATATTGCTTCCAAATTAAAGTCTTGTATGCTATATTTCAACATTATCAGAGACTTCTTTAGAATTTACTAGTTCTGTTTAACTTGGAAGCATGCAAATGTAGAGCACGAAGAATTACAACTGATCAATTCCAGTTTCTTAGGGTCCTCACATTATGCAACAACTAATCACTAGGGACTGTTATCCAATTTACTTGAATTTTGTTGATGTAAAAAACTTCCCAGTGGAAGGCAATCATTCTGTATGTTCTTCATGCCTCTTTACAAAAAGTTATAATTGTCTGATTTAATGCCTCTCAAACTGAAACTGTATTCAGCCCCTCTCCATCCCTGTCCATGCCATTGGTTTATTTGATGCTTACAAATTTAACTCCATTATGTATAGAATTCTATTTCACACCATCACAGGAGTTTTAAATCTCCATGTTATTTCAGTATTTCCTCGTCTATAAACAAGACACAGCTCTTTCAGTCAGCAGCATGTGTATAATCTGATTTCCTCTAATTGTGTTATTTCTTACCTAAACTTTCCTTCTGTTTTTCTTTCTTCGAAAGTCCTTGTGTTATCTCAACTTTGTCCAGTGTGCTCTTCCTGTTGCTGACATTAACTCTCAACACCTATTCCAATCTATCACTACTACACTGTCTGCACTCCAAACTTTAAAAATTTAAATTGCCTTGGTTGTAGTAGGCATCTTTTGCTACATAGAACAGTTAGAATTACCGTTCTTATTTTCCCTTCTTGCTAATCTTTATGCCCACCAGATTCAATGGAGTTTGTTTTTGCTAAAGTCTTTCAGATTCCAATTGTTTCACCTATACCTGTCTCTTTGGACAATGACAGTGAATCGAGAATCACTTTCTCCTGTTCTTTCACAACGTATGTCTGTTTGTCAGTGCCATCATCTGCCTTTATTGTGGATGATATTATGAATTTGACAGAAATTTGTATTACAGATGATGACATCATCACTCCCTGCCTGATTTTTATTTCACCTTCCCTGTCAAAACCACATCATCACATCAACTACCGATCACACAATATGGTGCTTTTTTTTTTACAAAATGTCCTATCCTCACCAATTAGTTATCTTTTTGTCCTTCATTCTACTGCTTTAAACCCTTTTAAAAAGTATGTTGCCTTTGATCCAAATTTGTAATTTTAAACTTCCTCACTCATAATTTGGAATTTTCTCAGTCTTGTGAAGAAACTCCTTGATCTTGGTGAATTTGATTTTCACTGATTTCATGCCCTTCTATCTTTTAATCGTTATATTCATATCAACTATTATTCTTGCACACAACAACTCTGCCTCACACTTGCTGTCTGAAAATCAGTTAATGATATTGGTCTCCACAGCTGTCTATATTTTACACTAAACTAGACTTTATGCCGATCCCACTTCTTGCAACTGCTCTTGGAATACAGTCTCCCAGGTCCAGTTGCCACAATAAAATACAGCTGTTGACTATCTTTAGTCACCCCTTCAGTTCCATCTTTAATATTCAGATTCCTGGTGAAGCCTTTACTCTCTCCCATTCTGGGAATTATTTCTTTTCCCTCATGAACTTTACTCCCTTGAGTATATCCTACATGCAATTAGTTTGTCTTTGTGAAAATGAATGATTTTGTTGTTCCTGTTTTTCTCATGGTAAAAATACACGTAAGATACAGGGAAAAGCTTTTCTACTGTCGTCATAGTCTGGCGCAATTTGAGATCTTTAATGTTGAAACATAGCATAAAAGGCTGTAATTTGGAAACAATATATTAATCAAAACAAGTGTGACTGGGAACCGTTGTTTGAAACATTTTAAGAATAATAAAAATAAATAGAAAGATGTAGCTTAGACTCCATCAAACCTGAGCCACCTCATCGTTGAACCATGGCTGCGCTGCCATCCCTCCTCCACTGCCTTGCTGCCATCTACACCAGACCCGACCAACAGTGAAATCATCACTCTTCAGGCATCATCTTTTGCCACTGAGCCGGTGCTGTTCCACCACTGCCTTACTGCTGTCTGTGCCAGACCCACCAACAACAAAGTCACATCTGTCACCACTTGGCCTACCTTGTCAATGTCGTAGTAATGCCCTTTTACCACCGCTGCTTCATTGCCAGTGCTAGACCCAACCGATGAAGTTGCTGCTCTTGAGGTGCCATCTTTCGCCAGTGGGCCTACTTTTGATGTTGCCTCCACCAGTGTTCTAGCTACCAATTCTGATAAAAGGTCTTGTGCTCACCCTGGAAAAGTAAGGCTCACTCATTGCTGCTTCAGTCTGCACTAGGCTCATTCTCACTGCCGTCACGAGGTTAGCACTGAGATCCCTCTGCACTGCTGATGCCATCCAATCTCAGGACAAGAGGTAAAAGAAGAGGTTGGAGTAGACAAGTCCCAGCACTGGGTGCCTACTTTGCTTTTATCTTTTGGTATCAAACTCAGTCTTGTTTTGCTCTACCAGACCATTGACAGCTCCATGGCAGTGATTAACCTTTGACTTTTTTCCGTTAGCAGTCAGTCTACTGCTCTTCACTGCAGTCTTCTGTGTCTTTATTTTCAACAGTAAAGAGCTCATAGACCTTGTAATTGTTACAGTTTAATAAAGGCATTCATTTGCTTTTGCTTCACTCCAAAATAATGTCATTCTATCTTCCCATCTGCCTTCTTTGGTCTCAAATTATCCAGAATATTTGATTTTTTTTTTGCTATGCCCATATATCCACTTAAGTGACTCGTGATGAAAATAATTCCTTCTCCTCAGATACTCCACCCTTCCATCTGTCCATTTTTTAATTTGTACATGGAGTGCGGAGTTAACATTTTATTACCCATCTCCTAATTGTCCTTGTGCATGTGGTGATCTACATTGTCAACTCCCTGCAATCAGGATTTTATTTTGTGGGTATATCCAAAGTGCTTGCTTACTTGAATCTTCTGCCTGTTAAATAGTTGGCTCACATTGTAGATTTAACTGTACAATGGTCCAGATTTCCTCCTTAGAAGGACATTTAAGGAATCAGATGGGTTTTTAAACCATAATTCGATAGCTTAAAGATCATCATTACTCATAAGATTTTTTTAAATTCCAGAGTTATTCATGAAATTAATTTAAATACCCTTAGCTGCTGTGGTGAGCTGAATGCTGATCTCTAGAGAATTAGTCCAGGCACCTGGATTACTAATCTAGTAAAATAAGTGTGATGATTCTGATCTTAGTGAAATGACCAGCACTTTGGCCCCCCTCAAAAAACTCATGAGCTCCTCTATCCTGGTAAATGAAAGCCATACCTCCAACTTTATTTTGCTGAAATTTCTTGAAAATATAGTCATCAACTACATCTATATCAGTCTTTCTTATAACCCCTGTATATAACTCAACAGAAATCTGTTTTTGAAGTAGCCTCATTAAAATAGCACATACGTTTGTTCTTCACTGGCAATCTCAGTATCTTTAGCACTGCTAGTTGTTCTTTCGACCAGTGACGCTTGATTATTTTTATCAATCCATTCATTACCATATCATTTCCCACTATCGATTCTGACACTAACACCGAAGTCAACAGCTTTTCTTGACTCCTTGCATCCTGGCAATTATTCCATTATGTTCCTGGCTTGTTGCCTTGTAAATGCTGGACAGATGGTGAGCTGCAATATTCCCAGCCTCCCACTTACTCTTCTGACAACAGTGTTTATCTGGTTGGTTCAGTTAAGGTTCTGGTCGATGGTGGCAGATTCCACTATGGTAATACCATTAAAGGTAAAGAGGGAATAGTTGGAGCTTCTTATTGCTTAGTGCTGCATAATTATTGCATAATTTTTCTATGTATCAGTTGAATCTAATTGAGGTCTTATTGCAGATGGACATAGACTGGTTCATAATGTGAGAAGTTGAGAATGGTATTCAACACTTTACAATTATCAGCAAAAAACATCATTCCTGACCTTTATGAGCAGAAGATATTTGAGGAAATGGATGAAAATTGTTGGGATTGAGGATGCTGCTCTTGAGGAATTCCTGCAGCAAGTGTGCTGTAGCTGAGTTGACTAGCCTCCAACAAGCACAACAATCATTCTTCACGCTCGATTGACTCCCAACTTGGGAGTGTTTTTCCCCATTGTCTTCAATTATGCTAGAGTTTCTTCATGCTTCACTCGTCCATATATTGCCTTGATGCCAAAGAATTGCCACTATTACTTTATCTCTAGAATTTTTATTTTTATTTCCTAGTTCTGAGTCTGAGTTCGAGTGCCAGTTTAGTTCAGCCAGGCCCATTGATAAGCAGTTTCTTGTGGAGTAGGTATTATTTTAATTACTTATAAATGGCACTGATTTTGACTGAACTGGGGTGATGAGGTGGCAATTAGCTGAATTGGGTTTATCCTTTTGGTGCTTGTTGACAAGACATGGTATAAATGCCATGTCTGTATTAAAGCAACTTGGGTAAGTGTGTGGCTAGATTTTCTTAGGATGTGGGAGTTGCTGGCTCGACCAACATTTTGCCCATCCTATAGCCATTGAAGTGGCGGTGATGGTGATGTCACCAGTATACCCAGCTGAGTTTCTGCTTGTGTCCCTTATATTTGTCCTTTGCAAGTTAGCCTAATATAAAAAAGTGGAGCTACTTTCTTGTCTACCTTTCAAATTTAATTTGGCACATTGTAACCAGTAACTAGCCTGGGACAGATCCCAAGCAGATCTGGTTGCTTTGCAAGTTCCATCTCAATGTACAATCACCTTTGGCCTCCAGTTTCTACCATTTTTGGTTCCTATAATGTGTCAACCTTGTAAATTACTCTTTGAGGCAACAAGTGCCACAGACAATGTAACCAATTACGTACTACTAACATTTGGAGAATCTCTTGTTTGTTCGTTCTATCACGGATTGTCCAGTGGTTTTTGTGTATTGAGATAAAATAATGGAAAATTTCCAACTTGTACTAAATGTCTGCTTTGACTCTACTCTTTTGCTAACCCAAGCAGAAATAAAACCTCGCATGTGCAATATTGATTTGCATATGCATTCATGAGTGACTAGTCTTGTTAAATAAAAGAATAAATCCAGTTTTGTTTTAAACTGGTCTACTTTATACTAGACCAATAATATCTATTGGCCCAGCTACAATTTCAGTAGTTACAGTACCTTCCATATATAAGGCAGTACTGGCAAGTATGACAATTTTTTAACTTGATTAAAAGCCTTAATTATGCCAGTAAAATACAGTATTGGTATTTATTCATAATGTGGTTTGATGCAGTAACTAGACTTGAGTTGCACTGTATTTCAATATCCCTCACTCAGCATTCTTCCTCTTTTTGCTTTTTTTTAAACTTTTGTAAACATTTGCCTCCTTTGTGTGCATAAGCCTGTCTACTAATCTTTTTCACTGCTGCTGACTTCTATTGATATTCAGCTCTTAATCAAGATATTTTTGAATTTCCTCCTGTTTCCAATATGCTTTTGCTTTGCATTTTGTCTTCCTCAGCAGTTATTTTGCAAAGTAGCTTTTTATAGCTATCCTAGTAATTGTTTTTGAATCTTCAAAGTGTGGCTGCTATGTATCTATACTGCTTTTTTTTGTCCATTCACATTGCTCTTGAAGGTTATGGTGCGCCACATTTTTGAATGCAGTTGAGTGACATGCTGACGTTTTGTGGGTACTTAAGGAAACAAATGAATTGTTTTTGATCTGAATTTGTATGCAGGCCAGCCAGGGTATGAATGACAGTTTTCCTGAAAGAACATTCGTAAACCCAGGTTTTGATAACAAGTAGTAGTTTCATGGTGGTTGTTAATTTTTTTCAGATACATTTATTTAACAGAATTTTAAAATTCTCAATCCGTTCTACAAATAAAAATAACTTGCATATTTAAGTTTGGTTTATTTATTTCATAGCTTGTGGATTTGGGCATTATAAGGCATTCTGAGTTTGTGGTAAATTTGTTTTTCAGAAATGTGTATACATGGGATTTATAACATTGTTGACTGAACTTAACATCACAAAAAGTGTACCAACCATAAAGTAGCCACATGTTGTGATGAATACTTGATTAATTGCCAGAATATATTTGTGGCTGTTGAAATAACATTTGAAATTTTGTACAAACTGAATATATGAAGCTGAATTGATATTACAGTAGAAATATTTTCAGCCATGCAGGATTTAGTGGAAAACATTGTTTCTTTAACTCTTTCCTATCTATTCTGCATTAACTTATAAAATGTTTGTTTCGGAAATTACATCTGTAAAGAGCATTAACCCTGAAAACATTATAAGCATGAATCTGGTTGGCAGTGTCCTTCAGAGTTGATTGTTGTCTGTTGAAATTAATTGATTTTTTTTCTCTCTCACCGTAGGTTTATAGAACTAATCAGTGTGCAGGGGAGTTTGTTATCACATTCCCCAGAGCCTATCACAGTGGTTTTAACCAGGGCTTCAACTTTGCCGAAGCTGTGAATTTCTGCACAATGGACTGGGTAAGTGCAAATTTTGCACTTATGGATGAAAATTTGGGGCAGCATGGCAGCTCAGTGGTCAGAACTGCTGTCTCTTAGCAAGAGGAACCTGGGTTCAATTCTAGCCTCGGGTGATAGTCTGTGGAGTTTTACATGTTCTCCCTGTGTCTGCAGGGGTTTGTTCCTGTAGGTTAGGTGGATTGACCATGCTAAATTGCCCTTAGTGTCAAGGGATGTGCTGGTCAGATGGGTTAGCCATGGGACATGCAGGGTTACAGGAATAGGGTAGGAGGTTGGGTCTGGGTGCAGTGCTCTTTTGGAGGATTGGTGTGGAATGAGCTGCTTCCACATGGGGGATTTTATGAAATCTTATGAAATGCAAGCGTCTCTGAGTCTTCCTATGGAGCGAAAGGTAATTTCAAAATTAAAGATCAGATCCATAACTAAATTGAATATGTTTGTTACCATATCAGCAAGAGGTTAATTTATAAAATGAGCAGAAATACTTTTGGAGTTTGCACATGTTAGCATTTATTGTGAACATCAATGTGTGGCCCAAAACGTTGTCCTCCTTTCTACACTTGCCAACGGAACTTTAAAAATGTGTTCTCAAATTGCTTTTTAAAAAATGTCCTGCTTGCTAAGTGTCTTCATCTTGCAGCTACCAATGGGTCGACAGTGTGTGGAACATTACCGTCTCCTGAATCGTTACTGTGTTTTCTCTCATGATGAAATGATTTGTAAGATGGCATCCAAGTCTAAGGATTTGGATGTTGTTTTAGCATCTGCTGTCTATAAGGATATGGTCATTATGATAGAGGAAGAGAAGAAATTGCGGGAAGCTGTTCGTAAAATGGTGAGTGCTGCAGAAATTAAATGTTTGTGTAACAAAATCTCCACTCATTTTCCGTCAGAAGTATCGTTCACCTTTATGTCAACACTGTTTACTCCTGTTGTTATATTAGTCTCTAGGCTGAGTCCCTATATGGTTTGTCACCTGCAAGTTCAAATGCTCATTGGTGCTCTGCGATATGGTACCTGTACTACATGGCAGAGCACCCTTTAAGTCCATCTTGTGCAAAACCTCTATCTCTACTCAAATACCAGTCAGTTACAGTTGCGCTGTCACTAACTCCAACGTGGTTCACTACTTGCCCGAGTACATTAAATACAAAACCATTGCAGTTTACTTTTTAGGACTTGACCCCAATCTGTTAAAGTCAAATGATAGAATTCTGGGCATTTATGCTGGGCTGGAGTATCCAGTTGTCATTTTCCATCTAAATGCCAAAGGCATAGATAGGACTATGAAAGAGCTTCTGTTTTGAACATATGAGCTGCTGAGAGCTAAACTTTAAAAGCAGGACCTCAAATATTATTAATCTCTGGACTATTACTTGTTCCATCTACAAAGTGGCGGAGAGTTAGAAAAGTGAATGCTTGATCCAAAGGCTGGTGTGGGGAAATGAGTTTTGATACTTTGTTTTTACCCAAAGTGCTGGGGAAACTGAGCACATCTGTCAGTATCTGGAGACTGAAACCAAGTTAATCTTGAGACTTTTTTAATGGAATTGATCAGGGCTGAGAAATTACGGTATTTACTTGATTCAGAAGAAGTCATTGATGAAGCAGTTGAAGATTGTTGGGATTTGGGCTGAGTGAACTGAATAGATTTTTATGATTTAAAGACCCATTTTTAATTTTCAGTATGTTTAATTCTGGGCTAAAATGAGTGAAGAAGTCTTTTTTTAAAAAAAAACTCAAAGATGGATGCCGTAAGTTTTTTTTTAAAGACAAGCTGATACTGGTTGTAATCATTATTGCAGCTGCTCTTTCAAGCAGTAATTGATTGAAGGATTACATCTGGATGGAGTTTTGGTTCGCAACAGGAAGTTGATTTGGCCTGTTGTTTAACGACAGGTTATCAAAGACAGCAGGTAGAAAGTGAGATCTGCAGATGCTGGAGATCAGAGTAGAGTGTGTGTTGCTGGAAAAGCGCAGCAGGCCATGCAGCATTCAAGGAGCAGGAGAATTGATGTTTGGGGCCGGAGCCCTTCATGAGGAATGAGGCTGGGACCCTCTGTGGTGGAGAGATAAATGGGAGGGGGTGGGGCTGGGGCTGGGGAGAAGGTTGCTAAGAGTGCAGTAGGTGAGTGGGGTTAAAGGTGATAGGTCAGGGAGGAGGGTGGAGCGGACAGGTGGGAAGGAAGATTGACAGTTGGGACAGGTCATGAGCACGGTGCTGAGCTGGGAGGTTGGAACTGGGATAGGGTGAGAGGGTGGTGGGGAGGAATGAGGAAACTGGTGAAGTCCACACTGATGTCCTGGGCCATTAAAGACAGCAGTTTACTGCCTGTCAACGACTATGTGATTAGTTATTGAGAAAGGAACAACTTGGCCTGTGAACATGATACAGGGAAGCTATTTAGATACTGGAAACATGCTCTCTGTTAACTGCAGTAAGTCATCTTAATCCCAAAGAAACTGTTTGTTTTCCCTTCAGTTCTTGTTACTTGTGACTTTTAGAGTTGAGAATGTGGTGCGGGAAAAGCACAGCAGATCAGCCCTCATCTGAGGAGCAGGAAAATTGATGTTTTGGGCAAAAGCCCTTCATCAGGAATGAGGCTAGGAGCTTCGGGGGTAGAAAGATAAATTGGAGGGAGAAGGGAGAGTGCAGTAGATGGATGGAGTAATGGTGATAGATCAGAGGGGAGGGTGGAGTGGATAGGTGGGAAGGAAGATGGACAGGTCCTGAGGATGGTGCTGAGCTGGAAGGTTGGAACTGGGATAAGGTGGGGGGAGGGAAACACATGAGGAAACTGGTGAAATCCACATTGATTCCACGGAGTTGGCGGAAGATGAGACGTTCTTCCTCCAGGCGCAGGTCGTAAGGGATTGGCGATGGCGGAGGCCCAGGATCTGCATGTCCTCGGTGGAGTGGGAGGGGAGTCGAAGTGTTTAGCACAGGGCTGTGCGGTTGGTTGGTGCGCATGTGCCAGAGATGTTCTTTGACACGCTCTGTGAGTAGGTGTCATGTCTCCCCAATATAGAGGAGCCTGCATCGGTAGCAATGGATACAGTAAATGACGTGTGGAAGTGCAGGTGAAACCTTGGATATGGAAGGCTCCTTTGGGGCTTGGATGGAGGTGAGGGGAGATGTTGGAGGTGTGGGCGCAGGTTTTGTAATTCCTGCGCTGGCAAGGGAAGGTGTCAGGAGGGGAGAGTGGGTTGGGGGGCGTGGACCTGACTAGGTAGTCGTGGAGGGAATGATCTTTATGGAAAGCAGATAGGGATGGGGAGAGGAAGTATATCACTGGTGGGTCCATTTGTAGGTGGCAGAAATGGTGGAGGATGATGCATGGTGGTTGGTGGGGTGGAAGGTGACGATCAGGAAGTTCTGTCCTTGTTGTGATTGGAGGAGTGGGGTTCGAGGGCGGAGGTGCAGGAAGTAGATGAGATGTGCTGGAGGGCATCATCGACCACGTGGGAGGGCAAATTGCACCTTAATAAAGGAGGCCTTCTGGTGTGTTTCTGTGGTGGAACAGCTCCTCCTGGGAGCAGATGCAGTGAAATTGGGAATAAGGGGATAGCATTTTTGCAGGAGGCAGGGTGGGTGGAGGTGTAATCCAGGCGGCTGTGAGAGTTGGTAGGTTTGTAGAAGATGTCAGTGTTGAGTCTGTCATCAACTTTACAAACACGACCTTAAATTAACCTGGACCATCTCAGACACCTCCCTTCCCTTCCTGGACCCCTCCATCTCCATCAATGGTGACTAACTCAACACTGACGTTTTCTAGAAACCTACAGACTCTCACAGCTACCTAGATTACACCTTCTCCCACCCTTCCTCCTGTGAAAATGCTATCCCTTATTCTCAATTTCTCTGCCTCCGCTGCACCTGCTCCCAGGAGGACCAGTTCCACCACAGAACACACCAGATGTCTCCTCCTAAGACTGCAATTTTCCCTCCCATGTGGTTGATTATGCCCTCCAGTGATCTCCTCTACTTCCTGCACCTCTGCCCTCCAATCACAACAAGGACAGCGCCTCTCCCCCCAGGTCCATACCTTCCATTTCACCAACCTCCCTATACATCACATCAGCCTCCACCATTTCTACCACCTACAAATGGACCCCACCACCAGAGATGGATTTCCCTCCCTACACCTATCTGCTTTCCATAAAGACCATTCCCTCCACATCTACCTCATCAGGTCCACGCTCTCCAACAACTTGCCCTCTCCTCCTGACAACTTGCCCACCACTGCAGGAATTGCAAAACCTGTTCCCACACCTGCCCCCCTCACCTCTGTCGAAGGCCCCAAAGGAGCCTTCCACATCCATCAGAGTTTCACCTGCACTTCCACACGTGTCGTCATTTACTGTATCCGTCCTCTCGATGCGGTCTCCTCTACCCTAGGGAGACAGGACACCTACTCGCAGAGGACTTCAGAGAACATCTCGGGGACACCCACATCAACCAACCCCACCTCCACATGGGCCGAACACTTCAACTCCCACTCCACCGAGGACATGCAGGTCCTGGGCTGCCTCCATCGTCACTCCCTTACCACCCAACGCCTGGAGGAAGAATGCCTCAACTTCCGCCTTGGGACTCTCCAACCCCATGAATGGACGATAGGTGCAGGAGTAGGCCATTCTCCCCTTCGAACCTGCACCACCATTCAATATGATCATGGCTGATCATCCTTAATCAGTATCCTGTTCCTGTCTTATCTTCATAATCCTTGATTCCATTATCCTTGACAGCTCTATCCAACTCTTTTTCTTAAATGAATCCAGAGACTGGGCCTCCACTGCCCTCTGGGGCAGAGCATTCCACACAGCCACCACACTCTGGGTGAAAAAGTTTCTCCTCATCTCTGTCCTAAATGGTCTACGTTGTATTTTTAAGCTGTGTCCTCTGGTTCGGCACCCGCCCATCAGCGGAAACATGTTTCCTGCATCCAGAGTGTCCAGTCCTTTCATAATCTTGTATGTCTCGATCAGATCCCCTCTCGGTCTTCTAAACGCAAGAGTATACAAGCCCAGTTGCTCGAGTCTTTCAGTGTAAGGTAATCCCACTATTCCAGGAATTGACCTGGTGAACCTACGCTGCACTCCCTCAATAGCCAGAATGTCTTTCCTCAAATTTGGAGACCAGAACTGCACACAATACTCCAGGTGTGGTCTCACTGGGGCCCTGTACAGCTGCGGAAGAACCTCTTTGCTTCTATACTCAATCCCTCTTGTTCTGAAGACCAGCATGCTATTAGCTGCCTTCACTACCTGCTGTACCTCCATTGACTGGTGTACAAGAACACCCAGATCTCCCTGTGCTGCCCCTTTACTACCTAAATAGAATCAATTTAGGTAATCTGCCTTCCTGTTCTTGCCACCAAAGTGAATAACCATACATTTATCCACATTAAGCTGCATCTGACCACTCACCTAACTTGGCCAGGTCACCCTGTAATATCCTAGCATCCTCATCACATTTCACCCTGCCACCCAGCTTAGTATTATCAGCAAATTTGCTAATGTTATTACTAATACCATCTTCTATATCATTAACATATATTGTAAAAAGCTACGATCCCAGTACTGATCTCTGCTGTACCCCACTGGTCACTGCCTGCCATTCCGAAATTGAGCCGTTTATTACTACTACTCTTTTGTTTCCTATCAGCCAACCAACTTTCAATCCAAGTTAGTACTTTGCCCCCAATACCATGCGCCCTAATTTTTCTCACTGACCTCCTATGTGGGACTTTAGCAAAAGCTTTCTGAAAGTCCAGGTACACAACATCTACTGGATCTCCCCCGTCCATCTTCAGAGTTACATCCTCAAAAAATTCCAGAAGATTAGTCAAGCATGATTTCCCCTTCATAAATCCATGCTGACTCTGACCTATCCTGTTACTTATATCCAGATGTGTCGTAATTTCATCCCACATAATAGACTCCAGCATGTTTCCCACCACTGAGGTCAGACTAACTGGTCTATAATTTCCTGCTTTCTCTCTCCCACCTTTCTTAAAAAGTGGTATAACATTAGCCACCCTCCAATCCACAGGAACTGATCTCGAATCTATCGAACTCTGGAAAATAATCACCAACGCATCCACGATTTCTCGAGCCATCTCCTTCAGTACCCTGGGATGTAGACCATCGAGCCCTGGGGACTTATCAATCTTCAGACCTAACAGTGTCTCCAACACCAATTCCTGGGAAATATAAATTCCCTTAAGTTGTCCTTCAGCCACTGTTACCTCTGGGGAAGACACAAGCAATCTCCCTGTGAACACAGATCTGAAGTACCCATTTAATTCTTCTGCCGTTTCTTTGTTCCCTGTAATATATTCCCCTGTTTCTGTCCTCAAGGGCTCAATTTTACACTTAACCATTTTTTTGCCTTTCACATACCTTAAAAAAAACTTTTACTATCCTCCTTTATATTATTTGCCAGTTTACCTTCGTACCTCATTTTTTCTCTGTGTATTTCCTTCTTAGTAATCCTCTGTTCTTTAAAAGCTTCCCAGTCCTCTGTTTTCCCATTTATCTTTGCTATGTTATACTTTTTCTCTTTTAACTTTATCTGTTTCTTAATTTCCATCGTCAGCCACGGCCACCCATGCCTCCTCCTAGGATCTTCCTTCCTTTTTGGAATGAACTGATCCTACAAATTCTGCATTATACACAGAAGTATCCGCCATTGTTCCTCCACTGTCATCCCTGCTAAGGTATTGCACCGTTGAACTTTGGCCAGCTCCTCCCTCATAGCACCATAGTTCCCTTTATTCAACTGAAAAATTGTACCCTCTCCCTGTCAAATTGCAGATTGAAGCTTATTGTATTATGGTCACTACTTCCCAATGACTCCTTCACTTCGAGGTCCCTGACCAATTCTGGCTCGTTGCACAATACGAGATCCAGAATTGCCTTCGCCCTGGTTGGCTCCAGCACCAGCTGTTCTAAGAATCCATCTTTGAGGCACTCCACAAAGTCTCTTTCTTGAGGTCCAATACCATCCTGATTCTCCCAGTCTACCTGCATGTTGAAATCCCCCATAACAACTCTAGTAACATCTTTGTGACAGGCCAATTTCAGCTCCTGATTCAACTTATATCTGACATCCAGACTACTGTTTGGGGGCCTGTAGATAACTCCCAAGAGGGTCTTTTTACCCTTAGTATTTCTCAGCTCTATCCACACTGACTCTACATCCCTTGATTCTAGGTTCCCCCCCGCGCAAGGGACTGAATATCATCCCTTACCAACATGGCCACCCCACCCCCTCTGCCCGTCAGTCTGTCCTTACAATAAGAGGTGTAGCCTTGACTATTCATTTCCCAGGCCCTGTCCACTTTGTCCACTTGAAGCCACGTCTCAGTTATCCCCACAATATAGTATTTGCCAATCTCTAAAAGAGCCTCAAGCTCATCCATCTTATTTCTAATACTTCGTGCATTCATGTATAGTATTTTTAATTTGTTACTACCTTAAACCTTCCCATCAACTCCTATATCACTCAACCTTACAGCATGATCCCTTTGAGTTTTCTGCCTCATTGATACAGTTGTCTTTCTTGACTTCCCTTGTTCTAACTTTCCCTCCAATATCCTTATTAAACATCCAGTTTGTTCCCACCCAAACACACACCCCCAATACTTAGTTTAAACGCAAACCTGCCTGCCAGGATGCTGGCCCCTAACCTATCAAGGTGCAAACTGTCTCTCTTGTAGAATTTATGCTTACCACAAAACATACCTCAGTGATCCAGGAATTTAAATCCTTGCTTCCTGCACCAGTTCCCCAACCACACGTTCAAGTTCATAATTTCCCTGTTTCTGGCTTCACCAGCCCGAGGAACTGGAAGGAAACCGGAGATAACCACCTTGGATGTCCTGCTTTTCAGCCTTCTTCCTAGTTCTCCGAAGTCCTGCTGTAGTATGCTCCTCCTTTTCTTCCCGACATCATTTGTGTCGACATGTACCACCACCTCTGGCTCTTCACCTTCGTCCTTGAGGATTTCTTGCACTCTGTGATGTCTTTTAACCCTGGCACCAGGAAGGCAACACACCATCCTTAAGTCCCATCTGCTGCCACAAAAACCCTGGTCAGTTCCTCTCACTATGGAGTCCCCTATTACCATGGCTTTGTGCGATATCCGACTCTTCTGCTCTGTCTCCACGCCAACTTTTGATTGACAGACCTGGCCGCCTCACAGACTGGCAGTGTCATCTGTCTCTACTGTTTCCAAAAGATTCATCTTGTTCCTGACAGGTACTTCTTCCGGGGTCTCTTGCACCTGTCTCCTCTCTGCCTTCCTCATCATCTGCTCTCTTCTGATACGATGGTGTAATAACCTCGCTGAAGGTCTTGTCCAGAAAGATCTTGTTCCCTTGGATGAGCCTAAGTCCTCGAGTTCTTTCATCAGTGCTGCAATATGCTCTACCAGTAGCTGAACGTGCACACACTTTCCACACTTATATGAGCCAGACGCACCAGAGTGTTGACCTCCCACATCAAACACATAGCACACTGAACCAGCTTGGCCCTCTTCAACTGTGGTGTAATCACTTCACTCAACCTCCTTGTCAAAGACTCCTGAGCTAAAGCCTCACTCTTCAATCCACAGGAACTTCCTTGGACCCTCTTTTTGGGGCAAGTCTGTGGACTTTTAATTTAGGTTAGAGGAGGAGGGAGGGAGGCCCTACTTTGTAGGACCTGGGGTCTAGAACACACCCACTCAAATAACAATCACTTACCTTCTCGACTGGCTTTGCCTTCACTTCCGCCCAGCTCCTGCCACACTCTGATGCGAAAAGACCATTGGTGTTGAGGTAAGTTCCTAAATAACCTGTGAATCAATGTGGATTTCAGCAGTTTCTTCATGCACCGCCCCCCCCCACCCCACCTCTTATCCCAGTTCCACCCTCCCAGCTCAGCACCATCCTCCAGACCTGTCCTACCAGTCCACCTTCCTTCCCACCTATCCACCCACCCTCCCCTCCTTTATTATTATTATTATCCTTACCCCCCACCTCCATCCACCTCTTCCACTCTCAGCTACCTTCCCCTACACCCCAGCTTCACTTCCCCTCCCATTTATCTCTTCACCCCCCCCATGCTCCCAGCCTCATTCCTGATGGAGGACCTTTGCCCAAAACGTTGATTTTTCTGCTCCTCAGATGCTGCCTTACGTGCTGTGCTTTTCTAGCACCACACTCTCAACAAGAATCATAATCAATTCAACAGGCTTTGTGAGAAATGATCATTAAACTTCTCCTACCGCTGATCACTGTTCATAATCCTCCGCCTTTTATCCCTATCTGTGTAATAGAAGTTTATAAGGGATTAGTTCTATACTGACAATTGATAACTGTTCACCTGTAGCTAGAGTCTATTTACTATGTAATAAAGCTTCAAATACAAAAACTATGCTTTCTGTCAATATGGGTCTCTGGAAGACTGGTAACTAGGGAATTTGTGTACTTCTAAAAGTCTTTTGTGATAACTCTGGAAATAGTGGGCTTGATTTCTAGCATGCCACCTCAATGGATTTTGGGAGGGTTATCTGGAATAGTTCAATTTGAAACAGAGGTAATGAGGATTTGTAGTATTAGTAACATAGTGAAGTAAGGTGCCAGGTCTTGAATTGCATTTAAGGCATGGCACTAGAAGTGACAAATGGCAATGGCAGTCTTAAGGCAACTTTCAGAGATCAGGTTGATTTGACTTGATGGGTAAACTGGAAGTAACATTGCCAGGCAGGGCAAGAAAGACAGAGATACTTGAGGTACTAGCATGGCTAGTTTTAGTTTTAAGAGGAAATACAAGAGGGTCTTGGTAGTTGAGAGATGTAGCATTAGAATTAGGTGATATTCAGTCAGAGTTAAAGCAGTTTGAACTTAAGAGAATGGAGGAAAAAAACTGGAGATGGGATTCCATAGGGAAGGAAATGTCCAGAAAGGGAAATGGAATTGAAAAGAATGGAAATGAGGAAACTAGAATTAGAAATGCATAGAGAAGATGAAAAGATGAAATGAGGAAATGTGAATGTAAGGTTACAATAATACAGTTGAAATGGGAGGCTTCAGAAATTGCTACAGGCTCTCATGGGGAGAATCTTTGTGATAATTTGAGATCCAGTAAAGAATGTTTAAAGACCTATAAAAATTTGAGGAAAAGGATGTTGAGGTATTCTTCATGTCATTTCAGAAAATGGATGGACAATCAAATTGGGGGATGAAGGGGACTTGACATTACTCGTGGAGTATGCTGACAGATGAAGCACAGGAAATTTATATTTCAGAGGTTTCTCTGGATTTTAATTCTCCAAGCATAACTGTATTGGCTGCATGTGAGTGTTGTCTGAGGCAAAGGCTCTAGAACTTAAAGAAGTAACCTGCATAAATATACACTACGTTTGAAAGATATAAACAAGGTTTTGTTAGGTGGATACTAGCGTTAGCAACTAAAACTATGTATGGCACTCTGAGAAATTATTCTCTTAGAGAAATTTAGAAACTCACTGATCATCTCACGTCAAATGATAATAAGGGAGGAAGTGAAAAACGGCTGAGATGTTTCAATTGCAATAAGGTGAATCAACTGGGAGTTGAGAGGGAAATTGATGGGATTTGGAGTTCAGAAGAGCGAGTGCAAAGTCCAGTTGCAGTGTGACCTTGTCTGGAATAGTAGTTAGGGTAGTTAAGAAAATATCCTCTGAATGGAGTTGATTTACTCCTGTGGAATGATTTAACGAGAGTGAAAACGTTACCTCTGTTCATGGGATGGCTAGTTAAGGCTGAAGAGGAGGAGTGTTTGCTGGAATAGGTTCGGGATATTTTTCCATTTATTTTGGGACCAGAGAATTGAATTATGGTTAATCACCAAAAGTCGCAGTAATGCCACAAGCAAATGTTAGGATAGCTGAAACACTACTGAAGAATGAGATTGTTCAAAAGAAGTATTTGGTATGTTCTTGTGAATGGAATCTCAGGAAGCAGATCTAGTGTTAATTAAGTACAGACAGATCTCATTGAAGCTAACGCAGAAGGAGTTAGTGTTATTATATTGAAAATTGAATTCAGATGAACACCTGCATACATCCTTAGATATTGTCTAGAAATTGTAAGGTAATATTGAGAACAGCATATGAATTTCTTATGGCAGTTTATAAAGAAATATGGAAAATGCGGCATTTTGCATGGTCAAGACTTCATAAAGGTAACAGCGAAACTGTCAGATGATAGGAACACCTCAATGAAATCAGCACCAGTTTTGCAGAATCATTCAGTCTGGAATTACTAGATTGTGTCCAAAGAGAAGAATACCATTATATGCTTACAATTATGTACATGCCAACTCAATTGCCAGAAGCTATAGACCGCTTTAAAGACAGCTATGATTAGTGGTGATGGATATTTTGGAAGTTTTTATTAAAAAAATTGTTTTGGGCTACAGATTAAAAGAAAATCTAATCAGCGTTCTAATTTAGTCTAACGTTTTTTGTTAAATCATTCACAGTTTAGGTATTGACGTCAACTATATATCATGCAAAAATACTGCTACCATTGTGCACTCAAAACTATGATTAAAACATACTGACATGAATACCATCAGGATTGGGACTAAGATTAGATTTCTTTTATTATTTGTTACCAGAGATTCTCATAATTAATCTACTGGGTTTTAGCCCATTTGTCTTGCTTTAGAAGAGGTCCATTAAAATCTATTTGGGGAGTTTTTGAACCAGAAAAAAATAAATCCTGAATGTTGAATTACACTTCTATCTTTCTAGAAAGATTTTCTGGTGCATGTAGAGTTGCAGATGAACATGTGAAAATTTCACAGATGAAAATGAATGAATGGGCAGATAAACATTCTATGTAGAATTATAGAGCTGTACAATATGGAAACAGACCTGTTGATCCAACTCATCTATGCCAACCAGATATCTTTTTCTTCGTCTCATTTGCCAGCTTTTGGCCCATATCCCTCAAAACCCTTCCTATTCATATACCAACTTTTTAAATATTGTAATTTTACCAGCTTCCTCCATTTCCACTGGAAGCTAATTCCATGCATGCACCATCCTCTGCGTGGAAAAAGTTGCCCTTTAGGTCTCTCTTTAAATCTTTCCCATCTCGCCTCAACCTATGCCTTCTACTTTTGACTGTCCTGCCCCAGGGAAAAGACCTTGTCTATTTACCCTATCCATGCCCCTCATTATTTTCTAAGCCTCGATAAAGTGCCCCCTCAGCCTCTGATACTCCAGGGAAAACTGCCCAGCCTATTCAACCTCTTTCCATAGCTCAAACCCTCCAACCCTGGCAACATCCTTGTAAATCTTTTCTAAATCCTTGCAAGTTTCACAATATCCTTCCTAAAGCAGGGAGACCAGAATTGAACGCAGTATTCCAGCACTGGCCTAACCAATGTCCTGTACAGTTGCAACAAGACTTCTCAACTCCTGTACTCAATGCACTGACAAATAAAGGCAAGCATACCAAATACTGTCTTCATTATCCTGTCTACCTGCTACTGTACTTTCAAGGAGCTATGACAATGCACTCCAAGGTCTCTCTGTTTAGCACCATTCCCAGGACCTTATCATTTGCATGGATAAGTCCTGCCCTCATTTGCCTTTTGAAAATGCAGCACCTCACGCTTATCTAAATATCTGCCACTCCTCGGCCCATTGGCTCATCTGCTCAAGATTCTTTTGTACTCTGAGCTAACCTTCTTTGCTGTCCACTACACCTCCAGTTTTGGTGTCATCTGCAAACTTACTAACTATTCCTCCTATGTTCATCAATGAAATATAGTGGGCCCAGCACCTTGTAGCACACCGCTGGTCACAGGCCTCCAGTCTGAAAAGCAGTCTTCCACTACCACCCTCTGTTTCTACCTTTTTGAGCCAGTTCTATATCCAAATGGCTAGTTCTCCCTGTATTCCGTGTGATTGAATCTTGCTAACCAGTCTACCATGTCAAAGTCCACGTAGATCATATCCACCATTCTGCCCTTGCCAGTCCTCTTTCATTATTTCTCCAAAAATCTCAAATTTTAGTGAAACAATTTTCCATGCACAAGGCTATTTGACTATCCCTAATCGGTCCTTGCTTTTCCAAATACATGTAAATTCTTTCCCTCAGGATTCCTATCCAACAATTTGCCCACCATCAATGACAGGCTCACCAGTCTGTAGTTCCTTGGTTTTTCCTTACCACCTTACATTAGCCAACCTCCAGTCTTCTAGCATCTCACCTGTGGGTATTGATGATACAAATATCTCAGCAAGGGTCCCAGCAATTACTTTCCTAGCTTCACAAGGAGTGCTGGGGGTACACCTGATCAGGTCCTGGGGATTTATCCACCATTATGCAATTAAAACATTTCAAGCTGGAGTTGAGTTATTGTTACTGTTGCCTTTGCGAGGTGAACTTCTGAAAGTGAAATTCAGTGATTCGTATAGTTAGGAGGGTTAGTGAAGTGACTTGGCTGATGCATATTCCTAATCAAAGGAAGAAGGATCAGTTATGTCACAATTACAGCTACTTACAGAAATGTTGGGATTATTAGATATTGTTCTCATTTCGAGGAAGTGCAGTGGGGAGGATCTTGTCAGAACACCTAGTATAAGATAATCTGAATAGATATTTGTATTATATTTGCTAAATATGATGTGACATACAGCACTGATCAAGCAACAGCTTTATTGGTTGAGCCCAAAAAATCAAGCTCAAGTAGAAATGGCAATTCAGTATGTATTGGAAAACCACTTGATTAAATCTAGTCAAGAGGGCTGAAGTTCACCAGTAGTGCTTGTTTTTTTAGATGAGATTAGACTTACAGCGTGGAAACAGGCCCTTCGGCCCAACAAGTCCACACCGACCCGCCGAAGCGCAACCCACCCATACCGCTACATTTTACCCCTACCTAACACTATGGGCAATTTAGCATGGCCAATTCACCTAAGCCGCAGATTTTTGGACTGTGGGAGGAAACCGGAGCACACGGAGGAAACCCACGCAGACATGGGGAGAACGTGCAAACTCCACTCAGTCGCCTGAGTCGGGAATTGAACCCGGGTCTCAGGCGCTGTGAGGCAGCAGTGCCACTGTGCCGCCCACAAGTTCTAAAATCAGTTTGGAATTTGCATTAGCAGGGTTGATTTTGATGTATTGAAGGAGTATTGGCAACTGTCTTTCGCATCAAAGGCAGAAGAAATAGCTGTTTTTAGTGGATCAAATGGGTTATACTAATGTCAAGTGACGCCATGTGGGTGTTAAATGATCCAGCTGCATTCTTGAGAGTTATAATCAAGTTGTAGCTATTAGATGTTGTATATAGTAGCAGGTGGGAACAGCATATGAGACCTGGTTTAAGCAGTTGCAGTTGGCTAGCTTAGTGATGATTTTTAGCTAAAGGTGAACTTGAGAAAACAAAAATAACTTCATAGGATATATTGTTGGACAAGGAGAGTGAAATTGAAGGCTGTGAATGTAAAAACTAAATGCGAAATTAGTGGTTTTTTTTGTTGTGAATCTTTTTGGACGTTTGTGTAATTTCCATACCGTAGTTGTAATCTCAACATGTTTGCTTGTTTCTTTTAACAAATATTATGATCAGCAGAATGCAAAAAGGTCTTTTGAGAAGCTTAAGGCCATCTTAAATTAACCAGTGATGGCTACCCTGAATTTTTGAGACTTTTCGAAATGGATGTAGGTTTGCTTTTTGAGCTGGAAGGTTCATTTTCAGACATTTTGTTGCCCTACTGGATAACCCCTTCAGTGGGCCTCCGGGTGGAGTACTGCAGATTAACTCCTGCTTTCTATTTATATGTTTGGGTTTCTTTGGGTTGGTGATGTCCTCTCCTGTGGTGATGTCATTTCCTGTGATGACACAGGAGATGACATCACCAACCTTAAGAAATCCAAACATATAAATAGCAGGAGTTATTAGCAGTGCTTTCCCCGGAGGCCCACTGAAGATGTTATCTAGTCTGGAAATTAACCTTTTGGCTCAGCGAGCAAACCTACATCCAGAACTTCGACCCGAGCTACAAATCTTCTCAAAACTTGCTAAGAGTTTTCAAAATGGCATTGATTTAATTGACTTCAGGGTGAATGCTGTCCTGTTGCAGGATGATGAGTCAAGAATAGAGAGGCCAGTGGAGTACTTCTCGGAAAAAAAAATCATTCCAGTATCGGAGGAAACACTTTTTATCACAGAAATAGAAACATTTTGAAGACTGTTGTTGGCTCTTCAATACTTTGAAGTCTGTGTTCAATGTGGTGTTGAAGAAATGCTAATTTTCATTGGTCAGTTTGCTAGCTTCCATTTGAAGGTTTAAAATTCAAAATGCAAAGCATTTTAGATGGAGGCTTTTGTTGTAACTAGTCAACATAAAGATTATTCACATTGCTAGCAAAGATAATTTAATTGTCCCAAGTGTACAATATTGAAACAAGCAAATTTTCAAAGGGGATCATGAGCAGCCAGATGTCATTGTACACATTGGTACCAATGATATGTAGCAAAAAGAATATGGTCCTGCAGATTAAATATAGGGAGTTAGGCTGAAGGTTAAAAAAGCAAGACTTAAAGAGTAGTAATCTCTGCTTTACCTCTCGTGTCATGAGCTGGTGAGAGCAGGAATGGAAACATAGAAAATAGGTGCGGGGTAGGCCATTTCTCTGAACCTGTGTGACTACTAAGTACGATCGTTGCAGATCATGTAATCTCGGTATCCCATTCCTGCTTTCTCTCCATACCTCTTCATCCCTTTAGCCCGAAGGGCCATGTCCAGCTCCCTCTTGAATATATCTAATGAACTAGCCTTCCTGTGGCAGAGAATTCTCCAGGTTCACAGCTCTCTCTTTTTTCCAAATATAAGAACATAAGACATAGGAGCAGAAATTAGGTCATTCAATAAGTTTCTCAACCCCGTTCTCCTGCTTTCTCTCTGTAACCCTTGATTCCCTTGATACTCAAGAACATCTATCGTAGTCTTAAATGTACACAAAGAGCTGGCCTCCACAGCCTTCAGTGGCATTGAATTCCCTAGATTCACCACTCTCTAGCTGAAGAAGTATCTCATTCTCTCCGTTCTAAAAGGTACCCTTCATTCTAAGGCTGTGTTCTTGGGTCCTGGTCTTGCCTGCAAATGGGAACATCATCCCAACATCCACTCTGTCCAGGCATTCAGTATTCTGCATGTTCCAATTAGATTCCGCCACCACCCCCCCATCCTTCTAAATTCCATCGAGTATAGACCCAGAGTCCTCATGTTAAAGTTTTTTTTTCTATTCCCGCTACAAGGCCAGTACATCCTTCCTAAGATATGGGCCCAGAACTGAGCACAGTACTCGCAATGGGGTCTCACCAGAGCCTTATAGAGCCCCAGAGGTACATTCCTGCTTTTATATTCTAGTCCTCAAAATAAATGCCATCGTCGTATTTACCTTCCTAACTACTGACTCAGCCTGAAGGCTTACCTTGAGCGAATCCTGGATTAGAACTCCCAAGACTCTTTGCACTTCAGACCTCTGAACTTTCTCCCCACTAGGATGTGGTTAGCATTGTTGCCTCACCATGCCAGGGACACAGGTTCGCTTCCAGCTTTGGGTGACTGACTGTGTAGTGTTTGCACATTCTCCCTGTGGCTCCATTGGTTTCCTCTGGTGCTCTAGTTTCCCCTCTCAGTCCAAATATGTGCAGGTTAGATGAATTGTCCATGCTAAACTTGGCCATAGTGTTCAGGGATGTGTAGGTTAGCTGCATTAATCAAGGGTAAATGTAAAGTAATAAGGTAGGGGAATGCATCTGGATGGGTTACTTTTGGGAGGGTCGGTGTGGTCTTGTTAGGCCGGGTCTGTTTCCACACTGTAGGGTTCTATGATGCTATGAAAATAGTCTTATGTCTGTATTCTTCCTACCAAAGTGCATGACATCTCACTTTCTCATGTTGTACTCTATCTGCCACTTCCTTGTCCACTCTCCTAACCTGCTCAAATCCTTCTGCAGTCTTTCTGCCTCCTGAATGGTACCTGTCCCCCCCCCCCCCAACTATCTTTTGTATCATCTGCAAATTTAGCCAGCATGCCCTCAGTTCCTTCATGCAGATGGTTAATGCATAAAGTAAAAGATTATGGTCCTAATACTTAGCCTTGTGGATCACCACACATCATCAACTGCCAACCTGAGAAGGACTGTTTCATCCTCCCATCTCTGCTTTCTGCCAGACAGCCAGGCTTCTGTCAATGCTAGCACCTTGCCTCTGACACCATGGGTCCTTATCTTACTCCGTAATCTTCTGTGCTGCACCTTGTCAAAGGCCTTCTTGAAGTCCAGGGAGCAGAATTGAGTATGGCAGCCATCACCAAGGGGAAGGTGCTCGAAAAATTGAATGGCCTGAAGGCGGAAGGTAATGATTAAGGAGTGGCACTGAAAAAGCACAGCAGGTCAGGCAGCATCCGAGGAGCAGGAAAATTGACATTTCAGGCAAAAGCCCTTCATCAGGAATCATCATATCCATTGGCTCTCCTTGGTCTAACCTACTCGTCATTTCCTCAAAGTATTCTAGAAGATTTGTCAGGCATCGCCTCCCGTTGATGAAACCGTGCTGACTTAGCCCTATTTTACCATACACTTCCAAGTATTCAGAAAATCTCATCCTTCACATTGCATTCCAGGATCTTACCCATGACCAGGGTTAGGCTAATCGGTCCGTAATGTTCCATCTTTTGCCTTATTCCCTTTTTAAACAGGAGTGTAACATTAGCGATTTTCCAGTGCTCTGGGATCCGATTATAGGGATTGCTGAAAGATCACCAGTCATGTCTCCACTATCTCTTCAGCTATCTCCCTTACAACTCTGGGGGGTAGTTCATCTGGTCCAGGCATTACCTCCCACCTTTGTAGAAGTGGGTACTGCAAATGCTGGAGATTAGAGTGGCACTGGAAAAGCACAGCAGATCAGGCAGCATCCAAGGAGCTGGAAAATCGATGTTTCGGGCAAAAGCCCTTGATTCCTGATGAAGGGCTTTTGCCCGAAATGTCAATTTTCCTGCTTCTCGGATGCTGCCTGACCTGCTGTGCTTTTTCAGTGCCACTCCCTAATCATTACCTTCCGCCTTCAGGCCATTCAATTTTTCTAGCACCTTCTCCTTGGTGATGGCTGCCATACTCAATTCTGCTCCCTCACACTCTTGAATTTTTGAAATGTTACTGTATATGAGGATAGGACAGAGAAGTGCATAGCTGAGAAACTCCTGCAGGAGTGAGGGATTCAGATTTTTGGATCATTGGGATCTCTTCTGGGGCAGAAGTGGCTTGTAGGAGAGGGTAGGTTGCACCTGAACTGGAGGAAGAACCAATATCCTAGTGGAGAAATTTGTTAGAGCTACTCGAGGGTTTAAACAAGTCTAGCAAGGGGATGGGACTCTAAGCAGTAACGAGATAAGCAAACGTTGAGGCTGGTACAGAGGTTAACGGGTAAGTTAAATATACAAGGTAGGGAATGAGGGAAGCGGCATCTATTTTAATGCAAGAGGCGTGACTGGTAATGCAGATGAACTCAGGTATCGGTGGGGACATGGAGCTGGGATATTATAGCAATTACAGAAGCATGGCTGAGGAAAGGACAGGATTGGCAGTTCAGTGTTAGGTATAGATGCTATAGGAAGAAGAGAAGGGGAGGCAGGAGAGGAGGAGAATTAGGAAAATCATGGTCGATAGGGTACCCCTGAGGGATTGTCCACTGAAACTATATGGTGGAACTAAGAAACAAAAAGGGGGTGATCACTTTGTAACATAGGGCCCTCTCAGTAGTCAGTGGGAAATTGAGCAAATGTGTAGGGAGATTGCAGATAGCTGTAGGAATAATAGGGTTGAAATAGGAAGGGATTTTACAATCCCAAACATAGACTGGGTTGCCACAGTGTTAAGAGCTTGGATGGGGAGGAATTTGTTAAATATTCTCAATTGACATATAGAAGGCCCTAATAGAGAAGGGGCAAAACTCTTGAAATATCCATGATGTGCAGGGGCTGGTGTTGGACTGGAGAGGACAAAGTCAGAATTCACACAACATCAAGTTATCGTCCAACTGGTTTATTTGAAATCACAAGTTTTCACAGTTCTGCCCCTTTGTCAGATGAAGTCCATGTGGATTTCAAATAACCTGATGTTGTGACTTCTGACCTCTGTCCTCTTGATAAGGCAGGCTAAATGACTGAGATATAAATGGGGAGCTCTTTGGCACCACTGATCATAATTCTATTAGTTTTAAAGTCGTTATGGAAAAGGATTGGCCACAAGTCAAAGTTCTAAATTGGGGCAAGGTCAGTTTTGGTGGTATAGACAAGAACTTCAAAATTTGACGGGGGGAGGCTGTTCCCAGGTAAACAGGTGTCTGGCAAGTGAGAGGCTTTCAAAATTGAGTTAATGAGGGTTCAGGACCTGCATGTTTCTGGTAGTGTGAAGGGCAAGGTTGGCAGGAGTACAGAACATTGGCTGACTAGACCTATTGAGACTGGTCCAGACAACAAAAGATGCATTTATGAGGTAGAGATAGCTGCGATCATGTGAATCCCATGAGGAGTACAGTTAAGAGGAAAAATCAGGGTAAAAGGGGGTCATGAGAACTTTGGCAGATAGGGCAAAGGAGAATCCAGAGATGTTCTACAAGCATATTAAAGACAAAAGAGTAACAAGGGAGGAAAGAGAGAACCTTTTAAGGCTCCTTTAATAGAAAGCCCCTTAAAGATCATCGAGGCTGTCTGTGTTGAACCACAGGAAATGGGTGAGATCCCAAACAAATATATCTTGTCAGTATTTACCATTTTAAGAAAGACATGGAAGCTAGGAAACTTGGAGAAAATAAATAGTGATGTCTTGAAAAGAGTCCACAAGGTCTTAAAATGCATAACAGCAGATAAATCTGCAGGACCTGATCAGTTGTATCCCAGGACATTATGGGAAGCTAGGGAAGAAATTGTGGGGATCATAGAGATGTGTATGTTATCAACAGCCATGAATAAGGTGCTAGAAGACTGGAAAGTGGCTAAACATGTGCCATTATTTATGACCGGCTGCAAGGAAAAACCATAAAACTGCAGACTGGTGAACCTAGTGTCAGTGGTGGGTAAGTTGCTAATGGGGATTCTTATGGCTATGGAAAAGACTTGAAAAGGTATGAAAGAGATTTACAAGGATGTTAACAGGAGTGGACGGTTGACTTAAAGGAGAGGCTGGATAGGCTGGGATTTCTTTCCCTTGGAGCATAGGAGACTGAAGGGTGACCTTTATATAGCTTTATAAAATCATTATGGGCATAGGTAAGGCGAATTGACCAGGCCCTTTTCCCAGAGTAGGGGATTACAAAACTAGAGGGCATAGGTTTAAGGCGAGAGGGGAATGATTTAAAAGGGACCCGAGAGCAACTTTTTCAGAGGGTGGTGTGGATATGGAAGAAGCTACCAGAGGAAGTGGTCGAGGCAGGTGCAATTAAACATTTAAAAGGCATTTGGACGAGTACACAGGAAGGTTTAGAGAGATATGAGTTAAATGCAGAGAAATAGGAATGGTTCAGTTTAGGAAACCTGGTCAGCATGGATGAGTTTGGCCAAAAGGCCCGTTTCCTTGCTGTGTGACTAAGATTTTAAGAAATGCTCCGACTGGGGGAAGAATGGGTAAATCGATGCAAGTTGTCTAATTTATTATCATTTTGTGAAGGCATTTCATTTTCTTTGAGGGCCAAGGCATGTAAAGAGTGTTCTTTATTTTTGTGTTTTTAATTGTGAATTGAAATGAAAATAAGTTTATTTTTGTTTTAAACAGCAAAGGATGGCTGGAACATGTTTTGAAATAGAGTACCTTGATATTCATATTGAGCATCATTTACACAACTGAGAGTTCAAACAGATACTGAAGTTGTGTTTACAGACTGAGCTGGATCAGTGGGATTGTGTACAAATGAAGCTTTGGTTGGCATAAAGACGCTGACTAGTGATCAGCTATTTATGACAAAGGCCTTCTGCCTGCCAACAACAATGTGATTGGCTCATGGGTAACTGAGCAGCTTGTAGTTGTGACCAAGGTGGAGAGAAACTGTGGCAACTCAAGCACATTCACTCTGTTCATGGCAGTCATCTGTTTTGAGCCTGAAGCAAAGCAGTCCATTTCTTCTTCAGTTGCTGTAAGCTGTGACTTTTAATTCATAAATCAAAGACCATTTATAAAATGAACCAGCCAGTCTGTGCTGCTTGAAAGCCAGTCCGGAGAAAGAAGACTGAGCAGCAGTGTTCTGACCAGCGCAAGAATTGTTTTAACAACTGCTGTGAACGAAAACCACTAAATTGCTTTGCTTATAATCCCTTGTTGTAATGTGATTTTTATTTTCCCCTCCCCGTCTGTTATTAAAGGGGAGTTTATAAGGAAATTAGTTTTAAATTAGTAGAATTATATGCTAATGATTCATGACTGTTCACCTGTAACTAGAGTCTGTAAACTTAATAAATAGTGTTAAGTCCAGAAATTGGGTTTTGTGCTTAGGTCTAGATGTTGAGTTAATTGGAAAATCTTTGTTTATTGAGTGAAACATTTTTAACTTTTGTGACAACTCAGGAGTAGTGGCACCTGATTTCCAGTGCTCAATCCCAGTGAATCGTGATGACACTTAACACCAGTTACATGGTCACCATTTGGCTACTGTTTTTGTTCCAGATTTATACTGATTCCAGATTTCACCATCTACAATATTTGAACTCCTGGCCCCAGAACTTCAGCCTGGTGCTTCGAATTACTGCCCAGTGGACATAACTACTACACCACTGCCTTCCCTCATATAATGTTTGGGGCAGGTAGAACTTGAGCATGGACCTTCTTGCCCAGAGATAGGCATATTGCCTCTGTTCCACAAGATTTCTCGTACATTTAATCAACCAAACAAAATTCAGCAAAGGAATTGGGGCGTAGACATTTGAATACTCTTTCAGCAAAAGCTAAAACATCCATTAGGGCATTTTAAAATCAGCTGTCACTCTGTATGACGACAGCTTCCTTTCTGTGATTTCTAATGTAAAGACAGAGAATGGTTTTGATGGTATGGGTTACTCAGCTGATACGTATGTTTGATTTAAGTATTTTGAATCAACCTGTTTGGACTTTGTGCCTGCAGGGCAGGTGAGACTTGAATCTCAATTCTGGCCACAGGCAGGGACCCTATCACTGTGTGTAAGTATTATGACAAGTGTCTGGTGCAGGCAGGACTTAAACCCAGGCTTGCAGGCTCAAAGCTAGGGGCGCCAAAAGCCCAATGATATAGTGGTAAAGGAGAAATAGCTCAGTAAAAGAGGTATTAAGGGACATGTGAAAGTAAGAAAATGGGTCCAGTCTGCTGACAGCAAAACCAAGGTACAAACCAAAAGAGTTTGGGGGGTAGGGGATTGTACAGAAGAAGGAACTTTGGAACTCAATATTGAGACCTGCAGGCTGTAAAGTGTCTATTCAGGAAATTTGGGTTTTGCAATCATTCAGTCTGGTTTTTATCTTGCTAATGTAAAAGAGACTGCATTGTGAACATTAAGTCCAGTAGACTAAATTGAAAGAAGTCTCTGCATTCAAACAATCCTCTTTTGCCACCTCCAGCAGGATGCCACCACCCAACACACATCTTGCCCTCAAATTCATGGGCAGGGAACGTTCCCTCCTTGAGGTTTTGGTTCATTCTCTATCACTCCTTACATTTCCTCACTCCTTTGTGGCACCTTCCCATTCAGATGCAAGAGGTGTACCTTCACCTTCCTCCCTGTTCATGGTCCCAAACATATTCTTCAGATTAAGCAGTATTTCAGCTGTACTGCTTTCAATGTAGTCCACTGTATTTGCTGCTGTCGATGCAGTCTCCTTTATCGGTGAGACCAAATGCAGACTCTTTGCTTCGTGGAACATCTTTAATGTACATAGAAATGACCCCAACATTCCAGCTGCTTACTATTTCAATAAACTTCGCTTCAATTTTCCAGTGAAGCTCAACTCAACTGAAGGAACAATACCTCTTTCTCTGTTTCGGCACTTTATGGCCTCTAGAACTCAACGTTGAGTTCCATAACTTAGGTTATAACCTCTGTACTCCATTTTTCTTGAAACACTCCACCTTCCTGTAGCCACATCTTGTTTGCTTTGCACTCATCAAAGCAGACCTACTTTCTACTTTTCACACTTAATGTTAACATAAGTTTAGTAATCGAGTGTATTGAGATTGTCACTTTGGGGAATCAAAGGCACAAATGTGCATTTCAGCAGCTGAATGGCAGATCCTGATGTTACAGAGGTGCAATATGTGAAACTAGTTGAAGGTGTAAATGCATGGTCATGGGTGACACTTGAGTTTGACAATAATTAGCTTTAATCTCAAGCATGTGTCAGGATTGGGGGTGAGTTGGTGGCTGTACTTTACAGATATGCTTTTAATATGCTTAGAACCTTCTTGTGACAAATTGACTGGTAATTACATTTCTGCAAACACTATTTCTGATGTGCTGTTCTTGGTAGGAAGCCAGAATGTAATGAATTAGTATATAGTTAGAACTGATTGTGACATTGTGGTGACCTGTTTCACTGCTTCCTCATCCATCTAAATCTTCATAAAATTCTTGTATTTCAGGATAGATTTATTCTGGTATTTTGGTAAAATCTGAACTGTTGATACAGACAATTTTTCTATTTTCTTTCAGAAATATCTGAAGACCATATTACAAATGAATATAAGTTTTTTAATTGAAAATCTAATTTCTTCATTCTAGGGAGTAATTGAATCGGTGCGAGAGAACTTCGAATTATTGCCTGATGATGAGCGACAGTGTGCAAAATGCAAGACTACTTGTTTCTTGTCTGCAATCTCATGCGTTTGTAAATCCAACCAACTGGTTTGTCTGTACCATGCTAAAGAGCTTTGTTTATGTCCGCCCCACAGATGTCATCTCAGGTAAATAATGCAAGGATATTGTGAATCTTGTTGTTTCATTTAACTAGTACAGAGACTGCCTTAGCAGTTAATAAAGTCTGGGGAATTTACATTGGGATTTATAACCTTGAACAATTAAGTTAATTTGTGTTATTGATCTCTCATTGAGATAAGCCAGACAAATACTCTCATTGAAGTCAAAAAGATACTATTTGTAATTGCAGGTGAAAAGTCATTCTGAGGGTTTGTCACCTGATTTCATGACCCAAGGGATGTTATGCTTTTGGTTTTTCCTTCATCTTTGGTTCTATTCTAAATATTTTTGGCCTCCACGTTCTAGGATTTGTGGGGGTTTAGGATGTCCCAAAGGTTTTTCAATCATTCTTCTATATAGATAAAGCTTGTAGAAATTACAATTAGTCGAATAAAGAACCTTCAATTATTTTAGTCAGTCGTGCTGTCCCATGTCTTTATATTATCCTTCTAGACTTTGTAAAGTTTATTGAAAATTGTATGCCAGATAAATGTATTGAACAATGATGATATAAGAGACCACATCCTTTTTATTTTGGTCTACAGACTGAAAATTAGAAAACTGGAGACTCCTTGTGTTCTCTCCATTTTAAATTTGCAGCTTTGGTAAAACAATTGTTCTAGCATGTCCTATGATTGTTGTGTTGTCCCAGTTGAGTTTGTGGTTCTTGTTGTCTTTGTGTATGGATATTAGGGACAGCTAGCCGTGGTGTTTTGTGGCTAGTTGATGTTGGCGGATGCGGATTGCTAGTTGTCTGCCCTATATAGTGTTTTATGCAGTCTTTGCATGGAATCCTGTAAATAATTTTAGTCTTACACATGATGGGTATAGAGTCTTTTTGTCTTGGTGAGTTGTTGTCTGAGCGTGGCTGTCGGTTTATGGGCTGTTATGAATCCCAGTGGTTGGAGAAGTCTGTCAATATGGAAGATTAGCGTGGCTAGTGAGTTAGGTTGTAGCATAACACTGACCGTTGAAGGTGTGCTCTAAACGCTGCCATCACCACCCTGTCTACCTACGACTTCTACTTACATCCCTAAGTCTCTCTGTTCGGCAACCTCCCCAGGACCCTACCATTCATATGCAAGTCTTGTCCTGGTTTGCTTTATTAAAATGCAGTACTTCAAATTTATTTAAATTAAACTCCATTCCACTACCCATGTGATCAAGGTCCCATTATAAAGTGAGGTAACCATCTTCACAGGACACTACACCATATTTGGTGTCATCTGCAAGCTTGCTAATCATGCCTTGTATATTCACATTCAAATCATTTGCATAATTGACAAAAAAAACAGTGGACTCAGCACTATTCCTTGCAGCACAACTCTTGTCACAGCCATCCAGTCTGAAAAACAACCCTGCATCTCGTACCTTCAAGCCAATTTTGTATCCAATTGGCTCGCTCCACCCTGCCCCAGGATTCTATGTTGGACCCCCCGGATCTAACTTGCTAACCAGTCTACAATGCGGAACCTTGTCAAGTACCTTTACACAGACCGCATCCACTCTGCTTTCATCAATCTACTTTGTCACATCTTCAAAAACTCGATCAGCTCAACCAATTTTACATTCTATCATTTTAAATTGCTAAGCATCAGCGCTCTTCCATCCACAACAGATAGACTTCTAGCAAATTAAATCCTGTGGTAGTTTCACATGGTATACTTTTGCTGATGGCTGGAGAAGCCAATATGCAGAGGCAAGTTCTGCCACAAATGCCTTTATATGATGTGGTCATCAAGGGTCATTTTGAATTTCTGCTTTCGGTGATAACACCAGTTGCAAACTGCTGTATCCATTTGACATGGTCATCAGCGGTCTCCCAGGTGTGAAAACTCATAATTAGGACCTTCAAGTCATCCTCGAAAGAATTATTAAAGCTGAGCATTTCCATCCTATAATTTAGCTGACTTCAATAACTTTTTTATTGTCTTTCTACTGATGTGCCTAAGCCAATTAAGTCACTTCTGCTGTGTTTCCTAACTCGTTTTAGCAGGATGATATATCACTAGTGTATATATCACTGTCCCTTTAACCGTAAAATTCCCATAATCCACCTAGTTATCACCTTTTTGGTGGAAACTATAGACAATTTAGCATGGTCAATCCATCTAACCTGCACATCTTTGAACTGTGGAAGGAAACTGGAGCGTCTGGAGGGAAGGCATGCAACATGGGGAGAATGTGCAAACTCTACACAGACAGCCACCCAAGGGTGGAATCCTACTGAGCCACTGTGCCACCCAGTTATTGATAAAAATAATTTAGTCTCGATTTATGAAGCAATTGTTCTGTAAGTAATAAATAAAGGAAAGGTGCTTGGGAAAGTGGAATGAGACCCCTCATTGATTTCACTTAGTGCACATGTAGCAAATAGTGGCAGCTGTGTTTCTGACTAAACAAACAACTGAGCTTTAAGTTTTTCCTGTGTGTGTTGATGACATTACAGTTGAGCTTAATGACTGTGGAAATAGCCCACACTCTGATCAGTTATGTCAGTATATCTGTATGCACTGTTGTTGCCTCCCACCTACTTTTGGAAGTGTCACTGTCGGACCCTTGTGGGTGTGAATATTACTTGCTGCTTAACAACCCATGTCTGGTTGTTGCCAATGTTTATCTGCCTCTTTCTTTAATTGTGTGTCCTGGTCATTAATTCTGCCAACAAGAGGAAAGTGTTCTTCCTGCTCCTTGGATGCTGCCTGACCTGTGCTTTTCCAGCACCACTCTGATCTAAACCCCCCTTTCTTCCTGTGTACCCTAACTTTATCACCCTCATAATTTTATACTTTTCAATCCGTAGTCAATTCTTCCGCTCCAAGGAAAGCAATCCCAATCTCTTCAAAACTAAAACTGTCTAGCTCAGGCAATATCTGGTAAATGTCCTCCTGCATCCACTCCAGTGCTGCCACATCCCTCATATAATGTAGATTCCAGAACTACAGAGAGTACTCTGTGGTCTAATGAATATTTCATACGGTTCCAGCTTCGTCTCCCTGCTCTTAAACTCTGAGCCTTGACTAATAAAGCCAAGTGCACCATGTACCTTCCACTTTATCCACCTGCCCTGATACCTTAATGAGCTGTGTACATGCACACTCAGGACCCTAAGATGCTCTGTTCTTCCTAAGATATGTGTACCTATGCCTTATTTGTCCTGCACAACTGCATCCCTTCACATTTATCAAGATGCATTCCATATTCCATTGATCAGCCCATTACCACCTGCAAATCTACATCTTCCTGTAATGCAAGACTGCCTCCTTACTGTTTACCATTTCACTAATTTTTGTCTCCTCTGCAAACTTGCGAACTCCTGTGTTCAAGTTTAAATCATTGACATCAGTCACAAGCAGCATAGGTCACAACACTGACCTCTGTGGTACATCACTGAATGCAGACTTCCAGGTGGAAAAACACCCTCAACCATAAAATATAACTGCCTTTTAGTTTTGTGAATTTGATTTGTTTTTAAGGATCAGAAACTGGTTTAGAAATTGTTTTCAAAAAACAAATGACTTGAGCTAAGTGATAGGTCAAGCTTCCTGGTGAGAAAGTTGAAGTGCTCTATTAAGTTAAAGAGCTGTTACAGCCCAGTGAAAGTCAGAAGTAGCTTCAGTTTAGATGATAAGATTCAACATATTTTATTCATTCACTGGGTGAGAGCAATTATTGCCCATCCCTCAGAGGGCAGTTAAGAGTCAACCACATTGCTGTGGGTCTGGAGTCACATGTTGGCCATACCAGGTAAGGATGGCAGTTTTTTTCTTTAAAGGACAATTGTGAGCTGGATAGGTTTTTCCATGGTCATCATTAGATTCTTAATTCCAGATATTTATTGAGTTTCAATTCCATCATCTGCCAAGGCAGAATTTGAACCCAGAATGTTACCTGGGTCTCTGGATTAACAGTCCAGTGATAATGCCACTAGGCCATCACTTTGTGCTGGATAGTAGTCTCAAAGTAATTAGAAAAATATTGTTTGAGTTCAGTGGGAAAAGTTAGTAAGAGCTGGTGTCTATACTCTTTTGGACAAACAGAGTCACATTTTGTTGAATATGCAGAAAGTGATAGAAAGGAATTGTTGTTGTGACCTCATCAACTGAATGTGATTGAAAATAGGAGTGATACTTCACTGGAATTGTCAGTAAACTGTTTAAACTAGGGAAATCGTTTTTGCTGTTTATAGTAAAATCTTTCTAATAGCCTTTTATTACTTTGTAATCTTGTATAGTTTTAAAATGCATTGAATATGTTAATTTAATTGGCCACTACAATAATCAAATTGCAAAAATTAAAACCTATGGTCCAGTAAGTTATGGTTTACTTCGAATTTGACTTGTCCAATGTTACCATCAGCTAGGATCATAAAGCAGGACATACCTGAGAAATTTTTTGTATTGTTTAAGGGAAGATACCATTTCATTGGAGGCAGTTCAGAGAAGGTACATGAGGATGAACATTGGTTTAGAAGGATTTTCTTATGAGCCAAAGTTAAATAGGTTTGGACTTTACTAACTGGAATTTAGAAGAATGAGAGGTGGTCTCATTTGAAACATGTCAAGCCCTTTCCAGAATCCGATGAGGTAAGTGCTCCCCCTCATGGGAGAGTCTAGAACTAGAGGCATTGTCTCAGAATTGAGTGATATTAATTTAAGACCAACATAAGGTGGAATTTCTTCAGAGGGCTGGCAGTCTTCAAATTTCTTGTTAATGATAACTGTTGGACAGAGTCCTTGTATATATTTCCCATTTGAGAGAGATTGTTGATCAGTATAGATATCAAGGGAGATTTGCAAGAAAGTGGACATGTGTTGGATCAGCCATGATTCCATGAAATGGTAGAGCAGTCTCAAAGGGCCGAATGACTACTCATGTTCCTTTTTTTTCCTTTTGGTCTCACTACTGTATAGATGCCAATGTTCTAACTTTGCTGGAACAGTTTGCCTTGGGATGTGGCTTGTTCTGAAGCTCAAGTCTTAAGTGTTCTTGTTGGAATGACTTCAGGACCTGTAGCCTTTTGAGTGTCTAGTGCCTTTAGCTGTTTGTTGTTACTACATGGAGTGAATTGAATTGGCTAAAGACCGGCATCTTTGATGCTTTCAATCTTGAAAAGGCCAAGATGGATCATCTACTCAGCACTTCTAGCTAAAGATTCTTGCAAATGCTGCAGCACTGATATACTAGGCTCCCCCTTCGTTGAGGAGGGAGCAATTTGTGAAGGCTCCTGCTCCTCTGAGTTATTTAATTGTCTACCACCATTCATGACTACATGTGGCAGGATTGCAGAGCTTGGATCTGATCCATTGGTTGTGAATTTGCTTGCTACTTACACTTTGTCATGCAAATAATTCTGTGGTGTAACTTTGCCAGTATGACACTTTGGTCAGATATTAATGGTGTTGGGCCTGGAGTGCCCTCTTCTTTGCATAAAGCTGGATCCTTTTGTTTGATGAGAAATGGTAGTATGTGGGATATGTCATGCTATGAAGTTGCAAGTTGTAATGAGTGAACATCTACTGCTGATGGTCCACAGCATCTCTGATATCCAATCGTGATTTTTGGATCTGTTTGAATCTATTTCATTTAGCGATGGAGAATATAGTCAATGTGAAGACAGTACTCTGTATCGTCTCAAGGGCTGTTCAGTAGTCACTCCTGCTGACACTGTCATGGGCAGGTGCACTTGTAGCAGGCAGTTTGGAGAGGATAGGGTTAAGAAGGTTTTTCCACTTTATTACTACCATCACCCCCTGTTGCAGTCCCAATCCAGCAGCTGTGTCCTTTTAGCCTGGACAATAATGGTGCGGCTGAGGCACTCTTAGTGATTGGTATTGAATCTCCCATCGTTGATGTTTTCTCATGAGATTTCATGGGTCTGGAGTCAACACTGAGGACTCCAGGGACCGCTTCCTCCCGTTGTACTGTCATGTGTGCCCTTCTGGTGGGAGAGGACACACTCAAGGATGCTGATAGTGTCATCTGGGGCATAATCGCACTCCTAAAACTACCTTTTACAATATTGGGCTGTTCCTTGACTGCTGTGTGAGGCAGCTCTCTCAGATGTTGGTAAGGAAAGTTTTGCCTGGTCCACAGAGTTGAGTCTGCTGTAATTTCTGGTTTCATTCCTTTTGAGACTGTTTGTTTAGTGGGTTAATGGAGCTGAGCAGCTTGCTAGAAAATTTCAGAGGATAGTCAACCATGTTGCTGTGTATTAGGAGACGTATGTTAGATTAGAGGGGTATGAATGGAAATTTTCCTTGAAAGAAGTTAGTGAAATGAACCAGATGGATTTTTATGATGATCAGCAATGGATACATAATCATTAAACTTTAATTGCACAATTTTAAAATTTGGATGAGTTCCACCACCTGTCATGGTGAGATTCGAATCTGGTGCCCAGAATGTTACATTGATTGCTAAGCCAGCAGCAATATCCCTTTCTCTTCGTGAATGTGTGTCTCTTTCAATCTCGCGTGCTCGCTACCCCCACAGTATCAAGTGTTCCCCGACCCAAATACCTTTTAATTTGCAAGTCACGAGGGGTTAGATACTTGTAATACTTTGATTCCTGTTATTTTTTTCCTTTGGTCTGTCTTATGCAAATGATTTGTGATTAAAAGCCAATGTTTTATTAGTTTAAGTCTAAAATTTCAAGAGTATGTGGAAAGGTATTTTTGCAGTCTTTAGTTATGCTTTCTGTGATACTTTGAGATTATGTGCATTTTAACATAGACAAAAATTGTCATCTAAGAATTGTTGCCGATAGAATGGACCATAGAATGTTTGTAATACAATAGACCAGCAGTCTTGAGTAAGATTTTAGAGTCTTTCGAGGATGAGATTGGGGACTACAGTAGTGCCTCGACTGAAGTTAGATGTAAAAAAAAAACTGGACCAGAGAGACTATACCCCAGGTGCCTTAAGGAAAAGGTTGAGGAGATTATGCAGATGTTGGTGATCTTTCAGGAATGGCTGGAGTCAGGGATGGTCTTAGATGACTGGAAGGTGCCTAATGCAACGCCTCTATTTAAGAAGCGAGAGAAGCAGAAGATGAGAAATTCTGCGCCAGTTAGCCTGACCTCTGTCATTGGTAAGATTTTGGAGTCTTTAGAGGATGAGATTGGGGAGTACAGTAGTGCTTCGACTTAAGAACTTAATCCGTTCTGGGACCCGGTTTGTGAACCGAAAAGTTCACGAACTGAATCAATTTTCCCATTATTCGGATATTCAAAGCACGCGTAGCAAAGCAGAACAATGACAATGAAACCATGGGCTTTTTGGGTTCGTACCTTCGTTTGTACCTTGAATTTCGTACGTACGTTGAAGCAAAATTTTACTTACACTCCTGTTCATAAACCGATTTGTTCGTGAACTGGGTCATTCGTATGTCGAGGCGCTACTGTACTTGGAAGTGAATGGTAAAGTAGGGCTGAGTATGCACAACTTCGTCGGGGGAGGTCACATCTGACAAATCAGTGGGCGTGATCTATTTGGATTTCATGAAGGCAGTCAAAGTACGGCACAGGAGACTGCTGAATAACAAGAGCCCGTGATGTTATAAACGGATACTAGCATGAATAGAGGATTGGCCGACTGTGCAGAAGGCAGAGAATGAGGATAAAAGTGGTCTTTTTGAGAATGGTAATTGGTACGAGTGGGGCTCTGCAGGGATCCCTAACCCAATTGCAGGTGTTGAGGCCACAATTGTCCACTTATACATTCTTCATCGAGATGAAGGAACCAAGGGCATTGTTGCGAGGTTTGCAGGTGATACAAAGATGGGTGGAGGGGCAGGTAGTGTTGAGGAGGTCAGGGGACTGCAGAAGGACTTGGACAGGCTAGGAGAGTGGGCAAAATAGTGGCTTATCAAATACAAATGGGAAAGTGAGTTTATGCACTTTGGTGGGAAGAATAGTGACTTAAACTATTTTCTAAATGGGGAAATCTTTGGAAATCTGATTTTTTGCAATAGGTTTAAGGCTTTTGAATCACATGGACTAAGGAATCCTATTTCAAGATTGTGTTATGACTAACTTGGGTTCACCTGGCAGTTAGGAATGCAAATACAATTTTAGCATCCATTTTGAAGGCTAGAATGCAAGAGCAGGAATGTATACAGAATCTGTATTAAGGTTTGATGTTTGATGCATTTGGAACATTGCGATCAGTTTCCTCTGATTTGAGGAATGATGTGCTAGTATTGGAGAGGTTCCAGAGGAATGTTCCCTAGGAGGAAGGGCTTCTCATAAAGAACAGTTGAGTACTCTGGGTCTGTATTTGATAGAGAGGGGAATGTGATCTGATTTAAGCTTCACTTACAAAGTGCTGAGAGGTCTGGATACTGTGGATGTGGAAGTGATATTTCCACTAGAACCCGAGGGCACAGTCTTGGAACAGAGGGACAACCCTCTAGAGCTGAGATAAGAAATTTCTGGAGCCAGAAGGTGGTGAATCTGTGAAACTCCTAATAGGCGGCACGGTGGCACAGTGGTTAGCACTGCGGCTTCACAGCGCCAGAGACCCGGGTTCAATTCCTGCCTCAGGCGACTGACTGTGTGGAGTTTGCACGTTCTCCCCGTGTCTGCGTGGGTTTCCTCCGGGTGCTCCGGTTTCCTCCCACAGTCCAAAGATGTGCGGGTCAGGTAAATTGGCCATGCTAAATCGTCCGTAGTGTTAGGTAAGGGGTAAATGTAGGGGTATGGGTGGGTTGCGCTTCGGCGGGTCGGTGTGGACTTGTTGGGCCAAAGGGCCTGTTTCCACACTGCAAGTAATCTAATCTAATCCTAGCCTCTCAACCTTTTGTGGTAAAGTGCTTGAGTGTACTTAAGACGAAAAAAATGTTCTGCTAAGCAAAGGGATCAGAGGTTTTGGGGAAGGCAAGAAGTACAGGTGAAAAACATTCCTTTTTCTTTCTTTCTTTCCCTTCTTCCTTCCCTCCTTCCCTCCCTCCCTCCTTCCCTCCCTCCCTCCTTCCCTCCCTCCTTCCCTCCCTCCCTCCTTCCGTCCCTCCCTCCTTCCCTAATCCTAGCCTCTCAACCTTTTGTGGTAAAGTGCTTGAGTGTCCTTAAGACGAAAAAAATGTTCTGCTAAGCAAAGGGATCAGAGGTTTTGGGGAAGGCAAGAAGTACAGGTGAAAAACATTCCTTTTTCTTTCTTTCCCTTCTTCCTTCCCTTCTTCTTCCTTCCCTTCTTCTTCCTTCCCTTCTTCTTCCTTCCCTTCTTCTTCCTTCCCTTCTCCTTCCTTCCTTCCCTTCCTCCTTCCTTCCTTCCCTTCTTCCTTCCTTCCTTCCCTTCTTCCTTCCTTCCTTCCTTCCTTCCTTCCTTCCTTCCTTCCTTCCTTCTTCTTCCTTCCTTCCTTCCTTCCTTCTTCCTTCCTTCCCTTCTTCCTTCCTTCCTTCCTTCCTTCCCTTCTCCTTCCTTCCTTCCCTTCTCCTTCCTTCCTTCCCTTCTCCTTCCTTCCTTCCCTTCTCCTTCCTTCCTTCCCTTCTCCTTCCTTCCTTCCTTCCTTCCCTTCTCCTTCCTTCCTTCCCTTCTCCTTCCTTCCTTCCTTCCCTTCTCCTTCCTTCCTTCCCTTCTCCTTCCTTCCTTCCCTTCTCCTTCCTTCCTTCCCTTCTCCTTCCTTCCTTCCCTTCTCCTTCCTTCCTTCCCTTCTCCTTCCTTCCCTAATCCTAGCCTCTCAACCTTTTGTGGTAAAGTGCTTGAGTGTCCTTAAGACGAAAAAAATGTTCTGCTAAGCAAAGGGATCAGAGGTTTTGGGGAAGGCAAGAAGTACAGTTGAAAAACATTCCTTTTCTTTCCTTCCTTCCTTTCCTTCCCTTCTTCCTTCCCTTCCTTCCTTCCTTCCTTCCTTCCTTCCTTCCTTTCCTTCCCTTCTTCCTTCCCTTCTTCCTTCCTTCCTTCCCTTCTTCCCTAATCCTAGCCTCTCAACCTTTTGTGGTAAAGTGCTTGAGTGTCCTTAAGACGAAAAAAATGTTCTGCTAAGCAAAGGGATCAGAGGTTTTGGGGAAGGCAAGAGGTACAGTTGAAAAACCTTTCCCTTTCCCCTCTCTCGTTCGCTCTTCCCCCACTTCCTATGAAAGCATAAGCTAAGCACACGTGGTACCAACGATGGAAAACATCTTCCTCACAGACAATCAGATGGAATAAGGCACAGACCAGTTACCTCACTGTAATTTAGAAACTACATTTTTTTTCTATATATGAGTAGGACTTTTTGTTATACTTTCTTTAATTTCTTCACTGTCCAAGTTAGATAAATACATTGTTACTTGTTAAGTTCCTGACAATCACTTTAAAATTATCTTATTTGACCCCACTAGAAGTTGCTGGAGAGCAGGTTACACCACTTTTCACAGATTATAGGGAGAGGTACACCTCCTTTGGGTGTTTCAGTTTTAGTAATCAGGGGGGGTCAACCTCCTCTTTATAAGGCTATGCAATCAGCTGGGATAACTTCTGAACATGAGTTCTGTGTATACTTTAAGTATTTTTACTCCCTTCTTGTTCTTAGTATGTTTGAATAGTTCAACCTATCTCTTTTGATCCAGGTATCGCTATGCTTTGGATGATCTCTATCCAATTCTAAGTGCATTAAAATTGCATGTAGCAACATACGATGAATGGTCTTCCAAAGTGACTGATGCCCTGGAAGCAAAAGATAATGAAAAGAAGAGTAAGTATGGAAATTCTTTAGATGGTTCCTGTACTAAGCAGATGCGATAATGGTCAAAGGAATGGTGCCTAAGGTTGCATGAAGAGTAAATACTGGTTGGATAGGCTGCTTCTCAGTTATGTTGCAGGAATTGGGAAAGGATGGGAAGAAAAGTACTGTTGCCATGCAAGGATGAACGGGATGAAAACTAGTTAGAATTATAAAATTATTACAGCACAGAATGAGATCATGCAGCCCATCATGTCTCTGCTGATCTTCAGGAGTGTTTCCCATAGTCTTGTACCCCTGCCTTTACAATGTAATCTTATTTTTTATCAGCTGATCTGGTTCTCTGGCCTGCCTTCTCTACACACTTGGGTCGTGCATTCCTAAATACTTGTAGTATGAAAAGATTTTCCTCTCTACTACCATTACTACTTTTGACAATCACCTTAAATCCTTTGCCTCCTTGTTCTTTCCTCTTTCACCAATGGAAACTGCCCTCTCCAGACCCTTCATGATTTTGAATACTCTCCTCAACCTTCTCTGCTTTACAGAAAGCAATCATGGTGATGTACAGCACAGAAATAGACCCTTTGGTCCAACCAGATATCCTAAATTAATCTGGTCCCATTTGCCAGCACTTGACCCATATCCCTTCAAACCCATCCAGAGCCGTTTCAAGTGTTGTAATTGTATCAGTCTCCACCACTTCCTCAGGCAGCTTATTCCAAACACGCACCACCCTCTGTGTGAACAAGTTGCCCCTTAGTTCCCTTTTAAATATTACCCCATCACCTAAAAACTATGTCCTCTAGTTCTGGACTCTTCCCCCAAACCAGGGACCTTGTCTATACCCTATCCATGCCCCTCATGATTTTATAAACCTCTATAAAGTTACCCCTCATACTTTGATGTTCCAGGAAAAACAGCCCCAGCCTATTCAGCCTGTCCCTATAGCTCAAACCCTCCAACACTGGCAACATCCTTGTAAACCTTTGCTGAACCCTTTCACATTTCGCAACATCCTTCCGATAGGATTTTAACTTATCCAGCATTTCTCCATAATTGAAATCGTTCATCTCTGGGGGTCATTCTCCTAAATATTTTCTGAACCCTGTCTAAATGTTAGTTCTAAACCCTAGGTGCAGTGCACAGAACTACGGGTGATGCTTCTTTTAAAAGCATACTCTTTTTTTTTCCTGTTTTATCTTTGACTTTTGTTGTCATTTGTGGAGCTGTGCATTTGCTTAGCCTATTTTGTGGTAGCTCTGTGGGAATAAATCTTGACTGTACTTGAACTCACCATTTCCCTTCCCTAATTGCAGACCTGCATGGCTCTCTAATTTTAGGGAAAACATCAAATGTTTGAAACTTGTTGCGACTGCCCAGACTTCATAACATTTTTGTTGCCTTTTGCTGTTCAAGGAAGACAAAACCACTATTTGAGATGCTCCCAAAGTGTGATTTGTGTATTTTTCAAGGCTCCCCTTCGAGGACTCTGACATAAAAAATTTTCAACTACAAGCTAATTCAGCCTGCTTAAAAGAAAACTGCCTAACACTGACAGCTATCTGTCTGTCACCTGGAATTGGTTGCCTTGAACAGCTATTTCTTGTTATTACAAAAAGCTGGGATAGCTCTGGATCTTAGAAGTGAGTCATTAGTTATATATAAAACCAAACGTGAGTTTGTAAGCTGCACTGTATAGGGAATGCAAAGGGAAAAGACTACATCTGATTATGATGTAGACCAGTTGGAAAGTTAGGAATTTGCTGCAGTGGCAAAAGAAATATCCTTTTTTTTATTCAGTCTTCAACTTCCATAGCTGTGGAGTCTCATTTCTTTGTCTCCAAGCCAGGAGAGTATGAACTTTTTATTAGCTTAGCTCTAAATTGCTAACTACTTGACTAATTAGTTTACAGTAGACAGACATGGCAGAGATGTTGTTTGCATGGCTGTTGCTTGTTGGAATCTGAGGAATCCAGAACCATCCTGGACAATCCTATGTGCAGTAAATGTCTGTAGTTTGCTGAACTAGTGTCTGAATTGCAGACATGCTGGACATCAGGAAAGGGCACAGTTGAATCGACTTTGTTCCAGGAGGGAGCCATCCCTCCATGATTAGCCAGGAATTGAATTGGTTAGGGTCCGAGCGGAATGACTAAGCCACACATTTATAAGGAATTGGCAAGTTGTGATTGTCCAACAGAAATGTTTTGATGCCTCTCTGTGCAATGAGTAGGTTTTCAGGGTTACATTATAGAATTGGCAATGGTGCAATTTTTCATTCATTGGGGCAGTGAAAAGGACTGTGGTAGTGGTAGATAGTTAAGTCAGGGGAAGGGATTCCATTCTCTGCAGCCATACTTGAAAACTCTGCTCTGTGCCAGCATTGAGGAATATCTTGCAGGAGAGGTATTTGGTGGAGGGGGGATCAAAGTTCTGCCAAGATTTTGCAACATCGTAAAGTTTTGGCTGAATCATGGCACTAATTGGCAAAATGTCAGCATGTTAAGAGTTTTAAAATTGATGTGTGAAGAGTGGTGTGGGAAGAAAGGATTCTGATTCGTGGAGTACTAGCATCAGGATTCTAGAAAGAGCTATTAGTTTTGGTTGGATTCTGTTAAGTTGGACTCCAACTAAAACTGGTTGAGACTATTGTTGTGGCAAATTATATGATGGGCTTTAAAATATTGGGCAGGGGACAGGCTTTCGGGTGTCAGGAGATTTAGCAGTTCAAAAGAAAAAGTCAAGGCAATGACGTGGTGTAGTGATGTGGGTAAAGACCAACAGTACGTGTCAGGAAGAGGTGGAGTGTGCATTCATGAAGAAGGGCAGGGCAGGAAATAGGGAATTAATGGCTGTTCGTCTAAAAGCACAACGCATTCTCAATAAGATGAAGAACTAGTGGCACAAATAGAAGTAATGGTTTAAATCTAGCCCTCATGACAATGATAAAGTTGTAAGGTGATGAAGGTTAGGAGATAAGTATAGGTGTGTGCACAATATTTTGGGAAAACAATGGCATTTAAATTCGCATGTTTCTTAAAAACAATTGTCACCCTAATAAAGGAAAATACATAACATCTTGAAAATGCAAAACTTACAGCATTGATATAATTAAGATTATGTGTAAAATACAAAGAGTTTTATAGCCTGCTGACCTAAAGTTATGCTAAGACTGTTGCAAAAGGATAAGAGTTTTATTGCTTGTTGTGTGCAAGTTTGTAATACTTCAAGTTGGAAAATAAATCTTACTTCAGATCCTTTTTAAATTTCTGAACTCATCTTTACATTTGAGCATTTTTGAGTAGCGTGCCTGTGAATTGTTTTTACATCACTTTAATATTAATGACCAACAATCAGATTTTTCTCAAAGCAGGGAAAACTGTAATTCCTAATTCCAAGCCACACTTTGTTTTTTAAGTAATATCATCATCATGACTCTATCAATTCTGTCATATCAGGCCTCTCTGATTTGAAATCAATGGTAGAGGAAGCAGAGAAGAAAAATTTCCCAGAAAATGACTTGTTGAAACAGCTGAAGGAAGCTATTTTAGAGGCAGAAAAGTGTGCCTCTGTTGCCCAGCAACTACTAAATAATAAAAGACAAACCAGGTACGTAACATTGCATATTTTACTTGCCTATTAAGGGATGAGCAGTTCTGAGTGGAAATTGTTTTCACTTTCCAACTCATTTTATTGCTTACGTATTGCCCACTGTGTCCGTACTCTTGTCCTTCCAAGGACATATGTACTCTGGGCCAAATGCGTTATGCTTTTTATAGAAATGTGGTATGTTAATTATCGAAAGCACCTCTGCTTTGCTTTTCATTTTGTTCATAGACATCTGAATTGCATGACCAATTGACTGCCAGTTTTTGCACTGCATTTCTAAGTAAGGAATTGGTATGAGAACACGCAATTGATTTCTTTAAGAAACGTATTATCCCATTGAAAATTGATTCAGCTTAAATTTGAGATACAGGAGCACTGTACCTTAAGAGAGCAATTAATTGTTGATGGATATTTATCTGTGAGCATGTTGTAATATTTCCTAGCATTTAACCTCTGCTAACTACCAGATGCTAAAGTCTTAAAATAGCAAAACGTTTTGCATCTGAAATATAAGTAGCCATGATAAATAACAGCACCTTAATCAAGTCAAATTTTAACAGTATCAGAGCTGACTCTTAACCCCCATACACATTAGCGAGTTTTGAGAAGATTTGTAGCTCAAGTTAAGGTTCTAGGTGTAGGTTTGCTCACTGAGCTAGAAGGTTCGTTTTCAGAAGTTTTGTCACTACACTAGGTAACATCTTCAGTGAGCCTCTGGATGAAACACTGATGGTGTAGCCCACTTTCTGTTTATATGTTTGGTTTTACTTGGGTTGGTGACATCATTTCTTGTGGTAACGTCATTTCCTGTTCTTTTTCTCCGGGGGTCGTAAATGGGATCCAAGTCAATATATTTCTTGATCGAGTTCCGGTTGGAATGCCATGCTTCTAGGAATTCTAGTGCGCATCTCTGTTTGGCTTGTTCTAGGATGGATGTGGTGGCCCAGTCGAAATGGTGTCCTTCCTCATCTGTATGTAAGGATAAGAGTGAGAGTGGGTTATGTCTTTTGGTGGCTAATTTGATATTCATGTATCCTGGTGGCTAGTTTTCTGCCTCTTTGTTCAAAGTGTGTTTGTTCCAGTTCTTGCAAGGTATTTTTGTAAATGACATTAGTTTTGCTTGTTGTCTGTATAGCATCTTTCAAGTTCACAAGCTGCTGTTTTAGTGTGTTGATGGGTTTGTGGGCTACCATGATGCCAACGGGTCTGAGTACTACTGAGTCTGAGACCCCTTGGCATCATGGTAGCCCACAAACTCACCAACACGCTATAAAACATGAACATTAACTAGCCACAAAAAGACATAACCCACTCTCACTAGTATTCTTACATACCTTATTCTTTCTGCTCCCAATGTCTTCTGCAAAGCCTCTAGTCGAAGATGATGATTTTAGATGACTTCAAATGTCACTCTGACTATAGTAGCCCTCATGACAGCCATCTCTGCTCTGGGGAAAAGTCTCTGGTTATCTATTCTATTTATGCCTCTCATCACCTTGTACACCTCTATCAAGTCCCCTTCCCTTCCCTTCCCTTCCCTTCCCCTCCCCTCCCCTCCCCCCGAGAACCTTGCTTTATGCCCCAGGCTTCCAATAGCAGTTAGTTCACATCTTTGGCAGGGGTGGAATGGAGGTGGGCGGGGGGTGGTCAGGAAATGTTCTGAAGGAGTGGTATGAAAGCTTTCAAATGTATGCAGTTATCAGGAGCAAACATATTGCAACATGATACTTATTGTCAGGTCTGATTTTTTAATGCTGTACCTTTAGTAGAAAAACATTACTTTTGACAAGATCATTACCTTATAATTTATTGCTCTGAAGAAATCATGTAGTCTTAAAAAGATCATACTTCCCTCAGATAAAATTACTGTCATTATTGTTCCTTAAGCTAAACTATTCAAAATGTATTATTTGTGTAGTAGTGGGAGGTTGGATGTTACGATGGTTATGATGTTTCAGATATCGTTCTGGTGGTGGGAAGTCCCAAAACCGACTGACTGTTGCAGAGCTTCAAGCATTTGTCAAACAACTCTATGCTCTACCTTGCATCATTGACCAGGCACCCTTACTGAAGGTGTGTGTAATTTCTGGAGTTCTTGAATTATTAATTGGAAAAAAAACAAAAGTTCATATTTTGTCCCTATGATGGTTTACGTAACTTTTAAATATTAAATCACTGACTATGCAACTATATTGGAAGTTCTGTTTTTTAAGAAAACCTTTTTATGTTATGATTTTATTAAATGAAGTAGCACAAATGTTATGCATCTCTCTGCACAGGACCTTTTAAATTCTGTAGAAGATTTTCAGCAGCGCTCTGAGAAGGCCGTCTCTGATGAAAGACCCAATACTTCTGAACTACAGCAACTGATGGATCTCAGTTTTGGATTTGACATAGAATTACCACAGCTTCAGCATCTGCGAGAACATTTAGAACAAGCAAAGTGGCTAGATGAAGTGCAGCTGGCTTATGCTACATCTGATTCATTCAGTTTGGATGAAATGAGGCAACTGATTGATTCTGGTGTAGGTTTGATGCCACATCAAGCTGTAGAGAAGGCCATGGCTCAGCTGCAGGAACTCCTGACGGTCTCTGAACAGCTGGAGGAGAAAGCTCACAATCTGCTGAAGACCAGGTCAGTGGGTATTACTGCATCATAATTAGTGCATGCACCTTTTATGTGTGCAAAGTCCCCTAGATTAAGCAAATGCCTCCATCTTGTGAAGAAGAAAAAGATTGACGATTTGTAGTGAAGTTAGTGTAACAAAGTTCGCTGATTGAGTATTTGTGAACTACGTTGCTTGCAAAATTGTATTTTACAAACATCTCTTGTATTTTAAACTAATTTCTAGAATGCATTTGTCTAAGTCTTCAGAACAAAGAATTATTCAGTTGCTAACTGTCCAGTGACAGATATGCTTCAACATATTTGAAAGCCTATAAATAAACCAGTAATCTGATTTAACACCAATCTTTTTGTGATTGTTGGCTGCAAAATGAGATTAGTTACTGAAGTCGATTAACCCAGTTTCAGTGTATTTACAACTGCTATTTGCTGGTTCATTTGTCAAGACATTGTCCTGAGAAATCAGAGTCAGCAAGCCTGGCTCAATGTAACGAGGCATGGTTGTTAACTGAAAACAAAGAATTCTGGAAATCATAGCTAGTCAGGCAGCATCCATGGAGAGTGATCAAGCTAATATTTCAAGTCTAAATGACTGTTCTTCAGCTGTGATGAAGAGTTGTCTAGACTCAAAATATTAGCTTGCTCTCTCTTGACAGATGCTGTCAGACCCTCCTAATTTCCAGCAATTTTTATTTTCAGAATGTTCAACATCTGCAGTAATTTGCTCCTACATGACTGTTAACTGGTCTACTCAGGTTCAAAAAAGCAGAATTATTTATGTACCAAGTTCTGTGTAATTGTCTGACAGTGTAAAAGTATATCATACTGTTGTGCCACAATTTATTGGTATTTGAGCCCTGCTATTTCTGAAGTCATCACAAAAGATAAATACTGTATACAGTACAAAGTATGCAAAATTCCACAATTTACCTATCTTTTAGACACCGATTTCTGTACATAATTGTTTGCTTTCACTAAAACCTATTTATGAGCCATTGATTTCTAGCATGGGGATCGAACGGTGGCTGTGCTCAGCACTGTCTCCACACATCAACAGGGATGCAGGTTTGATTCCACCCTTGTGTGACTGTGTGGAGTTTGCATGTTCTCCCCATGTCTGTGGGTTTTCTCTGGATGCTTTGGTTTCCTCCCGCAATCCAAAGATGTACAGATTAAGCAGATTGACTGTGCTAAATTGCCCATAGAGTCCAGGGACTTATAGTTTAGATGGTTTAGCAGTGGGAAATGAAATATTAAAGGGATATGGTTGGGAGTTTATGTCTGGGTAAGATGCTGTTGGAGGGTTGGTGTGGACTCTGAGCTGAATAGCCTGGCTTCAAACTGAAGTGATTCCATGATCTGTAACTCTCCGAATTAAAGCTCTTGCCCCATATAAAATTCCTGTAAACATACAGACTCTCAAATGGTGTCAATAACAGAGGGAAAGTCTAGGGAGATAGCTTAGTGAACCCCATGGGCAGGGTTCACTGAACTGTTTGTCAGGACTTGCTGTTCCTTGATCCTCCCGTCATGTATTTGTAGTTGTTTACAGAGACACAGAACAGCTGGTTCTCATTTATGAAGTTTGAATTCTTGATTATTTATGTGTACCAAGTTCTGTCGCCATGTAAAAGAAAATCATACAGTTGTGCCACAATTTGAGGAAAATAAATTGACATTCTCTCCAGCTGTGGGAATTTCTTTTCTATACAGAAGAGACAGTTCTTTCCTTTCAGGGGATCTGGCCTCTGGCATCTATTAAACTGTTCAGCTACCTAGGGATCAAAGACATGGTTGTTGTCCAACAACCCACCATTGGCCAGAACAATCAACTATTTTTTTGCTGACAGAATGTCAATTTGTGCACACTGCTCGGTCATCTGTGACTGTATCTGCACCTCCATCATGGATGATGTATTGCCTCCCCAGTGCTAGGGTTCAGGATGTCATTAAGCAACTGCAAGGCATCCTTTTTCAACGAGCAGATTAACCAGAAATTGTGGTCCACATTTATACCATTGACAGGAAAAGAAGAGGGATGTAGTGCTAAAGGCAAATTTCATGGAGTCAGGAGCAGCTGTTTAAAACCTCCAACACATGCATTTACCTTCAATGAGAACTTGATTAGAGTGCAGGACATGGCTGTGAAAATGATGGATAGAAATGGTAAGATTAGGGAACCATGGATGACAGGTGAATTGTGAGTCAAGATTAGAGTAGTTCTGGAAAAGCACAGCAGGTCAGGCAGCATCCAAGGTGCAGGAAAATTGACGTTTCGGGCCACAAAGCCTTTCAATAATCCTCCATTCCTGATGACTAACCTTGACTCTAATCTCCAGCATCCATAGTACCCACTTGCTATCCACCCTGTCTATACCTCATGCTTTTGAAGACCTCAGTCAGGTCCACCCTCGATCTCCATCTTTCTAATGAAAATAATCCCAATCTACTCTCTCCCTTCATAGCTAGCACGTTCCATACTGTGCAATATCCTGGTGAACCTCTTCTATACCCTCTCCAAAGCATCCACATCCTTTTGGTAATGTGGCGACTAGAAACATATGCAGTATTCCAAATGTGGTCACTTTTGCCTAAGTGAAATTGTGAGACTAGCCAAGAGGAAAAAGAAGTATACATTAGGTCTAGGCAACTGAAAACAGACAAAGCTTTAGGAAAATCTGAAATGTGGAATTAAGAGGGCTAAAAAGGGTAATGAAATGTCTTGAGCAAACAGGATTAAGAAACATTCTGGAGCCTTTTATTCATATATAAGGAGCAAGAGGGTAATTAGAGAAAGGGTTGGTCCACTCAATGACAAAGGAGGAGTCAGAAAATGGGTGAGATTCTTGAGTACTTTGCATTGGTATTCACTGAGGAGAGGGACATAGATGTTGAGGCTATGGATAGATGTTTGATTACTCTAGGTTAAGTTGGCATAAGGAGGGAAGAAGTGTTGGGTATTCTAAAAGGCATTAAGATGGGCAAGTCCCCAGGTCCAGAGGGAAGAGTAAGAGAGGAAATAGCTGAATCCTTAACAGGTATCTTTGTAGCATCCTTGAACACGGGTGAGATCTCTGAGGACTGGAGAAATGCTAACATTGTCCCCTTGTTTAAGAAGGGTCGCAAGGATATCAAGATAATAGTAGACCGGTGAGCCTGATGTCAGTGATCAGAAAGCTGTTGGGCAAGATATGGAGGGATAGGATCTAATCCAGTTTGGAAGAAAATGGGCTTATCAGCGATAGGCAACATGGTTTTATGCAGGGAAAGTCATGTCTTACCAACTTAATAGAATTCTTTGAGGGAAGGGCTGTAGATGTAGATGGACTTCAGTAAGACCTTTTGATAAGGTTCCATAATGGTATGCTGAAAGAGAAAGTGAAGTCTCTTGGGGTCCAGCGTGTACTAGCTAGGTGGATAGAGAATTGGCTGAGCAATAGGAGACAGTAGTGATGGGAAGGAGTTTCTGAAAATGGAGAATTGTGACCAGTGATGTTCCGCAGGGATCCATGTAGGGACCACTGCTTGCAATATACATAAAAGATCTGGAGGAAGATTTAAGTGGTCTGATTAGCAAGTTTGCAAATGATGTTAAGTTTGGTGGAAGAGCAGATAGTGAAGGGGACTGTCAAAGAATGCAGCAGCATATAGATGGATTGGAGAGTTGGGCAAAGAACTGGCAGATGGAGTTCAATCCGGACAAATGCAAGGTGATGCATTTTGAAAGATCCAATTCAAAAGCGAATTTGCAAGTGGAAATAGTAAATGGAAAAGCCCTGGGGAAAATTGATGTACAGAGAGATGTGGGTGTTCAGGTCCATTGTACCCTGAAGGTGGCAATGTAGGTCAATAGAGTGGTCAAGAAGGCATACGGCATGCTATCCTTCATTGGACAAGGAATTGAGTACAAGAGTTGGTAGATCGAGTTACAGTTGTATGGGACTTCGGTTTGGCCACATTTGGAATACTACATATGGTTCTAGTCACCACATTACCAAAAGGACGTGGATGCTTTGAAGAGGGTACTGAGGAGGTTCACCAGGATGTTGCGCAGTATGGAAGGTGCTAGCTATGAAGGGAGATTGAGTAGGTTAGGATTATTTTCATTAGAAAGATGGAGGTTGAGGGTGGACCTGACTGAGGTCTTCAAGATCATGAGGTATAGACATGGTGGATAGCGAGAAGCCCCCCCACCTGGAATGGGGGACTCTAGTTACTAGAGATCATGAGTTCAAGGTGAGAGGGGAAAAGTTTCAGGGAGATGTGATTGTTAAGTTCTTTATGCAGAGGGTGGTGGGTGTCTGGAATGTATTGCCAATGGAGGTGGTAGAGGCGGGGGTATGATAGCGTCATTTAAGATGTACCTAGACAGATACATGAATGAGCAGGGAGCAGAGAGTTACAGATCCTTAAAAAATAGGCAACAGGTTTAGAAAGAAGGTTTTTGTCAGCGGGGGCTTGGAGGGCTGAAGGACCTGTTTCTGTGATGTAATTTTCTTTTCCTCTTTGTTCTAAAAAGCAGATCAGTAATCTCAGTACTACTCCGTGTTATGTGTTAGTGAGCATAAGAACAGGAAGATTGATTGAATGAATGAATACTTGGCTGGAGAAGTGGTGGAGGAGTGAGGCCAACAGATTTGAGGAATTGGGACTGTTCAGGGCAGAATGGAGTTAATGGGATTGGAACTAATACCCTCTTGGGAGATTTGGTAGTACTGTTAGGTTGTCTATCAATTTCATAGGAACCGGAGGGGTAATCCAAATTGGAACAAAGTGATATAAGACCAGAGAGCAAAACTGATCATTGAGGGTAATTTGAAAGCAGAATGTTGTCAAAAAGGCAAAGTTGAGGAGCACTTTACCTGAATGTAAAAGCGCTTGTAACAAGCTAGATATTTTAAAGGCATAAATATGGTTATATGATATGGGTGTGATTTAAATTGCAATACAGAAACATGGCTGCATGGTGACCAGGTGCTGAAAGGCCTACTCTTGCTCCTATTTCTTATGTTCTTATCTACATTTACCACGTATAAAAGCTGCAGCTTGTGTCTACATTGCTGCTTTTGCTAAGGATCTTAAATCTGTGCCTTTGTTCTAAATGCTTTAATGGGAGCAATATCCTGTTTACTGTATCCAAACCCCTTATGATTTTGAATACTTCTGTCAAATGTCCTCTCAACCTTTCTTTCAAGGAGAACAGTCAATCTCAGGTTGTTCAATCTTTCAAGGTAATTGAAGTTCTTTATTCTTGGGATCATTCTTTTCTGCAATGTCTATAATCTGTGCACATCTTTCCTGAAGTTTGGCTCTCAAAATTGGAAGCAGGACATGAGTTGAAAGCGAATCAGTATTTTAAACAAGCTTCACATGACTTGCTGTGTTTGCCTCAATTAATAAATTCTATTAATTGCAGCTCTATTATCTGGTCTAACAACTTGCCCTCCCTGCTTAAGTGCTTCATCCAGAACTTAGGCTCATATCCTTGAGGGTCAGAGGTTTGAATCTCACCATTGCCGTTGGTGAAATTTGAATCCAATAAATGACCACGTAACCACTGTTGTTGATGTTTAAAAATCTATCTGTTTCACTTGTCTCCTTTTAAGGAAGGACATCTATCATCCTTACCTGGTTTGCCTTCCAAATCCACAAGAATGTGGTTGACTTTTAACTGCCCTCTGAACAATTCGGGGTGTGTAATCATTCCTTGGCAGCAAAGGCCATATATCACTATTTAGTTTTTTTTTTAGAAAATCAGTCTTTATCACCAAGATATGCACAGCATTTTGTTCCTTCGTAAAGAGAGATTGAATGTATACTTATGTCAACTATGTCCCTTGCCCTACATGCTAAATCCCTATTTTGGCCATCCTTCTCCTTCTACTACACTCTTTACAAATAGTGTTTATATTATCCCATTTCATACTTTTTGTAACTTTTTTTTAAACTTCCCCTCTGAACATTGTGTATTCAGCCTAATTTTCTATCTACCTGATGATTGCCGTAAGAATTTTTTCTTCTTCTTAATCACTGTCTTTGTCTTTGATTATGCTTGGGGACTGTAGATTTGTTTTCTCTTCTACTTTTATCATATTTCCACATCAAAATCTGTGCCAATAACTCACCTACTTGCTACATCCCGTGCATTCACAAACAAGCAGTTACTGTAACGTAAACTGTATTTTTTCTGTAGTTCTAAACCACTTTATAAATTACTATTTCTTCTTAATCTTCTGCTACCTAATGTGGATGTCTTCGCTTCTCTCATACTGCCTAATATTCTATCGTTGTGCAGCATATTTCACCTTTACTGCTGTTGCTGGTGAATTATAGCTGTGTCAATTTAGTTGAAACTTTCTCAAATCACTCATTGAGACCCATCCTTCAGAGATACAAGAATTAAGTGTGCCTTTTCAGCATGAATCCGGAAGAAGGGCTTTGGGCTCCTTGAGTATTGAGGCCAGGTCTGAGGCAGTAAGAACCTATTCAAAAGGTAAGACACTCTTTTCCTCCCACCCCTGAAGACCTGATTATAGGGACCTGATGCTTGCCTTTTTTCTTTGCTGTACACATTTGGTACCAATGGAATGTTTGGCTCATGTTTCCACTACAGAGTTTCCTGTGCTCGGTTTGCCTTTATTCCTTGTAGAGTTGAGGCAACATGCTGCAATCTGATTACAGATATACCAATTTGTCCGAGGAGAAAGTGAGGTCTGCAGATGCTGGAGTATCAGAGCTGAAAATGTGTTGCTGGAAAAGCGCAGCAGGTCAGGCAGCATCCAAGGAACAGGAAATTCGATGTTTCGGGCATAAGCCCTTCATCAGGAAGGGCTTATGCCCGAAACGTCGAATTTCCTGTTCCTTGGATGCTGCCTGACCTGCTGCGCTTTTCCAGCAACACATTTTCATACCTATTTGTCCACCTGAATCTGGAATCTACTACTGCAACTATATTTCTTCACTTTGATGTAACCACCTAAGCTATCAACTTGGCCATTGCCTGTGTGCTTGACTACAACTTTTCATGGTACAACACTTCCAGCAGCCTCCACTAGTTGACTCTGACTCTGTTGAAGCATTGCATATGTCCTGAAGACTGTCATACTTATTGCCTCTTTGAATTATTTTTGATGGCCACCCATCTATTATCCTGAGCTCTTCTAGGTAGTGAGCAGACCACTCTGCGAGCATACAAGCCAAGAAACAGTCATTCTACCTAAGCTCTGCAGTGAGGCTATTTTGCCTCTAAGTCCTGGAAATCACAGGCTTGAGCAGAAGCACTTGGTGAAATGTTAAATGTAGTCACTGAGATGCGTAACATATCCAGAAGTTTCCAAATGATGCAGGAATTGCAAGCAACAAGTCACAGATACCATCTATGACACAAGGATTTTCTCTTAACATCTAGCTCGTGCCCTATTTGAATTATTAATGTAATATAATTAGACCTGCTGAGTTTAACCTCCATTAATTCGCTTGCTACTATATAAACACAATGTAAAATCTTAATTTTCTAACTCCTACCTTGAAAAGAATGTCCCAAGTTTTGACAGAAAAGAGGAAAATACTCTCCAACCAAACACTTAGTTTCCTGTTATGTCTCTGATTTTCTTTATAGGTCTTCTTACTGGTCTTGCAGGGTTCTTTTAATCAAAGTGTTACCAGGAATCCCAGGATTTTGACTTGGCACTGAATCAGTAACAATGGCATATGCTCATTGTCAGGATGGGAATTCCACGATATTAATGTTATTCTTAGTGGTAAAGGTCACTGGGGTAGGTGTTACTGTGAAAGCAAGCTTAGTTGTTGCAATGTATCCTGTACAGAGTATACATTACAGCTAGTGTGCCATTTATAGAAAGTGTAAAGTCCAAATCTCTTTTTTTTTCTGTATTTTTTGATTGTGGAATGGAAAAAGAACTTTTTAAAAAGCAAGGATTGCTGAAGGATGACAGCAGTTTTTAAATGCAAGTAACCTGAACTCATTGTAAGCAGTCTCTACGCAGCTCCTGGTTCAAGCAGTAGTTGAAGTGTAGTTTACAGATGATCTGGAGCAGAAGGATGTGTGCAAATAGATATTCAGCCAGGAACAAGCAGCTAATTGGTCTTTGGATTAGTGACCAGTTATCAATGACTAAGGCCTTTTGGCTGCCAACAACTGTGATTGATTCTTGGGTCTTGAACAAGATGGGAGGAAGTCTTCAGACCTCCCCTAGCTCAGGAGCTCTGTTTTCTGCAGTAATAACTACTTCACGCCTGAAGACCAATTAATTTTTCATTCAGTTGCTGTAAAATAACTTTTCATTATTAAAAATGTTAATATTTTAAATGTAAACCAACTACCCTCTATCCTCTACAAACCAGTAGAAGCAAAACTGAGATACAGCTTTCTGATTTGCAAAAAGACCATCTCAGCAGATCCATTTGAGCAGAGACTACTGAAATGCTTTCCTGTTGTTTTTTTCTTTCACCCATAACATCCATGTATTTTTCCCAATGTTTCTGTATAAGAGAAAATTTATAATAGGTTAGAGTTTTATTTAGTGGAGTTATATACTGATGGTTGATAATTGATTACCTGTAGCTGTAAATTATTTACTTATAATAAACAGCAATTTCTGTCAAGAATAGAAACCTAATCCATGTTTGCTGTCAATTTGGGTCTAATAATGGAATGTACTTTTAAATGTCTTTAGCATTTGTAACAACTGAGAATAGTGAGGCTTGACCTCCTTCCTTCTTCTCCAATAAGCTGTAACAAAACCTAAATGCAGAGGAAGCTTTTTAAATGTAGGTGCCATATTTGGTTTGATTTGATGTGTCATGGCACTAGATCAAAGATTGGCAAAGAAAACTGATTAACTCATTGTACTCCCTCAGCTGGTGAATCAGTGCTCCTTCATGTCAACATCATTTGGACGAAGCACTGATGGTGGCAAGGGTGCAGAATGTATTCTAGATGGGGACTTCAATGTCCATCACCAAGAGTAGCAGCTAGTCAAGTCCTGAAGGACATAGCTGCTGGACTGGGTCTTCGGTAGATCGTGAGGAAGCCAACGAGTGCAAAATGTACTGGACTTCATCGTCACCAACCTTTTGTGCTGCAGATGAAATTGCTAAATGTGATAGATTTCAATCAGATCTAACAACTCAACAATGGACATCCATGGCAATTATGAGCATTCTATTAACTATTGTATTCACAAATTGTATTATGGGAATTTGCAACCTCCTGGCATCACTGATTTTCCACTCTACCATTGCCTTCAAGCTAGGAGATAACTCTGGTCCACTGAAGAGTCTAGACAAATATGTCTGGAGCAGCAATCATTCATATTTTGTAAAGTTATCATCCTGGTGAAGCTATAACACAGGACCACTTGCAACTTCAGTGCCAAACTGCAGAAGTAGCAAATGATATACAGGACTAAGTAATTCTTAACCAGCAGATCGGCTATAAGGTCTGCAGTCCTGCTACATCTGGCCATGAACGCACTGGTCATTTGAACAACTCACTTGGAGGAAGAGGTATTCCTAAATGATGGAGAAGCCCAAGATATCGTTTTTAAAAAAAATATGGCAATACCAAGTTAAATTAATTATCTATTTCCTCTGGGGATCACCAGCTTCTGGGATAGCATTAATACTGGTGCATCACAGTGCCAGACACTCTGGTTTGATTCCATTGTTGGGTGTTCCAATCACCCATTGGCTGCATGAGTTTCTGTGGGATGCTCCATTTTCCTTCCACGTTCCAAAGATATGTAGGTTAGGTAGATTGGCCATGCTATATTTCCTTAGTGTCCAGAGATGTACAGGCTAGATGAAGTAACTAAGGTGAATGTAGGAATGTGAGGTATGTAGGTGGGATGCTTTTCAGGGGGTCAGTGCAGACTCGATGGGCCGCATAGCCCCTCTCTGCACTTTAGGGATTCTGTTTCTATGATCATGGCTGCCAGCCTTCAGCTATTTTCATTCACTGCACATGATATCAAGAAATAGTTGAAGACACTGGATACTACAAACGCAATAAGCCATGACGAAATACTAGTATTAAGATTGAAGATCTACGCGCTCATACTCATTGTGCTCCTAGTCAATCTGTTCCAATGTAACTACAATATTAGTAATCACCCGCTGATATGGAAAATTACCCAGGTAGCTCCTGTTAACAAAAAGCGGTACAAATCCTATTGTCCCGTTCTCGATCAGAACAACAGTGCTGTCAAGGAATGCTTGCTTACTAGTAACCCGCTCACTTTGCAGAATGCCAAGGCACCTCAGCTTCTGACCTCATTACAGTCTTGATTCAAATGTGGAAAAAGTGCTAACTCCAAAGATGAGAGACAGTCAAATGCTGCCTTGATAAGTGTGGCATCAAAGAATCCATGCAAAACTTGAGTCATGGAAACCAAAACATTCTCTGGTTCAGGATATACATTGCACATAAGCAAATGGTTGTGGCTGTCTGACAGCAACTATTTCAGCTCCAGGTCATGTTTGGAGCAGATCCTCCGTGTATCTGCTCCATTTCTAAACAGCTTCATCAATGACATTGTTTCCATTATAATTCAGAACTAATGTTTGCTGATGGTTGCACAATGTTTGGCACCATTTGTACTTCCTCAAATACTGAAGTAGTCCATGTCCTAATCCAGACATAGGCCAAGTGGCAAATAACATTCATGCCACACAAGTGCCAGGCACTGACCATCTCCAACAAGAGAGAAACTAAGTCATTGCCCCATGATGTTCAGTTGTATTACCATTATTGAATCCCCCATTACCATTGACCAGAAACTGAGCTGGACAAACTCTTGTAGCCGGTGTCAAGAGAGTGGTGCTGGAAAAGCACAGCAGGCAGGCAGCATCCGAGGAGCAGGAGAATCGACATTTTGATGTAAGCCCTTCATCAAACTCTTGTAGCCAGTGATTATATGCCAAGTCAGAGGTTAGGAATCCTGCAGCAAGTAATTCATTTCCTGAATTGTTAAAGTCTATCCAGCATCTTAAAGGCATGAGTCAGTGTAATGGAATAAGATTAAAACACATGAGCAAATGTAGACCATTTAGCCTGTCAATCATGGCTGATTTTATTACTCTCAATTCCACTTTTGTATTTTATACTGATTAAAGATTTTAAAAAGACCAATGGAGACATGAATTATATACTGCTAAAAATTACTTTTGACTTTGGTTGTTTAAAATGGCTGCTATTGTTCACAAGATTTACCAGCTTCCTTGGGCTTTTTAGCCATTTCTAACAGTGGAATTTTAGAATGATATGGTCAGTTACAGCACCCATATACAATTGTTTACTTGTATGCATGCTTAAAAAAAAGTGTAGAACCATTCTCCTACCCTATTATTCTACATGTACCCCTGACTAATGCACCTAACCTATACCTCCCTGAACACTATGGGCAATTTAGTGTGTTCAATTCATTTAACCTGCGCATCTTTGGACTGTGGGCGGAAATTGGAGCATCCAGAGGAAAGCCACACAGTCACTGGGAGAATGTGCAAACTCCACACAGCCATCAGAGGTTTGAATCAAACCTGGGTGCCTGGCATTGAGAGGCTGTAGTGCTAACCACTGAGCCACCATGCCACCCTATTACTTAAATACAATTATTTAAAACAATTGCATTTTGGAATTTAATTGCCAGGGCTATTTGGGTAAAAGGTAGTTTTCATAATTCAACTGGACCATAAAACTGCCGACTCATTTGCGTTGTGACCCTCTGGTTAAACCAGAGTCCTTTTAAGGTTACCTCAATGTGAGAATTGAACCCCCTAAAATGTTGGTTCACTCTGCATTGCAAACCAGCCATCGAGCCAACATATCTGCTTTGTCAAGCCTCAAGGTGTTGTCTATTTCAACTGATCAAACAGGCTATCTTTTGCCCTTCTAAACTCTACTGTACTTGCTCTTTGGTTGGCCCCAATTTCGAGCAGTTCTAAGAAACTATGCTGAAAACATATGGACTCTGCATGAGTGCTATCTTTTCCCATTTGTTTTTGAAAGTTGCTATGGCTTTCTGACAAGCCCTCATTACTTTATTCCTTTTATTTCCCACCCTAGCAGTTGGTTACTGTTATGGCGCCTATACATAACTTCCATAAGTGACCTGTTTCTACCTTTGTTTCTCATTTCTGCCACAACTATTTCCGCATTTTGGTTTTCTGAACAAAGATTGTGCTAATAATGTCATTATCTAATGTGTCCTCCACTTCACCATTTCCTGGTTTCACGTGCTTCCTAAGTGTCCTGTATCACTCTATGTAAATGTGCAGACACATTTCCACGGTGACTACCAGATTATTATTGCTCTGTATTTGTCTGTATTTTTTCAAATGTCTAGTTTTCGCCCTTTTATTCTTCTTGTAACCTCTAGCCTTATTTGTTGACTTATTCTTAGCTTTGAAAGCTCTCTATCTCTTCCTGTCATAGTATCACTTCCTGATTATTGATTGTGTTCTCTTGGCCTTGATTCCTCTTTGATTTACTATTTATCTTCCCAAATTTGATCCATTGCCACTACCATTCAGTGTGAAGTCCTCTCCATTCCCTTAGTTATGCAGCTTACAACAACACTGGCCCTAGCCTGGTTTAAGTAAAGATTGTCTCAACAATACAGAAGCCGTTTTCCTCTACTGCTGTCAGAGCCCCATCAACAGGAATTATGCACTTTGCACTTCGTCCTGCCTGTGTTGTTAGTATCTACATGGACCGTGATGACTGAATCCTTCCCCTTCCTCTCTAGCCTGGAATAGATGTCCTGAACACTTATACCAAACAGGCAACACAGTTGCCTGGAATTATGCACTTCACTGCAGAGAACAGTGGTGGTCCTTCTGACTATACTATTCCAGCTTGCCACTCGTTCATTTTGTCTACCTTCACTTGAATAGTTTCCTGTACCATCGTGCCATAGTCAATTACTTCTACACCTACAGTCCCCATTCTCATCCAAACCACCTAAAAGAACCTCCGACTTGTTAGATGATTGTGAATGTTGAGGGTTCTACCCACAATGTGCCCTTACCTTTCTCATTTGCAGTTATACACTCCTGTCCTTGAACACTGTCCAGATCAGAAGGTAGATCCTTATACTGTACCCTGGTACACAGTCAGATGACTTGCCCCGCAAGATGCCTTGGATCGAAACTGCTCAACTTCAAACATTTGCTGCTGATGTTTGCCTTGGGTCACAATTGTATCCAGGAAATTTCCAGCCTTAGCACACCACCTCTCCTGCCACCCTTAATTTCTTTCAATTTGTGACTTAATTTATTCAATGATATATTTATTTACTCTGTCACCAGTAGCTATTTTAAGATCTTAAAGATGTAGGAGCAGAAATAGGTCATTTGGCATATTGATTCTACTACACCAATTAATGAGATAATGGCTGATCTGATAACCCTCAACACCATTTTGACTTTTCCCTATGCTCCTTGATTCCCTTGCTGACACAAACCTCTCTGTCTTGGCCTTGGATATACATCACAACCCATTGTCTACAGTCTACATTCGTCGTCTAATGAATTCCACAGGTTCCTTACTCTCTGAGAGAACAAATTCCCCTCAATTCTTTCTTAAAATGATGACCTCTTACTCTAAGATTATGCCTGCTGGTCCTAGACTTTCCTACAAAAGGAATGTATTTATAATATATCAACTCTGCAGAAGAGGTCTTGAAACATTAATTCTGCTTTTCTCTTCATAGACGCTGCCAGACTGAATTAGCTTTATTAGCTTATTAACATACTCAAGTAAGTTTATAAGTCACCACGTACAGTGCCATCTTAGATACAAAGGTACCTAGGTATAATCCTAAGTTGCAGAATAGAGAAATGAAGGAAATAAAAGTTACGTTACAGCTTATACAGTATAACCATAAATCAGAAAAACAAGAAGCAAAGTTAAAAAGACAAGTATCATAGTCTCCCTCCAAAGACTGTCTGCAGTAGACCAGTGTAGGGGGCCTCCACGTGGTCACGCGCTGCACTGGGCCACTGCTGCTGCTTTGTGCCAGCCTCTGGTCGCCAGCATCTTTGCTCCAGACCTGTTGAGTTTCTCCAGAACACTTGTTTTTATTTTGGATCCCCAGCATTCAGTGTTTTGCATTTATTTGCTGTTTACATGTGCTCTTACAAAAAAATCCCATCTGACCCAGTTACAGGAGAATTGGTTTCAACAGACCAGCTTTTCTCCGATGCAGATTTGTGTGTTGCTGTCCTGTTGCCAGGTCAACAATGTCACTGTTGGACATCCTGAAGGAGAGAGGTGATAAGTCAGAAGTTGTGGTACCAATGGTGTAGGCAGAATGTGAGAGATTAGGTCTTTCATCAAGAATTCAGGGTGCTAGGCAGTGGATTTAAACCAGGGAATTAACAAAGGTTATGCATTGGCAAATACAGAAATGACTGGCTTGAGTTGATGCACGGTGGAGGGTTTTAGAATTTCTTCTGGGGAAGATGCAACCTATGCAAATGGGATTGTCTGTATTTGAACCAGAATGAACCAACATTCTTCTGGGTGGGTTTGCCAGTGCTGTTAGGAGACATTTAAACTAGTTTGGCAGGGGAGGATGCACAACCTAGGTTCAATAGGGACACTGCATACTATCTTAAAGGAACCCATACAGAGGGAGTTCAGCTATCTTGAGTTCAAGGACGAAAGGGATGCTGGATGGCTTCTACTTTAATGCTAGGAGTATTATAAGTAAGACAGATGAGTTAAGGATGTGGATTGACAAGTGGAGTTGTGATACTAGGCAGGAGCAGGAATGGCAACTTAACATTCTGGGGTATAAGATAGTCAGGTGAGTGGAGAGGGTTTAAAGGAGGAGGTGTTGCATTATTAATTAGTCAGTTGCTGATGTTTTGGAAGGTCTTCAAATGAGGCTTTGTGGCAAGAGCTAAGGAATAAAAGAAGGGGTAGCCACATTGCTGGAAGTATATTATTAATCCCCATATAGTGAGCAGGCAATAGAGATGGTGATATGTGTACCAGCCTCTGAAGTAAGCAAAAATAATATGTTAATTAGAAATGGGGTTTCATCTCTTCCCCCACCCCTCGATATTAATTGGATAGTCATCATGTTAAAGGTGTAGAGATAGGCAGATTTTCTTAATGTATTCAGAAGACTTTTTTGCATTGACACATAGATAATAGGTTTGTGGATGACACAAAAATTGACTGAGAATTTAATAGTGAGGAAGATGTTCTTGGATTGCAGGGAGGTATGGATGGATCCATCAGGTGGATACATCAATTGCAGTCGGAGTTTAATTCTGATAAAGGAGAGTTGATGAACAATGGAAGATTTAGCAAAACTAGTACTCACTGAATGGCAGGACACTAGGAAACTCAGAGGGATCTTGAGGTGCTTGTTCACAAATTCCTGAAGGAGGCAGGATGGGATAATAGGATGGTTTTGGCATATGGAACACTTGCCTTTATCAGGTAAGGCATGAATTTTTTTTTAGAGCCCCTACAGTGTTGAAACAAGCTCTTCCGCCCAACAAGTCCACACTGAGCTTCCGAAGAGTAATGCACCCAGACCCATTTCTCCCTCCCCTATAATACACCTAACACTCTCATCCCTGAACGCTGTGCGCATTTTAGCACAGCCAGTTCACCTAACCTGCACATGTTTGGATTGTGGGAGAACCTAGACAAACCCCACACAGACATTGAAAGAATATGCCAACTCCATGCAGATAGCTGCTTAAGGCTGGAATAGAACCAGGGTCCCTGGCGCTGTGAGGCCGCAATGTTAATCATTGAGCCACCGGGCTGCTCCACAATTATGAGGTTATTTTGGAACTGCACAAAACTTTAGTTAGACCACAGCTGGAATACTGTGTGCACTCCTGGTTGCTCACTATAGGAAGAATGTGACTGTGATTGTACTGGAGGAGGTACAGAGGAGGTTCACAGGGATGGTGCTCGGAATAGAATATTTTAGCTATGAAGAGAGTTGGATAAGCTTGGGTTACTTTCTTTTGAGCAGAGAAGTCTGAGGGGGAGATCTGATTCAGATGTATACGTTTCAGGGCTTGAACAGTTGGATATAAACAGCTGTTCCACTTAGTTGAAAGGTTGGCCATTTTAAAAAGGGCAAGAGGTTTAGATTGAGGAAGCAAATGTCACCTCTGGGCTGGTGAGATCTGGAATATATTGTCTGGAGGTTAGTAGAGGCAGGAAGTCTCAAACCTTTAAGTAGTACCTGGATGCACACTTGAAATGTCGTCCTATTTGAAGCTATGAGCCAGGTTCTGTGGGATTAGTTTAAATAGTTAATTTTGTTTTTGGTACAGACTTGATGGGCTGAAGGATCATTTTTGTACTGTGTGATTCTTTAACTGCTTTATTAGTTTATTACACTCAGCTGCTGCTCTTGTTTGTTATCTTATTAAAACCCTGCTTAAAGATCTGATGTAGGTTTGCCCGCTGAGCTGGAAAGTTCATTTTCAGGTATTTTGTCACCATACTAGGTAACATCATCAGTGAGCCTTCAGATGAAGCACTACTGATGTTTTCTGCTTTCTATTTAAATGTTTGGGTTTCTTTGGTTTGGTGATGTCATTTCCTGTTCTTTTTCTCAGGGGGTGGTAAATGCGATCCAAGTCAATGTGTTTCTTGATAGAGTTCTAGTTGGAATAGCATACTTCTAGGAATTCTCGTGCATGTCTATTTGGCTTTTCCTAGAATGGATGTGTTGGCCCAGTCGAAGTGATGTCCTTCCTTACCTGTATGCAAGGACATTAGTGAGAGAGGGTCATGTCTTTATATGGCTAATTGATGTTCATGTATCCTGGTGGCTAGTTTTCTGCCTGTTTGTCCAATATAGTGATGGTACAGTTTTTGCATGGCATATTGTGAATTACATTTAGTTTTACTTGTCTATATAGAGTCTTTCAAGTTCATTAGCTGCTGTTTTAGTGTGTTGGTGGGTTTGTGGGCTACCATGATGCCAATGGGTCTGAGTAGTCTGGCAGTCATTTCTGAGATGCCTTTGATGTAGGGGAGAGTGGCGAGGGTTTCTGGGTGCATTTTGTCTGCTGGTTTGGGTTTGTTGCTTCTCAAACTTGCCTGTTTAAGGATTTTGCAGGGAGCGCAGGCACATCATCTTTAATGTACAAATAAGGAGGAGCAGTTGGCCCTTTGAATCAATTTCTTCTCAGAGGACCGCCCTTTCGTCCCTGATATAGCTTAATGAACCTCTGCTGCACTCCCTCTATTGCAAGTTTCTCCTTTCTGTAGGGAATCCGAAACTCACCAAGGCCCAGTGTAATAGCAGGTAAGAATCTGAACTCAAATCTTCATATGATGAAGGCCAGCGATGTATTTGCCTTCTAATTGCTTGCTGTACCTTTTCTTCCCTCACTAAAATGTATAAGTTTATATTTAACCGCAATGCAATGTATCTGCCATGTGTTCACCCACACACTCAACTTGTCAAAATACTTTGAGCCTACTTGCAACCTGCTCACAATTGTTAATCCTGCCCATTTTTGTATCCAATGTTAAACTTGGAAATGTCATGCTTGGTTCCCTCATCCAACTCATTAAAATATATCATGAAAATCTGAGACATAAGCACTGATGCTTACGATTCCCAGTAATCATTGCCTGCACCAGAAAAAGACCCATTTGTTCCACAGTTTAATGGACTGTCAATCAGTTCTCAATCCATGCCAACATATTCCACCAATTTCCATGTGCTTTAATTTTGTCCACTAACAACTAAAGCGCTACTTTATCAAAAGCCCTCGGAAATTCAAAATACATCATATACATTGGTTCTCCCTTACCTATTAGTTACATCCTCAAAAAATCTCCAGTAAATTTGATAAGTATGATTTGTCTTTCATAAGTCCATGTTGGTTTCCTCCAATTCTGTTAATGCATTCCAAGTGTTCTGAAACTGCATCTTTTATAATCGACTCTAGCATCTTCCCCCACGAATGATGTTAGGCTAACTGGTCTGTAATTCTGTTATTTTTTTTCTCCCTCCCTTGTTAAGTAGATGGGTTACACTTACCAAATCCACTCTGCTCCAGAGTCTATAGAATTTTTAGAAGATAATTACTGATGCATCCAGTATTTCCAATTACACTCCCTTTAGTCGAAGATGTAGATTAGCTACCTGGGATTTGTCACACTTTAACTTCCCTAGCACTGCTAATACTGATTTCCTTTGATTTCTCCCTGTCATGAGACTTTTGTTCCCTAAAATTTCTAGGAGTTTGTTTGTGACCTTGTTTGTAAAAGCGAATTGAATAGCTTTGATTGTCACACATACTCAATGAATACAATATAGTGAAAGGTTTATATGTTGCCAATTACAGCGCTTAGATATGACAGTACTTTGGTATAGCTTCTTTTGTTACAGATTTTAGAAAATGCAGCAAAATATCAAGCATTAAGAAAAGAGTATAGTACAGCAGACCGCACTGGCACTTAGCTTCCATTCTGCACTGGGCCCTTGCTCCATATCATGCTGGTGACATGCCACACTGAGGATGCCACGTTAGACAGGGAGGTGGCCACGCCATGCTGGGAGGCCCCCACAGGAGGAGGCTAGAAGATTGCCAGGCAGCACAGGAAGCCCTGATAGGTGACGGCTCCTGTGCCAGATTGGGAGGTCATCACACCATGGCAGGCGACCCAATGAGAAGAGGCCACTGCATCAAGCTGGGGGTTGCCTTGCCAATGCTGGGAGGAGTTGTCAATGGCTGAGGATCATTGCTCCTTGCTGGAGGTTGCCAATGGAGGCTGGGAGCTGAAGGGGGCTAAAATGGAGAAGAAGGAAAAAAACCATCACTGGGAGGAAGAGAAAAAAAAGTGGATGAGCTCTGGCTGTACTGTCCTACTCTGCTACCTTGTTGACAGATATACCGAAGTATTTCAGTTCTTCTGCAATTTCTTTGTCCTCTGTTATAATTTCCATACCTACTGAGTGGCATTTTGTCTTTACCTCTCCACATATTTCTAAAAGCTTTCCTTGATCTTCCTTTGAAGCACCTTTTCCATACTTGCATGTTTACATCTGTAGAGTAGTAGAGGATTTCAATTTGGTTACCACTATCTGGAATTACCTTGGTGTGAAAGGATTAGACAGGTTTGAATTTTTAGAGTGCATGCAGGAGAGCTTTTTATACCAGTAGATATGTTGTCTTAGAGATGATCTGGAGTTTCTGATGTTGGAATAGGATGGACCAGGCTTAAAAATCACTCAACACCAGGTTATTGTCCAGCAGGTTTATTTGGAAGTACAAGTTTTCAGAGTCAATGGGGTGAATTTGTATCTTGGAAATTCCTATCTTGGAAATAGAGCCAGTCTGACTCAAGGTTGGCTCTAACCTCACACCTTTTTAATGCATTGTCTAAGCTGAGATGTCACTTTTTTAATATAAGACCTTAAAGATAACTCTGGAATGTGACATGAAAGAAGTTCTGGGAGTTACATGTGAATGAATCAAAACCTACAACCCATTCTATGTGATTAAAGACTTAGCAGCAATCTAGGTTAGTTCAATATATCGCATCAGTTGAATGGCACTTTGAATTGGAGGGGAAGGTCAATTTCAATATTATTAGATGGGATTTGGCTGCATATACTGGGAGCAGCAATTTTCAGGAAGTTTAAATTTGGTATGTGGGAATCTTTTAAAAAGTATAGTGAGAATTCAGGGTCAGTATGCTCTAAAGGTGAAGGGCAAAAGCAGCAAATTCAGGAAATTCTGGATGTCCAGGGATAGCAAGAAAGAAAAAGAAGGAAACATTTCTACAGAACATTAGAAGCAGGAGAGGTCCTTCAGGATTGCAGGGGTTGCTTAAAGAAATTAGGACGACTGAGGCGCAGAAAGGATTAAGGAAAATCCCAAAGTATTTTGAGTATACTAAGAACAAAAGGATTAGCAGGGAAAGAGTGGACGATATTAAAAGACCAAAGGAGCAATGGACGTGATGAGGTCTTAAATGAATATTTCTCATTTGTGTTCACAAAGGAACAAGATATTGTAGCCAAGGGTTTCATTTGGAATGGTGTGGTCTTAGAACATGTTAAGATGAATAAGGAGAAGGTATTAGTGGGCAAATGGGTAAGTAAATCCCCAGGGCCTGATCAGGTACATCTCAAGCTACTATGGGAGGCAAGGGAGAAGATTGCTGGCATCCTGATGGAGATATTTAATACTTTGCTAACCAGATGTGAAGTTCTGGATGACTGGAGGATAGCTAATGTCGCTCCTTTATTGAAGAAGCTCAGGGGGATGGGCCAGGTAATTACAGGCCAGTTAGTCTGTCATCAGTGGTTGAGAAATTATTGGCAAAAAACTTTGAAGGAGAGGATTAATGATTGTTTGGAAAGGCAGTAATTGATCAGAGTCCGCAGATTTGTTGGAGAGAGATCCTGACTGACTAACTTGAGTTTTTTGAAGAGGTGACAATATATTGATAAGGGTAGTTCAGTACAGTTAGTGTGATTTACATGGACTTCAGTAAGGCCTTTGATAAGGTCCCACATTAAAACTTGTCCAAAATGTAAGAGCTCATAGGATCCAAGACAACTTGGCAAGCTGGATCCAATAGGAGACAAAGGGTGGAAGACTGTTTTTGTGATTGGAAGCCTGTGAACAGTGGTAGACTAAAGGAATTGCTGTTGGGACCCATGTAGTTAGTTATGTACATAAATGAGTTGGATGTGAATGTTGACGTTAGACAGAGTAAGTCTGCAGATGACATGGAAATGGGTGGTGATGCTGATAGGAGGTTGGTCTCTGGCTAAATTTTGATATTTTGCTTTATTCATCTGTTGTCACGTTTTTTGTTACACAATACAGAGAAAAGTGATGTGTAGTGTTGCCACTGTTTGGCAAAGAATAAAGAAATAAAAGAAAAGTGTTCAACTTTACAGTCCTCATTAAGTGCTCCACTGTGTGCCTAGCGGCCAGGCATGAGTCTCTTCACCACACCGCTGGAATGAATTCACTACTCTTCGTTGCCATCCTGTCTACACTCCTCTCTCCACAATGAATCCTCACGTGGCAGTCCAATGTTGATGCCACCAGGTACTGCGACAGCCCATAAAAGGGAAGAAAAGAATAGAAACGAAAAGAAAAATAACCGAACAAATGAGCGCTTGGCTCAGAAGCCCTACTTCACTGCCCTCTTACTGGAAACTGACATTGCATCTGCCATTCACCAGCTGATCAATTTAATCTGGATAAGTGTGAGGTGATGCATTTTGATGTCTAATAAAGGAAAGATTCGCACAATGAGTGGTACATCTCTAGGGAGTACTGTGGAAGAAAGGGACCTTGCTACATACATCCATAAATTCCTGAAGGTGTCAGCACAGGTGGTGAAGAAAGTATATGGGATGCTTGCAATCATTGGCCGGGGCGTTTAATATATGAGCAGGGAAGACTTGTTGCAAATTCATAGAGCATTTGTCAGACCACAGAGGGAATATTGTATGCCTAATGGTTGCCACGCCATTCGGAAGGACGTGATTGCAATGGAGAGGGTGCAGAGGAGATTTGGCAGAATGTTGCCTGGAAGGAAAGTCTCAGTTATGATGTGAGATTGGATGTTTATGTTTTTCCGTGAGCTGAGGTGGCTAAGAGGGTATTGAATGAGGTAGACAAAACTGAGAGGCAGAGACCATGTAGATCATAAGCATCTTTTCCCCATGGCATACATGTCTTAAGAGGGCATAAGTTTAAGTGAGGAGTAAGTGGTTCAAAGGGGATCTGAGGAAAACTGTTTTCGCCCAGAGGGTGATAGAGATATGCAACATGCTGCCTAAGAGGGTGGTGGCAGTCAGTAATATTGCAACATTTAAGAAACATCTCGGTAACTACTTAAAATGCCAGTGTAGAGTAGTTTATGGATTAAGTGCAGGTAAATGGGATTATTATAGTTTGGTGTTCATTGATCGGCGTAAACTTGGTAGGCTTAAGAGCCTTTTTTTACGCTCTGACTCTATAGCGATGTAGTCTTTTGTCATTGATAATATGAATGACTCTGTGTTTAACATTTTGGAGTTGAGATGGGTAGTTATTTTCAGAGGTGATTTTTGAAGGGTGTTAAGTTGTGTTGCCAGTGTCAGGAGCATTTCAATGACTAAGAAGTGGTTGATTGGCTCAGTATAGTGTAAATGCTATTGTTATGAAGTATGCATTGGGTGGTAGAAGGGATATGATAGATAATGGAGGGGGCATGTGATGGATAAGGATTGCAACTGAGCCAATATCCCTGTAGAATGGAGATGGCCGCCTTACCGTGACTGGTTGCAACAAGCTGCCCCTGGAAGTGCTGGTCTCAATTTTACTGTATTTCCAGTCTTCCTGACCCAAAAATATAACAGATGGACTTTTCCAGGATGGGAATGAGATTGTGAATTTGGAAAATTTCCAATTCTGATGCTTGCCTTGTTGACAAAAAAAACCTAGCACGTTTAAGCATAGCGTAATGTGTTTTCAGAAGAAATTTGAATGAGTTTGGTTCTTAAAAGACAAAATTGAAAGATGATATTTCTACACTTTTGCCAATCAATTCAGCTGGAATATTTTGTTGGTAATTACAATTATCCTTTTTTGGGTTTTGGCTGAGATCAATAGGCACTGGCAGAGTTGGGTGTATTTAAATTTTGCACCTCAGAAACCCATTTCCTGTTTTAAAGTTTTGCTTGTTAGAAAAAATACAGAGAAAACCACTTATCAATTTGCAAGTAAAAGCATTCAGCCATGAATGCACCACTAATAATTTGGACCAACTGAAGATGTTAAAAGTTTGAATGAGAGAGGATGGCTTAGGTGCCTCCTTTTGAGTGACTTCTGGAAAAACATAGTCTCGTGAAGGCAAACTAACTATACTGCATTGAGAGAGATGAATGTCCACACGCAGCAAAGCAAGACAATTTTTAAAAACTTCGTCAGCTTGAATGGAGACTGTGTGAAGATTTGAGTTGTTCTTTTCAGTCCCTTGTTGTGGACATACTGTTCCTATATTTTTCTCTTGTTGAATGTTTACAAAGTTCCGCAGAGGCAAGCTATCACTCAACTGCAGACTTCAGCAAAGTGTCAGAAAGTTTTAAATTTAGTAAAACATTGTCTTTCAGATCAGAATAAATGTGTTTCAGAGTAAATGTTAATTTTGTTAATTTTCCATTACATTTTCCCCCTTTTTGTCATTTTATGGCAACCAGGACAACAAAAAATAGAGCCAGACTTTTAAAAATCTACAGAGCCAGATAGCTAAAATCAGTGATCTTAACAGCTGTCTGTGTTGTAGGGAGCATTTTAAATGGCCGCAGCCAACTCTTCGCTTTCCAGTTTTTCCTCCTGAAGTCTTTCACCACTATACAGTCTGCAGGTTCTAGATCGTGCAGCTTCCTTTCTGCTGGTTGGGCTAGTGCTGCTTTCACTTGATTCTGTATTTCAGACAAAAGTGTAGAGTGTTTCATACAGGAACACAACATCTCATCCTCAGTGACCTGTTATCTGTCTTACCTTGGGTCTTGGGTCAATTCCTGTATTGGGCGGCCTACCCAACAAAATCTCAAACTGGCTAAGATTAGCTCTTCCTTTCCTTCTAGATCTCATATACGTCAGCACAATTGAATGTGCTTTTTCCATGGCACCCCTAGTTCCTCACAACATTTTGTCAATTTATTTTTTAGGGTAGCATTTTCTCTTTCCACTGCCTCACCACTCGCTTGGTGGTGGGCACAGTGTGGGAAAGTATTTTGTTCGGTTAATCGAATGCCGAACAATCTATGCCAGATAACATAGCTACGCATCGGGACCTTTTGTGATCTTGTTCAGAACCCCGATTATCCTGCATTTGATTAGCCGAATGCCGGATAATCAGGGTTCCTAAACACTGAGAACAGTCTGAATTAATTCGATCCTTTTAACAAATGTCTTTTATTTCTGCAGACCTCCACACTCTTTGACAACCCTATCGGCTGCCTTGGAAGAAGGGGAAGCTATACCTGCATATTTGCCACATGTCTTTGCTCTGAAGGAAGCTATGGAGAAGGCTCAAATCTGGCTTCAAGAAGTGGACGTTTTTCAGGTTACCTTAGAATTAAAATAGGGTTTGCTATATCATACTTGTACATGTAGACCTTTGTTTTGGATAATTTTTGCGCCTGATCTAAAACTAGTAATTGAGTTTAAATGAAGAAATGATAGGTAACAAGTGCTGCATCAGTTGAACATGAGAAAAGAGGTTTTTGTATTATAATAATGTAACATACGTAACTGTTCATGTGTAGAAATGTTCTCTTTCCATTTCAAAAAATCATAGAATCCCAGTGTGGAAGTAGGCCATTCGCCACATTGAGTCCACACGGACCCTCCAAAGAGTACTCCCCACCTCCATTACCCTATGCCTAGAACCCTGCATTTCCCTGGCTCATCCACCTAGTCAGCACATTTCTGGACACTATAGGCAATTTAGCATGGCCAATCAACCCAACCTGCACATCCTTGGACTGGGAAAAAACCAGAGGACCTGGATGAAACCCACGCAGACACTGGGAGAATGTGCAAACTCTGCATTGACAATTGCCTAGGCGTGGAATTGAACCTGCTAACCATTATGCTGCCCAACACAGCAGTATTGTCTTCATCTGACTCCAGCATTATGTTATTAAATTCTTATTATCCATTGCATTCATAATCTACATTCAGATCTAATGTCAACATAGAATAGTACAGCACAGAACAGGCCCTTCAGTCCATGATGTTGTGCTGACCGTTGATCCTCTTGGAAGGGATACCTAAAGTACAAACTCTCAAATTTCTGTGACCATATGCATGTCCAGCAGTCTCTTAAATATCTCGAATGCCCTCGCTTCCACAACTGTTGCTGACAACGCATTCCATGCTCTCTCAACTCTCTTTGTAAAGAACCCGCCTCTGACATCCCACATCCCCTCTATACTTTCTGGCAAACAGCTTAAAACTATGACCCCTAGTGTTAACAATTTCTGCCCTGGGAAAAAGTTTCTGGTTATCAATTCTATCTATGCCTCTCATTATCTTGTAACCTCAATTAGGTCCCCTCTCTTTCTTCTTCTTTCCAATGAAAAAAGTCCGAGCTCAGTCAACCTCTCTTCATAAGATAAGCCCTCCATTCCAGGCAGCATCCTGGTAAACCTCCTCTGAACCCTGCTCTGAATCCTCGTCTTTCCTTTAATAGGGTGACCAGAACTGGACACAGCATTCCAAGTGCGATCTCACCAAAGTTTTATAGAGCTGCAACAAGATCTCACGGCTCTTAAACTCAATCCCCCTGTTAATGAAAGCCAAAACACCATATGCTTTCTTAACAACCCTGTCCACATGGGTGGCAATTTTAAGGGATCCATGTACCTGCACACCAAGATCCTGCTGTTCCTCCACACTGCAACATGTTCAGCCCTCTAGTATCATTTGAATCCTATATTAAAAACTAAATCTGCATTTTAGTGCCTTCACAAAGTTACGTTTTGAAAATTTATTTCCCATCTGTCTGCTTATTCTGATATGCAAGTTAATGCAGTCCATACCAAACTCAAGACAGTTGTTAAAGCAGAATAGGTGTTGGAAATCCGAAGTAAAAGCCGAACATGCTAGAAATTCTTTGCTGTCTGGCAATATTTGTGGAGGGTAGAAGAGTTAATGTTTTAGTTCTGTAACCTTTAATGAGATATTTCAGTTGTGAACTTTGTTTCTGTCTCCACAGATACTGCCAGACCTGTTGAGCATTTTCTGTCTTTTTTTTCCTGTTTGCATGGTTATTCACCATTTCGTTTGTAGTTTAGAACTCACGTCCTTAAATTACATCAATGATATCAGCAAAAAAAGCAACATGTATGCATAAGATTCTTCTATCCTTTCGTTTTAACACTGTAAAGCCGAATTCATTAATCGGGAAAGATTCCATGTCATCTGTCGTCATCACTACCATATCTTAGAGGTCTGTGCCAAGTTGTCTGGAAGTTGTCGATAAGCAACAGCCTGAGAATTAAGGTTATTTTCAAGGGCCGGCGAGGTTCATTCCTACGTGAATGGCTGCTGGGTGATGGTAGCTGTCCTAAACAACAAAGAAAATTTACAGCCCAGGAACAGGCCCTTCAGCCCTCCAAGCCTGAGCTGATCCAAATGTACTGTCTAAACCTGTCGGTTAATTCCTAAGCATTTGGATCCCTCTGTTTCCCACCTAATCATGCATCTGTCCAGACGCATCTTAAATGAATCTACCGTGCCTGCCTCTACCACCTCTGCTGGCAACGCGTTCCAAACGCCCACCAACTTCTGTGTGAAGTACTTTTTTAATGTATCCCCCTTAAACTTTCCACCTCTCACCTTGGAAGCGTGACCTCTTGTTATTGAATCCTTCACCCCGGGGAAAAAGCTTGTCTATCCACCCTGTCTGTACCCTTCATGATTTTGTAAACCTCAATCAAGTCCCCCCCCCCCCCCCCCCCCCCAATCTCCTTTTTTCTAGTGAAAATAGACCTACCTACTCAACCTCTCTTTATAGCTAGCACCTTCCATACCAGGCAACATCCTCGAAAACCTCCTCTGCACCTTCTCCAAAGCGTCCACATCCTTTTGGTAATGTGGCGCCCAGAACTGTACACAGTATTCTAAATGCGGCCGAACCAGTGTCTTGTACAATTTTAACGTGACATGCCAGCTCTTATACTCGATACCCCGTCCAATGAAGGCAAGCATATTATATGCCTTCTTGACCACTCTATCTACCTGTGCAGCAACCTTCAGGGTACAATGGACCTGGACTCCCAGACCTCTCTGCCCATCAGCTTTTCCCCAGGCTCTTCCATGCATTGTATAATTTGCTCTAGAATTAGACTTGCCTAAATGCATCACCTCACATTTGTCCGGATTGAAATCCATCTGCCACTTTTCCGCCCAACTCTCCAGTCTATCTATATCCACTTGTATTCTCTGACAGTCCCTTATGCTTTCTGCTACTCCATCAATCTTTGTGTCATCTGCAAACTTGCTGATCATACTAACAGTGCCCTCTTCTAGATCATTTATGTATATTACAAATAACAGTGGCCCCAGTACTGTCGCCTGTGGAACACCTTTCTCCATTTCAAGAAACTCCCTTCAACTACTACTCTCTGTCTCCTGTTGCTCAACCAGTTCATTATCCACCTAGCTAGAACACCCTGCACACCATGTGACTTCACTTTCTCCATTAGTCTACAATGGGGAACCTTATCAAACACCTTACTAAAGTCCATGTATATGACATCAACACCCCTTCCTTCATCTAATAACTTCTTCACTTCCTTGAAGAACTCTATCAAGTTGGTAAGGCACGATCTCCCCCGCACAAAATCAAGTTGCCCATCACCGATAAGCTCATTTAAGGATGCTACAAAGATATCTGTCAGGGCCCCCTCGCCTCCCTTAGCAACCTGGGATAGATCCTATCCGGTCCTGGGGGTTTGTCTACCTTAACCGCTAGCATTCCCAACACATTTTCGCATCTTATGCCAACGTGACCCAGACTAATCAAACTTCTCTCTCTAATCTCAAGAATTCATCATGTTCCTCTCCTCCGTGAGCACTGATGCAAAGTGATTCAGAATCTCTCCCATTCTTTCAGGTTCGGCACACAGCCTTCCTTTATTATCTTTTAGTGGACCAATCGTTTCTTTAGTTACCCACTTCTTATATAAGAATAAAATGCTTTGGGATTTTCCTTAATTCTGCTTGCTAAAGCTATTTCATGACCCCTTTTAGCCCACTTGATTCCTTGTTTAAGACTTGTCCTACTCTTCTGATATTCCTCCAGGGCCTGTTCTGATCTTATCTGCCTAGACCTTATGTACGCTTCCCTCTTCCTCTTGGCTAGCCGTACAATTTCTCCTGTCATCCTCTTCATTCATGACTGGTCATTAAGCAACCCCTTGATTGAGGCAGAGTGTACATATAGTGCAGCTCATACTTTCACCAGGTTGAGGCTGCTCCACTTGCAGATGACTCTCTTCTCAAGATGAGAGTCTGATATTTGGATCATTCTGGTGTGGGCTTTGTAATACACTTCTAGTAACGTGTGATATAGTCCTTGTATGCTGTGCTCTGTACCAACTGGAGAAGGTAAAAAGGAGAAGTGATGAATGTTGAAAAACTGGAAGGGCAGCGACAGTGTTTCAAGGAGTAAGATAAGGGCCTGAAGTGGGAGGAGCATATCTTCGCCCTGATATCCTCTTCATCATGATCGTGTTGCAGCGATAAGTCAGAGAACTTAATTGACTCCTGCATCCAATAGATCTTAGTCAAATGAAGCATGATTCATTAACTTCAAATTAGTTGTTGCTCCAAAAGCAAATCTTTGCTTTCTCTCCTTTTACAACACAAAAGGAAAAGTGAAAAAGTTAACAATGTTAATATGGACTTCAGTAAGGCGTTTGACAAGGTTCCTCATGGTAGACTGGTTAGCAAGGTTGGAGCACATGGAATACAGACTGGAGTCCTGTGACTGACGGTGTGCCAAAAGGATTGGTGCTGAGTCCACTGCTTTTTGTCATTTATATAAATTATTTGGATGTGAATACAGGAGGTATGGTTTTAAGTTTGCAAATGACTCCAAAGTTGGAGGTGTGGTGGACAGCAAAGAAGGTTACCTCAACGTAGAACAGGATCTTGATCAGTTCAGCCCATGGGCCGAGGAGTGATAGTTTGAGTTTAGTTTAGATAAATGTGAGGTGCTGCGTTTTGATAGGCCAATCAAGGCAAGACTTATACACTTAATGGTAAGGTCCTGGGAGTGTTGTTGAACAAAGAGACCTTGTTCATAGTTCCTTGAAAGTGGAGTTGCAGGTAGATAGGATAGTGAAGAAGGTGCTTGGTATGCTTCCTTTTATTGGTCAGTGCTGAGTATAGGAGTTGGAAGGTCATGTTGTGGCTGTACAGGGCATTGATTAGGCCACTTTTGGAATACTGTGTTCAATTCTTGTCTCCCTTCTATAGGAAGGATGTTGTGAAGCTTGAAAGGGTTCAAAAAAGATTTACAAACCTGTTGCCAGAATCGGAGGGTTTAAGCTAGAGGGAGAGGCTGAATAAACAAGGGCTATTTTCTCTGAAGTGTTGGAGGCTGAGGGGTGACCTTATAGAAGTTTATAAAATCATGAGGGGGAGAGAGAGGGTGAAGAACCAGAGTCTTTTCTGCAGGGTGACACAGTTCAAAAGGAGAGCCATAGTTTGAAGGTGAGAGGGGAAATATTTAAAAAGGAATGAAGGAGCAACTTTTTCTGCAGACGGTTGTGGTGTATGGGATCACCTGCCAGAGGAAATGGTGGAGGCTGGTACAGTTAGAACATTTCAAAGGTATCTGACAAGTATACGAATAGAAAGGGTTCAGTGGGATATTGGTCAAATGCTGGCAAGTGTGACAAGATTAATTTAGGATATCTGATTAGCATGGACAAATTGGAACAAAGGATCTGTTTCCATGCTATACAGCTCTATGACTGGCAGGCATATGTTTGTTTTATGAATGTATCTCGTAAAATACGATAGAGGAAAGACATTAAATACACTGAGCAGTTAAGTTGTAGTCACATTAATTTATGTTTGTGTTCAGAGGTGGGATTCTTATGTTGGCAAAGTGGTCTAAATTATTGTCAGTCTGCTTTTTTCTTTTCCTGACCTGCTGGCTTGCTTTGTTTTGTCAATTTCCATGCTTCCATTTTCACCTATCTTTATTCTTCATTTCATTCTCCTCACGTCTGAGCTATTCATATGTTCTTTGTATTTTGAATACCTTTTACTTTCTTTCTTGTCCCCTGTCATTTGCTGCCTACATCTTAACTTTTATCACATTCTGTTCAGCTGTCCCTCTCTTATACTTAACTGCATTGGCAGTTGGTCTGATTATATCTTGAATTTTAAATCATCGTTTTTGATTTCAGATCTTTCCACAGAATCAGCTGCTCCCTTCTTTGTGATTTCCCCCTCTGACCCCTCGGGTTGCAGGAGTTTTTAAAAATATGTAAAAATGAGAGTAACTAAATTAGAGATGAATACTGGAGAGATTACCATGGGGAAAGTGGTGGAGACATTGAGCAAATATTTTTTCTTCAATGAGGAAGACGCAATTTACATACTCGAATGTAACATGGGATAGAAGAAAGGAGAAAGATTAGTGTATATACAAGAAACTAAAAAACTGACCGATTTCCCAGACTTGCTGACCCACATCATGGATTCTAAAAGAGATAGCAGAGATCATGAATATACTTTTTTTTCCATTCTTTATGTTCTTGAATTATTCTAGTGTAATTGCAGATAAATGTAACAGTGCTCTCAGAAGAGAGAAAGAGGAGACTAGGCCATCAGTCCTCTGGGAAATGCTGGAATCTACTGTGGAGGCTTTGAAAATCATGTATGATCGGAGTACAATTGTTTAAAACAGGGAAATTATGCGATATAAATTTATTCAAAGTTTTAAAGAATGAAGTTGATAATTTTAAGACATTATCAAATGACTTTTGGAAACTGAGGCAAAAGGTCAAATAAAGGTTGAATTTATAAGATAGAGGCTTACGTAGTTGGAGGTAGTGTATTAGAATATATGGAGGATTAAATAATGGGGAGCAGAGAGGTGTTAACAGAATTTCTCTTAGTTAACACTGCAATTAACATTGTACTGCTAGGACAAGTGCTTCGACATCAGCTAATTTACAACTAATTTAGATAAAGAGACAGAGCAATATAACAAGTTCGTATACAATACATAGCTTAAGTGAGAATGTTAGTTTATAAAGAGAATGAAAAGAGATCACAATAGGTTGCCTGAGGAGACAATAGGGATAAGCATTCCCCACAACTATTGAATCAGACACTAAATAGAAACCAAAAGAACTGCTGATGCTGGAAAAAAAACCCATAAATACAGAAATTGCTGGAAAAACTCAGCAGGTCTGGCAGCATCTGTGGAGGGAAATGATCCCAATTTTTGAAGTCCTACTGTATTCAGTTGTGAATGGTGGTGGATTTAGAGGTTCCACAAATGCGCCCAGCCTTAATGACCTTGGAGCCAAGCACATAACTATGAAAGGCTGGAGAATTCGCAAGCAACTTGAGTAGAAGTGCCAAGTGGACAATCCATCGTAGTCTGCTGCTCAAGCAGCATAGCACCAAGCACCACAGATGTCAGCCTTCGATGAATTTGATTTGCTTCATGATGATGAGAAATGGCTGAGGGCATTGGATACTGTGAAAGATTGGGGCCTTTAGGAGCATTCTGGCAATAGTACTAAGGACGTATGCTCTGGGTCTAGTTTTGCAGTGAGCCAACCAGTATCTGCACAACCGCAAAAGTGACATCTACTTGGCAATGTCGGATATAGTCTAGGTTATGTTCTTTCCGCAAAAATCAAGACTAATCTATTCCAGCCATCATCATGGTGATGCTGCACCATCAATTTACTTTCCATTATCAACGTGGTGCGAGGTGTAGCTGATTAGCAAGCGGCCACTTGATAGCAATGTCCAGTTTTTGTACCACCAGTGATACTCAGCTCTTGACCTCATTGCAGCCTTGGTTTAAGCATGGACAGCAAAGGCTGATTTATCGTGGTGAGATCCAAGTAACTGACCTGGACATGGAGGCAATTTTAACCAAGTGTGGCACAAGGAGCTGTAACAAAAATTGGCTTCCATGGGAATTGGAGGCAAGCTCTCCATTATTTGGAGCCATACCTTACCACAAAGGAAGATGATTTCTAACTACCAGCCCAATCATCTCATTCCCAGGGCATTGTTGTAAGAGTTGCTCAGATGAGTGTGCTCCATCAATGACATCACCGGGTCAGAAGTCACATTTTTCAACTCCATTCATGGGTCCACAGAAACTACAGTAATCTCTGGCATTATGCAACGCAACCTGGACAATATTCTGACTTGGGCTGATTTGTGGCACAAATGTGACTTGGTGCTTGAGTGTCAAGAAATGACCATTTGGAACAACAAAGGATCTAACCATCTCATTTTGACATTGTGGTATTCCCCTTGCTGAATGGGGCTACTACTGTTCAGAAGCTAAACTGCACTGGCTATGTAAATGATTTGACTAGAAGAGGTTAATCATAGAATCACAGGAGGAGGCCATGCAGTCTATTGTGTCTGCTTTGGCTTTGAGCATTTTGACTTAGTGCTTAACTTTTACCTCTTCCCAAAAACCCTGCAATTGTTTCCATTGAAACAATCATCGTGTTCTCCTCCACCACACTGATTGCAAAACAGAGCCACTCATGAAAAGGTTTTTCTCTTCTCGTATTTACTTCTTTCGCAAAACAGTTTCAAATTGTGCCTCTGTTTCTCAGTCCTTTTTACTTCTTCGTGTTTAGATTTTCCATGTACATGTGTGTGCATGTTTGACATGAATACATACAGGTATCTGTTACAAAATGCTAGTGTTCAGAAATCCCAAGAGTCATTAGTCAGAGCTGGCATCCATTCTTTTTCTCCTTACCGTTGAGTTAAACTTCACACTCAATCTCTAACTGTTCCCAACTCCAGTTTCCTTTTTCAAATACAACCCCCACTTCCAATAATACTAAAATTCAGATTTCCTAATCCAGTATATCTATTTTTACCACCTACTTAAATTATACCATTGTGTACCCATTCTTTGAGCTAGTAAAAGCAATTGTATTCCATCCTACGTCAGCTAAATATTATCTACCTCTAACTCAGTAAATCATACAAAACATCTTTGCAAGGTTCCTTCTTTAAAAATGGCAAGTTATTAAAAATTAAGCTAAGACATATGTATGTTTACTAAATGCCATTAATTTATGTTTTTATTGATTAAATGATGGCTGCTGAATTAATTTGCCAAACATCAGCAAAAATCCTGCAATATCATCTGATGAAAATAGGTTTATCCCTCACACTTCATAATTAGCCATATTTCTGTAACGGTTCAAAACAGTGAAACCTCTGATTTGCCGTGAGCAGTTACATAATTATAACTTGTTCACGAGATATGGTGATGAGGACTTGCTTGTGGCCCATTATTACAATGCAATATTTTGATTCTGTATTTTCAGTGATACTTGAGCAATTATTAAATACTGAAATGTAAAATATGTGCACTGTACCACAGCTTTGAATCTGTCTGAAGTGTGGTTGAACTTCACAAGTTGTCAACTTACTGAGCATTTTGTGTTCTATCTGGACTTTATTTTCTTATATTGTTAGAATTCTGATGAGCACCCTCCAGTGGAAACATTGGTGGAACTTATCACCCATGGCCGTACAATCCCAGTACGTTTGGATCCACTTCCTCAACTTGAGTCACTTCTTGCAGATGTTGAGACCTGGAGAGATTCTGCAGCTAAAACCTTTCTAAGAAAGACCTCCACCTGTTCCCTTTATGAGGTAAGCATACTAATGACAGTATACAATTGCATTCGCATGGAGTCCTGGAGCTCAGCATAGAAAAAGGTATTTCTGCTCATTGAGTCCATGCCAGTTTAAAAAAAGACAAGTACCAAACTATCTTCATTCCATTTTCTTGCATTTGTATACCTTGTCATTGAAACTACATATTGTTACTTAAATGCATTCAGATCTGGATCCATACTTCTCAAATGGTGCATGATCTTGTTCCAATTGAGGAGCCTTGCTCCTGACCTGAAATCTCATTCTTCCTCACCTCACTTGACCTGAATCCCACCTGTCTTGGCTGGTTTCCTGACTAACACCCGCGACCTTACCTTTGGCCTGTATTCCTGCAAATTGTCTCATTTCAAGTAAATATTCTGTTTTAGATGCTACAGTAGAATCTCCATCTGCTACTCTATCAGGTAGTTCATTCTAAATCAAAATTACTCACTTGTTTCTTCTTTTTGCCTTTGTTCTTTCTCACTCATCCTGAATGCGCATCCTTTGATTCTTGATCCTTCCACATATGCGAACAAATTCTCTATCTACTCTGTTCAGACCCCACATGATTTTGAAGATCAGATCTTCTCTCAATTTTCTAAGCTCTACTGTAAACAACCCAGCTTCTCTGTCCTAGATATCATTCTAGTGGACGGCACGGAGGCACAGTGGTTAGCACTGCGGCCTCACAGCGCCAGAGACCCGGATTCAATTCCCACCTCAAGCGACTGACTGTGTGGAGTTTGCACATTCTTCCATGTCTGCGTGGGTTTCCTCCGGGTGTTCCGGTTTCTTCCCACAGTCCAAAAATGTGCAGGTTAGGTGAATTGGCCATGCTAAATTGCCCCTAGTATTAGGTGAAGGGGTAGATATAGGGGAATGGGTCTGTGTGGGTTGCGCTTCGGCAGGTCGATGTGGACTTGTTGGGCTGAAGGGCCTGTTTCCACACTGTAAGTAATCTAATCTAAATCTTCTCTGATGTCTCCCAAAAGAGTGATAAATTGAATTGGATACGAATAAGAGCTTTGACGAAACCAGTCTTAATGCACAAAAGGCTTGACAATTACAATGAACCACCATTATATATTTTTTCTCGATTACTTTCTCAATTTACCCTCCTATCATCACCAGTTCATGCAAAGAAGCCCAAAGTGTCTCTGTAGTGATTGGAACAAGGTCAGCCAGTTGGATTTCATAGAATAAGAGTTCCCTGATTGGGGCTGTTGACCTGGCCCAAGTTTGAGTAAGACCTCAGCCAGGCTTGCAACATATTGGATTAGATTTTTTTAAAATAAGATTACTTAGTGTGGAAACAGGCCATTCTGTCTAACAAGTTCACACCGACCCTCCGAAGAGCAACCCACCCAGACCCTTTACATAACACCACGGGACATTTAGCATGGCCAATTCACCTAACCTGCACATTTTTGGACTGAGAGGAAACTGGAGCACCCGGAGGAAAAGAGACCTAAGGGGCAGCACAGTGGTTAGCACTGCTGCCTCACAGCGCCAGAGACCTGGGTTCAATTCTCACCTCAGACAACTGACTGTGTGGAGTTTGCACATTCTCCCAGTGTCTGCCTGGGTTTCCTCGCAGACATGGGGAGAATGTGCAAACTTCACACAGACAGTTGCCTGATACAGGAATTGAACCCAGGTCTCTGGCGCTGTGAGGCAGCAGTGCTAACCACTGTGGTACCACTACAGAGTAAGGGTACAACTTTGATTCCGATCTCTTATGAGAAGTAGCTGGTTCAGTTACTGTTGATTGTAGTAAACTGATCTGGCCCAAGTTTGGCGGATTGAAATTGGTCGAGAAAGTTGGAACTTATGGCTCAATATTTTTGGATTAGGAAACAACTGTCTGAGTAAAATTCAAATTAAATATCTGGAAACTTTTCAGGAAGGTCGAGGGACTGTCAAAGGTGCCAATCCCATCTACATATTGACCAGGAAGCAATTTGAGTCAGACACTCATAGAGATGTCCAGCACAGAAACAGACCCTTCGGTCCAACACGTCCCTGCCAACCAGATATCCCAACCCAATCTAGACCCTCCTACCACCATCTGGCCCATATCCATCCAGATGCTTTAAATGTTGCAATTGTATTAGTCTCCACCACTTTCTCTGGCAGCTCATTCCACACACGTACCACCCTCTGAATGAAGATTAGATTCGATTAGATTAGATTACTTAGTGTGGAAACAGACCCTTTGGCCCAACAAGTCCACACCGACCCATTCCCCTACATTTACCCCTGCACCTAACATTACGGGCAATTTAGCATGGCCAATTCACCTAACCCCCACATTTTTTGGTATGTGGGAGGAAACCGAAGCACCTGGAGGAAACCCAGGCAGACACCGGGAGAATGTGCAAACTCCACACAGTCAGTTGCCTGAGGTGGGAATTGAATCCAGGTCTCTGGCGCTGTGAGGCAGCAGTGCTAACCACTGTGCTGCCCCTTAGGTCTCTTTTATATCTTTCCCCTCACCCTAAACCTATGCCCTCTAATTCTGGACTCTCCCACCTCAGGAAAAGTGCTTAATCTATTTATCCTGTCCATGCCCCTCATGATTTTGTAAACCTCTAAGGTCACCCCACAGCCTTCGACGCTCCAAGGAAAACAGCCCCAGCCTATTCATCCTCTGCCTATAGCTTGAATCCTCCAACGCTGGCAACATCCTTGTAAGTCTATTCTGAACCCTTTCAAGTTTCACAACATCTTTCCGATTGGAAGGAGACCAGAATTGAACACTATATTCCAACAGTGGCCTAACCAATGTCCTGTACAGCTGCAACATGACCTCCCACCTCCTGTACTCAATACTCTGTCCAATAAAGGAAAGCATACCAAACGCCGCCTCACTATCGTATCTACCTGCGAATCCACTTTCAAGGCGCTTTGAACCTGCACTCCAAAATCTTTGTTCAGCAACACTCCCTAGGGCCTTACCATTAAGTGTATAAGTCCTGCTAAGATTTGCTTTCCCAAAATGCAGCTCCTCACATTTGTCTAAATTAAACTCCATCTGCCACTTCTCAGCCCATTGGCTCATCTAATCAAGATCCCGTTTTAATCTGAGGGTAACCTTCTTTGCTGTCCACTACATCTCCAACTTTGGTGTCATCAGCAAACTTACTAACTATACCTCTTATGCTCACATCTAAGTCATTTATATAAATGAAGAAAAGTAGTGGACCCAGCACCAATCCTTGTGGCATTCCACTGGTCACAAGCCTCCAGTCTGAAAAACAACCCTCCACCACCACCCCCTGTCTTCTACCTTTCAGCCAGTTCTGTATCCAAATGGCTAGTTCTTCCTGTATTCTGAGATCTAACCTTGCTAACCAGTCTCCCATGGGAAATCTTGTTGAACGCCTTACTGAAGACCACACCTGCCCTCATCAATTCTCTTTGTTACTTCTTCAAAAATCTCAGTCAAGTTTGTGAGACATGATTTCCCAAGCATAAACGAATGTTGACTACCCCTTCCAAATATATGTACATCCTCTCCCTCAGGATTCCCTCCAACAACTTGCCCATCACTGATGTCAGGCTCACTGGTCTGTAGTTCCCTGGCTTGTCCTTACCACCTTTCCTAAACAGTGGCACCATGTTAGCCAACCTCCAGTCTTCTGGCACCTTACCTATGCCTATCGATGACACCGATATCTCAGCAAGAGGCCCAGCAATCACTTCCCTAGTTTCCCACAGAGTTCTGGGGTACATCTGATCAGGTCCTGGGGATTTATCCACTTTTATGTGTTTCAAAACATCCAGCACTTCATCCTCTGTGATATGGACATTTTTCAAGATGTCACCATCTATTTCCCTACATTCTATATCTTCCATATCCTTTTCCACAGTAAATACTGATACACAATACTGGTTTAGTATCTCCCCCATCTCCTGTGCTCCACACGAAGGCCGCCTTGCTGGTCTCTGAGGGGCTCTATTCTCTCCCTAGTTGTCCTTTTGTCCTTTTAATGTATTTATAAAAACCCTTTGGATTCTCCTTAACTCTATTTGACAAAGTTATCTCATGTCCCCATTTTACCCTCCTGATTTCTCTTAAGTATACTTCTACTGCTTGTATACTTTCCTAAAGATTCATTGGATCTATCTCGTCTGTACCTGACATGTGTTTCCTTCTTTTTCTTAACCAAGCTCTCAATTTCTTAAGTCATCCAGCATTCCATACCAGCCTTTCCTTTCACCCTAACAGGAGTATACTTTCTCTAGACACTTTTTTTCTCATTTCTGAAGGCTTCCTATTTTCCAGCCGTCCCTTTACCTGCCTGCATCTGCTCCCAATCAGCCTTGATTCTTGCCTAATACTGTCCAAATTCGCCTTCCTTCAATTTAGTGCTCCCCCACTTGACAACTCAGTCACCTGTTCTGCCTTATTTCCCAAGTTTAGGTCAAGTTTTGCAACTTCTCTAGTAGGTACATCTACATACTGAATCAGGAAGTTTTCTTGTACACACTTCACAAATTCCTCTCCACATCAACTCTTAACACGATGGCAGTCGCAGTCGATGATTGGAAAGTTCAAACCCCTTACCACAATCACCCTATTAATCTTACAGATAACTGAAATCTCCTTACAAATTTGTTTCTCCATTTCCCTCTGACTATTAAGAGTTCTATAGTACGGTCCCAATAAGTTGATCGTGCCTTTCTTATTTCTCAGTTCCACTCAAATAACTTCCCAGGATTTATATCTTGGAATTTCCTCCCTAAGTATGGCTGTAATGCTATCCCTTGTCAAAAACGCCACTCCCCCTCCTCTCTTGCCTCCCTTTCTATCTTTCCTGTAGCATTTGTATCCTTGAACATTAAGCTGCCAGTCCTGTCCATACCTAAACTTTTTTGGTCAGCATGGACCAGTTTGTGCCGATGAACCTGTTGCTGTGCTCTCACTTTGGTTCCCTCTCCCCCTCTCCCCCTGTCCCGTCCCCCCTCCCTCTCTCGTGGTCCCTGTCTCTTCGTCTCTTGCTCTCAGTCTCTCTTGTTCTTTCTGTTTCTGGCTCATAGCAGCAATGGTCAATGTTTGTCTGTTTCCCAATATTCTTGGTGAATTGGGATTTTTGTTGTTCTAGGTGCTGTGTCCCAGGTCAGACATTTGTGCAACTGGATTGAAAAACAAAACTAAGAAATCGAAAGATACTTTACAAAATGGAAAACGAAAAGTTCCAAAACTGCAAAGTGTAAGTTACCTGGTTCATGAGTTAATGACACTGATATTGTACTAACAGAGTACAACATATATGATTCCAATTTTCTACTATTTTGATGCAGCTTGATTATTCCATATCTCTAAATCTTGTGTGTACATATGCAGGATGATTTATCTTTGCAACTAGCTCACTAATTGTCTGGTCTCTTCATTCCTGCACAAATATCTTCCTTTTCTTTTCATTCAATAGATGGGGAATTGCTGGCTGCACCAGCATCCTTTGTTGCTCTTGATCAACCTATAGGCTGTAGGTAGAGATAAACTGCTATTAGGAAATGAAATCCAGCATTCTGACCAGGCAACACTGAAGGAACAGCAATATATTTACAAGTTAGGATGGTGAGTGACTTGGAGAGAAACCTGCAGGTGCTGGTGTTTCCATGTATCCATGACCAACGTATTCCACAGGGATTGGTGCGGGGTGTACTTCAGTTTGTCATTTTATATAAATGATTTAGTTGAGAATATAGAAAGCTTGGTTAGTAATTTTTAGATGACACTCAGTTGTGTAGTGCACAATAAAGAAGGATATTAAGGACAAAAGGGTAAAAGATCAGCAAGGCGGCCTTTGTGTGGAGCCACAGGAAATGGGGGAGATACTAAACGAGTATCTTGCATCAGTATTTAGTGTAAAAAAGGACGTGGAAGATATAGAATGTAGGGAAATAGATGGTGACATCTTGAAAAATGTCCATATTACAGAGGAGGAAGTGCTGGATGTCTTGAAATGCATAAGAGTGGATAAATCCCCAGGACCTGATCAGGTGTACCTTAGTACTCTCTGCGAGGCTAGGGAAGTGATTGCTGGGTCCCTTGCTGAGATATCTGTATCATAAATAGGCACAGGTGAGGTGCCAGAAGACTGGAAGTTGGCTAACGTGGTGCCACTGTTTAAGAAAGATGGTAAGGACGAGCCAGGGAACTAAAGACCTGTGAGCCTGATGTTAGTGTGGGCACATTGTTGGAGGGAATCCTGTGGGACAGGATATACATGTATTTGGAAAGGCAAGGACTGATTAGGGATAGTCAACATGGCTTTGTGCGTGGAAAATCATGTCTCACAAACTTGATTGAGTTTTTTGAAGAAGTAACAAAGAGGGTTGATGAGGGCAGAGCAGTAGGTGTGATCTATGTGGATTTCAGTAAGGTGTTCGACAAGGTTTCCCATGGGATACTGATTAGCAAGGTTAGGTCTCATGGAATGCAGGGGGAACTAGCCATTTGGATACAGAACTGGCTCAAAGGTAGAAGACAGTGGTGGAGGGTTGTTTTTCAGACTGGAGGGCTGTGACCAGTGGTGTGCCACAAGTATCAGCGTTGGGTCCACTACTTTTCATCATTTAAATAAATGATTTGGATGTGAGCATAAGAGGTATAGTTTTTAAGTTTGCTGATGACACCAAAATTGGAGGTGTAGTGGATAGCGAAGAAGGTTACCTCAGATTACAACGGGTGGCACAGTGGTTAGCACTACTGCCTCACAGCGCCAGAGAGTTTGCACATTCCCCCTTGTGTCTGCGTGGGTTTCCTCCCACAGTCCAAAAATGTGCAGGTTAGGTGAATTGACCATGCTAGATTGCCCGTAGTGTTAGGTGAAGGGGTAAATGTAGGGGAATAGATCTGTGTGGGTTGCACTTTGGTGGGTTGGTGTGGACCTGTGGGCCAAAGGGCCTGTTTCCACACTGTAAGTAATCTAATCACAACGGGATCTTGACCAGATGGGCCAATGGGCTGAGAAGCAGCAGATGGAGTTTAATTTCGATAAATGTGAGGTGCTGCATTTTGGGAAAGCAAATCTTAGCAGGACTTATACACTTAATGGTAAGGTCCTGGGGAGTATTGCTGAACAAGGAGACCTTGAAATGCAGGTTCATACTTTCCTTGAAAGTGGAGTCGCAGGTAGATAGGATAGTGAAGATGATGCTTGGTATGTTTTCCTTTATTGGTCAGAGTATTGAGTACAGGTGTTGGGAGGTCATGCTGCAGCTGTACATGGCATTGGTTAGGCCACTGTTGGAATATTGCGTGCAGTTCTGGTCTCCTTCTTATCGGAAAGATGTTGTGAAACTTGAAAGGGTTCAGAAAAGATTTACAAGGATGTTACCAGGGTTGGAGGATTTGAGCTACGGGGAGAGGCTGAACAGGCTGGGGCTGTTTTTCCCTCAGAGGCTGTGGGGTGACCTTATAGCAGTTTACAAAATTGAGGGGCATGGATAGTGTAAATAGACAAAGTCTTTTCCCTGGGATGGGGGAGTCCGGAACTAGAGGACATAGGTTTAGGGTGAGAGGGGAAAGATACAAGAGACCAACGGGGCAACTTTTTCACACAGAAGGTTGTATGTGTATGGAATGAGTTGCCAGAGGAAGTGGTAGAGGCTAGTACAATTGCAACATTTAAAAGTGTGGTCGAACTCAGGTTTTATAGAGCTGCTGCAATTCTTTGCAGCTCTTAAACTCAATCCCTCTGAAAATGAAAGCTAAAACACCATATGCTGCCTTAACAACCCTATCAACTTGAATAGCAACTTTGAGGGATCTATGTACATAGACCCCAAGATCCCACACTGCCAAGAATCCTGTCTTTAACCCTGTATTCTGCATTCAAGTTCGACCTTCCAAAATGAATCACCTTTGCATTTATCCAGGTTAAACTCCACCTGCCACTTCTCAGCCCAGCTCTGCATCCTGTCAATGTCTTGTTGAAACCTGCAACAGCCTTCGACACTATCTACAACCCCACCGACCTTTGTGTCATCAGCAGACTTACTAGCCCAACCTTCCACTACTTCATTCAAGTCATTTATACAAACAGCAAAGATCAGAGGCCCAAGAACAGATCCCTGCAGGGCACTGCTGGTCATCAGCCTCCAGGCAGAATACTTTCCATTCACTACCACTCTCTGTTGTCTTTTTGCTAGCTAATTCCAAATCCAGACAATCAAATTATCCTGTATCCCATACCTCCTAATTTTCTGAATGAGCCTATTGTGGGGTATCTTATTAAATGCCTTACTGTAATCCATATACACCACATCCACTGCTTGAATTTTGTTACCTTGTCTCATCACATCCTCAAAAGAGCTCAATAAGGCTTGAGAGGCATGACCAGCCCCTCTCAAAGCCGCGCTGAATATCTTCAATCAAACTATGTTTTTTCCAAATAGTCATAAATCCTATTTCTCAGAATCCTTTTCAGTACTTTGCTTACCACTGACATAAGACTGACTAGTCTGGAATTCCCAGGGATTTCCCTATTCCCTTTCTTGAACAATATTAGAGCCAACATATCATCAATAATACATCATGGAGCCATAGAATCTCTACAGTGTGGGGCAGGCCATCTGACCCATCAAGTCCACACTGACCCTCCAAAGAGCAGCCCATCCAGACTCAACCCACTACCCTATCCCTGCAACCCTGCATTCCCCATAGCTAGTCCACCTTGCCTGCACATCCCTGGAAACTGGACAAATTAGCATGGCCAATCCACCTAACCCGCACATTTTTGGAATGTTGGAGAAAACCAGAGCACTCAGAAGAAACGCACACAGACGTGGGGGCAACATGCAAACTCCATGCAGACAGTCATCCCAGGATGGAATCGGACTGGGTCCTTGGTGCTGTGTGGCAGCAGTGCTAACCACTGTGCCCATTGCATAATAAATGCAATGTGAAATTTTTAAAACTGCGGGTGCTGGAAGTCTGAAACAGAAACAGAAATTGCTTGAGAAACTTGGCAGTTTGGCAGCATCTGCGGAGACAAAATAGAGTTGATGTTTTGAGTCCATTGACCATTCGGGACCCTGCTGCCTGTGATCTCTGCTCTGTATCATTTCTTCTTGTTTTGTAGGTTTTGGGTTTTTTTTTGTCATTACATCATTCTAAACAGAATAGGCTTCAGCCAATTAATATTCACTCACAAATAACTATTGGTGTCAGATGTAATGTTTGGTTTGATGTTCCTGTTTTCAGATTGCCCCTTCACAACACCAGCCAATGAACCTATAGGCTTAAAATTTCAGGTCGATTGACCCTTCCTCAGATATTCCTGATGAAGGGCTCCAGCCCAAAACATTGATTTTCCTGCTCCTCCAATGCTGCCTGTCCTGCTGTGCTTTTCCAACAATACCCTCTCAACACTAAACCAGAGGTCCCTATCTTGGGTTCATGCCAACACCATTATATCTGTATTGTTGAAGTGGAATGACTTCAAGTAGAGTAACTTAAGAGTCCAAAAGAATATCAATGGATTTCAAACTTTTGAAGAGTGTGATTGTTTTTCGCTATTTCCTGTATTAGTGATTTAAAATAATCAGAGCCCATAATGAGCTTTGCAAATATATCTTGCATAACATTGTTGGACCTTGGAATACTTTACCACCAGTCATCCTTTGAAGGGAAAGCAAAGCAAAATAATGAGATTAGTTTTGAATGTGGCTCTAGTACTGATGCAATGACCTGAATGTGCTGTAACTACTTTAGTTTCTGTTCTTTAATGTTGCACTTAACACCATATCAGTGTTGTCAGATTCATTTCATTTAGAGCTGATATCCAGGAAAACGGCAAAGGAATCCATTACATTGTTTTACTGTGGTGCTTTTGTCAGGGCATCATTTCTACTACTGCGAAGCCTTAAGTATATCATGTAAACCTGACTGTGGTGATAATTCAAAGAGAAATCATTTTATTGGCAGAATATGATACAGAATATTTTTCTGATGTATAGGTGGCATCGTTCAATGAAGCCAGACTGAAGGAAATGGAATCATTTCGCTCCATCCAAACAGCAAATTCCATGAAATTTCTCTCTGATATGGACTGTATGGTCTGTGTTTGTCAAAAGGCTGCAACTGGCTCCATGTTGCAGTGTGAGCTTTGCAAAGACTGGTTCCATAGCAGCTGTGTCTTAATGGTGAATGCTCACCATGGGGAGTTACCCTGGCTCTGCCCACTTTGTCTGCGATCAGAAAAACCATCATTTGAGCAAATCCTCCCGTTACTCACGACAGTACAAAAGATTCCTGTCAGACTGCCAGAAGGTGAAGCACTAAGTTATGTTTTTGAACGAGCTATGAACTGGCAACATCGGACAAAGCAGCTTCTTAGCAGAGATGAACTGCGCTTGGCCCAAATAACATCACAAGTAGCAATCCAGGCATGGCAGGGAATGACAAAACAAATGGCTGCCACTGAACTAGAGAAAAGAGTGGCTGATGGTAACTTGCAGGTAAGACCAGACTAAAGACACATTACTTATTCTACTTCTTCTTACAATAACCAGCTCCTTTTGTAATTTTATGTTAATAGAGTTTAAGATTCCACTTTTTGCTCAAAGAATCTTGTTACAGTTCTACTTTTAAGACTGGATACTACACATACTCCAATACAAAGATGGAACTACAAAGCTAATTGACTGGATTTTGTGCCTGTATGCAAAACATGCATGCAGATTAGGAAGACCTGAAAAATTCGAAAATGGCCTAGTAGTATTGAACAAGCATCAAAATATGAAACTTTATTCAGGGGTGAGATTTGGAGGAATTTAAGGTGATTGGGGAATCCTCTATTAAAGTATAAACTTTTCTTTTATTCTGGGAAGTTATGTACAACAGAGGAATTATAGGTATTTTGAATCAACCAGTTATGACACATTTCTGAATAGGTAGTACTTGAAACCAAGTCTTTCAGGTCAGAAGTAGGGACACTACCACTGCACCACAAAGACGTACTTTCCAGTAGATCATCACCACATTAATCTAGTATATGCCAGGGAGGGGCTCTTGTGAAGCATTAGCAATGAGCTTCCTTTGAGGCAGAAAGTACGAGTTCAAATCCCACCCACTCCTGAACTCACAGCTGAGCAGTTTAGAAAATATCTAGGATATGCCAGGTTGATTCCTTGGGCTGTGTGGACTTGTTCAGCTCAATCATAGCAGGAGTAGTGGTGACACAATTAGTGTCTGTGTTTGTGTTTTTGTCCCTGTTCGATGTTCAGTGAACACTTCTGGAGATGTATGAATGACCATGAATTACTGTCAGTATTTGTAAATTTGTCTCATATGTGAAGGGTGTCTTTTGGACAAAATAACGTGGTATCTGATAACCATTGAACTGTGATTCTGCGCACACGTAAGGGAAGAGACTGTATTGAGATAACAAAGATGGTTACCCAAAGAGAGCAATTTTGAACTTCTGGACAGTCTCTCTTTTTTTTTGAAGGGTTGAATTGCTAAAGGAAATGCTCAGCAAACAGTGAGTCGTACAATGGTTAAAAAAGTGCTGTTGTATGATTCAAGGGAAAAACTTGGTAGCTGGATTTAAGGGAGGGATGCAGAAATTGGCTTTGAAAATGAAAGAAACCAAGTTTTCATTGCTTATCAAAGACATAGGTTGAGGGGTGAGGGCTTCACTGTATTGCCCTTCTAAAGTCTCACTGGGTTGAATGGACTGCTTTTGTACTATTCTATGATAGAAATGAGATGATGTGATTCATTCAGGAGGTCATTCGGTATAGATTCAAATTAGAGTTGGGAGTGAGTAAAATTCAAATATTAGTGGAGAAAAGTAATTGATATCAAGAGGGAAGGCATTTAGGAATTTGTAAATGAACAACTTGATGCCACAGAATGCTATTTGAAGAGGAAATTAGACTGTGAGCTTCACTTAAATTAGCAATCTTTTTATGGGCCTCCAGGTAAAATATCCTTGGTTAAGACAAGGTTCCGGTACAAAATGGACAGGTGAGGTTTTCTGGATCCTGTCTACATGTGCATCATCTTAACTTATTATGCAATTGTTATTGTTGTTAATTTTCTGTAAAATTTCACAGGGCTAGTATATACGTTAGTCTCTGAAATTGTGGGCTACTTCTCCAACTTTGTTTCTTTTCCCTTTCCTTTACCCACTCCTTCTCCCATACCATGGTGTGGGAGAAGGGGTGGGTAATTGCAGAAATAAAGTTAACCTTTCAGGTCCCTAACCTTTCTTTAGAACTTGTAGCTAACCTAATTTAACTGCTGTCAAATTATATGGTGTGAATGACCACTTTTTACTCTTAAATAAAAGCAAATTGCGACAATGCTGAGAATCTGAAATAAAAACTAATTGCAAACTTGCTCAACAGGTTTGATAGCAGCCACAAAGAGTAAAGCAGCAATAACATTCCAAGTCTAATATGTTGTTCTTTGGAAGCTCCCAGATCTGTGCTTTCCCTCACTTTCTGCTTTTAATATTACTTTTCTTTATCTTCTGCCTTTCCTGATCTGCTTAGTTGAAAGTTGATATTTTTTTTATGTATCACACAAATCTTTTATCGATTCAGGTGAATTCTGGCAATGAGAGTGAACTTATTACTGCAGTTTGTAATACTAATCCATTTGAAAAGGAGAAGATTGTAGGAATCAGACCTCCATGGCAGACGTGCATTCCAGCTCAAGGTTTGTACTTGGGTTATATTCTCACGTGTTAACACATCTTGCTGGTAGAGGATATGATGCCACATTTCGCGTTTACATTCTAGGTTTGCAGTCATGTCTATTCCATTTTTAAAAACTCAGTTGAAGAATACAATTTTCTTGTCTTTCTCCCAGCCTGGGAAATTTATAAAGATGTGCTAATTGGATATACCTGTGTTGGGTGGGCAGGAGAGTGGTGCTGGTGGTGATGATGATAATGAGAAAGGCCCGTCTTTGCAAGGCCTCCAAAGAGTAGACCTAAAGTTTAATTGCTAGTCGTGGGATTCATGCCGCTAGTCTTGCCTGGTGAGCATGTCTAGATGGTATACAAAAACACTATTATCATTCTAGTGGGAGGCAACAATACGCTGCCAACTAAGCTGCATTTCTGTTATTGTTTCTTCAGTTTCATGGATGGTTGCATCACTGCCAAATCCAGGGAAATAAAATGTAGCTGTATGCAGTATTGCAAACCTGAAGAATAAATAAGTGCGCTCTACCTGCATAAAGTGGTATCTCCATTTGGTTGGTGATGGAATATCTGGAAGCATATCAACCTGAAGCCTTTCACTTATGCTCCTGCAGACAGTTGCTAATTAATAATTGAGAATATTAACATGCCATTCTTTATCTTAAGAACATATAAATTTTCGGTGTTGTTTCTCATCACGTATCAAAATGGCTTTCACATTTTGCACTCCATGTACAAGTAAATCTTTGAAGTCTCTAAAAAGACATCCAAAAATGTCAGTCATTTTATGCATCAGAAATTGATCAGAGAAAATAGTCATCTTAGATCATCAAAGCAAAGATGCTTTGAGTGCAAACCAAGCATATCTCATCAGGAGAAAGGGTAAGCATTCAAAGCTAGAGCTGTATGGATGACAATGAAAACAAAGGTTAAAATAAAACTTGAGGTTTATGACAAACATTAGGTACAGAATATAGTATGAAATAAGGCAGAATATAAAGTGAAGTGCAAACTGAAAACAAATATAAAAATATTAGACTTTGCATTCACAACTACATAGCAGCTTGGAACGTACCATGCTTTTTTTAAAAAAAAATTAAATGCCATGTTTGTGAGACCCAAAACTTTCTAAAATATGCATTTTTAAAAAACTAGCCATGTACAACATCAACATTGGACATGCATTTGAAGAGATTAAGGGATGAAATGACTTTGGTCTTGCTGATATTCATTTCGTTCCAAATTTCATGCTTCATGTTGCTAATCAATCTTCAGGTCTTGCAGTTCTTTTCTGTGCTTTGTCATTTGCAGATTTAACTGATGTTATCATTTGGCCCTCATAAGAGTCATAGAGATGTACAGCATGGAAACAGACCCTTTGGTCCAACCCATCCATGCCGACAGATATCCCAACCCAATCTAGTCCCACCTGCCAGCATCCGGCCCATATTCCTCCAAACCCTTCCTATTAATATACCCATCCAAATGCCTCTTAACTGTTGCAATTGTACTAGCCTCCACCACTTCCTCTGGCAGCTCATTCCATACACGTAGGCCTTCACTTAATACCAGATTCTATGGCTGTGTTTTTGTTGTCATATTGACCTTAGGAAATGGCATTTAGTCAGGGGGACACATTAAGACTTGGGCCGGATAGTCCAGGAAGAGTTAGAGAGGCCACCTAATTCCAGAGACTGCCTGGACAGAAAATATGTCCTAAGACTCCAGTATTGTGTTCAAACTTAAAAATCAAAAACAGTTTCTCACCTTCTCACTCTCACTCCCCTTTTCATGTTAGCCTGTGCCTTTGTGCCCACCATCCACAGTCCCTTATGCCCCATTTGTCCCCAGTCAATTTCATATTCCTTTATAGCGCTTATGCCAACTCTGATCCATCATCTCCTACCACTATTCCTTTTTGGACTCTACCAGTTTGGACCTAGTGGTACTGCCAGTTTCATTGATGGACTTTGAATCTCTTACCCATAGTACATTATGTGCCTTGCCACCACCTTTGCTTTTTCTAAGGAGTGTATTAATACCAACAGCAGATGGTTTTTGACAGTGTTTGACCCGATGCTATGAAACTTTATAGTCATACAGCACGGAAACAGACCCTTCCATATCCATGTCGAACATAATTCCAAATTAAATTAGTCCAACCTATTTGCTCTTGGCGCATATCCCTCCAAACCTTTTATATTCTCTTTTAAACATTGTAATTGTACCCACACCCACCACTTGCTCAGGAAGTTGATTCCAAACGCAAGCTGTCTTCTATGTTTAAACCAAAGTTGTGAGTCGTGTCTTTTTAAAATCTATTTCCTCTCAACTAAAAAATGTGCCCCCTTGAAATCCCTCATTCCAGAGAAGAGATACCCACCATTAACCCTGTCTATACCTCATGATTTTATCAACCTCTAAGGGGTAAACCTCTTTTACCAACTTCCTTAGGCTCCAATGGAAAGAAGTCCTAGCTTATCCAGACTTTCTTTATAACTCTCATCTTCCATACCCAGCAACATCCTGGTAAATTCTGAACCCTCTCCAGGTTAATAATATTCTCCTTATAACTGGGTGACTAGAACTGGACAAAGTTCTCTGGAAGAGGTCTCACTAATATCCTATACCTCCTCAACATGACTTTCTAACTCGGAGGACTGAGCAATGAATGCAAGCGCGCTAAATGCCTTTTTAACCATCTTGTCTATGTGTGACACAAACTTCAAAGAATTATGTATCTGAACCCCTCAATCCCTCTATTTCACAACACTACCCAAAGTCCTACCATAAATTGTATATTTATGTTCATTGTTCCGAAATGCAATATCCAGATTGAACTCTGCCATTTTTTAGCCCATTGACCTATTTGATCAAGATACTTTTGTAATCTTAGGATACATTGAAGAAGGTTTTCTATCCCACCAATTTTGGTGTTGTCTGGAAACTAGCTTACTATGCCTTCTATATTCTCATCCAAATCATTTATGTAAATGACAAACCGAAGAGGACCTGAAACTAATCCCTGTGGAACGCTGCTGATGTTAGGCCTCCAATCCAAAAGCAACCCTCCTCCACCACTCTGTCTCCTGTTGTTAAGCCAATTAATATCCAGTTGGTAAGTTTCAGATCACCCTGAATCTTATGTGACTTACCTTTACAAATTAGTCTGCTTTGTGAAACCTTGTCAAAGACTTTACTAAAGTCCAAGTAAACAATGTCGACTGCTCTGCCTTCATCAATCTTTTTGGTAACTTCCTCAAAAAATTCAATCAAGTTTGTAAGACACAATTTTGCTCCCACAAAACTGTGCTGACTATTCCTAATCAATTGTTGTTTCTCTAAATGTGTATCAATCCTATCATTAAAATCGCCTCCAACAATTTAGCTACATTCCTACTGTACAGAGTCAAAATTGAAGATTCTGAGGGCAACTCGTTGACTGTATGCTGCTGTGTCACAACCTCTGCATGTGGGGTAGGATGTACCCAGATGGTGATGGTGTTATTTGGGACATGATCTGTAAGATATGATTCAATGAGTATAACTTACCAGGCTCCTGGTTGACTAGTCTGTGAGGCAGATGTCCAGATTTTGGCATTAGCCCTCAGATGTTTGTAAAGAGGACTTTACATGGTCTACAGGGCTGTCATTGTCTTTTTCTGGTGCCAGGTGGTCCTTTTCTTTGTTGTTTTTTTTTCTTATTTTCTTTTATTTTTAGATGACTTAGTGCTTTAATGCAACTAAGTGCATTTCCAGTTTATTTTCAGGCTGTTCATTAGTGTGGGTTTAGAGTAATGTGTATGTCTGAAAAGACAAGTGTGAACCAGATGCACTTTTGTTAATCTTCACAATGATTTAATGGTCACCATTACATTTCATTTTAGGTTATTTTAAATTTGAATTCAAATACCACCAACTGCTATGGTGTGGTTTGAACCAGTGTCACCAGAACATTAAATGAAAGGCAGAATATTGTGTTTGCTGGAAATCTGAAACAAACACAGAATGCTAAAGAAACTCAGCAGGACTGTGGAGAGAAAAATGGCATTACTGTTTCAAGTTTCTCTTTCAGATGTGTAGAACATGCCTACAACCTAAGAACCAAGTTAAGGAGTAGGCAATTCAGCCTCTTGATCCTGCTCTACCACGTTTTATGATTATCGCCTCCACTTTCCACCCACTCTCAATAACCCTTCCAACCTGTTGCTAAATACAAATATGTCTACCTCAAATTTACTCAATTTCCTAGCATCCACTGCGCATGGGTAGTGAATTTCACATGTTTATAGCTCTTTGATTGATTGAAGTGATTTCTCCTTATTTCTTTTAAATCTGCTACTCCCCATCCCAAAACTAGACCTTCATTCTAAATTGCCCCACACAAGGAAACATCCACTCTATCTGCTTTGTCAATCCCCTTTAACATCTTGTATATTTCAAATAGATCTCCTCTCACTCTTCTAAACTCCAGAGTACAAGCCTAAACTGCTTCACTTCTCTGTAAGATAACCCTGCATTTTGAATCAATGTAGTGAACCTCCTCTGAACTGCTTCCAGTATGACTATGTCCCTAAAGGTGCTCAAAATTGCATGCAGTACTTCAGATGCAGTATCACTAATGCCTTGTACAGTTCCAGCACCATGTCCCTACTTTTATACTTTATTCCTTTAGCAATAAATGTGAAAATTCCATATGCTTTCATTATTCCCTGCTATACCTACATTTTTTTTTGTGATTCATGCACAAGGACACGCATATCCTTCTGCACTGAAGCATTCTTAAGTTTTTCTCCATTTAAATAATATGTTGTCTTTCTATTCCTTAGAGCTTTCTATTCGCCTAACAATTCCATTTTCATTTCTTGTTTCTTCATTGCAACTTACTTTCCCATCTATTTTATTTAACTATAGTACTTTCTATCATTGCATTCAAATCATTAATCTAGATTGTAAATAGTTGGGGTGGGGGACTGAACATGTGGCACTACACTAGTTAGGCCTTGCCAACCAGAAACAGATCCATTTATCCTGACTGTCTGCTTGCTGTTGGTTAGCTCTATCACAATAATACATTACCCCCAACCCTTGTGATTTTAGCTTGTTTGTTAACCTTTTGTGTAGCACTTTATCAACTGCTTTCTGAAAGTCCACATATACATCTACAGGATCCCTGTTCCCTGTTATCCATATTGCTTGTTACACAAGCAACCTTAAAGTGTGTCTTTCTTCCATCAAATGTGCATGACCTTTCCCAAAACATGTCAAGAGCAGATGCAAAGGGTTTTATTAAACATTCCTCCAGTCCTCAACTTCCTCATCCCTTGCTCCCCTATGGTGTCTCATATCCCAGACTAATTGAGAGTCCACTGCTTCCACTTGCCTCCTTGCCCTTTTCACCTGGAAAGTTGAATAAACAACTCTGGAAACAATTTGTAATAAGTTTGTTTTAGTGTTGTTTCATATAGATGTCAGACTTGGATTATGGAAACAGGTGATTGATTTGCTTTAATTGTATTGAACAGTTGTTTTGAAGGAGAATGGAATTGATCATCGAGACAGAAAAAGTAGAAAATGATGAATAGCTGAGGAGAAAGAACAAATTAAGAAATTTGCTGAAGGAAGTTGAGAATAGGCAGAGACTGGGCAGGGCACATTTTACAAGGAAACAAACTGATAAAATATTTTTTGCATTGTAACTTCAAAGGAAGGAAGAAGATATTAGTCCAAAATTACTTGAAAACTGAAGAAATTATTAGATGTTGAAAAGCCTGGCACAGAGTGGAAAGACACAGTGGAGTATACCACTTGCCTTTGACAGAGCATGCATGATGATTGTGGGCATGAAAACTGAGATGCAAAACTAAATTGATTATGTGTGCAGTTGAATGATTTGAACACATCTGTACAGTAACAGTCTCAGCTTCTTAACTAGAAGCCTGACCAGGGATTTCCATTAGACCTAAGAGCAAAAGTAGGCCATTCAGCCCATCAAGTCTGTTCTGCCTTTCAATAAGATTGTGGCTGGTCTGATAATCCTTAATTCCACTTTCCTGCATTTTCCCCATAACACTTTATTCACTCACTGATTTTAAAAAGCTGTTTCTCTCCGCCTTGACTGTATATAATAACCCAGCCTCAGCAGCCCTCAGTGGGAAAGAACTCCACAGACTGAGAGAAACAATTCCTCTTCATCTCTGTCTTAAATGTGCACCCCTTTTTCTGAGAGTCCTCTGGTCTTCTCTTGTCCCACAAGTCGAACCAACCTTTCATGTATCTACACTGTCAAGTTTCCTTAAGAATTTTGTATGTTTCGATCGCGTTGCCTATTGGTCTTCTATATTGCAATGAGTACAGGCCCAACCTCCTCAATTTCTCGTAAAAATGTCTATTAAGACCCTACTGCCTCCCTCACTGAACACCCTGTAGTTCGTGTATCGACCTAACCGCTCAATAGATGATGTCATTTCCACCACCCTTCATCTGGCCCTCACCCACCTAGAGAAGGATCCCTACATCAGACTACTGTTCATAGACTTCAGTTCTGCATTTAACACTGTCATTCCTTAGTGCCTGTTTGGAAAGCTGTGTCTATTGGGCCTAAATAACTTCCTTTGTAACTGAATCCTGGACTTCCTGACTGGGAGACCTCAGTCAGTCTGGATTGGGAACAGCATCTCCAACACGATCACACTGAGCATGAGGGCTCCCCAGGGCTGTGTGCTCAGTCCACTGCTGTTCGCCATGCTGACACACGACTGTGCAGCAATGATCACATCATCACATTCGCTGATGATATGACTATAGTGGGTCTCATCAGCAGGAACGATGAGTCAGCATACAGAGAGGAGGTGCAGCGACTAATGGAATGGTGCAGAGCCAACAATCTGTTTCTGAATGTAGACGAGACAAAAGAGATGGTTGTTGACTTCAGGAGGGCATGGAGCAACCATTCTCCGCTAGACATCAGCTCCCCTGTGGAGATTGTGAAGACCATCAGATTTCTTGATGTATGCCTGATAGAAAATCTCACCTGGACCCTCAAGACCAGCTCCATAGCCAAGAACGCCCAGCAGTGTCTCCACTTTCTGCACAGGCTGAGGAAAGCCCACCTCCCAGCCCCCATCCTCACCATATTCTACCGAGGGTTCATTGAGAGTACCCTGAGCTGCTGCATCACTGCCTGTTCAGGAAATGCACCGTTTCGGATCATAAGATCCTACAATGGATAGTGAGGACAGTTGAGAAGATCTTCAGGGTCTCTCTTTGCTCCTTTACAGACATTCACACCAGACGCTGCACCTGCAAGGCTAAGAGCATTGTGGAAGACCCCACGCACCTCTCACTCAAACTCTTCTCCTTCTTGCCATCTAGCAGAAAATACCGGCGCATAAGGTCTCTAACAACCAGACTATGCAACATTTTCTTCACCCAAGCCATCAGGCTCTTTAACACAGTATGATCGGACTCTTTCCCATCTGAAATTCATTACATGACTTCAAATTACTGCTTGAAAAATGTCTTTATTTATCATTCTTCTATTACACTCTAACATGCATGTTTTGCACTTTATGTCATGCATGATAGTGTAATTTGCCTGTCCATGTTGTGCCTTTGGTCCTAGAGGAATGCTGTCTCGTTTTTGCTGCATCAGTCATACCTGGTAGAAATGACAACTAAACGCTACTCTACTCAACTATTCACACAAGGAAAGACCAGACCACTAAAATTGAATCAGTGAAATTGATGCACGTATGATCAGACTACTGGGCAAATAGGAAGGGCACAAAATGCTGGAGGGGAGACATATTTGTGCCAGAGTTCTATTGAGGCTGTGAGGAAACATTGATGTTTTTGGTTCAGATTTGAGCTTCTTTTTAGAAACATTGAGGAAATAGATACAGGGAAGTTATAGATCCATTCATCTAATTTCTATTGTGTAACTAATTGTGAAATTAATTAATAAATCAGATAATTAATATGGATTGTTCTTGGTTTTAAATATGTTGCATGATCACCCACTAAGTAACTTCTTTTCCAGTCTTGCCATTTGTCACTTTCATGAAGAAATCAAGCATGTTATCAATCTATAAACTAATTCCTCACTGGATATCAGCAATTTAGGTTTTTTTTATTGTCTTTATTAATAATATCAGGCATAAATCACAAATACTTGTTATTGTCCTTTTTATGAGTAAATTCTTTGCAGGGGATGTAATAATCAGAATTATAATGGAAACTGAATTCTGGTTAGTAAACTTAATCTTCTAAATATATGCTTTTGCAGGATTATGCCTATCAGATGATGTGAGGTCCCAACTTGATGAGCTGATGATGGAGGCTCTCTTACTGCAGGTGTCACTGCCTGAGATGCAGCACATTTACCAGATCTTCTGTGCAGCCCAGTACTCTGTAGTGGAAGATCACCAGCCCCGATCTGAACTGCTGAACTGCAAACCAGTGGAGGTCATGCAGTGTCTTGCAGAGACCTGTACTTCTACAACTGAGGTATGGAACTGCAAAGACTCAATATCAGAGCAGTACTATATTTAGGTATTCAACCTGTAAATTCCTGTGTGTGTGTTTTGAAGTGTGTTTGACAATTGTGTATGAATGGATATCAGATACTGAAGTTGACATTCTTTTCAGATTAGCTTAACTCAATGACTTCACACTTTGAGGAAACCAATAGATTATAAAAAGACATGGAGCATCCTAGATATCTTCTGATGCAGCTGTGATTTTTGGTTTTGCCTGTCAGCATTTATCAGCAACATAATTTAGTCTACAAACCAAACTCCGTAAAAAGATATAATTCACGTTTCAAGTCCAATGGCTCTTCTTTGGAACTGAATTCTGAAGAAGAGTCATTGACTCTGTTTCTATGTTCTTGAATCCAATCTCCACAGATGCTGCCAAATCTGCTGAGCATCTTCAGCATTTTCTGTTTAATTTCAAATTTCCAACACATGCAGTATTTTACCTTAACAGAAAAATACATTCTAGTAGAGTTCCTGTTTTCTTGATAGTGATGCATCTTCCAATTAGGAGTTTCTGTCTTCTCCTCTTCTCACTCAAGACTGTGGCTGTGCAGGGAGTTGAGAAGTCGTGGCATCCTGTGGAACTCCTGGCCAGAAGTAATACTGGAGTCCACCCAGTCCATTAAGGTATTGTTGGCCTTGATTCTGTCAGGCCAATTAGGAGGAACCCTATCTCTGAGAGTTGAGTCTGCATATCCAGGTCTCATTAATATTAATGTCCCGGAGCTGTGTAGTTAGACCAAGTAATTTGATATCTGAGCTATCTTGGAGATGGAGTATTGATTCTGTTGTACCATATTTTTACGTTGGTACTTTATCATCATCCTCACATAATTGGCACATGAATGTCCACTTGTTTTATGGTGATCCAAAGCTGGCAATTCCAGCAGAACTGAAAGAATTCATAACTCCATTAATGTAGAAATTGACCTCCGATAAATGAGTAGTTTTTAAACATACCTAGTTAATAGAAGGAGCTCTGCTCTGAGGTATGCCATATTTTGTTCCTGACATTTCAAATTATGTTGAACCTGTTGGCTTAATTCCTGTTAGTTGATTAATTCAGTTCTGAAATCATAAATAACTGTAAAGTCTTTGTGACCTAAGTGTTGTGAACTTAATTTTGTTTAAACATCAAAGATAATACTTATGAGATTGGTTATCACAAGAACTCAAGAGCAGTCAATAGTGTCATAAAACTTGTCAGAAAATTTAGCAGCTATGTCCTGTCTAACGGGGTAGATTGAGCTGTCCTTTTCTGTTTTAGGGTGAAGATTGCTGTTTAAAGCCAGTGAAGAAAGAAGGAAACTGTGAGAAAAAGAAGAGACGGCTTGAAAAAGATGGTTCACTGGGTGAAAAGAGAGAAAAATTGAAAAAACTAAACAATCCGAAAAAGAGAAATGTCAAATTAAACCAGGAAAGAACAAAAAACCTAAGTTTGGTGAGAATAGAAGCAGAAAAGTATTTGGAATTTCTACAGCCTCACGAGGCACTGTCAGTGATAATGGAGCCTCCATATTCTGAGCCAGAGGACTCTGAGGATGAAGATGCAATCTGCCCGGCAGAAAGCTGCCAGCAGCCAGAGGGGGATGAGGTCAGTCTTCAATATTCCTGCGGTTATTCTTCACTACATGAGTATAATGAGGTGCACAGAAACTGCTGAATATTTAAAAGACGCATGCTTGACTTTATCTGATATCTTCCAAGCCCCATTTCTTCTGTGCTTGTTATCCACTGTTGGCTTCAGTTGAACAGTGACTGATATTAAATTCTTTTTTCCCCAAATCCTTCCATGGCCTTATTCGGCACTATCACTGCTGTTCCAGTGTCATGACTCTCCAAGATGAGCACTCCTCTTCCATGAACATCACTGATTTTAATTGCTACACCAATAGTGGTCATGTCTTAAAATTACCAAAACCTTCAGTTCTGAAATTTCATTCATAAGTCTTTCTGTTGTCTATCTTTCCTTCTCTGACACACACCTTCAAACATGTTGTTATGGCCAAGCTTTTGGTCACCGTTATCAATAGCTGCTTTATGTGGCTTTTCATCAATTTTGTTTTTGATATCATTCATGATTTGTGTTGGAGAGTTTAATACATTAATTGTTATTTGGCTCATTTGTTCCTCTCATTTATTTGTTTTATTTCCTCCCACTTGGACTTGACTTGTAAATCTGAACCAGAAACCCACAGAGTGATGACATATCTCTATTAAAGTCATTTACTGAAAATGCGCTTTTAATTGCATTCTTATTCTCCAGTGAGTGGAAGACAAACTGCAAAATCCAGCTCTACTACTGCAGTGGAGATGTGAAATTGTGACTGGAGCAAGTGATAATAATTTCACCCTTTGAACTGTTGCCAGAGAGGTAGTATGTTTGAGACGAAAACTAGTGTCAGGGGAGCAGAATAGTAGGGAGATCAAATACTGAAAATAATATGAATTTATCATGGGAAATGGGAGCAGGAGTAGGCCATTCAGCCTGTTGAGCCTATTCTGCTTATTAGTAACATCTTGGCTAATCAGATTGCATTGAACAGTACAGCATCAGAACAGGCAGCTCAGCCTGCTCTGTCTGTGCCAACATGATGCCTTTCTAAACTAATGCCATCTACCTCCACACAGATTTGTATCCCTCTATTTTTGTTCATGTCTGTCTAAATGACTTTTAAACCTTTGCTAACACATCTGCTTCTACCATTTTTCTCCTGGCAGCACATTCTAGGCATCTGCCACTATCTGTGTAAAGAAAAACAAAAATAACTTAGCTTGCACATCTCCTTTAAACTTTCCCCCTCTTATCTTAACCTACACCCAAACTCTTCTGATAGCTCAGACACTCCAATCCAGGCAGCATCCTGGTAAACCTGTTTTGCACCCTCTACAAAACCTCCACATCGTTCCTATAGTATGGTGATCAGAACTGCAGGTAATACTCCAAATGCGGCATCACCAAAATCTTGTACTGCAGCAATGTGACTTGCCAACTTGTAAACCCAATGACCTGGCCAATGAAGGCAAACATCCTCTATGCCTTCTTTACTACCTTAACAACTTAAGTTGCCACTTTCAGGAAGCTATGGACTTGGACCTAAAGATCCCTCTGTATATTGATGCTCCTAAGGGTCCTGCTCCTATCAATACTCCTATGACCTGAGCTCTGTATTGCTTATTTTGATAACTTTGCACTTCCTTGTAGATAGAGTTCTTTCAAATCCAACTTTGAATATATTCAGTGATCCAACCTTCACTGCTCTCTGAGATAGTGGATTCAAAAGACTAGCAACTCTCAGAAGAATGTCTGACCGCTTTTGAACTCTGTGTTCTACTTTTAAATTTACCGAAGAGGTGAAACATATTTTCAGCATTTACCCTGTCAAGCCCCTTCAAAATTTAGTATGCTTAAAAATAATTACTTGTTTTTCTAAATTCCAAACAGTATAGGTCCAAACTGCTCAAACTTTCCTCTTAGTTCTTTAATCAGTCCAATGAAGTTCATTTGAATTGCTACCAGTGCACATTTTGAAGATCAGACTTGTTGTCCCAAGTACTACAAATTCGCCAAAGATCCTCAGACAGCACTTTCCAAACCCTCGGTCATTTCCATCTAGAAGGACAAACGCAGCAGATATATGGGGATACCACCATCTCCAAGTTCCCTTCTGAGCCACTCACCATTCCTGACTTGGAATATATCACTATTACTTCACTGAGGCTGGGTCAAAATCCTGGAATTCCCTCCCTAATGCATTGTGGGTCAACCCACAGGAGGTAGACTGCAATGGTTCAAGAAAATAGCTCACCATCACCTTCTCAAAGGCAACTAGAGACAGACAATAAATGCTCACCAGCCAGCGATGTCCACATTCCCACAAATGAATACATTTTTTTAAAAAGCCCTTAACGATAGCAAAACTTCATTTTTTGTCTCCAATGTCATTACAATATAAGACAGGAAGCCACAGTCTTCTGTACCAATCTTATGTCCCTTGTTTGAGTACGTGAAGAACTCAGTAGCAACATTTATAGGTTTCTCAAATGAATTACACTTGCCACATTATACTCCATCTGTCGCTTTACCAACCCACTTACCCTGTCTGTATCTCTTTGTAGTCTGTTTGCTTACATTTTAACTTTGTATCATCAGAAAGTTTGGATACAATACTTTTTGTTTTGAACCATTAATATGGACGACTAATATCTGAAACTCCAGCTCTGATTGTGGCATTCCACTTTTACAAACTGCCAACTTGAAATGCCCATTTATCCCTACTCTCATCTTCTTGTCTCTTCAGCAAATTTCAATTCGTGCTAATATATTACCATCAACTCCATGAACAATTATTTGCAAGTTAATCTTCTAGATTGCCCTTTATGGGCAATGAACATATTTATACACTCACCATTTGTTGCATATCCCTAATTGCTCTTGAGAACCATCTTGAACCATTGCAGTCCATGTGGTGCAGATACTACTTGGGAGAGAGTTCAAGTATCTTAACCAGCAATAATGAAGATTTATCGATGTAGTTCTAATTCCTGCCTTTGAGATGGAACCAGAAAAAGATGTTCTTCCAACCTTACATGGAGGGTAGATAATTGGGTAAACCAGGTCAGTTGAGTTTTTGGATCTGGAGTTCCAAAGAGTATAAATACAGACGTCTTGCAGCTTGCAAGCAGAGCGAGTTTATTTAATGGTGAGTTCGTTGAAGTTGAAAGCAAGCGCTTTTCTTAAACTTACTTTCTACTGCGACAAGCAACTTCTGGGTAGTAACTGGTAAGCTATATTCTATTCTACCTGTAAAAACTGTGTTGAAATATGGCATAGCAAATTGTAGAATGCACATCCTATGAAATGTGTGAAGTCTTGAATGGAATTGGAATTGAATTGAATTTATTGTCACACGTACCAAGGCACAGTGAAATGCTTTGTCGTGCGAGCAATACAAGCAGACTACAGAGATAAGTAGTATAGATAAGTAAATAATATGTAACCGTGGCAAAAACAAAAACACACGTACAGGCGAATGTTAAGAGTTCATGAGCCCGTTAAGTATTCCAATAACAGGGTAGAAACTGTTTCGATACCGGCTGGTACATGCGTTCAGGCTTCTGTATCTTCTCCTCGATGGTAGAGGTTGTAGAAAAACATTGCCAGGGTGGGATGGATCTTTCAGAATGCTGGCGGCCTTAACTTGACAGCGGGCCTGGTAGATAGATTCTATAGGTGGGAGGTTGACCTTTGTGATTGTCTGGGCTGAGTTCGCGACTCTGTAACCTTGAATGGTACAGTTACCATACCAGTTAGTAATACATTCAAATGCGCATCTATAAAAGTTGGCAAGGTTATTCGCCGTCATGCCAAATTTTCTCAGCTGCTTGAGGAAGAAGAGACGTTGTTGGACCTTTGTAACCAGTGTGTCCACATGAAGAGGATGACCGCTCCCAGGAGCTTGACACTCTCCACTCGTTCCACATCTGTGCTGTTAATGTGTAGGGGGCATGAGTAGAATCCCGCCAAAAGTCAATTTTCTTGGTTTTGCCAGCATTGAGAGCTAAGGTGTTCTCAGTGCACCATTTTTCCAGGTCTTCATCCTCCAGTTTGTAGTTTGTTTCATCGCCATCTGAGGTTCGACTGACTATGGTGGTGTCATCAGCGAACTTGTAAATGGCATGTGTCTGATATTTGGTGACGCACTCATTGGTGTGCAGTAAGGGGCTGACTACGCAGCCCATGGAGAGCTCCAGTGTAGAGTGTTAGTGGGGATGAAATATTGTCCCCAATCTTCACTGATTGTGGCCTGTAGGTCAGGAAACTGAGGCTCCAGTTGCAGAGAGTGGGGCTTTGTCCGAGATCACTAAGTTTAGTCATCAGTCTCGAGGGAATAATGGTGTTGAAGTATAGTCAATGATTAGGATTCTTACGCAGCTGTTTTTGGTGTCAAGATGTTCTGGGGGGGAATAAAGGGCAAATGATATGGCATCTGTTGGTCCAATAGGTAAGTTGGAGTGAGAGAGTGTAGTGGGGAGGCTGGAGTAGATTAATGCCTTGACCAGCTTTTCAAAGCACTTCATGACCATCATGAAGCTAGGAAGATGATGGAAAAGCAGGCCCTCCAAACCAATAATCTCAATATTCCTACCATTCCAAGTGCCTTTGAGCATAGAAACAGGAAAAATTGAATGTTTGAAGACATGCCTGACTACTACCACTGGGCAGTAGTCATTGAGATGTGCTGCAAGAGCCACCCTAGGTACAGGGATGATATTGTCCCTCTTGAAACGGGCAGGGACAGTGGCCTGCTGCAGGGGGAGGTTGAAGCTATCCAAGAAGACCTGTCAGTTGAACTGCACGTGCTCTGCATGCACGGTTTGGTACTCCATCTGGTCCCATCATTTTCCTTGGATTCACACGAAGGAAAACTGATCTGACCTCTAATGCAGTGACTGTTGGTATAAGTTTGTCAGGACTTGTTGGAATAGGTGTTACCTCTCCCGAAATTGTGTTCAAATCGAGCATAAGAGGTGTTGAAACAATCTGGGAGGGATGTGTCTCCGTCTGCTATCTTACACTTCTCTTTTTAGAACCTGTGATGTCATTCAGTCCTTGCCATCGTCACCAGGTGTATGCCTCGGTCTCTGGTTTGAATCGGTATTGGTCCTTGGTTGTCTTAATGGCTCTGCGAAGGCCATACTTGGATTCCTTACTTGAGTGGGTCTGCTGATCTTAAGACCTCACGTCTGGTTTTTAGCAGGTTCTATATGTCCTGATTCATCCAGGGTTTCCTGTTGGGGATAACACGGATTGACTTCCTTGATATGCAGTCCTCCATACACTTACTGATAAAGTCTGTGATGGTGGTGGTTCATGACACACACTATTTGACTGTTGATGTTTTGGCTGTAGATACTGATGAGAGTCATGGTTCCTCAGGAGCGCATGGTGCTGGCATCACGGGGAGCTCAGCTGAACAGCAGGGAAGGAATGAAAAGAGGAAGAGTACTACTGATAGGCGATTCTTTCGGGGAACAGATGAGCATGACTGCAGGGTCTTATGTTGCCTCCCTGGTGCTAGAGTCAATGACTGCAGGGTATTTCTCTGAGGTCATGGTGTGGTTCATTTTGTTACAATTTCCTGGGCGGTAGGGAAATGAGATCCTGAAAGCAGATTTATGGAAGCTAGGAAGATGATGGAAAAGCAGGCCCTCCCAAACAATAATCTCGATACTCCTACCATTCCAAGTACCTTTGAGCATAGAAACAGGAAAAATTGAATGTTTGAAGACATGCCTGGAAACCGGAGGTAGAGAGCAGATTTCTGAAGCCTTGGGACTGGTGAGGGAATTTTTACAGCAAGTCAAAACACATAATGCAAGGTGACATAAAGTGGCCATTCATAAGCACAAGAAATGTTTGTGTGTTGAATCTTTAAAACATGTCCCTTCATGGGATTATAGTTTAAAGTAGGAGCGTTCACAAGTTGAAAATTTGTAAATTGGGGACACCAGTACACAAATTGAGGTAAATGGATATGATTTAATTGTCATTACTGAGACATGGCTACAGTATGCCAATGATTTTGAATACTGTATCAAAGTGCAAATTCTGTATTCAGGAAGCATGGACAAAATGAGAAAGGAGGCAGGGTAGTACTCCTAATGAGGGATCATGTAGAGATTTTTAATCAAAGGATTAAACTGTAGAATCAGTGTTGGTGGAATTTAAAACTGCAAAGGCAAGCAAACATTGGTTGAAGTTATTAATGAACACAAAACTGAAGTACTAATTTTGGGCATGCTATAAATCTGGAAATTAGAGATGCACATAATGTGGATAATAGAATAATATTATGTCCCTTGAGTTTACATATAGACTGGGTTGACCAGGTTTGATGCTGTGGTGGATGATTTTCTGTATGCATGGGTTTCTGAAATAACATGTTGAGGAGCCACCTAGCAATCAGACTGTTTTGGATTTAGTGTTTTGTAATGAGAAAGGGCTAATTAATAAGTTTGCTGTAAATGAGCCTTTGGGAAATAGTGAACATAGTTCCTTCTGAAGCTCGGGTCTTAAATCTGAGCAAAGGAGGTGTGCGGGACAAGTTGGCTCAGAAAGATTGGGAAAATAACGCCAAAAGATTTCATGGTAGACAGCCAATAGCTAGCCATAGATACAGAAATGTACAACACAGAAAAAAAGCCTTTCGACTCATCTCATGCATAGCAGTCAAAAACAACCACCTGATTACGCTCACCCCATTTTCCAGAGTCTTGTATGCCTTGGCATTGCAGGTGGATATCTAAATACTACTAAAATGTTTTGAGGGTTTCTCCCTTTACCATCCTACAGCAGTGAGTTCCAGATTTCCATCACCATCTGGGTGAAAGTATTTTTTCTCCCACCACCTCTAAACTGTCTGTCTCCCACCTTAAAATCTTGTTTGTTGTCACACCTGACACAAAGGAGCTTAGTTGTTCTGGGGTTACCATTGACCAGAATCTGAACTAGACTAACCATACTGTGGCTAAAAGAGTAGGTCAGAGGCCGGGAATCCTGCAGCAAGTGACTCACCACCTGATTCCTCAAAGCCTATCCACTATCTACAAGGCATCGGTCTGGAGTGTAATGGAATACTCCCAACTTGCTGAATGGATGCAGTTCCAATAACAATATAGAGAATTGACACTATTGTCAGTAAGGCTTACCACTTGAATGGCCTCATATCTCCAAACATTCAATCCCTCTGCTGTCAACTTTCAGTAAGGGGAGTGTATACAATCAACAGCATACACTGCAGGCATTAATCAAGGCTGCTTAGCACCATCCAAGCCCATGACCATCTCCACCTAAAGGTCAAGGGCAGCAGACACATAGGAACGTCACCACTTGCAGTTAGCCAGAACTTAACAAATAGAAATATATTACTGTGAATCCTCTGTGCCCTATTTTCATGTGTTGTGTTTTTAAAAATCACTTTAGCCACATTCACTAGCTTTCACTTTTCCATGGTCAATTATGTCCTCAAAAAAAATCTTTGTAAAAATATTTGTAAAAACACAACGGACACATTAGATTTCAAAGAACTGTGTACTTGAATCCCTTGATCTTTTTATTTGACAGCAATACTCAGGACCCTACAATTAATTATATAAGTCCTGCACTTGTTTGTTCTACCAAAATGCAATACCTTGCATTAATTCAAATTAAAGTTCCATCTGCCATTTCTCAGTCTAAAGGCCCAATTGATCAAGATCCCTCAGATAACCTTCATTGTCAACTATACCACCAATTTTGGTGGCATCTGCAAACTTCCTAGCCATGCCCTGCTAAATTCACATGCTTATAAAAATAAAAGTAGGCCTCCTGTCCACAGCAATAGTCAGGATATGGGGAAGAAACTAGATCAAGAGTTTAAAAAAAAAGCATGTATGAAAGGCACCATTACAATAATAATAAAAGCAAATTACTGCGGATGCTGGAATCTGAAACCAAAAGAGAAAATGTTGGAAAATCTCAGCAAGTCGGGCAGCATCCGTAAGGAGAGAAAAGAACTGATGTTGTCAAAGCGTCAGTTAGACTCGCAACGTCAGCTCTTTTCTCTCCTTACAAATGCTGCCAGACCTGCTGAGATTTTCCAGTATTTTCTCTTTCTCCATTGCAATAATCATTGGGGACTTCAAAATATCGGTGGACTGACAAAATCTCCAGAAAAGGAATTTGTGGAATGTCTTGAATTTTTTTTCCCCGGAGCTGCTTGTGATTGAGCCTACGAAGGCACAGGCATTGTGCCTGCGGTTTGAAAGGGAGAAACTGGAACCCGATGTCATGGTATTACAGTTGAGTGAAGGTGACTACAAAGATATGAGGTAGGAGCAGCAATGGCAGGTGTTTATGGGGTAAATCAGGAGGCAGAGCAGAATTTTTTCCCATGGAAGAAGAAGCATTCAAACTTTGGGAGAAGATTTGCAGCTCAGGTGCTCGTTGTTGTAGTTCTGTTCGCTGAGCTGGGAATTTTTGTTGCAGACGTTTCGTCCCCTGTCTTGGTGACATCCTCAGTGTTTGGGAGCCTCCTGTGAAGCGCTTCTGTGATGTTTCCTCTGGCATTTATAATGATTTTGTATCTGCCTCTTCCGGTTGTCAGTTCCAGCTGTCCGCTGCAATGGCCAGTATATTGGGTCCAGGTCGTTGTGTTTATTGATTTGAATCTGTGGATGAGTGCCATGCCTCTGGGAATTCCCTGGCTGTTCTCTGTTTGTCTTGCCCTATAATAGTAGTGTTGTCCCAGTCGGACTCATGTTGCTTGTCATCTGAGTGTGTGGCTACTAAGGATAGCCGGTCATGTCATTCCGTGGCTAGTTGGTGTTCATGGATGCGGATCGTTAGCTGTCTTCCTGTTTGCCCTATGTAGTGTTTTGTGCAGAACTGAGAACAAGATGGGGAACCTATCAACAAAGACTGCATACTCAAACTACTGGATCTGTGCCTCACAACACACATCACATTCAACAACCAAATAAGTGAACAAATCAACGGCACACCCATGGGCTCACCCATCTCTGGACTCCATAGTAGAAGCAGTAATGCAAAGGTTAGAACAAACAGTCTTACCGCAAATTCAACCCAAACTCTGGGTCAGATATGTAGATGATACCTTTGTAATCATTAAAAACACAGAAATAGAGAACACACACCAGGTCATCAACACCACACTCACATGAATCCGATTCAGTAGAGAGGAAGATAAGGACAACCAACTCCCATTCCTAGACGTGATGGTACAGAGAACACTGATTGGAGAATTCACCACAAAGGTATACAGGAAAACATGTACACAGACCAAGTCCTAAACTACAAAAGCGACTACCCCAACACACACAAGAAGTTGCATCAAGACACTGTTCAAAAGGGCCACAACACACTGCAGTGCACCAGAACTGCAAAAAGAGGAAGAAGAACACCTATACAATGTATTCGGCAAAAACGGATACCCCCGCAATTTCATCAACAGATGCCTAAGGGAAAGACAACAGAATGAGGACATGCCACAACCCAAAGGACTAGCCACACTACCATACATCAAAAACATTTCTGAACTGACAGCCAGACTACTGCGACCACGAGGACTCGTAACAGCGCACACACCAACAGCCACTCTCCGACAACAACTCACCAGGATGAAGGACCCGATGGTTTTGCTCATGCTGGACAATGTATTGTACAAAATCCCATGCAAGGACTGCACGAAACACTACATAGGGCAAGCAGGAACGCAGCTCACGATCAGCATCCATGAACACCAACTAGCCACGCAATGACATGACCAGCTATCCTTAGTAGCCACACACGCAGATGACAAGCAACATGAATTCGACTGGGACAACACTACTATTATAGGACAAGCCAAACAGAGAACAGCCAGGGAATTCCTAGAGGCATGGCACTCATCCACAGATTCAATTAATAAGCACATCGACTTGGACCCAATATACTGGCCACTGTAGCAGACAGCTGGAACTGACAACCGGAAGCGGCAGATACAAATCACTATAAATGCCGGAGGAAACATCACAGAAGCGCTTCACAGGAGGCTTCCAAGCACTGAGGATGTCACCTGGACATGGGATGAAACGTCTGTAACAAAAATTCCCAGCTCGGCGAACAGAACCACAACAGAAGAAGCAGCATAGTAAGGGAAGGAAGAGGTAACCCTGACAGGACAACATAAAAGCAAAAGAAAAAGCATACAATGTAATGAAAATGATTTGGAAGTCTTTAACAATCAGGAGGATAGCTAAAAAAGCAATTAGAGGGGAGAAAATTAGAGAGTATGTAGCTAGTAAAATAAAAGATGGCAAGAGTTTTATAGACATCTAAATGGGATCTTTATCAGATGGGCCAATGGGCTGAGAAGTGGTATATGGGGTTTAAATGAATGTGAGGGGCTGCATTTTAAAAAAGCAAATCGGGGCAGGATTTATACACTTAACAGTAAGGTCCTGGGGAGCGTTGCTGAACAAAGAGACCTTGGAGTGCACGTTCATAGTTTCTTGAATGTAGAATCGCAAGTAGATGGGATAGTGAAAAGGGATTTGATATGCTTTCCTTTATTGGTCAGAGCATCGATTATCGGAATTGGGAGATCTTATTGTGGCTGTACACTGCATTGGTTAGGCCACTTTTGGAATATTGTGTGCAATTCTGGTCTCCCCCTTTTGGGAACAATGTTGTGAAACTTGAAAAGGTTCAGAAAAGATTTACAAGGATGTTGCCAGGGTTGAAGGGTTTGAGTTTGGGAGAGGCTGAATAGGCTGTGGATCAGAGGCTGAGGGGTGACTATAGAGGTTTATAAAATCATGAGGGGCAATGGATAGGGTAAATAGACAAGGTCCTTTCTCTGGAGAGAGCATCCAGAACTAGAGGGCATAGATTTAGGGTGAGAGGAGAAAGATTTAAAAGGGACCTCGGGGTCAGTTCTTTCACGCAAAGGATGGTGCGTGGATGGAATGGGCAGCCAGAGAAAGTGGTGGAGGCCGGTACAACTACAACATTTAAAAGGCATCTGGATGGGTATATGACTAGGAAGGGTTTAGAGAAATATGGACCAGGTGCTGGCAAATGAGGCTAGATTAGTTTAGGATATCTGGTTGGCATGGTGTATTCGGACTAAAGAGTCTGTTTCCATGCTGTACATCTCTATGATTCTAAAAGGTCGAGTGGATATTGGGCAATTAGAAAATTAGGCTGGAGAGGTCGTAATGGGGAACGTAGAAATGGCAAATGAACTGTACAGGTACTTGGCATCAGTTTTCAAAATGGAAAACACCAGCAGAATGCCGGAACTTCAAGAGTGTGAAGGGTACATCGTTAAGGAGAGGGTGCTATCTGGGAAAGCTGAAAGACCTGAACAACTAACTAGACTTCTGAAGGAGATAGCTGAGGGAATTGTAGAGGTTTTGGTTATCTTCCAGGCATCACTGGAGTCAGGGGAGGTCCCAGAGGAGTGGAAAATTCCTCATGTTACACCCCTATTTAAGAAGGGCGGGAAGCAGAAGACAGGAAACTTATACCAGTTAGCCTGATGTTGGTAGTTGGTAAGATTTTGATGTCCATTTTATTAGGGATGAAATTGCAGAGTACTTGATCATGCATGGTAAAATAGGGCAGAGTTAACAAGGGCTTTGTCAAGAGGAGATCATGCTTGACAAATCTGTTAGAATTCTTTGAGGATGTAACAAACAAGTTAATACAAAGGAGAGTCAGTAGACCTGTTTTATTTGGATTTCCAGAATGCCTTTGATAAGGTTCTGTACAGGAGGCTCTTAAATAAATGGTTTTAGGATAAGGTCTTGGCTTGTTTAGAGAATTGGCTGACTTGCAGAAGGCAGTGTGGATAAAGGTGTCTTTTGACAGGCTAGCAGCTGATGACTAGTGGAGTTCCACAGGGGTCAGTATTAGGGCTACCACTATTAGTGTTATACATTAACAATCTGAAAAAAACTGAGGACATTGTTGCTAAGTTTACAGATGATGTAAAGATAGGGAGTGTTGACGAAGTGGGGGTCTGTGGAAGGACTTGGGTAGAGTAGGAGAATGAGCAAAGAAATGTCAGATGGAATACAGTGTGAGAAAATGAGATTATGCACCTTGGTAGGAAGACCATTTTCTAAATGGGGAAAGGCCTCAATCTGGAACATAAAGGGACTTGGAAGTCCTAGCTGGGACTTCTCTTAAGGTGACCATGCAGGTTCAGTTGGTAATTAGGAAGGCAAGTTCATTTCAAGGGAGCCATAACACAAGAACAGAGGTGTACTGCTGAGACTATAAGGCTCTGGTCAGACCACAAGTGAAATATTGAGTGTAGTTTTGAGCCCTGTATCTCATGAAAGATAGTCCAGAGGAGGTGTATAATAATGATCCCAGGAATGAAGGTCTAGTCATATGAGGAGTGGTTAGATCCGTACTCAGTGGAGTTTAGAAGGATGAGGAGTGGTCCAATTGAAATTTATGGAAGATGTTTCTGCAAGTAGGAGAGAGTCAGACCCAGGACCATGGCGTCAGAGTGGAGGGTCGACCCTTTAGAATTGAGATGTGGAGTAATTTCTCATTGTCACAGAGGGCTGTGGAAGCCAAGTTGTTGAGACATTTAAGACCGAGCGAGATGGTTAAGGGTTACTGAGATAAGGTAGGAGAGTAGGGTTGAGAAATATATCGGCTATGATCAATTGGTGTAGACTTGATGGACCAAACTTGCTAATTCTGTTCCCATATCTCCTAGTGTTTCAGAAGGATGTGATTGTGCCAGAGGGGTGCAGAAGAGATTCAGCAGGATGTTGCTGTGGATGGAGCTTCTGAGCGATATGGGGAAACTGGAGAAGCTCAGGTTTTTTTGGAGCAGGAAGGTTGAGGGGCACTCTGGCAGAGGTATATAAATTTGAGGGGATATGAACAGGATGGATAGAAAACAGCTGTTCTCCTCAGTTGTAGATTTAATAGCAAGGTGCATAATTTTAAAGTGAAAGGCCAGTTTAGAATAGTCTGAAATGCACCACCTGAAGGGATAGTTTAGGTGGATAAACTCTCAACCTTTAAAAACTACCTGGAAAAGCGTGTGAACTGTAACATTCACGGCTAATGGGTGGCATGGTGGCTCAGTGGTTAGTACTGTTGCCTCACAGTGCCAGGGACCCAGGTTCGATTCCTACCTCTGGCTATCTGTGTGGAGTTTGCACATTCTCCCTGTGTCTGCGTGGGTTTCCTCCAGGTGCTCCAGTTTCCTCCCATAATCCAAAGATGTGTAGATCAGATGAATTGGCCCTGCTAAATTGTCCATAGTGATCAGGGATGTGTAGGTTAGATTAGTCAGGGGTAAATTAGCGTACTAGAGGAATGGGTCTGGGTGGGCTGAAGGGCCTGTTTACACACTAGGAATTCTATTAAAAAAAGGCTGTGGGTCTGGTGCTGTTAAGTGGGACTGGTATAAATTTTATATTTTTGACGAACAGACTCAGTTCGGCTGAAGGGTCCCTTCTAAACTGTATGATTCTCTGGGCCTAGAACACTATTCCGAGGACTTGATGCAGAAATGTCCAGGGGCTGAGATGATTGGTCTCCAACCACTACAACCACTTTTCCTTTTAGGATTCCAACTAGAGAAGAGTTTTCTTTGTCACTGTTGATCAGTTTTGCCAAGGGTCATTGTTGAGGTCTGTCCCTTCCTGAGTTACTTTGCCAATTTGTACCCTAATCACTCTTCTGATAAGGACGGTGATATTTCTCTCATTGCTTTTAAGTTTACCTGTTTCTGATTCGTCTGGGTTTAATCTTCTTGCCTACTTGTCTACCTCACTTCAGTTACAATCCAGTGATTGGAGATTGGAAACCTTGGAGATTTTCTATTTTACTTTCAATCCTAGTTCCTCAATATCTCTAATTCATATTTCTAGTTCCGCCTATGTTGTTCATTCCACTGTGGACTGCCATAATATAGGTTGCACAACAATATACCTATTTCTTTCCCAGACATGAGGAGTTTTCCATAACGCTAAGAGTAGACCGGCAACGTCGAACATTACAGTGCAGTAGAGGCCCTCTATTTTGTGCCAACCTGTGGAACCAATCTGAAGCCCATCTAACCTACACTATTCCATTTTCATCCACAAGTTTATCCAATGACCATTTAAATGCCCTTCAGTTTGGTGAATCTAGTACTGTTGCAGGCAGGGCATTCCACCCCCCTACTACTGAGTAATGAAACCACCACTGACATCTGTCCTATATCTATCACCCCTCAATTTAAAGCTATGCCCTCTCATGCTAGCCATCAACATCTGAGGGAAAAGGCTCTCATTATTCACCCTATCTAACCTTCTGATTATCTTGTATGTCTCAACTCACCTCTCAACCACCTTCTCTCTCATAAAAACAGCCTCAAGTCCCTCAGCCTCTCATCATAAAATCTTTCCTCCATACCAGGCAACATCCTAGTAAATCTCCCCAGGAAGCTTCCTCATTCTTCCGATAATGCGGTGACCAGAACTGTATGCAATACTCCAAGTGTGGCTGCACCCAGAGTTTTGTACAGCTGCAAAGTGCGCTCATGGCTCCGAAACTCAATCCCTCTACCAATAAAAGCTAACAGACCAGACTCCTCCGTAACATCAATCAAATCTAGGTGGCAACTTTCAGAGATCTATGTACCTGGACACAGCGATCTCTCTGCTCATCTGCACTACCAAGAATCTTACCATTACCCAGTACTCTTTATTCCTGTTACTCCTTCCAAAGTGAATCACCTCTCACTTTTCTGCATTAAACTTCATTTGCCACCTCTCAGCCCAGCTCTGCAGCTTCCCTATGTCCCTCTATAGCCTTCAACATCCTTTGGCACTACCCACAACTCCACTAACCTAAGTGTCATCCAAATTTACTAACCCATCCTTTCATACCCTCATCTAGGTCATTTATAAAAATGACAAACAGTGGTGGACCAAACCACATCCTTGCAGTACACTACTCTTAACTGAATTCCAGGATGAACATTTCCCATTAACTACCACCCTCTGTCTTTCAGCTAGCCAATTTCTGATCCAAGCGGCTAAATTATCTTTAATCTCATACCTCCGTATTTTGTGCAATAGCCTACCGTGGGGAGCCTTATCGATCGCATTGCTGAAATCCATATGCACCACATCAACTGCTTTACCCTCGTCCACCTGTTTGGTCATCTTCTCAAAGAACTCAACAAGGTTTGTGAGGCATGACCTACCCTTCGTAAAACATGTTGACTATTCCTAATCAACTTATTCCTCTCTAGATGATTGTAAATCCTATCTCTAATAACCTTTTCCAACACTTGACTCACAACCGAAGTAAGACTCACTGGTTTCTAATCCGAACTGCTAAATCACCCTCGATCTCATGCCTCTGCATTTTCTCCAACTGCCTACCATGTGGAACCTTATCAAAGGCTTTACTGAAGTCCATGTACACCATGTCAGCTACCCTACCCTCATCTACATGCTTGGTCACCTTCTCAAAAAACTCAGAGGTTTGTGAGACATGACCTGCCCTTGACGCAACCATGTTGACTATCTCCAATCAAATTGTTGCTTGCAAAATGAATATAAATCCTATCTCTTATAATTCTTTCCTGCAACTGAAGTAAGGCTCACTGGTCTATAATTATCCGAGTCATCTCTACTACCCTTCTTGAACAAGGGCACAACATTTGCAATCCTCCAGTCCTCTGGTACTAAACCTGTAGACAATGACGACTCAAATATCAAAGCCAAAGGCTCTGCTATCTCCTCCCTCCCTTCCCAGAGAATCCTCAGATAAATCCCATCCGGCTCGGGGGACTTGTCTTCTTTCACTCCTCCTAGCATTGGTAGCACCTGTTCGTAACTAAACTCGATCCTTTCCAGTCTAATATCTCATACCTCATTCTTCTCCTTTACAATATTCTCCTTTTCCTGAGTGAAAAACGATGAGAAATGTTTGTTTAGCACCTCTCTGATCTCCACAGGGTCCACACACAACTTTGCACTTCTGTCCTTGACTGGCCCTATTCCTACCCTAGTCATCCTTTTATTCCTCACAAAGCTTTCGGGTTCTCCTTTATTCTAACTGCTAAAGACTGCTCATGTCTTCTCTTTGCTCCTCTTATCTGTTCTTTAAATCCTTCCTAGCTAATCTGTAACACTCCATTGCCTCACTTGAACCATCTTGTCTCCTCGTCACACATGCCGCCTCCTTCTACTTAATAAGAGATGCAATTTCTGTAGTAAACCATGGTTCCCTACCTTACCACTTCCTCCCTGCCTGACAGGGACATACCTGTCAAAGACATGCAATATCTGTTCCTAAACCAGCTCCACATTTCGATTGTCGCTATACCTGCATTTGCCAGCCCGTTCTATGCATCCTAAGTCTTGCCTAATCGCATTATAATTCCCCTTGCCCCATCGATAATTCTTGCCCTGTGGCATGTACCAATCTTTCCATCGCTAAACTAAACGTAACTGAATTATGGCCACTCTCTCCAAAGGGCTCACCTTCCATTAAATTAAACACGTGGCCTGGTTCATCAGATCCAGTGTGGCCTCTCCTCTTGTTGGCCCTTTGACATACTGTGTCAGAAAAGCCTCCTGCACGTGTTAGACAAAATTTGATCCATCCGACATACTAGAGTTATATAATTTCCAGTCAATGTTGGGCAAGTTAAAGTCCCCCATAATGACCACTCTGTTCCTTTCCCTCCTACCCAGAAACACTAATGCAAAATACACATTTAGTATCTCTTCTTGAAATGAAAACAGAAGATGGTAGAAATTCTTAGTACATGAGTACTGAAAAGGTCAAGTTGACTAATTCTCCCTCAGATGCAGCCTAACCTGCTCAGCATTTCCAGAATTTTCTATTTTATTTTGTTTTTTATTGTACAGTCATCAATCAGACATATGTGAAATGTAACAATGATGTTTAGGTTCAGCTGTTACACATTCTTTTGACAAAGGTACAATGTAATGGAATGTTAAGAACCTACAGGAAAAAACAAAATGGCACAAAATATGGCACATATGCCTGTTAAAATCAGACCGTTGTGGTTAGCATCCTGTCTGGAGGCTTGTGCCCAGTGATTCTATTTCAGGTTTCAAGCATTATTTGGATTCTGGGCTCCAGTTTGTCCACTGGTAAAATGATCTTCCATACCAAACTTTTTAATTTTGTAATGAACTTTTTGTGGAGTTTACGTCTAAATTTTGACCATTTCTCTTGGATCTGATCTAGGGATCACAAAATGAGCTGATTTCAACCAATTTATGCCACTTGTTCCTATCTTTACATATTTCCAGACAAACTAGGCATAACAAACATCAAAATTGGTACCTTTGATTTGCAAGTGTATCTGAAACAATAAATTCACATGGAAATCCTGAAAAGTAACTTGAGGGAATTATGAAATACCATAGCAGTTACTTATTGGTGAAAATATCTGTTATTTTTAGATTCAACTCTTGCTCTATAAAACACATTTGAATAATGAAGTAGAATTAAGATGATATTGTTAGTAAACGATGTCTCCCTTTTATGTATAGGTTGACTGGGTCCAGTGTGATGGCAGCTGCAACCAGTGGTTCCACCAGATCTGTGTGGGTGTGTCCTCAGAAACAGCAGAAAAGGAGGACTATATCTGCATCAACTGTACTGTAAAAGACCAGAACAACAGGAAACAGAATGGCCAGGGCTAGTGTTTGGCAACGTGCAAATGAATCACATATTCCACAAGAAGCAGTGGATTTGGTATCTCTACAACCCACAAATGGTGCTATATCTCTACTCATGGGATCATCTACAAGGACGCTCAAACTTTTCCACCTTTGTATTTTCTCATTCTTGTAAGAACTTTTTGTCTGTGGTTGTGAAAGTATACGATGCTGGCTACACCCAGGGTTTTCTACCCGTTGTGGGGGCAATTGGCGCTGGTTGAACAATGCCATACCCCTATATCTCGTCTGAGACTTGCCTGCATAGATACCCAATCCTGTTGGGTGTTAAAGATATGCAAACACCAAAAAAAATTTTTTTTATGGGGTCCTCTGTTCAGTACAATATCTTAATCTTAGAGAGATTCTGACTTGTGTTTTGTAGGTTAGTTTTATTTATCTCAGCAATAACAGGTTTGTGAGTTAAAGGGCCAGATACAATTTCTCAAGTTTGGCTGTTGTACAGAATGCAGGAATTTAGGCTCCTAGTGGCACAGGAAAATTGGATAATCTGTAATCATACTGCCTACGCTGTACTTTGGCTTTTTTGGTAGCTTGTATCTAATGTTGCAGTCTCCTTTGTGAAATAAACCTTTGTTTATGAATGAGCTTTGCAGGCTGCAGTTTGTAATGCACCATATTTGAAAATCTATAATTTACAGACAGTGCATTGCCATTTCTGCACCAAATTTAAACACCGGATGCACTGGTACTGTGGCAGCGATGAAGGCTAGGTGACTGATTGTGGGGAGATAAAATAGAGGCTTAATTAATTCCACTTTGCTCAAATCCTGATGAAATCATTAGCAAATCGCACAAACGGAATAATATTTCGAAAGTCACTGCAGCAATGCCTACATAAGTAATCTTGGCTGTAACTATTGGGCTTAGGAGTGATGTCTATTTAATCCATTTGCCTATCAGCGCTGACTCTCATTACTGGTAACTTCGATGAGAGCATCAGCACCAAATATTCTCAAATCTTCAGTAATAACAAATGAGCAATAGAGAATAAATTAAACCTGGTGTAATTAGGTGAAACAATTAAAGTGCTATCATGTGAATCTGTGGTTCAAAATTTGCCCTCCAGTTTGAGTTTTCACTGATGTGATGTTTTTCGAGTGAAATGGGCAGTTCTGAAATTTTGGTTGAGAGATATCGATGGTTATAGAGTCATAGATTCATACAGGATCTAATAGAACCTTTGGTCCAACTTGTCTGCGCTGACTAGACTCCCAATCTGACATAGAACATAGAATCTCTATGATGTGGAAACAAACCCTTCGGCCCAACAATCGCCACCAACCCTTCGAAGAGTAACCTGCCCAGATCCATTCTCCTATGCTGTTGTCTGATATTTACCCCTGACTAATGCACCTAGCCTACACATGCCTGAACACTACAGGCAATTTAGCATGGCCAATTCACCTTACCTGCACATCTTTGGACTCTGGGAGGAAACCGGAGCACCTGGACAAAACCCAGGCAGGCACTGGGTGAATGTGCAAGCTCCATACAGGCTGTCGCCCAAGGCTGAAATCAAACCTGAGGCAGCATGCTAACCACTAAGCCACCTATCCCATTTATCAGCATTTAGATTAGATTAGATTAGATTTGACCCATATCCCTTTATGAAGAAGAGTCACTAACTCTACTTTCTTCTTACATACGCTGTTAGACTTGCTGAGTTTCTCCAGCAATTTCTGTTTTTGTGAAGTATTGCTTGGCTGCTGTAATTAACCTAGGATATTACAATGGTATTTAAAAAAAAATGAAAATAGCACCAGGCAGAAACATCCTCACTGTCCCCAAAAAATCTTGAATCCTTTGGTTTATGACTGTCCAATTTTTAGCAATGGCCTGATATGAGATCAATGTTAAACCAACTTTGCAACTAAAACTTTCATGTTCTTTTGGATTTTTAAAGAGTTTTCTAAAATAAATTTCTATAGAAAAGACTTCTGGTATTGGCAAAGACTACTTGGAAATTTTTTGCCATGTATCTTGAATTTATGGAATCAGAGGTTATGTGGCAGGTTGGAACAAAAATTGGTTTAGAGGAAAGTGTAATTAATATATTTTTGAGATTGGAAGATGATTTCCAGAGGGGTATTGCAGATTTTTGCAGATGTCCCTTACTGTTGCTGGTATTGTAGGGGGCAACATTGAGAAATCAGCAAATATTACAAAAATTGATCACATGGTCAGGAATTTCAGGTGGAAAATATGTGTAAGAAAATACTTAACAGATTGTTTATCTGAACATCTCAGTATCCAGAGGGACTTTGGAGTACTTTTATTTTTTAAAAATTCATTCATGGGATGCAGGCATTGTTGGCAAGGAGGGTATCTTATAGGTGGTGCTGTTAAGGAGTCTTGATTTGGAGATGCCGCTGTTGGACTGGGGTGTACCAAGTTAAAAATCATGTAACACCAGGTTATAGTCCAACAGGTTTATTTGGAAACTAGCTTTTAGAGCGCTGCTTCATCAGGTAGGTGTGGAGTATAAGATCATAAGACACAATTTATAACAAAAGTTTACAGTGTGATGTAACTGAAATTATATATGGTGAGTTGCTGCAGTGCATCTCATAGTCCACATTGCTGAGTCTCTATGCATTTGTGTTCAAGTTGGTGAATGGAGGGCCATTCAAGCCAACTGCTTTGCCCTAGATGGTGTTGAGCTTCGTGACTGTTTGAACAGCAGTAATCTAGGCAAGTTGAGAGTATCATTTGACTTGTGCTTTGTTGATAGTGAGCAAGCATTGGAAACACACCATCTGAGTTAATTGCTAAGAAATTCCTATCCTCTGATCTGCTTCTATCATCATAGTATTTATATGGCTAGTTCAGTTCAGCTTTGGTCAATAATAACCCTCAGGATCTTGGAGACTCAATCATAACAATGGCATGTGTGGGGGAGGGTGGTTAGATTCTCTCTTCTCAGATATGATCGTTGCCTGACACTTGCATCATTACCTTCCATTTATCCATCTCAGTCTGGATATTGTCTAGGTTTGGCTGCATATGGACAGTGGCTTCTTCGGTGTTTGAGGAGTGATGACTGGTGTTGCATATTATGCAGTCATTAATGAATAAATCACTTCTGATGTTATGAAGAAGGGAAGATCATTAATGATGTAGCTGAAGATGGTTACCATAACACCACAGGATATAGGGGCAGAAGTAGTCTACTCAGCCGATCAAGAAAGATCCTGGCTGATCTGATGATCCTCACTCCACTTTCCAACCTTTTCCTTCTAACCCTTAATTCCATTACTGATTAAAAATCTGTCTATCTCAGCCTTGAACATACATCATAACCCACCATTGATAACCCTCTATGGTATAGGATTCCACAGATTCTAGGTTGGTCCTACGATACTTTCCTGAGGAACTCTTACATTTTGGGGCTAAGATGATTGACCACTACCATCTTTCTTTGACTCCAGGAAACCAGAAATGACTCCAGCCAGCAGAGAGGTTTCCCCTGATTTTCATTGACACTAGTTTTGCTAGGGCTTCTTGATGCAATACTGTCAAATGTTGCCATGATGTTAAGGACAATCATTCTTACTCTTGCCTTGGTGCAGACATAGAAAAAATGAAATTAGGGGTGTGCCCCTGGCTGAACCTAAATTGAGCTTCATTCAGCAGGTAATTGTTGGATAAGTGCTGCTTCATAGCACAGTCAACTATCCACCTGTCACTTTGCAGATAATCAAGTAGACAGGCGATAATTGGTCAGGTTGGACTTTTGTGTGGACTGGATGGATCTGGACAATCTTCTACATTGTAATGAGATCAGCCAGATGGACCTCACAATGTGAGCCCTGGCTGACAGATGTTTTAGAGGTTCTGCTCGCTCTTGAGAGCTGGCTTGAAGGGAGCTGGCCCAGGGTTAAGTACTGTGCACAAGTAAGTAAAGGATGACTTATTGATGGGATATTGATCTCTACTGAGTTATTTCAGTAGCAATGAAGGAAGAAAAAATACAGTCCTGAAGAAATTCGCTTGCAACAGTCTTTGAGTTGGGATGAGTATTTCCGGCATCAGTCATTATTTGAGAGCTTGACTCATTCGATCCTGCCATCGAAGTCTGGGCCCAGTATCTGGAAAGAATACAATATTTTTCTTGGGCAAATGGCATTGGGGCAGATGAAAAGGGGTGTGTAATTCTACTGACAGCTTATGGGGCTGCAGCTTTTTCAGTTATGAGAAGTGAAATGTTTCCTGAGTTACCAGGTACTAAAACCCTTCAAGAGTTGACAGATTTAGTTAGGGGATTAGAGGAACCTCCTCTAATTCTCCAACACTGTCAGTTTGACTCAGCAGTTCGAGAACCAGAGGAATCAGTGTCAGGATTTTTGACGAGGCATGTGACCCAAAGATGCTGAGAGACAGTTTGGTATGTGAGATTAATGATGTAACCATGCAAAGTATTTAGTGGCTGAAACCCAACTAGACTTCAAACAAGTATTACAGCTGACTTGTCATCAGAAGTGGAACTTATAAATTATAGGGTATGCCGATAGAAGTGGATGCCCATCACCAGGCTGATTGGGCTTGAGAGACACTACTTGAGTAAAGGGAATAGTTTCATTCAGGATATATCCTGAACAGAGGGCTTTTAGGTCAGCCCACAGCAAAACCCCCAAACAAAGCCAAGCCTCGGCCAAACGGTTAATGTTTTCTTCAGGATCCGGACTAGCAAGCCATTGCAGTTGCTGCAGTATGCAGACTCAACAGCAAAAAAATCCCACTAGGTATGAATTGAGTAAGAGAACTCGTAGGCTGGTATCCAGGAGAGTGCACACCCTTGAAAACCCACCTACATCTGGGTTGGAAGAGTTAAATTGCTTAGCAACATCAAAGTCAGACCCAATCAAAATAAACATCTGGTTAAATGGTCACCTGGTTTTAATGAAGGTAGGTACCGGTGCGACTGTATCAGTGAGTGCAGAACCAGTCTTTAACAAAATTTGTTCTGGACCCCAACCTTTGTTTGTCATAGTTTATCAGTCTAGCCAAGGTCTATTAGGGAACCTTTACAGATTAAGGGTACAACTTCAGTTCCAGTCTCAGATAAGAGGCAGCTGGTTCAGTTGTCACTGACGGTAGTAAAAAGCTCGGGCCCAAGCCTGATGAGGCAAGATTGGTTGAGAAAAATCATCTTGATTGGCTCAACATTTTTTGATTAGAAAATGGCTACCTGAGTGAAGTCCTAATTAAATATCTGGACATTTTTCATGAAAATTTAGGGATTGGGAATGCAAATCTTAGCAGGACTTATACATTTACTGGTAAGGTCCTAGGGAGTGTTGCTGAACAAAGAGACCTTGGAGTGCAAGTTCATAGCTCCTTGAAAGTGGAGTTGCAGGTAGATAGGATAGTGAAGACGGCGTTTGGTATGCTTTCCTTTATTGGTCAGAGTATTTAGTACAGGAGTTGGGAGGTCATGTTGTGGCTGTACTGGACATTGGTTAGGCCACTTTTGGAATATTGCGTGCATTCCTGGTCACCTTCCTATCGGAAATATGTTGTAAAACTTGAAAGGTTTCAGAAAAGATTTACCAGGATATTGCCAGGATTGGAGGATTTGAGCTACAGGGAGAGGCTGAACAGGCTGGGGCTGTTTTCCCTGGAGCGTCGGAGGCTGAGGGGTGACCGTAGAGGTTTACAAAATTATGAGGGGCATGGATAGCGTAAATGGACAAAGTCTTTTCACTGGAGTAGGGGAGTTCAGAACTAGAGGGCATAGGTTTAGCGTGAGAGGGGAAAGATGTAAAAGAGACCTAAGGGGCAACTTTTTCACGCAGAGGGTGGTACGTGTGTGGAGTGAGCTGCCAGAGGATGTGCTGGAGGCTGGTACAATTGCAACATTTAAGAGGCATTTGGATGGATATGTGAATAGGAAGGGTTTGGAGGGATATGGGCGAGTGCTGGCAGGTGGGACTAGATTGGGTTGGGATATCTGGTCAGCTTGAACAGTTTGGACCAAATCGTCTGTTTCCAAGCTGTACATCTCTGACTCTTATGACTGTCAAAGGATCCAAGGCCACCTTCTATGTTGACCAGGAAACCGTTCCAGAATTCTGCAAGGCTGCCCAGTGCCATTTGCCTTGCATACAAAATTAGAGACTGAAATCAGAAGGCTGGTAAGTGAAGCATCAAAGCAGCGCAGTTTGCTGAATGGGCAATACCAGTCACATTGATTGTGAAACCTGATAGGTCTGTTCAACCTTTTAAACAAATGGTAAACTGCTTCTCACAATTTGATAGATACTCAATCCCTCACATAGAAGACTTGCATACAAAGCTAACAGGGGAAGCTGTCCTTCATGAAGCTTGACAAGCCATGCATACCTGCAATTGTAGTTAGCTGAGGTTTCTCAGAAGTATGCTCCAGTTAATACCCATAAGGGTTTGAATGACTATACTGGACTGCCATTTAGGGTACCGTCAGTCTCCTGTTTTTCAGCAGATGATGTAGAACATTTTACACAGTCTACCCCAGGTTGCAATTTATCTGGATGATATGCTAATAACAGGGAAGACCAATGAAGAGCACTTAGAGAACTTGGATATTGTCCTTAGATGTTTCTCTGAGGGGGTTGGGGTGCATGCCTTAGAAGGGAAAAATGTGTGCTCTCGGCATCCCAAGTGACCTACTTGGGCTATGCAATCAACAAGATAAACTGCGGATGATCAAAGGAGCCCTGGCTCCCACATCTGTACTGGAGCTTAGGACTTTTCTTGAATTGGTGAATTATTAAGGAAGGTTAACACACAACCTGGCCTCCGTCCTGGCACCCCTGTATCTGCTATTGAGAAAGGATCAGGTTTGGAAACTGTAGCTAAAATGTAGCCTTTGGGGAAGTGAAGAAGCAACTATCATTGTCTAAGGTGCTGATTCCAAGCAAGAACTGGTGCAATGCCTCCCTGTATGGTGTCAGGTTGGCAAGGCTCACAAATGACCAAATAGAGAGGGATGCCCAAGAATACGTGCTTTCCAGTCTTTGGCTGATGCAGAGTGCAGATGTGCCTAGATAGAGAAGGAAGGTTTGGCGGTCGTCTTTAGGTGTGAGAAAGTTCCACCAATACATTTATGGACATAAATTTGTTATAGTAACAGACCACAAACCTCTGCTAGGACTACTCGGAGGACAAGATTGTGCTACCCATTGCTTCAGGTCAAATTCAGTGGAAAGCTGTTATTCTAAATGTGTACAGTTACAAGTTGGAACACCATCCAGGAGGCCAAATGGCAAATGCGAATGCCTTGAGGCGCCTCCCACTGTCAGATGCACCACTGATGGTAGTGTCACTGGAAGAATCCATTCTGGTTTAAACTTTCTGGATAGCCTTCCGGTCATTGCTGACAGCATCAGACTGTGAATGACAAAAAGATCCAGCCCTGGCAAAACTAAAGCAGCTGGTGGTGATAGGGAGCACCAAAAAGGCTTCACAACCAGAATGGAAACCTTTCTGGACTCGGCGAGAACAGATCATTGTAGAGGATGACATATTATTATGGAAACCGAGTGATTTCCTGAGCAAAGGTCGCTGCCAGATATTGGCTGAACTGCAAGATATTTTAGGGATGTCCAAAATGAAGATGTTAGCAAGAAGTTATGGCTGGTGGCCAGGATTGGAAGAAGACATAGTGACATTGGTGGGGCAGTTCCCAGAGCGCCAACAAAATCAAAAAATTAATACTAGCTGCCCCCTTCTCATTCATGGTGATAGTCGAGTAAACCTCAGACTCAGTTATGTGTCGACAATGCTCTTTCGTGGGCCCTATATTCTCAGACATGTGGAGGCCCACTCAAAGTATTTGGATGTGCATAGAGTTTATTCTTCAAACGTTGGGACCAAAATAGAAAAGCTGCGAGTATCCTTTGCAGTACAAGGGCTCCCAGAAGTGTTGGTTACAGACAATGGGCCATCATTTACCAGCAGGGAATTTGAGTATTTCTGAAACTCGAATAGCATTCAGCATATAAGGACAGCTCCATACCATCCATTGTCCAACGGTCTGGTGGAAAAAACAGTTGAACTTCGAAGGCAGGCTTAAAGAAACAGCCTACAGCTTCATTTGACACCAAACTATTCCACTTCCCCCTTATGCAATTACAGGGATAGCTTCACCAGAGTTGCTAATGGGGAAAAGACTCGCATCAAGTTAAATGTGATCTTCCTGGACCAGGATGGAGGTTGAAATTATATCAGGAATGCCAGTGCCAAACACAAGATTCTTCTAAGCACGAGAGACAGTTTACTTCAGGGGATGAAGTTTGTTGCCAAAACCATGGAAATAGCCATGCATGGATAAGAGGCATGTCGACACGCAGTCAAGTTCCATGACATACGATGTTCAGTAGGTGAGGGGGTCCTCTCATAAAAAGCTGCAAACTTACACATAGGACAGAAGTAAAGCATACCTGGGCACTCAGAACAGCTCAAGTCTGTTGGAACCCATGGGTTCTCCCCTTCCACCTAACTGCTGAAGAAACCTCGGAGTCTGATATGAATGCAGAGAATATCATAGCTTCATGCCTTTACTGTTTGAAGAAGAGGATGATTTTTTTCCAAGGTACTCTGCGCACAAGAGGTGGGATACTGTCTGGCAGGCACCTGTATCCAAGGTTAAGTCAGAGGAATGGGATCCAGTGTGGAAATGCCCCAGAAGAGGCTACAAGTAAAACAATGGGTCTACATCTCGGGACATGGGGGGAGGGATGTAGCAATTGTAACAATGTCAGCCAGATGGACCTCATAGAATATGAGTTCCCTAATTAGACAAGATTAACAGGCCTGATCTGGGATGCCCGACCGACAGATGTAAACTGTAGCGTTTAAGAGGGTGGTGGGTACCTCGGGGCATAGAGTGCTTTGTTTCCACCTCCAATTTTATTTTGATATAATCTCAAACTCTCCCTTTCATTTACTTGACTTACGCATTACCCATTTTAGACTTTGCTTGTTAATGTTTCACTAGCCATGTGGGTATTTTCCTGGTAGTGGAAACTATAGAATAAAATTCTTGGACAGTGGTGTCATTTTACTGAGTCACTACCCATACACACACAGCCATGGGTGATGTGGGGAAATGTAAGCACTACTACTGTGCAGTGGTCATATGTGAGGGGAAAAATTAAAATAAATCGATATGTTGAAGTTTCAGTTCACACTAAGAGCTGGTTCTGACGAAGACAGCTATGCACTTTGCACTTGTAAGTAAAGGGTGACTTTGTGATGGGATGTTGACCTCTCTGGAGTTATTTCAATACCAATGTAACTATTACATAAGTTTGGCTAGGGGTGCAGCTAGTTCTGGAGCACACCTTGCTGCGGTGTTGTTGGAACCCATAATTTTTTCCATATCCAGTACCTTCTGCCATTTCTTGATTGCAAGAGGCATGAATTGAATTGGCTGAAGACTGATATCTGTGATTCTGGATACCTCAGGAGGAGACTGAGATGGATCGACTACTCAGCACTTTTGGCTGAAAATGATAGGTCTTTTATCTGTGCTAGGATTCCCATCATTAAGGATGGGAATATTTGTGGAGCTTCTTCCTCCAATGATTTGCCCACCACCATTCACAAATGGATTTGGTGGGACTACAGAGTTTAAATTTGATTTGTCAATTATGGGATCGCTTAGCCCATCTTTATAGGCACTCGGGGTGTCGCTGGCTAGTCCAGCATTTATTGCTCATTCCCTTGATGCCCTTGAGAACAAGGTGGTGAGCTGCCTTTTTGAACCACGTGCTGTATCACATATGATATCCTCTTGCCATCAGATTGATTTTCCGGATAGGTAAGCCGTATTGGAAAACATTCCTAGAATTTGTATAAAGCGCTTATATAAGTTCCAGCTAGAGAATTGTGTACAGTTCTGGTCACTGCAATACAGGAAGATGTGTTCATACCAGAAAAGGCACGTCGGAGATTTATAGTGATTTCATCAGGTTTTGAGAATTTTAGTCGGGAAGAAAGATACAGATAGACTGACGATGATTTCTGAGGAGATTTAATCGAGGGGTCTGGATAAAGTGCGTATGAAGTATCAATTCTTTAGCAGTGAGGGCAACAAACAGGAAACCTGAATTTAAACTAATTGATAAAAGACATAAAAGGGAGTTGAGAGTACACCCAGAAGATAGTAGACATCTGAAACTCACTACCTGAGAGGTTAGTAGTGATTATCATGTTTAAAACGTACTTGGATATGCTCTTGAAGCGCAGTAACATGGAAACAGAGAAAGAGCGAGAAAGTGAGATTAAGGTGGCTAGTTCTTCCAGCTGGCACTATTCTAATGGCTGAACATGTTCTGCACTATTGACAGAGAAGAATAAAAAGACATTAACTGCGAAAGTTACAATCACATCATTCTAACATTGTTGATCTTCCAATCCTGAGGCTTCAAACTGATACTATTCTTTGAAATGTTTGGATCATAAATGTTCTGGCTTTAAGAGAACTTTTTTTTGTTGACTTTGACAATAATTCAGTTTCCAGCTAACCAATCCCCCTCTTCTCACACCCTTTAGACTCCATTTTCTTGAGCTGCTATGTTATTTCAAAATGAGACAGGACATGGACAGCACATTCCCCTCTCAGTTTCAATGAATGCTTCAAATTAACAATATCCTGGTTTTCATCTGCTGTTAAATGGGTCAAGAATACCATATTAAACATTTTAGATATACTATAAATTAACAAATATAATTTGGATAATCTAAGTAAATACCAGAAATGTCTCTACAGTTGTGGACATGTGGATCTGGCAATTGTTTGAAAGGACTGTATATTTCACTTTCCAAAATATTTGGAGGTTTTGGCTACAACTGGCTGCTGATAAATATGTTGCCTTATGGGTTATCCTCTTCTGTTGCATGGAAACCATTAATGATAAGGCAGGATACAATTATCCCACAACAGTGCAGTATCTGTGGTTCGTTCTATACCATAGTTGGAATGGTGTAGAATGCTGTTAAGACGTAGGAGCAGAAATTAAGCTATTCAGCACATTGAGGCTACTCTGCCATTCAATCATGGCTGATATGTTTCTCAACCCCATTCTCATTCTTTCTCTCCATAATCCTTGATCCCCTTGATACTCCAGAACCTCCCATCTCATTCTTTAATATACTCAAAGAACTAGCCTCCATAGCCTGCTGTAGCAATGAATTGCACAGATTCATATCCCAGAACAATCCACATCTTCCATGAAAGCAAATACGGCAGTCTAATGGATCTTGAACTGGATGAGCAACACTGTTCAAATCCCAACATAGGAACTTCAACAAATTAGTAATTTGTGACCGTGATGTTTTCTGATTACTTTGAAATCTTAACTGGTTCTTACACACTTCAAGGAAGAAAAATGGTATTCTTACCAAATCTGTGCTATGTGATTCCAGTTAGCACTTTGAAATTTTAGAAAATATCACAGGACATTAGTATTTCTAATGTGAGTATTCCACTTTGTTGCCCTTGAGAAAATGGTGGTGATCTGAAGACTGTAGCAGTTGAAGGGAATATGGTTAAGGGAAGTCCAAAAGTTGCGAGCTAGGCAGTTCCAGGATTTTGATCCATTAGTGATGAAGGAAAGACCGTAGGTTCAAAGTTAGAATATATTGTGACTCAAAGGGAATTTATATTTTATACCTGTCACGTTAAGCATATGCCCTCTGGTTTTGGACTCCCCTACCCTGGGGGAAAGACATTGACTATTCACCCTATCTGTGCCACTTACAATTTTACAAACCTCTATCAGGTCACCCCTCAGCCTCCTACACTCCATGAAGAAAGGTCAGTCCAGCCTTATAACTCAAACCTTCCAGTCTTGGTAACATCCTTACAAAAGTTTTTGCGCCCTTTCCAGTTTATTAACATCCTTCCTACAGCAGAGCAACTAGAATTGTACACAGTATTCCAAGTGTGGTTTTACCAATTTCTCATACAGCTGTAATATGATGTCCCAACTCCCTGTACTCAGTGCTGTGACCGATGAAGGCAAGCATGCCAAATGTCACCTTTACAACCATGTTCACCTGTGACGCCAGTTTCAAGGAACTCTGTACCGCACACCCTGGGTCTCTGTTTGACAGCACTTCCCAGATCCCTACCATTAACTACTCCGAGGCACCAAGTCCTGTCCTGCCCTTGTTTGTCTTACCAAAATGAAACACCACACGTTTACGAGTACTAAACTCCACCTTCCATGTCTCGGCCCAATTGATCAAGATCCAATTGTACGTTAGAAATCCTTCTTCACTGTCCACGAATTTTGATGTCATTCGCAAACTTACTTACCCAGCTTCCTGTACTCCCACCCAAATTGTTTATAAAACTGACACACAATAGTAGACACAGGACTGATCCTTCCAAACCTCAGTTATCCAGATTAAACTTCATTTGCCATTTCTGCACCCAATTTTCCAATTGATGTAAATGTCGATGTATGTTTTGAGAATCCTTGCTTACTATCCCTCCGAACTCCAATTGTCGTATTGTCTGTAAAGTTATTAATCAGACCACTTACATTTTCATTGAAATTAATTTTATATATATTACAAACAACAGATGTCCCAGTACTGATCCTTTACGAATACCATTTGTAACAGAATTCCAGAAAAAAACACCCTTTCATCGCTGCACTTTGTCTTTTATGACCAAGTCAGTTTGTATTCAACTCACCATTGATCCCATCTTCTAGACTGGTGTACCATATAAAGTCAATGGAGACAATATCGAACACCTTCGTTCTCACTTATCATCGTTGTCACTTGCTCAAAAAACTCAAAACAAGTTTATAAGACAAGACTTCCCCTCACAAAGCCATGCTGACTCTCTCCACTCGGTCTATGCTTTTCCAAATGCAAGTAAATTCTGTCCCTGAGGATCATTTCCGTACCACTATCGAAAGTTGCTGTAAACCATCCCCTCATTCGTGGAAGTTGCCCTTATGGGACTTTCAAAATTAAAAAAATCCCTCAATACCAGGTTATAATCCAACAAGTTTATTTGGAAGCACCAGCTTTCGGAGCACCTCTCCTTCATCAGGTGGTTGTGCAGGTTAAGATCATGCTCACAGAATTTATAGCCAAAGGAGTCCAGTGTCACGGAGATGTGATACAGTAAACAATATAAGATTAAAACTTTCATGTTTTATAATGGGATATGCTGGTTTCTGTTTTTTGAAATGTGAATCCCAAAACTTCTTTTAAATTACAGACCTCATACTTATGGTTTAAAAATTTGAGCTATCTTGAGAATGCAATTTAATTAAAGAAGCATATCCTATTATAAAAGTTGAAAGTTTTAATCTAAGATTGTTTCATGTATCACATCTCCATGACATTGAAGTCCTTTGGTTATACATTCTTAGATTAGATTAGATTACTTACAGTATGGAAACAGGCCCTTCGGCCCAACTAGTCCACAACGACCCGCCGAAGCGCAACCCACCCATACCCCTACATTTACCCCTTACCTAACACTACGGGCAATTTAGCATGGCCAATTCACCTGACCAGCACATCTTTGTGACTGTGGGAGGAAACCGGAGCACCCGGAGAAAACCCACGCAGACACGGGGAGAACGTGCAAACTCCACACAGTCAGTCGCCTGAGGCGGGAATTGAACCCAGGTCCCTGGCGCTGTGAGGCAGCAGTGCTAACCACTGTGCCACCGTGCCGCCCCAATAGCATGTGAGCATGATATTAACCTCCACAGTTAAAAAAAAATCACACAACACCAGGTTATAGTCCAACAGGTTTATTTGGAAGCACTAGTTTTTGGAGCGTTGCTTCTTCATCAGGTAGTTTTGGAGTATAAGATTGTAAGACATAGAATTTATAGCAAAAGTTTACAATATGGTGTAATTGAAATTATATATTGAAAAAGACCAGGATTGTTTTTTAAGTCTCTCATCTTTTAGAATGAACATGCTGGTTTTAGTTCTTTCATATGTAAATCGCAGAACTTTTTTAAAGTTATATTCTCAAGTGAACTTTAACAATTGGTGTCATTTCGGCCCAGATAATGCATTGAAGATGTGAGGTGCCCTGTGTGAGGGTGTCTGTGCCACAATGTTCAAACTGATTCTAATCTAAAACATGGATTTACTGAATCTTACATGCATTCATGCAATTTTTGAGCAAAATAAAATGTAATTCTGCAAGTATAAATTCACCCCACAAACCTATATGTGGGTGGGGGTTATGAGTGTCTGTGAGAGGGTGTGTGTGAGTGTATGTGTGCCCGTATGTGAGTGTATGGGTCTATAGGTGTGTGTGTAGTGCAGTAGGGTCACCTATAGTGTGACATGAACTGAAGGTCCCAGTTGAGGCTATCCCCATGGGTACCAAACTTGGCTATCAGCCTCCGCTCGCCCACTTTGCGTTGTCTGTCCAGAAATCCACCTTGGAGGATGATCACCCAAAGGTCTGAGGTTGAATGTCCCAGACGCTGAAGTGTTCTCTGACTGGAAGCGAACACTCCTGTCTATTGATTGTTGTGTGGTGTCCATTCATCCGTTGGCGTAGCCTCTGTTGGGTCTCGCCAATGTACCATGCCTCAGGGCGTCCTTGCTTGCAGCGTATGAGATGGACAACATTGGCTGAGTCTTATGAGTACCTGCTATGTATTCGGGGTGAGGTGTAACCTCCACAATCGCCTGATGAGGAGCAGCCCTCTGAAAGCCAATGCTGCCAAGTAAACCTGTTGGACTATAACCTGGTGTTGTGTGATTTTTTAACTTTGTCTACCCCAGCTCCTCCAAGTCATGACTTTCAAAATGAGTGTCATTTTTATTTTCAGCATGTTTCTTAAACTCTGCGCGTTCGTATAAAGAATGTTTATGTGGGGCGCACACCCGAACCTATAGTTTGCCAAACCCCATTTTGGCGCTATAAGGGGAGAATGTTGTTGTTATATTTCACCCAGAAACCCACTTGGCGGGAAGGCGGGTGGGCGTGGTCTCTGAACGCCACGCCCCTCCCCCACCTGTCCTCACGCTCGGTCTTTGTTATCAGCTTTCTTACTATAATTTATTTTCATTTGAACTTTTCCTTTTGATCTGCGGATTTTGAAGCACGCTGTTTGGCGGCTGCTGCACGTTTTTCTATTTCACCATTAGTTTTGTGCCGAGGCTGAATGGAAGTGACGGTTAATTCCTCGCGAGCGCAGACGCTTCAAGCCGGAGCGCGGAGCCGCCTCTGCGCATGCGTAATCCTAGTTTCCGGTCGGCGGGAAAATGGCGGCGGCAGCGGCGGGAGCGGGCGCGGCACTCCGCGGCGGAGCGGCTCCTGGGAACCCCGGCACCGGGGCTGTGCAACAGGGACTCAAAGAGGCGCTCTTCGAGGCGCTCAGCTCCATCCTGTCCCCCGTGCAGGAAGTACGGGCCGCTGGCGAGGAACAGATTAAAGTCCTGGAGGTGACAGAGGGTGAGTGAATGGGAGGGGGGTCGGGCGAATGGAGGGATGGCGTTGTGAGGAGGGAGGGGTGGGTGGGGGACATGGGGAGAGCGAGTGGAGTGGGAGGGGTGGAAGTTTGGGAGGAGGTGGAGGGGGGCACGGGGTGGTGTGGTGAGTGAGGGGATGATGGTCAGGGGGTGAGTGAAGGTGTTGAGAGGTTGTGGATGGTGAGTGAATGGTGGCGGTGGTGAGGGCAAAGGCAGAAGGGGATGGGATGCTGAAGGGTGGGAGCTAGGAGGTTTGGTATTGGTGCAGTGAGTAAGGGTGAACATTAAGGAAGTGTGGGGAGACATTTGGATGTTGAAAGTGTTGGGCAAGGGGGAGGGGTTGAGCATTTAGGGAAGGGGGCTGCAAGAAGGGTATTGTGTTGGGTGAAATGTTACCTGGATACTGAAACTATCTGTCTCACCTTGTTGCAAGATCTGGGCAACATCCAGACTTGCCTGAGAAGTGACAAATAACATTCACGTGACACGGTGACAATCTCAAACAAAGAAAGATCACTGTGTAGAAGAATTGTCATAGAGGTGTACAGCATGGAAACAGACCCTTTGGTCCAATCTGTCCATGCCAGCCAGATATCCAGTGACCTAGGCAATTGATCATAATTTTTTTTTAAAGTCTGGAAATTTGATTTTCTGAAAACTTTTGCTATTATGCCGCCGTTTGTGTTCTGTTGTTCAAGATCTTCATTGCAATCAATTCTAAAGTGACACAGAGTCTGAGATACTGTCATTCATTCGAATTAGTCATGAGGAATGAACTGTTTGATTGCTGTTCAGTATAGTACCAGGACAATACTCTTAGTTTTATAATATGCTAAGTTTCCTAAACAAAATAGCCTTGGATTTTTTTTTCTTCCATGGGATGACTGCAGGTATCAAGACATCATAGAATTATACCTTGGATCTTTGCAGTGCATGCTGTCATTTTAACTGAGACAATGCTTTTCCTTAATAATTCTAATCTCTTGGTGCTAGGAGTAGAGTCATACAACAATAAAATAGACTGTTCAGTCTAACTAGTTCGCTGCACTTTGGATGCTGCCTGAACTGCTGTGCTCTTCCAGCACCACTGATCCAGAATCTGGTTTCCAGCATCTGCAGTCATTGTTTTTACCTCTGTTCGGTCTAACTAGTCCACATTGACCATATTTCCAAAGTAAACTAGTCCTTCTTGCCTACATTTGGCCCATATCCCTCCAAACCTTTCCTATTTGTGTACTTACTCATGTTTTTTAAATGTTGTAAATGTACCTGCATTCACTGCTTCCTCTGGCAGATCATTCCACACACAAAGAATGTTTGTGTTTTTTTAAAAAACTTGCCACTCATGTCCTTTTTAAAACATTATACTTTCACCTTAAAAATATATCCCCTACTTTCAAACTCCCCTGCTCTAAGGAAGAAACTATGCCCCTAATGATTTTACAAAACCTCTATAAGGTCACACCTGAACCTCCTGTGCTCCAGTGAAAATGTCCCAACCTATCTGGTATTTTTATAACTCAAACCGTCTATTCCTGACAACATTTTTATTAGATTAGATTACTTACAGTGTGGAAACGGGCCCTTCGGCCAACAAGTCTACACTGACCCTCCGAAGAGCAACCCACCCCGACCCATTTCCCCTACATTTACCCCTTCACCTAACACTACGGGCAATTTAGCCTGGCCAATTCACCTAACCTGCACATGTTTTGACTGAGAGGAAATCGGAGCACCTGGAGGAAACCCATGCAGACACGGGGGAGAATGTGCAAACTTCGCACAGACAGTTGCCCAAGGTGGAAGTTGAACCCGGATCATCTTGGGGAATCTTTTCTGAACCCTCAATTTAAACATATCCTTCCTGCAGCAGAGCGACTAGAACTATTTATAAAACACTGAGAAACAGCACGTATTCTCAAAGGATATGATAATGTCCTCAGGTGAGTAAATTGTAGGTTCACTTGTCTTTCAAACATAATTATTGTGTTTCAGTTAAATCATCTCTTATCCTTCTCAACTTGACTGAATATTGGACTGTTGCACTTGATCTTTGTTATTAGGTCAATATTGTCATGCAACAAATTTATCTGTATATGCTCTAAGTAAGTGGGTGTGTTGGGAAAATCTCTTGAAAATCCTGAAGTCGCCCTGGAGACTCCTCTCAAGGGGGTGATCACCAAGAAAAGTTACTCGTGTCAGTTGACTGGAAGTGAAGGATGAGGAACTGCTTCTCCAATCATGGGTCCACTAGTGAAGCTATCAGCAAAAACAGGAGAGAAACAACCTGTGGTTGGAGGAGCAGCGAGCAGTGTTAGTAAGTGCTGACAATCTGGGAGTTTTGAAGGCAAAGGGTCAGGAGTACAGAACCTGTATGGGGGTCGTGCTGAGATCAGAGAGTGGGTGCTGGAAAAAGCAATTTAGGCAAAAGAGGGAGGCTGCAAGGTGTCTGGGGACATGAAGCATCTGAAAGGAGACTAGTACTGTGTATGAGAGGTCGAGGGTAAGAAGATAAGTGCCTTAATGGGGATGGAGGGAGAACCAGCAAGGAGATGGGCCATGCAAGGACAGTGAAGGAGATGGTCCTGATAGGGGAATAGGATAGATGCAAGAGGTTTGGGGCAGATTTTCAAGTGCTGGTTAACACTACCTTATTAATCAATTCTGATGACTAAATTGCAGCAAATTTGTGTGTAGTTTCCCTTTATCCTCTTCCTTCCTTCTTCAGTAATAGTATTAAATTTTCTAGCTTTCTATCTATTGTAACTTGTGGGATCTTGGTAATATTGGGAGATCATTGTTGCTATCTCTGCACCCATTTTTATGTAACAATAGCATATAGGTTTTCAGAATCAGGAGATTTGTTGACTTGTACACTTTTACATAATTCAAACTTGCCTTTGTCACTTGCGTTAGAAACCTGGTTCCCAACTATTTTTGGTATTAGTTTTGTTGGTTCGCTTGTGAAGACATGCACACAAGTATTTAATTTAATTGAAAAACCATTATTTTCCATTATAATTTCTCCTATCGTAGGCTCCAAGGGACCCACATTTACAATAGACAATAGGTGCAGGAGTCGGCCATTCTGCTCTTCAAACCAACACCACCATTCATTATGATCTTGGCTGATCATCCTCAATCAGTATCCTGTTCCTGCCTTATTCCCATAACCCTTGATTCCACTATCCTTAAGAGCTCTATCCAACTCTTTTTTTTTTGAAAGTATCCAGAGATTTCGCCTCCAGACCCTTCTGGGGCAGAGCATTCCATACACCCACCATTCTCTGGGTGAAAAAGTTTCTCCTCAACTCTGTTCTAAGTGGCCTACCCCTTATTTTTAAACTGTCCTCTGGTTCGGGACTCGCCCATCAGCGGAAACATGCTTCCTGCCTCCAGTGTGTCCAATCCTTTAATAATCTTGTACGTCTCAATCAGATCCTCTCTCGGCCTTCTAAACTCGAGAGTTACATGCCCAGTCGCTCCAATCTTTCAGCGTAAGATAGTACTGCCTTTCCGGGAATTGACCTCATGAACCTACGCTGCACTCCCTCAATAGCCAGAATATCTTTCCTCAAATTTGGAGACCAAAACTGCGCACAATACTCCAGGTGTGGTCTCACTAGGGCCCTGTACAGCTGCAGAAGGACCTCTTTGCTTCTGTACTCAATTCCTCTTGTTATGAAGGCCAGCATGCTGTACCTGTATGCTTGCTTTCATTGACTGATGTACAAGAACACCTAGATCTTGTTGTACTGCCCCTTTACCTAACTTGACTCCATTTAGATAGTAATCTGCCTTCCTGTTCTTGACACCAAAGTGGATAACCGTACATTTATCCATATTGAACTGCATCTGCCATGCATCCGTCCACTCACCTAGCCTGTCCAGGTCACCCTGTATTCTCCTAACATCCTCCTCACATTTCACCCTCCCACCCGGCTTTGTGTCATCAGCAAATTTGCTACCATTAGTTTTAATACCTTCACCTGTTTCATTAATGTCCATTGTAAAAAGCTGCGGTCCCAGCACTGATCCCTGCGGAACACCACTGGTCACCGCCTGCTATTCCGAAAGGGAGCCGTTTATCACTACTGTTTCTTGTGAGCCAACCAATTTTCAATTCATGTCAGCATTTTGCCCCTAATACCATGTGCCCTAATTTTGCTCACTAACCTCCGATGTGGGACTTTATCAAAGGGTTTCTGAAAGTCCAGGTATACTACATCCATTGGAACTCTCTTGTCCAACTTCAGAGTTACATCCTCAAATAATTCCAGAACATTAGTTAAGCATGATTTCTCCTTCGTAAATCCACGCTGACTCTGACCCATCCTGTTACTGCTATTCAGATGTGTCATAATTTCATCCTTTATAATTGACTCCAGCATTTTTCCCACCACTGAGGTCAGACTAATTGGTCTATAATTCTGTTTTCTCTCTCCCTCCTTTCTTAAAAAGTGGGGCAACATTAGCCACCCTCCAATCTGCAGGAACTGATCCTGAATCTATAGAACATTGGAAAATGATCACCAATGCATCCATGATTTCTAGAGCCACCTCCTTCAGAACCTTTACTTGCACCATTCTCTTTTGACTAGTCTGCTTTCATATTCCAGTTGATTTTTTTTTGTCATCTGGTGTCTAGAATTTAAGTGATGATTAGAATTACTAAAACAAAAACTGAAATTGCTGGAGAGACACAGCAGCTCTGGCAGCAGCTGTAGAGAGAAAGCAGAGTTAACATCTCAGGTCCAGTAGCCCACCTTTAGAAGTTAGAATTACTAACCTTGACAAAGGTATAAGCTTCCTATTATTGTTAATTGCTGATTAGCCATGGATTGAATAACATTTTTTTCTCCTTAAGTCTTTTATATTTCTCAATGGATTGTGTTGATATAATCTATTTCAGAGTTCGGTGTTCACTTGGCTGAGTTGACAGTGGATCCACAAGGTGTTCTAGCTATTCGACAGGTAGGTGCAGAATGTCATGGTAACATTGGTCTGGAGGAGGTTAAGGCAATTAGAGCTTTAAATTTAAAGTTCTTGGCCAATATTACAATGAATGAAACCTATGTATATCAACACTCCCAAAGTGGACCTTCAAAAAATCTTACACTTACTGAGACTCCCTCCATAGGTGAGATTTGAATTATAGAACATATAGGGTGTACTCTGAAGCCATGGATAAGCTTAAAACAAGGTCTTTGCAGCACCAAGCCCTTTTTTAATTTTTTTTTTTAAATCACGCTTTCATAGGATGTTGACAAGTTTATTACCCAAATCTAATTGACCTTGAGCTTGTGGTGATGAACTGCTTTCCTAAAGTACTGATAACCATGTGGTGTTATCAGCACTAACAATGCTGTTAGAGAGGGAGTTCCAGGATTTTGACCTAGTGACAATGAAGGAACATCAGCATACTTCCAAAATAGGAGAGGACAGGCATTTGCTGCTCCTGTCTTTCGAGGTGGCAGGTGGAAAAGTGCTGTGGAGGAAGCTTTGGTGCATTTTTGCTGGGCGTCTTGTAGATGATATGTTGTGTCGATAATGAAATTAGTTAATGTTGAAGGTAGTAGACAGGGTGCCAGTCAACGTAAAACACATGGGAAACAAACTATAGCCAGGTGATAGTGGATTTATGAATAAAGTTGCTTTTGTGGAATGGAGAGTTCTTTATCGAGTATTCATGGCTACAGAAAATAGTTCCATTCCAAAGATCAAAAACTTACTTACTCCAGAGATAAAGATTTCCTTGTTGCTGTGTAAAATTGAAACCTACAAAGAAATGGTTTGTGAGGATTTGATCCAACTCTCGCAAGCTATATCATAGCTACATCATTTGTCCCATGAAGTGTGCACCAACCTCCTGAAGAACATTGATCCTAGACCCAACCCCCTACCCTGTCCACATATCCCTGCATTTGCCTTTAGCTAATCCACCTAACTTGCACATTTTGCACTGTGGGAGGAAACCAGAGCACCTGGAAGAAATCCACACAGACATGAGGAGAACATGCAAGCTCCACACAGACAGTTCCTGATGAAGGGCTTATGCCCGAAACATCGAATTTCCTGTTCCTTGGATGCTGCCTGACCTGCTGCGCTTTTCCAGCAACACATTTTCAGCTCAGATCTCCAGCATCTGCAGTCCTCACTTTCTCCACACAGACAGTTACCCAGGGCTGGAATTGAACCTGTCTCTGATGCTGTGAGCCATCACTGCTAACCACTGAGCCATTGTGGCGTTCCTATATAAGAAAGTGTACTCAATTTAGCAACTAAAAACAGGCCGTCCTTCAGTCAGAAGTGTGTTTTCTGTCAGGTCTGCCTGAAAATTTCAGTAATACCCTACTGAGTTGGGCCGAAAGGCAAAGTAAACCATAAGCATCTCTCCCTCTCTCACTCCCCTTAAGTTAGACCTAACTAGTTTGAGATTTTTTAGGCTGCCATGTTATTTTTGTTCTGTGTGGCATACATTGCATTTTTGTGTGATAAATGAAATTCAGATCAAACTGTGTTAGATGTTAAATAGTTTAATTTACATTTGATTTGCCCTCAATGAGGTGTTGGCCAGTCATTGTATTCCAAGATGTGGAAGAAAAAAAACATGAAGACGCATGATTAGTGTCCAGGCACACACTGTGGTTTAATTATCATGATCCTGGAATTTGCTGCTATATGCTATTGTGTTTTAGATAGTAAAGTTTATGATCATAAGAGATAGGGCCTAGTTTGGGTTACTAACACAATAGCCAACAGATTAGAATTCAGATTACCAAATATAGATAGCCGTTTGGCTGATTTGTTACGATGCGGTGATGGAACCCATGTGTGAATTAAAACGCCCAGAGGAACTCTCCTCGTAATCTGGTGATAATGTGAGTGAAAGAAGACCCCTTATTTTCAGTTAAAGAAAAAAATAACTATTTATTTTCCGAACTCTTAACAGTGATCTAAACAAACACTATCAGCAAACCCAAACCCTCTTTTTCTAAACTAATCACGATCTGACACCAATGCTATTAAAATGCGTTATAATTATAATTGGAGCAGTGTTACTGAATATTAAACAATTACTAGACTGTAACTTAATCTGTAACTAAAGTCCATACAGTGTCTAATGTTGTCGTCTTCTGATCTTCTGCATCTGCTGATTTCTTCCATCTTTCTGATTCTGCTTTCTTCTCCCTGGCCATCTTCTATGATTTTTTTTTGCCTGAGAGTGTCTTTGTTTAAAATTCCTTGGTATCTTTACTAAGGGGTGTTTTCTGAGATTTCTTTCAGAGCTGTTCAGGGCTATTAGATGTCTTTCACTGGCTTTCTCTCCACCTGATTTTCAAAAACACTAATTTTTATACCCTGATTACACCTGAAAGTCTTATAGTTGTATTGGTTTCAGACTGTCAATATTATCATTTTAAATTGGATTGACTTTGAAGGGCTCTATCAATTGGTCAGATTTGAATTGTTGTCAAAATAGCAACCAAAACTCACGTATCTATTTAACAGTCAGTTATTACGCGTGTCTAGTTTGCAATAGCCTGTCTCCCGTCTAGTGTGTGATGCTGGAAAATCACACCAGGTCAGGCAGCATCCGAGGGAGAGTTGAAGTGATTAGTTACATTGGTGCAGGTGTTCCAGAGATGTTCTCTGAAATGACCTGCAAGTAGGCGTCCCGTCTCCCAGTTGCTGTGTATACTGGTAGCATTTGATCCTTAACCTTTGACAAGTGTTTTCTGTCTTGAAGGGGACCATACATTCTTTTCAACTCTGTTATTCTACCCAGCTTCGCAACATGTTATCCAAGAAATGTATATGAGCAAAAACATTTAACTAAGCACTTTTTGTCCACAGCTGGCATCTGTAATTCTCAAGCAATACGTGGAGAATCACTGGTGTAGTCAATCTGAGAAATTCCACCCACCAGAGACGACTGAGAGGGTAAGAATGGCAGATGAATGAGTATAATAGAAATCTGTTAGTTTTGGCGATGGGTAACCGGCACCAGTATGAAACATAAGGCTGAGGTGCTTGGAAATCTGGGAAAGCCGGGTACCACTGGAGCAGAAAATAATTAAATAGGTCAGATGTGTGAGCAATCACCCATTGTGACTTCAAACCAACCTAAGATGGGCTTGGTGCATATGTCTATTTATATAGAGTTATGATCCCAATGGAAGCCTGAATAGAATGGAATACCCAAACAATGCTGACAAATTAATTGAGATGAGATTTCACATGTTAACTTTTACTGCAACAGACCAACCCAAAACCAAAATGGTATTTCAATATAAATTAACAATTTCACTTTAAGATAAACAAAAATAAGTCTGATGAAAATGCAAGCATTCCCTTCTTTCTGTGTGTAGTGTTGATCCCAATTGCTCAGTCCTGCAATCCCAGGTGGACATTCCATTCTTTTGCTCAGACTACAGTATCCTAGGCCCCAAAAGGAATCCTCTGCCAGACCACGCAGAAGTCCCTTCCCAGTTATCTATGACTTCATTTCTGTCTCTGTTCTTTATTATTCAGTCATTAAACTGTTCCCTTTCTTCGGAGTTGAACCTCTCCAGCCCTTGCTGTTCATGTTCTCCTCAACTGAGACCTTGGGAAACTTGCATGGTTTGTAATATCAAGAGTTCTGTCTGATCATAGGCTCTGCATACGATTATACAGGCTGACATTCAGCACTCGGTTATCTTTTCTGGTCATCAAATTTTTGTCTACATTTTGGATTTGAACCTTGACCCCCATCAGGTTAATTTCCGAGGTCCCAGGATCTAATAATAAGGAAATCCAATTATACCCCCATTCCAGTGTTTTTTTTTTCATTGTGAATTATCTTAAAGGATAGCTCATAAATGTACATTTTGCAACGTACTATTAGGATATTGGACAGAGGTAACAGAGTTGTCTTATTAGTAAGGAATGAATCAGAGGCAGAAATTGCTGGAAAAGCTGTGCAGGTCTGGCAGCATTTGTGAAGAGAAAATAATATTAAAATTTCGGATCGAGTGGTCCTCAAATTTTCGGTTTTTATTCAGTAAGAAATGAAATTAATTCAAGAGTAAAAATTTATGCAGAGTCAGGAAACGTCAAAGCTGTGTGGATAGAATTGAGGAACCGCAAAAGGGAAAAAGAGAATGATGTGAGGTATTTATAGGCTTCCCAACTGTAGTCAAGACTGGGCAGAAAATAAATTGAGATCAAAAAGGCAGTAAGAAAAGTGCAATTACAATGATTTTGGGGACTTCATCATGTAGGTGAACTGGAAAAAATCTAGTTGATGGCAAATCCCAAGAAAAGGAATTTTGGAATGAAATGAAATTTTTTTGTTTTTGGAGCAGTTTGTGAAAGAGCTCACTGGGGACAGGTAATTAGTATTGGTGATCTATAATGAGGCAATCTTGAATTGGGAGCTTCAGGTAAAGGTACCTCCTAGGATTCACCCTGCAGTTTGGGAAGGAGCTGATGAAGGAGAAGTGATCCGTAAGCTTGTGCTTCCGAGTGAACCTGTTGGACTGTAACCTGGTGTTGTGATTTTTGACTATATATAATTGAGTAAATATACTACAATGACCAAGAGCCAGAGTTAATTGGAAGGGGAACCTAGTAGGGAGTACAGTGAAGCAGCAATGTCAGGATATCCTGAGGGTAATTTGGGGCAGAAATTCACCTCAAGGAAGAAGAAACATACTATGTGGAGGATGAGGTAACCATGGCTGACAGGGGAAGCCAGGGTAAACATAAAATCAAAAGAGAAAGCATACAGTGTGGTGCATCATAAAACCCCTAGAGTGTGGAAAGAAATCATTCAACACCACCATTCCTGCACTGACCTTCTGAAGAGCATCCCACCCACCCCATCTCCGGAAACCCATGCAGCCATGTGGAGAACATGCAAAATCTATACCCAAGGCTGGAATTGAACCTGGCAGTGAGAGGCAGCAGTGTTTAACACTGAGCCACCATGTCATCCTAGAATCTTTGTGGCCCAAACCACCACTGTAAAGATGAGTAGGAAGCCAGAGTATTGAGCAGCCTTTTAAAGAGTAGCTTCTAAACTTTTAAAAAAGGGTAACCTAAATACTAAGTGGTGGTGGGTTGGGGGGTGGGGGGGGGGGGTGGAGAAATATGAGAGTAAGCAATTTAGTAATATTAAAGTAGATTGCAAGGGGTTTTTGTAAGATATCTAAAAGGCAAGAATAGACATTGGGCTACTGCAAAATTAAGCTGGAGAAGGAGTAATAGGGAACCAAGAAATGGTGGAGGACTAGGTACTTTGCATCATTTTCCACAGTGAAAGACACCAGCATATCAAAGCTTTGAGAGTCGGTGAGTGGTGTAGTGGCTGTCACTAAGAAGGTGGTACTGGGGAAGCTGAAAGGTCTGAAAGTTGATAAATCACTTAGACTAGACAGACTTCATCCTAGGGTTCTGAAAAAGACAGCTGAAGAAATTGTGGAGGCATTGGTGATGATCTTTCAGGAATCATTGGAATCAGGGAGGGTGCCAAAAGACTGAAAAATGATTAACGTAACGCCCATTTACAAAAGGAGGGAGGCAGAAGATTGGAAACTGCAGGCCAGTTAACCTGGCTTCTATCTTTGGTATGATTTTAATGTCTTATTAGGGATGAAATTGTGGTGCATGGCAAAATAGGGCCGAGTCAGCATGGCTTTGTCAAGGGGCCGTCATGTCTGACAAATCTGTCAGAAGTCTTTGGGGAGATAACGAGCAAATTAGACAAGAAAGAGTTCTGTTTGAATTTGCAGCGGGCCTTTGACAGGGTCCTGCACTAAGCTAGGCTGCTAAATTAATTAAGATCCAATGCAGTGAGAGAGTGCAAAGTTCTGGCATGTTGACTGATTGGCAGAAGGCAGAAAGTGAGGGGAAAAGGATTTTTTTTCAGGCTGGCAGCTGGTGACTCATACAGTTTTGCAGCGGTTAATTTTGGGACCACAACTATTCACATTACACATTAATGATGGGGACAAAGGAACTGAGGGCATTTGCTGCTCAGTCTGCAGATGTTAGGTGGAGGGAGAGGTAGTGTTGAGAAAGTGGGGAGGCTGCAGAAAGACTGAGACTTGCTAGGAGAGTGGGCAAGGAAATGTCAGATGGAATGCAATTTGGAAAAATGAGAGGTTATGCACTTTGGTCGGAAGAATAGAGATATAGACTATTCTCTAAGTAGGGAAAGGCTTTGGAAATCTGGAGCAGAAGTGATTTGGGAGTCCTGGTTCAGGATTCTGTTAAAGTTAATGTACAAGCTTAATTGATTGTTAGAAATGCAAATGTAGTGTTAGCATTCTTTCAAGAGGGCTAGAATAAAAGAACTGCAATGTATTGCTGAGGCTGTATAAGTCCCTGGCCAGACTGCATTTGGAATGTTGAGTGGTTTTGGGCCGTGTATCTAAGGGAGGATGTGGTGGCACTGGGGAGGATCTAGGGGAGCTTCACAAGAATAGGGGATGAAGGGCTTGTCACCTGAGGAACAGTTGAACACTTTTTTGGGGTATGTACTTGATGAGAGTTTAGAAGGTTAGTGGAGGATGATGAAGGATGATTGAAACTGAGGGGCCTAGAAAGAGTGGACGTGGACAAGATACTTCCCTAGGAGGAGAGATTAGGACCCGAAGGCATAGCCTCCCCGTGAACGTGTGGTTCTTTAGAACCAAGATGAGGGGGAATACAAGATGGTGGCAATCTAACAGGTCTGCCTTGCTGAGCTCTGCACCATAACTAAAGCAAAGTAGTGCTTTTACTCTCCCCAGTTAAGCTATTTTGGAGATAATTGATAGTTTAATATTAGTAGAGTTGCTGCGCACCTTTTTCGCTAAGGGAAGGTAACTAGAGGTAAAGGACAGAATAAATCACAACAGGCAGGACATTCCACTGCGGCATCAGACAGGGCTGCAGTTGTGGCCTCCCCTGAAATCCCTACTCCTGGTCGATGGATTCACCTACTCAGCAAGACTTGGCTGCAGACATCGCTAAACTCTGGGAGAATATCAAGGCATCAATTGAAGAGAACCGCACCAGGCTGGACCCAATCACCGCCATGCTGCAGAAGCATGAGCAGGGACTGCAGAATTTCAGGAGGAGGTCGAGCAGCAGACCACGATGCCGGAGACCGCAGTCGAGTCCTTGGCAGGATATATCCAGGCCCTGGAGAAGTGTACAGGCCTGAGTAGAGCAGGTCGCTTACCTTAAGAATAGAGGTTGAAGTGAAAACATCTGAGTGGTCAGGCTGTAGGAGGGGGAGGAAGGCGAGCAGCCAGCCAGCTTACTCGAAGAATGGCTGCTGTGTTTTCTGGTGGGCCAGGTGCAGATTGAGAGCACGGTCTTCGTGTGATTCTGGTCCGATAGGGACAAACAAAAGGTAATGGGAGCCTCCAGATTGTTGGGAAAGGGTCCACAGGCCCTGGTTTATAAAGGATCAAAGATCATGTGTTCTCAGGACTTCTCTTGCGGATCACGGCTACAGAGGAAGTCCTTGATGAGGTGAAGAAGAGACTGAGGGATCTTAATATTCAGTATTCCATCAAGTACCTGGCAGTGCTCCATTTTAATCATGAAGGGTCCATGCGTGTGTTTTACGCCTCAGGAAAAGCAAGGAACTTTCTGGACACTTTGAAATAGATCGGATGGTCCAAAGGGCATGGGCAATAATGGTTTTCATTTTTTTTCTCTACTTTGTGTACTTTTTAAATTATTTTATGAAAGTGTTGTTGGCTTTTTTGTTTCATCATAATTAAGGTCACTGTAGAGTTGGGGATGGGTCAAGTGCCCACCTTTAATTTCTTTGTTCATAATACCTATTTTTGTTGTTTATCCTTGTCCAGAGCCTGGGGTGCGGCTCAAGCTAGGAGGAGTTTTAGAGGTGTATGTGGGTAGTGTAAGTGTCCCCTGTAGGCAGGGGGCGAGTCTGTCATCGTGTTTTTTGTACATTGGAATTAGTTTCGTTTGGTTTTTAGTAGAGGTAATTTTTGAAAGTTCTGTTGATGTAGTTTTAGTGTGTGTATTTTCTAGGCTCCATGAGTCTCCATTTATTTACACTTGGCGAGTTGTGAGTAGGGTTCTTCCTTTCAGGGGTTCAACAGTTGTTATAGAGGGGTGTAAAAAGTGAGGTCTGCAGATGCTGGAGATCAGAGCTGAAAATGTGTTGCTGGTTAAAGCACAGCAGGTCAGGCAGCATCCAAGGCTAAGTGTCTCCTCAAATGGTGCACCTGGAATATTAGGGGGAGTCACTCGCCGGTCAAGAGAATGAGTACTTTCAAGTCTCGGGAAGGAGAGGGTTAATATTGCCCTGTTGCAAGAAACCCATCTTGATAAGGAACACTGAAAGTTACAGCAGGATAGGTTTGGTTGGGTGTTTTTTTTGTCCTTTTAACACTAAGAGCAGGGAAGTGACCATACTTGTCCAGCAGTGCCTCCCATTACGTTATTAGATCAAGTTAAAGATGGATATGGGCGGTTTGTAATTCTTAAAGCTTTAATACATGAAGAATATGACATCCTAAATATTTACTGTCCCCCAACACACTCCACACAGATTCCTGACTGGTGTGCTTTTGAAGTTGATTCCCTTAGAATGTGACACGTTATCTATCATAGGGAGAGATTTTAATCACCTCATGGACCCCACAATGGATAGAATGCCCAATAGTCTCACACATACCTCTCCACAATCCAAGCAATTGATTGACTTGTGTGGAATTGGTGGGTGTTTGGAGATGTCTCCACCGTACGGATAGGGACTTCACCTTTTTCTTTAATTGACACAAGGGTCCCACCAGCATTGACCTTTTTCTAGCACCCTTGGTTTTCCTCGATTTGGTGATGTCCTGTAAAATTGAAAACATAGCCATTTCTGATCTTGCGGCCTTGTATTTGAAGGTTGAGATTAAAGGCAATGGAACAGGTTCACAGCATTGATGAATGGATCCTTTCATTTTCAAGAACAGTAAGTTTGTTGAGTACTTCACAAGTGAATTTAAAGCATTTTTGGATTTTTGGCAATCAATTCGGATAAGGCTAGTAACCTGTCTATATTCTGGGAGACTGCTAACATATACGAGAGGGGGGTTAGTTGTCTCTTCGGCCAACCGTAAGCGACAAGGGAGAGCAGCAACATCTGCTGCAGGTATAGTTGAAAGCAGCTGAGACAGCATATTTTGATTGGCCATCAATGACTAATTGCAGCGAGTTACAGCTCTCCAGGTTCTTTGAATTCCATGCTCGTTCAGACAGCAAAGAGAATTCTCTTGCGTGAAACAAAGGCTGTTTGAACAAGGCGATAGGCCTGGCAAATACTTGGCGTATCTGGCCAAGAAAAAGACCATCCTCCAATCCAGTACAAGGATTAGAGAAGGCACTGGGATTCTTATTTGTGACTCTGAAAGTATCAGTGCGACCTCTCCAGTTTTTATTCTGAGCTATATCGGTCGGCATGCTGTGAGAATAGGTGGGTTCAATGGAGTTGTCTTTTTTTAAGAACCTGGATCTTCCAGGTGTGACCTTGGAACAGTTGTCAGTTCTTAACGCCCCTGTGACAGTGAGAGAAAGGAGGAGGTAAGACAGTTTGAAAGGAGGAAGCCGCCTGGCCCTGATGGTCTCCCAAGTGAATTCTACAAAAAATTTATAACTATCCTGTCAGGGCCAATGTTGGACGTGTACAACTATTTGTACAGTCATGGCTGCCTCCCACCATTCCTGAGAGGCTAACACCTCTTCCATTCTTAAACGGAAGACCCCAGAGAACTGTGCTTCATATAGGCCTATTTTGCTGTTAAAGTCGGACTTTGACATTTTATCCAAGACACTTATGCGAAGATTAGGGAAGATGTTGCTTTCTATTGTTAAGGAGGACCAGACTGGTTTTTATAAAGGGCCGTAGGTCTTCCAATAATATTAGAAGATTGCTGACGCACTTGGACCATATTCATTAACGATCGGTTCAGAGTTTGGTCTCTTTAGATACAGAGAAGGCATTAGACCGGGTGGAAAGGCCAAATTTTTTTTTATACTCTTGAACAGTTTGGCCTCGGTGAGGTCTTTGTTAGATGGGTGAAGGTCCTGTATAGTGACTGTGGGCTGTGGTTCTCCCCAATGGTGTAAGATTTAGTAATGTCAGTATTGGTAACAGCTATAGGTCTGACACAGAGAGGAGAGTGCTTTTGGTTTGTACTGGTTACCAACTATTGTGGGGTGGTGTCTCGAATGATATTGAATGACTGTGAGCAAGTGTTGGGAGCGGAGAGCTCCTCAGACGTGAGAGGGCGTTTAGGAGTACATGAGAAAGATCTCGATCTGTAACAGAACATATGCCGTATGCCGATATTCAAAAAGGGAGCAACTCCAATCTGCCCCAAGTGCAAAATCAGCATAGATCCCCTCACTGATTGTTTGTGGTCATGCCACTAGCTTTAGAGGTACTGGAGCACTGTGGCAGGGGTAACAGAGAGGTTCTTGGGGACCGAAGTAAAGGGGAAACCAGTCTCTGCCCTCTTGGGCTTGCTGAATTTATCTTCCTTAGACGCACATTGGGGAAAGAAGTATTTAACATTCTCACTTACAATGCAAGGAAAAAAATTTGGTGAGCTGGGTGTCTGCGAACCTTCCTGGGCCTGTTGGAATGAAGTTAATTATGGAACGCATCCCTTTGGATTTCCTCAAATCTGGTGCACCATAAAGCAGCCCTTTTTTAGACGACATGGCAGCCCTTTTTTGAATTACATGGACGTAGACTTGACTGCCATTTTAATTAGGGCATTTGTTTAGCCATGGTGATTAGGTTTAATGAGCCTTGCACCCTTGGAAGAAGAATCCCGAATAAATATGGGCATGAGAATTAATGCTCCCAAAGGTTGGGAGCTTCGGTGTGGTTACGCTGAGTGGCGTTATTTATTTATAGATTTGTGGCTATTGATTTGTAGAGTAATAGTTCATTTGTAGTTATTATTTTTAATTGTATTTGTGTACTTTTATAACTTTGTAAACAACAAAATTTCTCTATAAAAAAACTGAAATGAGGAATTTCTGAAGCCAGAGGATGGCAAATTTGCAGCACTCATTGCTGCAGAGGTCTGTAGCAACTATGTCATTGAGTGCATTTAGACAGAGGTTCTTGATTAGTAGGGAGATCAAGGGATACAAGGAGAAGGCAGGAGAATAAGGTTGCAAAACATATCAGCTGTGATCAAATGGTGGAACAGACTTGATTGGCCAATATGGTTATAAGTACTGTTATTGATCTGCAGGTACGACTCTCAAGAGACATGAAATAGCACATCTGGCGAAAGGTAAAATAGGGAGGAACTGTTCCCCTCTGTACAGGTTAGGGTGCAAGAGGGTACACATTTGAAACAGGTATTAAAAGAAGCAAAAGTAGCAAGAGGGAAAATATTTTCGTGCAGCAAATGGTTAATGTGTAGAATGCCTTGCCCGAGTGTGTGGTGGAAGCGAATTCAGAAGGAAATTACTGTTTTTTTTATATAAAGGATAAGTGTGCATTGTTATGGAGAGAAAGTGTAGTAAAGGCAGTAGGTGAATTATCCATTCAGAAAGCTGTTTTGTACATCATGGACTGAAGATCCATCTCCAATGCTGAAGAATTGTGTGAAATAAGGGAGAATTGAGAACTTAGGAATCTGCATTTGGGGAAAAAGTGAGTGAGTTAGCAGCTTGATCCAAGAAACCTAACAATGGGAAAACAACAGTTGATGGGTCAAAAAGTGAATTCACTTGCTTCAGATTAAGGAACAACAGAGGAACTATTACACTTTTGATGTGTAATCTGAGTTTTAGGAGTCAACAAGATTTGAAAGCAAATTTGCAGGCAAATTGCAGAAAGCTTCATGAACTATTAAATGGTGACTGTGGTACTGTTTTGATCAGTATGTTTGCTGCCTGGTGAGACAGGAGGAGTTGCTAGAGCTAGCTCTGGGCAGTAAGGTGTGTCAAGTAGAAGACGTTTCAATGGAAGAGCTTTTGAGGATCAATGATTAAGACACTGATTAGAAATAAAAGTACTTCAGAAGCTAGAAATCTGATATAAAAACTGCAAGTCCTGGAGATATTCAGGAATGGCAGTATCTGAGGAGGCAGAGTTAAAGCTTGTGACAAAGAGCATTGCTGTCAAATTTTAATGTTGTTTAGTACTCCAGTGTTTATGATCTGAATGGATATGGAGAAAGAACCAAAGAAAAATTAAAACTAAAAAAAGGATTAGAACTAATTTGTGTATTGCAACCCTCAAAAAGAGAGAGCTTTGTGCAAGTGTGACACATTTCTTTCTGGAAGATGACTTCAAAAGAAGCTTATGTCAGTGAAATATTCATTACACAGTAAGGAGTAAAATTGAATTATGAACAGAGGCAATTTAAAAGATGGAAGAGGAGTCAGTCAAGGTATGAGAATGGGTTAATGCCTGATGTCACGGACAAAAGCGATTCTGGTGAATTTAGATTGTTTCCTTCTCTCTTAAGCCAGAAGCAGTTATTTGATTTATTCTTTACACTCTTTTCACCCACCTGGGTTAGATTCCAGTTTTTGAAATAAACATACAGCAAAAACCTTTAAGAGGAAATCTAAAATAGAATTTACTAACAAGATATTTAGGACATGGGGGAGTTGTTTCACTACTACATTCACTTGCACATCAACTCAGGAAGTTTAAAAAAAAAGGAAATCAGAGAGATTATAAATTCTGGTAAATCTAGAAGTTTTAAAAATCAATTCATGAAGTTATAAACTCTCAGAGGTAAATCCAATAATAGTTTCGTTGGTGAGCTGGGCCAAATAGCATTCTTTCTACAAAGCAATGTATAGGCTTCCTTTTAGCCCGGACTTGGATGATGGGGCCTAGGCCGGCTACAAACTCAGCATGGAATCTTGCTCTCCCTTGAGGTTAACTAGCAACCAATTTAGAATCCCAGAATTGTATTAAGCAATTATACAATCCCTGCATTGTGGAAAGAGGCCATTCAGCTCATCTAGTCTGTGCCAAGCCTTTCAAAGAGCGTGGGTAAAGCATTAACTGGACAATTACTGACCAGTCAGACTAATGTTAATAACAGGATTAATTTTGTAACAGACTATGTGGAGAAATTAGCAAATAATGGCAAATCAGTATAGTTTAATATTGATTTCAGATGGTTTGCTGTTATCTAACTTGATTGAGTTCTTCATTGTTTTAACGGGCATATGAATGAGACTAGTACAGTTGATATCATCTGAATTTGGAAATTAACATTCAAAAGGCATTTGATGAAGTATTAGATTAGATTAGATTACTCAGTGTGGAAACTAAAACTTTTAGTTAAATTAAAGCCCCTGAAATTGAAGGGAAAGTGACAGCATGGGTGCAAAACTAGTGAAGGGAGGAAAATGGAATATGGGGTGTATGGTTTGTTCTGGTGTGGAAGGAAATATCTTAGTGTTTTTAAACATTAATATCTGTACTATGATTTGGATATCTGTACGTTAATGACATCATCTTGAATGTATAAGGGAGAATTTCAAAATTTGTAAATAAAGTAAGGTTGCAAATGAAGGAGAGAAATAATCTGCTTTTGGATGCAGGCTGATAAAATGGCAGAATTTGAATGTAGAGAACAGTGATACATTTTGGTAAGAGAATGAAGGGAGGCCATATGAGTGAAATATAACTTTAAACTAGATGCCAGGAAAGAGATCTGATTATGTGTGTACACAAATCTTTGAAATAGCAGAGCAAGTTGAAAAGCTGTTTTAAAAAGAAATGTGTGACTGTTGAGTTTCACAATTTGATAAAGGCATGAAGTACCTGCAGTAAAGTTAAGCTAAAAAATTGCATTAAATTTGAAAAATCCCTGTTTGTTATGTTGCACTGCAGGAATGAAAGAGATCTTCAAGCTGAATGGAGATTTACTAAAATGGCACGAGGGCGAAGAAACTTGATTGTGTAGAAATTACAGAACTTCATATCAGTCCATATATTTGTAGTTAACACCCATTCCTGCTTTCCATCGCTTGACTTAATTGCCTTTTCTGGGAGAGTTGTAGGTTTGTTAGGTTCTAATTGGGAAAACTGAACTCATTGCCTCAGCTACATTTGCTGTCTTAACCAAATGATTTACAGGTAAGAGGATAAGGTTTTGTAATTTAAAGTAGCAAAGCCCAAATAGTGATCTAGAGCTGTTTGGAGTGTGTGTCTGTCTCCTTTCGACTCGTGTATTAATATATACTGTGGTTCCAATGTGGATCAACTGAGTAGATGAGCCCTAAATGTGGCATGTCTAGGCTGCCCACAGACTGAGAATGAATGAGAAAAGTGAGTTGAGGATTATCCCCAACTGATCATTTGCTTGAACTTTTGTTATAGGCAAAGGTGGCCATCAGAGAGCTTTTACCAAATGGTCTGCGAGAGTCGATCAGTAAAGTGCGTTCGAGTGTAGCTTATGCTATATCGGCAATCGCTTACTGGGATTGGCCTGAGGCATGGCCAGAGCTCTTCCGATTATTGATGGAGATGCTGATTAGTGGCGATGTGAATGCAGTGCATGGGGCTATGCGGGTGCTCACAGGTATGATTAATGGGTATTCTTTTCAGAACCCTCATTGTTTTAAACCATAATTCAGGAAGATAAAACTGGGACTCTTTTTGCTTACTAATACCTCTGTCTCCTTCTGCAGAATTCACCCGAGAAGTGACAGATACACAGATGCCACTTGTGGCTCCTGTAATTTTGCCAGAAATGTATAAAATTTTTACAATGGCTGAGGTAAGTGACAAGTGATGGCAGCTGTTCTTTCTTTTAGGTTCCCTGAACTATCAAAGCCAGTTGAAGTTCTAATTTCTACCTGAAGGATTTTAAAAATTCCTCATAGGATGTGAATGATGTTGAGTAGGTCTGTTATTCAATGTCTCTCTCTCTCTTCTCCCCCCCCCCCCCCCCCCCCCAACCAAACAGAGAACCGCCTCAAAGGTGCTGATGAACAACATACAGCATTGTTGAACTGCTTGCTACAGTCCATGTGTAGATATAGCACTGTGCTATTAGGAAGGGAATTTTGAGATTTTGATTTTACTACAATACCCAGTACTGGGGAACGGTTGAGTATGATAACATTCCTTGATGTTTAATTTTGCCAAATAACTTGAGTCTGACCTGCACTCATTACTTGGGTAGCTGCAAATCAAAGGACATATAGTTTTCCAACTGGCAGGTTCAGCTGCGCTGGTGAATTGTCACTTGGCCTTCGACCACCCTATTCTGACCAGTGACCCCCAATTTAGACGACAAAATCAAATTGCTGGATACACTCAGCAAGTCTGACAGCGTCTGTGGAGAGAAAAGAGTAAATGCTTTGAGTTCAGTGACCCTTGTTCAGAATATTCACGGCTGATCTGTTAATATTTTGAAATCCACATTCTCAAGACAACCCCAGCTAACTGAGATTCTTGGCAGTCAAAGGAATTAATCTACCACTGCCTTACAATAATTCTATGATCCCACTTCTTCTGCCCCCAAAGCTAAGTGTTCCAAAGTTGCCAATCCTATGGGAGAAGAAATTTCTGTTCTTCTGTCCAAAAAGGAAGAACCCTAATTTTAAAACAGTGCTTCCTAGTTCTGGGCTTCTCCACAGGAGAAAATATCACTACTGTGCCATCTTGTCGACATCATTCAGGATTTTGTGCACCCCAGTTAAGTCAGCCCTCTCTGTTCTATTCTCCCCTGGAATAAGTCGAACTTGTTTTTTATTTTGAAAACTTACTTGACGACACACTCCATTCCAGGTTTCAGTTTTGTAAACCTCTGAATTGTCTCCAATTCATTTGCATTCTTTCATAAATTATGGGAGACTAAAACTGCGTGATATTCGAGATGTGGTCTCATCAATGTCTTGTATAACTAAAGCATAATATCCTTTGTATTTTAGTTCATTTCACAATGAAGGGTAGTAGTTCATTAGACTTTTTGATACTGACCTTTTGTGACTCTCACACCTAGATCCCTCAAAATTCTGCAATCATCCTGTTTAAATGTTCTTGTGCTTTTTCATTCTTCCTGTCAATGTGAACAGTTTCACACTTTGTAAAAACAATTACTTCAGATGCTGGAAACCAGATTCTGGATTAGTGGTGCTGGAAAAGCACAGCAGTTCAGACAGCACCCGAGGAGCAGTAAAATCGGCATTTTGGGCAAAAGCCCTTCATCAGGGCAGCAAAGTTTCACACTTTGCTTATAGTACGCCATCTGCCAAATTTTTGTCCACTCACTCAAACTATCCAGCCTTATCTAAGTGCACAAAAGCTTTTCCTCACAAGGAGTGGTTCGAGTGCATTGTCTGGAAACGTGGAGGTAGTTTCAGTCAAGTCATTCAAGAGGCCATGAGAGGATGATTTTAAATAAAAATGTGCAAGGATACGAAATGGGCAGTCGGTTGGCTTTGAGTCACAATGCTCATTTGGAGAGCTGGTGCAAACACAATGGACCGAATGTGCCACAACAGTTTGACAACATACCTCCCTATACTATGTGTTGTCTGCAAATATAACTACCATGCCTTTGTTCTCCTTGTCAAAATAATTGATGCAAATTGCCAAAAATTGATACCCCAGCACAGAACCCTGCTGGACCCCATTCATTACATCCTGCCAGTTAGACAAAGTTCTTTTTTTGCCAACCAACCATCAGCCATCTTTCCATCCATGCTAGCATTCCGCACATATTAGAACATTTATTTTCTTCAATAACCATTCATGTTCCACCTTATCAAATGCCTTCTGGGCATCCATGTATACAGGCTCGCCTTTATTCACAGCACATGTACTCCTTTAAAGATGTCTCAAATTAGTTAAATATGATTTTTTTATTTCAGAAATCGTGTTAACTTCCGACTTAAGGTATTTCTGAGTACCTAGTTTTGGTTTTAATATAAATGCAGAATTCTGGAGAAACTCAGCAGGTTTGGCAGCATCAGCTAATGTTTCAGATTCAATATGACACCTTTTCAGAACACATTCCCCATAAAATCTGGCTTAATTTATTTAAAATTAGTTTTCTTGAATAGAGGGGTATGTACAGTCTCAAAGAACATTTCATGGATTGAGGGGAAAAAAATGGAAAATTAACACTAATGCACCTACTACCTCTCAAGAACCTAGGAAGAAGCCCAACTGGACCTTGAAACTTTGTTGACATGTAACTGCTTCAGCTAGCTTAGTGTCACTTCCTTAGTGATTGTAATTTCACTAACATCCTCTTTCCCTTCCAGGTTCTAACTTACTGGAATTTTTTTTGGTAACCTGTATAGTGAATACAGAAGCAAAATACTGTTTACTTCATCTGCCATTTCCTTATTGTCCACTATTAATACCTCTCTCTAGAGGACCAACCCTCACTTTGCTTCACTTTTGAAGAAGAGTCATGCCAGAATTGAAATGTTAACTCCTGTTTCTCTCCAATGCTACCAGATCTCCTGGATTGCTCAATTCTGTGTTTGTCTCATTTTACTTGCTTTCCTATTTGGAGAGGAAGTTTATAAATTCTTGCTAACCATTTTTACATTCATAACCAGCTTATTCTTGTACTCAAATTTTTTTCTCTTGATTCATCTTTTAGTCATTCGCTGTATTCTGGCCAATCACCTGACCTGCCATTGACCTGTGTGCAGTTAATATTATGGTTGCAGGTTTCGATTCATTAATATGTAAATCCTAGGACTTCTTTCAAGTCACATTCCCAAGATAACTTTAGATTTTTTTTTTAAAAAGTGCCACCATAATTACATTCTAAGTGATTAAAGACTTAACAGCAATCTAGATTTATTCAATACATTGCATTCGTTGTATGATACTTTGATCTTTTACTATAAATTCTGTGTCCTATGATCATGCTCCACTAGCTGCCTGATGATGGAGCAGCGTTCTGAAAGCTGTGCTTCCAAATAAACCTGTTGGGCTGTAACCTGATGTTATGATTTTTAACTACGTCCACTCCAGTCCAACACCGGCACCTCCACATCATGCTTAAATATTTTAGTTACGTGGTGGATAGAATTTTTAATAATAATAGAATACTCAGAGTAAATCTGTTCCAAAATATTCCCTAAATGTCTGATACTGTGTACCTATCTAACTTAACATTTCAGCTCTCTTCAGCTAGCTCAACATCCACATAGTTGCCTAGTTTGTTATAGGCCCATTCTTCTCTCTTGCACAGTGGATGTAAAATTCAACCCTATTGTAATCACTATTGCCTGGAGTTGCCACGTTAAACAATACCAAGTCCAATATAACTGCTGTGTGGCTGGTTCTACAATGTACCATTCCTAAGGAACTATCTCAAAAGCATTCTGTGATCCAGTTCATGAATGTGTAGATTAATGTCATACATGATGAGTACTTGTGGAAAGGGATAGTAATCAATACTTGATTATTGTATTTTTTTCAGTGTCTGTTCATTACATTGTGGTTACTGTTACAGAATCAGCAGACTGTTCCTTCTATTGAATTCTTTCCCCAACTATTTCTCATTTCCACCTAACTTGATTCTACACCCTGAACTCTTGGATCAAAGTAATGTTCAGCTATTTCCCCCATGCCATCCTTGATTAACAGTACTACCCCTCCTTTACTGAGCTTCCTATTTTTTTTTAATGTCACATGCCCCTTAATAGTCAGAAATACAACTGAATCATTTTGCAGCCAGTCAGGTCATAACTTATTTCTTTGTTCGTTGTCAATTTATTTATAAGTGTTTCTCTCATTCGGATACAAAGCCTTTAATTTTGCTGTCTTATTATCTTTTAAATGCCTTGTTTTGATTTCTGATGCATTGAGTATTTTTCTTTCTGTCCATTCCTGCCGTTGTCTGATGCTAATTTCTATTTTTACCTTTTACGTCGTCTCTATTCTTTGATCTACCACACCTTCCCACGTTTGATTCCGACACCAATACTAATATTAAGATTCTCTGTTTCCTTAGTTATGCAGTTTGCAAGAACACTGGTCTCAACATGGTTCAGTTGTACACAGTTTCAAATGTAAAGCATCCCCCTTGCTCCTGGGCTGGTGCCCCACAAAGTGGAACACACTCCTACACTGGTCTTTGAGCCACATATTCATCCTTATAATTTGTACCCAATGCTAATTTGAACACAGCTCCGTTAATAATTTAGAGATTACAACGTTTGCAGTTCTGTTTGTCAATTTAATGCCGAGTTCCCCATACTGTATGCAGGAACCCTTTCCTATTTCTGTCTGTGCTGACACCTACTTGGGTTGTGACAACTGGATTCTCCCATTCCCACTCCCACTCCCAGTTCCTGTCTAATCCTAAGCAGATGCCTCAGTCTCTGGAGCCATGCAAACAACTCCGCTATTTGCATTTTCACCCTTTGCTGTAGTTGCCTCCCATTCACATCACCACTACCATTATGCTTTCTCCCACACAAGATGCATTTGTTTTTCATCTCTCCTCCTGCAAAAGTCTGAGCTGCAACACTGATAGAGGCAACTGGTCTCTTGATTGCAACACAATGCAGTGCGGAATTCATGATTTTCTTGAATGAACAGGAGTAGACTTTTACTACCTTTTGTCCCAGGAAAAGCGTAATAAAATGCAACATCTTGAGGACATGGGTTTAAGGTGAGAAGGGAAAGATTTAAAGAGGGCCTGTAGTTTTTGTTTTAGACAGAGGGTGTGCATGTATGGAATGAGCTGCCGGAGGAGTGGTGGAGGCTGGTACAATTACAACACTTATAAAGGCATTTGAATGGGTATATTAATAGAAAAGTTAAGATGGATCTGGACCAAATGCTAGCAAATGGGACTAGGTCACATTGGGATGTCTGGTTGGCACAGACGAGTGGACTGAAGGGTCTCCTTCTGTTTTGTATGACTATTAGCCCTGTCACTGCCTGATGGCATTGTGATTGTGCCTAGTCAAAGACTGCAGCTGTTCAAGAAGACAGTTCTCCGCCACCACCTCCAGCACAGCTGGCAATGTGCAGTAAACGTGTTGCTCTACATTGGCTTCAGTTCAAGATACTTGCCTTTTTCCTGAATTATGTCGTTTCCCTTCTCTTGTTTCTATATTATGACTGATCTGGTTTAAATGGGAGATTGTGACCCAGAATCTCTTCACGCTGGTGTGTGTTATCAACAGAGCTACAGTTAACACTACCCTGAAGACCACCTGCAGTGATGTTCTGATTGACCTTCAACAATCACAGGCACCTTTTTCAATATGCTTCACCTAATAGAGTTTCCCCAATTCCATCTTTACTAATGCTTGTCACACTGGAGTTCAGCTCTTTTGAGTGAGGCTGTATTCAGGTCAGGAGCTGAGTAGTCCTGAATGAACAAGTTGAGAATGATGGTCAAAGAAAGGTAAGTAATACAGTCACAAATGGTTCAGGAACAAATGCATTTACTAAAACATCATTGATAAATGAAATGATTGGAACAATTAGTGAAAATGAATTCTATTACCTGTATAGCAGTGTATTATTGTGAATTCAGACGAATTGTTCAATACTTCATTGTTATAACTGACAAATGTTTAGAAGCTTCAGATGTTAATTGGTGTTCGTTTCTATAGGTTTATAGTATTCGAACTAGAGCACGTGCAGTTGAGATCTTCACCACATGCGCCAACCTTATCTGTGCGATTGAAGAGGTTGAGAAGGTAAGTGAAAGACTAAATGGTGAAATAGAAAGCATTTGGCATGTTGGGTCAACTCCTTTCTTTTAAAAAAAACACTTCTCAGTTGTGAGCTCTCCACTTGTCCATCTACTCTTGAGCTCAGTTGTCCTCCAAGCCAAATCAGTCTGCAGATTCTATTCATGTTCTTAATCAAGATTATTACAGGTACTGTATTAGGGGCATGCACAGTATCCTGCTGGCAGTAATTTACTTGTATGTGTCTTGTGTATATACACAAATGTGTACATGTGTGATATCAATGTATATCTGCATTAATGATGCATCTTTAGAGGTAGTAATGATAAACTTGTAGTGGTCGTCATTTCCACTGTGTAAACTGATGGTATCTTCTAGCATATGCCCAAATGTAGTTAAGCCATGGAAATTTGAAGTTGCTGTCAATTATTTGATGCATACTCTACAGAGCAGCTGTTGAAGTACCTACGCTGCTCAGAAAACTGTAGTCCATTAGCAACGTTGAACTGATGAGATCTTCCATTCTTGCACCGAACCTTGTTGTGGAAGCCTATTTAACAAATTACACCTTGTTTACAAAGATGTAACTTTGTTTATAAGTTCATAATTATTTCTAAATAGCCCTCCTGATTGTGAGTAATTTTATTTTCTAAATGTTTCAATTTCTCCATAATAAATTCAATATTCCAAAGTTCCAACATTCGCTGTTTTGTCTCATATCTTAAATCAATAGTAAAAAATGAAATAGGGTCAGATTGTGTAGAACCTGTGTAGTGGGCGGCACGGCGGCACAGTGGTTAGCACTGCTGCCTCACAGCACCTGAGACCCGGGTTCAATTCCCGACTCAGGTGACTGACTGTGTGGAGTTTGCACGTTCTCCCCGTGTCTGCGTGGGTTTCCTCCGGGTGCTCCGGTTTCCTCCCACAGTCACAAAGATGTGCGGGTCAGGTGAATTGGCCATGCTAAATTGCCCGTAGTGTTAGGTAAGGGGTAAATGTAGGGGTATGGGTGGGTTGCGCTTCGGCGGGTCGGTGTGGACTTGTTGGGCCGAAGGGCCTGTTTCCACACTAAGTAATCTAAACCTGTGTGGGTAGAACTGAGGAACCGCAAAAGTAAAAAACAAACACAGTTGGAGTTATGTACAGGCTTCCAAATAGTAGTCAGGAGCTGGGGCATAAAATACGCCAGGAGGTAGAAAAGGTGTGCAGGAAAGGCAAAGTTACAGTGATCATGGGGGATTTCCATATACAGGTGGACTGGGAAAACCAGGTTGGTAGTGGATTACAAGAAATGGAATTTGTGGAATGTCTATGCGATAGCCTTTTGGAGCAGCTTGTGGACTCCACTAGGGAGCAGGTGATACTGGATTTACTGGTGTGCAGTGAGGTAGACTTGATAAGGGAGCTTAAGTTAAAAAGAACCTTAGGAAGCATGATCATATTAACTCTGCAATTGAGATGGAGAAGATAGAATCAGAGGTAACTGTATTACAGTTGAATAAAGGCAACTATAGAGGCATGAACGAGGTGCTGAGCAGGAAAGACAGTGGAACTGCAATGGCAGGAGTTTCTGGGCGTAATTCAGGAGACACAGCAAAGATTCATCTCAAGGTAAAAGAAGCATGGTACAGGGAGGCGAATGAGGTAACCACGGCTGACGAGGGAAGTGAGGGATAGCGCAAAAGCATAAGAGAAAGCATAGTGTGACGAAGGATAGTGGAAAACCAGAGGGTTGGAAAGCTTAAGACCAACAGGGCAACAAAAAAAAGAGGGAGAAGTGTAAATATGAGGGTAAGCTAGCCAGTATTATAAAGGGAGACTGCAGGAGTTTCTTTAGATATAGAGAGGGTAAAATAGAGGCAAACGTGGACATTGGGCCACTGGAAAATTATGCAAGGGAGATAGTAATGACGAGCAAGGAAATGGCTGAGGAACTGAACAATTACTTTGTGTCAGTCTTCACAGTGGAAGACATTAGTAATATCCCAAAATTTCAAGAGTGAGAAGGCAGAAGCCATCATCAAGGAAAACGTGTTAGGAGAACTGAATGGTGTAAAGGTGGATAAATCACCTGGACCAGATGGACTCCACCCCGGAGTCCTAACGGAGATAGCTGAAGAGATAGTGGAGGCATTAGTGGTAATCTATCAATAATCAGTAGAATATGGGAGGGTCCTAGAGAACTGGAAAATTGCTAACATGACACCCTGTTTAAAAAATGAATAAGGCAAAAGACGCACAATTATAGACTGATTAGCCTAATCTCAGTTGTGGGTAAGATCCTGGAATCCATTATAAAGAATGAGATTCCCGAATAGTTGGGCAAAGTCAGCAGGGTTCATCAAGGGGAGGTCGTGCCGTACCATCTGCAAGAATTCTTTTGAGGAAATAATAAGCAGGATAGATGGAGAGCCAATGGATGTTATCGACCTGGATGTAAAGAAAGCTTTTGACAAGGTGCCGCACAGGAGGCTACTGAGTAAAATAAAAGCCCATGGTGTCAGAGGCAAGGTGCTAGCATGCGTAGAAACTTGGCTGTCTGGCAGAAAGCAGAGCATGAAAGAGTCTTTTTCAGGATGACAGCCGGTGACCAGTGGTGTTCCACAAGGCTCAGTGTTGGGACTGCAGTTTTTCAGTTTAGACATTACTGACCTAGATGTAGGAACTGACGGCATTCTGGCTAAGTTTTCAAATGATACAAAGATATTTGGAGGAACAGGTAGCATTAAGAAGCTGGGGAGCCTGCAAAAGAATCTGGATAGGTTAGGAGAGTGGGCACGGAAGTGGCAGATGGAGTACAACATAGGAAGGTCTGAGACCATGCACTTTGTGAGGAAGAATAGAGGCCTGAACTATTTTCTAAATGGGGAGAAAATTCTGAAGTGCAAAGAGACATGGGATTTCCAGTCCAGGATCCCCTCAAGGTAAACTTGCAGGTTGAATCAACAGTTAGGAAGGCAAATGCAATAATTGCATTTATTTTGAGAGGACTAGAATATAAAAGCCAGAATGTACTTCTGCGACTCTTTAAGGCTCTGGTCAGACCACATTTGGAATATTGCGTACAGTTTTGGGGCACATAACCCAGGAAGGATGTATTGACCTTGGAGCATGTTCAGTGGAGGTCCACAAGAATGCTTCCAGGAGTGAAAAGTTTCTTGAGTATCAAGGGTAATGGCAAGAAAGTGGGAGAATGGGGTTGAGAAACTTATCAGCCATGGTTGGTTGGTAGAGCAGACTTGATGGGCTGATTAGCCTAATTTCTGCTCCTGTGTATTGTGATCCGATGTATGCCCCAATGATTTATTGATTTGAGGGTATGCTGAGCATATGGGTTATATTATATCTGAAGCAATAAACAAACTGCTGGAGAATCTCAGCAGGCTGGACAACATCTGTGAAGAGGAATCAGAGTTAAAGTTTTGGTTCCAGTGACCCTTTAAAATTGTATCTGAAGGCTATTTTTGTTAATCTTTTTCAGGGTGCGGCCAAGGCATTGATCTTTCCTGTGGTACAGCAGTTCACAGAGGCATTTGTACAAGCCTTGCAAATGCCTGATGGCCCAAGCTCAGATAGTGGGCTAAAGATGGAAGTTCTGAAGGTGAGTACTGTGGGGAATGAGGCAACATGTGAAATTTGAACTTGGGCCCTTAAAACCAAAATAATCTTCAGTTTTAGTCATGGAAGTGGAGGTACTGAATCATTTCTGTTCTTTTTGAGGAATAGCGTACAATTCCAGGGCTCAAGCAAGCAATGGTACCTGCAGTTCCACAGATGAAGGCTCTTCTGAGGAGTGTCACCTACTCTCTAAATTTCAGAGAGACTGACCCCTCCTTCCAATTCTGTTACAGACAGTGACTGTCTCAACCCCTGATCACGATTCTCCTGTTAGTGATGACAATGATATCTGCGGCTGATTCTGTGTATAAAAAGATGTTAGCTCCAAAGCCCTGCTTCTGTTTCTTTGTGACACAGAAGTGTTCCTGATCCTTACTTCTGATTCTTTTGTGGATATACCCATTTCAAACAGGTATGCTGTTTTGGAAAATGTGGGGGGTGATGGATTCTCAGGAGAACGTTGCATGAACAGCCAAGTTTCTGATATTGAGACTAGCTCTTCGGCACTGAGGGGTATGTCGGCTTCCAAGAGATCAATTGTGTTCGGGGCTTCTGTAGTCCGAGATGCAGGCAGACGTTTCTGTGGCCAGCAGAGAAAAAGCAGAATGGTGTGTTGTTTCCCTGGTGCCATTTCTGAGAGGGGCCAGCAAGAGGTTATTGTCCACGTTGGAACCAACGATATAGGAAGGGAAAAGGTTGAGATTCTGAAGGGAGATTACAGAGAGTTAGATAGAAATTTAAAGAGGAGGTCCCCAAAGGTAGTAATATCTGGATTACTGCCAGTGCTATGAGTTAGTGAGGGCAGGAATAGGAGGATACAGCAGATGAATGCATGGCTGAGGAGCTAGTGTATGGGAGAAGGACTCTCATTTTTGGATCATTGGAATCTCTTTTGGGGTAGAAGTGACCTGTACAAGAAGGGCAGATTGCACCTGAATTGGAAGGGGACTAATATACTGGCAGGGAGATTTGCTATAATTGCTTTAAACTAGTAAAGTGTGGGGGGGGAGGTGGGACCCAGGGAGATAGTGAGGAAAAAGATCAACCTGAGACTGGTACAGTTGAGACCAGAAGTGAGTCGGGCAGGCAGGGACAAGGTAGGGCTAATAAATTAAACTGCATTTATTTCAACGCAAGGGGCCTAACAGGGAAGGCAGATGAACTCAGGGCATGGTTAGGAACATGGGACTGGGATATCATAGCAGTTACAGAAACATGGCTCAGGGATGGGCAGGACTGGCAGCTTAATGTTCCAGGATACAAATGCTACAGGAAGGCTAGAAAGGGAGGCAAGAGAGTGGGGGGTTGGCATTTTTGATAAGGTATAGCATTATATCTGTGCTGAGGGTGGATATTCCCAGAAATACATCCAGGGAAGTTATTTGGGTGGAACTGAGAAATAAGAAAGGGATGATCACCTGATTAGGATTATATTAAAGACCCCCTAAAGGTCAGAGGGAAATTGAGAACCAAACTTGTAAGGAGATCTCAGGTACCTGGTAAGAATAATAGGGTAGTTATGGTCTGGGATTTTAACTTTCCAAACATTGACTGGGACTGCCATACTGTTGAAGGCTTAGATGGAGAGGAATTTGTTAAGTGCATACAAGACAATTTTCTGATTCAGTGTGTGGATGTACCTACGAGAAAAGGTGCAAAACTTGACCTACTGTTGATAAATAAGGCAGGGCAGGTGACTGAAGTGTCAGTGGGGGAGCACTTTGGGGTGAGTGACCATAATTCTATTCGTTTTAAAATCATGATGGAAAAGGATAGACCAAATTTAAAAGTTTAAGTCCTAAGTTGGTGAAAGGCCAATTTTGATGGTATTACACAAGAACTTTCGAAAGCTGATTGGAGGCAGATATTCGCAGGTAAAGGGACGGCTGGAAAATGGGAAGCCTTCAGAAATGAGAACCAGAATCCAGAGAAAGTATATTCCTGTCAGGGTGAAAGGGAAGGCTGGTAGGTATAGGGAATGCTGGTTGACTAAAGAAATTGAGGGTTTGATTAAGAAAAATAAGGAAACATATGTCAGATATAGGCAGGATAGATCGAGTGAATCCTTAGAGTATAAAGGCAGTAGGAGTACACTTGAGAGAAATCAGGAGGGCAAAAAGGGGCCATAAGATAGCTTTGGCAAATAGAATTAAGGAGAATCCAAAGGGTCTTTACAAATATATTAAGGACAAAAGAGTAACTAGGGAGAGAATAGGTCCTCCCAAAGATCAGCAAGGCGGCCTTTGTGTGGAGCCACAGAAAATGGGGGAGATACTAAATGAATATTTTGCATCATTATTTACTGTGGAAAAGTATATGGAAGATATAGACTGTAGGGGAAAAATATGGTAACATCTTGCAAAATGTCCAGATTACAGAGGAGGAAGTGCTGGATGTCTTGAAACGGTTAAAGGTGGATATATCCCCAGGACCTGATCAGGTGTACCTGAGAACTCTGTGGGAAACCTAGGGAAGTGATTGCTGGGCCTCTTGCTGAGATATTTGTATCATTGATAGTCACAGGTGAGGTGCTGGAAGACTGGAGGTTGGCAAACATGGTGCCACTGTTTAAGAAGGGCGGTAAAGTCAACCCAGAGAACCATAGATCGGTGAGCCTGCCCTTGATGGTGGGCAAGTTGTTGGAGTGAATTCTGAGGGACAGGATATAGATGGTATTTGGAAAGACAACGACTGATTAGGGATAGTCAACATGGCTTTGTGCGTGGGAAATCATGTCTCACAAACTTGATTGAGTTTTTGAAGAAGTAGCAAAGAAGGTTGATGAGGGCAGAGCACAGGTTCATAGCTCCTTGAAAGTGGAGTCTTAGGATACTGAAGAAGGCATTTGGTATGCTTTCCTTTATTGGTCAAAGTATTGAGTACAGGAGTTGGAAGGTCATGTTGTGGCTGTACAGGTCATTGGTTAGGCCACTGTTGGAATATTGCGTGCAATTCTGGTCTCCTTCCTATCGGAGCGATGTTGTGAAACTTGAAAGAGTTCAGAAAAGATTGACAAGGATGTTGCCAGGGTTGGAGGATTTGAGTTATAGGGAGAGGCTGAACAGATTGGGGCTGTTGTCCCTGGATCATTGGAGGCCGAGGGGCGATCTTACAGTGCTTCACAAAATTATGAGGGGCAAGGATAGGATAGATAGACAAATTCTGGGGTCGTGGTGTCCAGAACTAGAGGGCATAGGTTTAGGGTGAGAGGGGAAAGATATGAAAGAGACTTCGGGGTAGCTTTTTGACACAGAGGGTGGTACGTGTATGGAATGAGCTGCCAGAGGATGTGGAGGAAGCTGGTACAATTACAACATTTAAGAGGCATTTGGATGGATAAATGAATAGGAAGGGTTTGGAGGGATATGGGCCAGCTGCTGGCAGGTGGGACTAGATTAGGTTGGGATATCTGGTTGGCATGGACAGGTTGGACTGTTTTTATGCTGTACATCTCTGACTCTACAGTGACAGACGGTGACAGATTTTACTTTGCTTCTGATTGTGGCCATATTGTAGACAGGAATGACCCTGTTTTTGATTTTCTATGCTGCACACTAATGATCCTGATTCACATCTTTAATTCCTTCTCTTGCAGGCAGTGACAGCACTGGTGAAGAATTTTCCAAAGCACATGGTTTCGTCAATGCAGCAGATTTTGCCAATTGTGTGGAGTACGCTAACTGAGAGTGCAACTGTATATCCTTAACATTACTCAACTGTCTGACTCCTGAACCACGTGTCAGCAATGTGGGAATAAGAAATGCATGCATGCAATGGTTTTTAAAAGTATCAAACATCTTAAAGCCCTTCAGAGCCAGCGTTTTGGAATGGTAGTCACTGTTAAACGAAGAGCAACAACAAGCTGCACATCAAGTTGCTAATTTTAGAAATCTGTTCATGTCACATGTAGTCAGATGTGATCTGTGCTGTTGAGTGAGCAGCAACAGACTTCATTTGATATATCTATTTTCACAGGATTGTACAAGAACATTTTTCTTGGAGCTCTACAGAGCTACAGATGATACTATTACGTAACTCCTTTTGTACATGCTCAGTAACCATATCCATTGTAAGGGTGTATTCCTCTGTCTATCTCACCTAGGTTCCTCTACAGTTCCTTTTTTGTTATTAACATTTACCCCACTTCATACCTGCCCCACCCAAATATTTTCTTGTGTTCAAGGGATAAATCTGAATTAACATTCTTGGTTCTTTAACAGAGCATGGAGAACATATTTGCTCCCCATGTTTCCTGAGAGGGCTAAGCTATCAGTGTAGTGGAATGGCAGCAGCTCGTGTTGTGACCCATACAAAGACTTCAGTACAGCAGCAGATTAAAAAAAATCAAGGAAAAGTTAGTTTAAAGGAAAGAGCTCCTGAATTTGATTGATTTCAACCTCTTGAAAAGGAAGACCAGGAGGTAAATTTCTTTTCCCCTTTTAGTCTGCTTTGCTTTCTGTTCCAAGGAAGAATGTAATAGATTAGAACACAAGTCATTTTGAATGTTTTGCTGCAGGCGAGGAGATGAATGCTTGTTCACTGCGTTTAAGATGGGAATTTCTGTTTCTGTAGGTAATGGTGTCATCTTGGCATTTTGAGGTGCATGCACAGCCACCCCAGAGAGTCTATGATAAAGTGATGACAAATATAAACAGTCAAAAGTAGGTCTAGTAGGAAACTTCTGTATGGTGCTCTGATTTGGGAGCTTATGAAAGGAAAGCCTTCTTGCATAGGCCATCTCTCAGAATGAAATGATTTTTGTTCTGTTTCCCCATTCTTTTTTTTTGAAAGACTAGGAAATTGCTTATTAGGTAGAGAAAACTTTCGGCTACAGCTGGTCATTCACACTGATCCTGGAATTCTGAACATTTTGTAGTAAAGTGGCTTATTCCTCCTTCAGAAGATCTCTCTTGTGCCACTTGTGGCAGCACTAGCCATTTGAGTTAGAGTTAACGTAAGCTTCTTGCTTTCAGTCTACAAAGCTCAGTTGTGAATTTCCTAACAGTAAAGTTTTTAGCCCGTAATCTTACTGAGGTGGTTAAGACTGCTAATTCCTGTCAAGTTCTGAGCTGATCATCTTTAAACTTTGTGAAAACATTCTATCTCCATGAGCTCAATGATCTGTTCTTGCAGGAGTTTTGGGAACAAGCTTTAAAGCTTGTGGTTGAGTTTTTCTTGCAACCTCCCACTGCCATTTGTGTAGTTTCTACAAGTTGAATATTAACCTGTGATTTGCTTTAGATGTAAGGGGAGAAAGTGAGGACTGCAGATGCTGGAGATCAGAGCTGAAAATGTGTTGCTGGAAAAGGGCAGCGGGTCAGGCAGCATCCAAGGAGCAGGAGAATCGATGTTTCGGGCATGAGCCCTTCTTCAGGAAGCTATATTTCTTGAAGGGAGTTTGTTTTATGATTGACGTTTTCTCTAAATGACTCAAGCTTACTTTGTTTTCTGCGCATGAAAGCAAAGATTTCTTGCTTACAATTGGCTTGTGTCTGTGCAGATGCTGCTATATCCACGCTGACTAAAGTTTGTTTCGAAGTTCTGAGACCTCTTCCTTCCTTGATTGAAGATTTCTTTGTTCCTCCATAATTTTGGATGTGTCCATATTTTACAGTCTCTTTGTAGGCTGTGGAATTTTTAAAATCTTAATTTGCTTTCATTAATAAATTCACCAATGTAGAGTTACTTCCTTGCTTCTCTGAAGTGATCTGGCTACTCCTGTGGGTGGAACTTCATCTAATTTTGCACTGTAGTTGCAGCCACTGAGAGTTCTATGTAATGTGTATGCAACTTTTGTTCTTCAAGAAAGGACTGATTCTGTTGATCTCGGCAATTCAAGAAGGCAACTCACGTGGGCAGTTAGGGATGGGAGAAAAATATTGGCCTCGCCAGCAATTCCCACATCCAGTGAATGAATTTTTAAGTCTATAGGATAGTTTCCACTCCATATTTGAGATGAAACAGCATCTTTTTTTTTCAGAAAATAGGTGACAGGTAGAACTTTGTGGTTCTGACTGACTATATTTTTATTTTAACCACAGGGTTTCTGAGAGATTCTGTTTCCACTAATTTGCAATGTGTTAGTTCCTTAGACAATTGCAGGGCTCAGCATGGTGGCTCAGTAGTGCCCGTCGGTACAGGGAACCCAGGTTCAATTCTGCCCTCTGGCTGTGTGGAATTTGCATGTTCTCTGGGTGCTCTGGCTTCCTTCCACAGTACAAAGATGTGCAGTTTTAGATGGATTAACCTTGGGAAGTACAGGGTTACAGGGGGGTTCGGTCAAGGTGGGATGCTCTTTGGAGGGTTAGTGTTGACAACAAGATGTACTGAGTAGCTTGCTTCCATATTAGGGATTCTGTGATGACAGTCAAGTGGAAATGATTTTATGGAGTCATGAAGCCAAACAGCATGGAAACAGGTCCAACCAGTCCATGCTGACCATAATCCCAAACTTAACTAGTCCCACTTGACTGCGCTTGGCACATATCCCTCCAAACATTTTCTATTCATGTGCTTATCCAAATGTCTTTTAAACATTGTAACTGTAGCCGTATCTAACACTCCTGTAGAAGCTTATTTCATACATGAGCCACTCTGTGAAAGAAAATTGCCTTGTTCAGTTGATTTGCGTCTAAGGTGACTGGTTTATTTCAAGATGCTGTAATGAATGAGGAAAAGCCTGGGATAAAGGACTTAAAACATGACAAGTGGCTTTAGTGGCCTTTACTTGTGTCCATAGTCAGTAAAGGTTATTGAGGCAATACAAGGATTTGAGATAGGCAGCTTTACTGTTTTCTTTAACGTTAACACTTATGTGAGGACAGAAGTGAACTACATGGAAGAGGTGGATGATCCAGTGGATTCTGATGGTAAGTATAAGCGTCATAAATGTCTGTGCTAAGCACTGGGAAACGTTTGTTTCAACTTCAAACTGAAAATCATAGGTTAAAATGCAAATAAGAGTAAGGGACCTCAACAAATCAAATGTCAGAGATATAAACTAGTAAGCAAGTTAAATCTCTTTATTCATAGAGTAGTGTTATTATGGAATTCACTAGATAAGAACAAAGTTAAATGGAAGAGGAAAAGCATATGATTAGATCTCTTTGTTCACATGGGTAGTAAATGCTGAAACCAACAGATTATGCTGAATGCTTTGCATTATTGTAGTCTTTGTGTATTTTTTGCCATGGCTCATCAATGAACTAGGGAAACCAGAAAAGAACCACTTCAGTGAAAGTAAAGAGGGACTCAATTAGGAATGGAGCCAGAAGGTTTTTTAAAAATTCATTCATGCGATATGGGCATCACTAGCTGGCCCGTCTCTAATTTCCCAGAGGGCAGTAAAGAGTCAGCCCCATTGCTATGGGTCTGGAATGACCTGTTCAGTCCAGGTGAGAATGGCAGTTTCCTTCCCTACATGACATCAGTGAACCAGATAGGCTTTTCCTGATAATTAGCAATGCTTTCGTGGTCGTCATTAAACTCTTATTTCCAGATTCTGGTTGAATTCCTTTTTCACCATCTGCCATGGTGGGAGAATGTTACCAGGTCTTTAGATAAATAGTGTGGCAATAATACCATTAGGCCATCATCTATCCCTATTTTAAGGGATTGAAGCTGATGTTGGGTTTGCTGTGTTATTGTGACATCTGGAATTGCCTGTGGTGTTTGGAGTCATGGATGAGTTAGCCATCACTGCACTTCCCTGCTGCACTCAGAGCTACCTGATAGACTGCAGCATTGACCCTCCCGTAATTGGCATATCGTGTACTTGATCTCTGATTTACTACTGTCTGGATGATTAACACTATTTATGGAATAGGACGTTGAGTAAAATGTTTGTTTTGCCCTTTAAGGTGAGGTGTTGGGGTTTGAGAACTTGGTGTTCAATATTTTTGAATTTGTGCACACGTTACTGGAGAACAGGAAGTTTAAGAGCACAGTAAAGAAGGCCCTACCTGAGCTGATCTACTACATCATCCTGTACATGCAGATCACTGAGGAGCAGGTAAGATTTCAGTTCTTGTACTGCACTCTACGGCCAGATTAACAGCAGTGTGGATAACAGCAGAAGTTCAATTATCTGCATGTGTTTGTACCAGACAAGGGCTATAGCCTTGGATGATTGTCATGGTTCCTGTCTGGCGAACTGATGTTTGTCAGTGTTATTTATTGGCAGTCAGGTGCCCCACTTGAAAACTACCCTGGCTATCCCATAATGTATCTCATCTAAAACCTGTACAGTGAAGGCAGAAATAGCTAAAAAGATTCCCTGTGCTTTATTTTCACACACCCTTCCCTTCCTATCCCCACTTTATAGGCCAGATCTTCATTGAACATCTCAATAATATGTTGCCTTGAGTTTTGCTGAACTATTTGTTTTGGACTAAGATATGGTGAGGGACTTTGTGTATGGCTATTTTATTGGTTCTGAGATTGAGTCGGGCGAACGTGGTTTTTCTCCCTCTGCAGATTAAGATTTGGACGGGAAATCCTCATCAGTTTGTAGAGGACGAGGATGATGACACCTTCTCGTATTCTGTGCGGATCTCTGCCCAGGATCTCCTGCTGGTAAGGGAGGGGGGGATTGTTTGGATGCGTAGTGCTACTGCACCACTGATTTTCACTTGACTCGAGTCAGTGGAATTGTGCTGTTCTGTGAAAGCTGCTCTGTTTAATAAATTACTGTTTTATAGCCCAGTGTTTGGATTGACCTGAGCAGGGTTGGTGGGTGAGGATCCAGTTCTTCTATGCTCAGTGGCAGGGTGTGTTTGTAGGGGGAGGTTTGGGGTGGTAAAAGCCTGACCTGTCCAGAGAGGGTGGGGAAAAGTCTGACCTAGCCCTGTCTGATGCTGGAGAGGTGCAAGGATCAGTTCTGGAAGGTTAGGGGCTGACCTTTTTTTTTTCAGAGGCTGGTATAGAATGGTCGGGACCTGGCTCAACCCTGCCTCTGATCTGGCCTGGGGGTGTTGAGAAGTAGCCTCCTTTTCCAGGGAGCTAACAGTTTTTCTGATTTCTTACTGCAGGCTGTTGCAAGTGATTTCCAGAGTGAGAGTGCCATTGCCTTAGCAGCAGCTGCAACCAAACACCTGCAGGAAGCAGAACAGGCCAAGAGTGATGGAAATGTGCATTGGTATGAAAATGAACTGTGCGTGTCGTGGTAGCAGTTAGACCTGGGGTGCGCTCTCCATTAGGTGGGATCAGATGATTGCCTGTCGGTAACCTGGGTGATACCGTTTAGCCCATTGAGTCTGGTCAGCCATTAGAGCTGTTTATAGAAAAGAGTTTTGAGCTGCTTCAATCCTTTGTGCATGTATTCCTGTCTTCACTCCTGAAAGATCTGGCTATAATTTTCAGACTATCCCCAAGTCTTAAACTCTCCAACCAGCAGGAATCAATTCTTGTTGTCTGCTACATCTGTTCCCCTTGGGTTATTTAATCAAAGTTTTCAAGATACCAAGGGGTATCTTAAGTTAACCTTTTCAGTTCAAGGGAATGGACTCCTAGTTTGTGCAATCTTTCTAAGTCAAATCAGGTATCGTTCTATTGGTCTGCATTATGTTTGTTGTATGGCTAGTTCCTCCGTTATGGTGGCCAGATCTACCCCAATGACTACAGATGTGATCTTGAGTTTGTGTAGCTTTTTCATGACTTCCTACTTCCTAGTAATCTAGTCCATTAGATATTGAATTCAATTGAATTTATTGTCACGTGTACCTAGGCAAAGTGAACAGCTTTGTCTTGGAAGCAATACAGGCAGATCACATAGTTAAGTAGCAGAGATAGTAAATAATAGGTAAACAGCATCAACAATAAAAACACAGGTACAGGTGAAGCAGACCCTTAGATCCATCTTGTCCATGCTGACCAGATATCCTAACCTAATCTCGTCCCATTTGCCAGCACTTGGCCCATATCCCTCTGTTAAGAGATGTTGTTAAGAATGTTAAGAAATGTTATGAGGACTGGCCTTCTGTTAATCTTATGATTTAATATACCTGTTTGTTGTATTTTAATGAGCTATGATTATGGACCTTAGGTTTTTTTGGTCTTGTGCTGTTTTCAGCCTTTCACAATTTAGGAAGTACTGTGATCTATACTTTTGAGATCATGTGAGGATGATTTTACACTTGCTACACTAAATTCTATTGCTATTGTACCTGTCTGCAATTTTGCTTTCATCTATAGTGATTGTAATGCTGTCAATTATGTGAATATAACTATGATATGTGGTTTATCCTATCATCTGTGTGAATAAATACAATGAATAGTTGAGGCCACAAGGGGTACCTTTACAGGCATTCTGCCTGTTGCTACTAAATTCTGTTTACTGTAGTTCAGAACTTGCTAACCAGGTGGTCATTTGCTTTTCAATTCTGTAAGCTTCAACTGTACTTTCTCCTGTCCAGTATTTTATGTGACTCTTCACAAATAAAAATTCAATTGCATTTGTCAGGCAGGACAAATTCATGCTGACTTCCAGTAATCAGAAAATGTTCAAAGTCTTCAGTTGTCCTAACTTTAATTGTACGCTAGTAATTTTTTGACAACAGATGTTGACTTATCTGTTGGTTTTCTCCATTCACCCTTAAATAGAGGAGTGATTTTCCAATCTGATGGAATAGTTCCTGAATATCATTAGGAAGTCGGTACTTTTCTTATAGCACCAGACTATAGTTCCTTAATTACGAAGGATGTTCATCTCCCAATATCATTTTCCTTATCTTTTCTGTGTACCTTGTAATCTGGAATGTTGATTTTCTAGTCTTGACTGCCATGTGGCATGCATTAGTGATGGCTACTGCTCCATTACCTCCAAGTTGAATTTTCATCAGTTCCTTTAGCTTATTCCTTTAGTTGAAACAGCCTCTTCTGTGCTACTATAATGTTTTTGCACTAAGTTGGTATAATGAACAAGGGAGGTGGGGAGTTTTGGGGAAGATTGATTCATTTTAGTATGACAATTGGCACTTCTATTGCTGTTTGTTCTTCTGAATAACCTGTAGTGTTAGGATTCAGGGTTTTCATTCTTCTCCATAGTGTTCCTTATGAATTTTCCATCCTCTGCCACTATTGTTCTGTAACTGCTTGATAGGAATCAGCTCCTGTGAACGTCATGGTTTTTTTCTTTAACTGTGACCCTAAGAATTAGTAGGAGCAAACTTCAGCTAGTTGTAGTGCCCAGTACTCTGTGGATTGAAATAATGTTTTGTGTTAAATTAAAAACCAAAGAATTGCATATGCTGGAATTCAAACAAAATCTGAAATTGCTGGTAAACCTCGGCAGATCTGGCAGCATTATGGAAAGAAAGCAGACTTAACGTTTTGAATTTAGTGACCCTTCTTCAGAACTTGGACCTAAAATGTTAACACTGCTTTCTCTCCATGGATGCTGCCAGACCTGTTAAGTTTTCGATGCAATTTTTTCATTTTGTTAATGTTTTGTGCTGTTGTTTAGACTCTCCCTTGAATTGAAACTGACTTCTTTTGTGGCAGGTGGAAGATTCATGAGGCTTGTATGTTGGCTCTCGGCTCTGTGAAGAATATAATCACTGAGAGTGTGAAGAATGGACGGATACAATTTGACATGCATGGATTCCTCACCAATGTGGTCCTTGTTGATCTCAACCTATCGGGTAGGATGCAGCTCTGAGGTCTTGCAGAACAGCCAGCCTACATACATGAAATTGTGAATTAGAAGTCGAATAAAGCCATTTGGCCTCTAACTGACTTCACCATTTGATAAAATCATGGTTGTTCTGACTTTGAACTCCACTTGCCTGTTTTAAACCACCACCACCAATCCTTTGACTTTCTTGTCAATCAAGAATATACCTAAGTGCACTAAAAATATACGTTTTCACATGATTCCACTGCCGTCTGGAGAAGAGGACTCCACAGATTAACAACCCTCTGAGATGAAAAGATTCTCCTTCTCCTCCATTGAAAATAAGAATCCCCTTACTTTGAAATTCTTTTTCCTAGTTTTAGCCTCTCCCAGTAAGGAGAGCATCCTCTTAGCACCCATTTTTTCAAGTCCCCTCAGGATCATGTATGTCTCAATAAGTTCAGCTTTCGTTCTACAAAACTCAAATGGATAGAGGCCCCAATTTCCAGGTAAGTTAATTCTTCATTTATCCCAAGAGTCAGTTGGGTAAACCCTATATGAACTGCTCTTAATGCAGTTGACCCTTTAATTACGGAAGCTAAACTATCAAAAGCTCTGTACAATTATAGCACTTTTTTCCCAAATTTTGTATTCTTATTCCCCCTTGCAAAATACAAAAATTTTCCATTTGCCATCCTAATCATTTGCTGTACCTGCAGACTAATTGTGTACTGTGGTACCCAAATCCCTCTGCATCTCAGAATCTTGCAATTTCTCTCAAGTTAAACAACATGTTGCATTTCTATTTTTCCAACCAAAGTAGACAAGTTCATGTTTCCCCATGTAACTTTATATCTATCAAGTTATTGCCCACTTGGTCTACCTGTTTATTACTAGATTCAAAACAGATGCAACTTAGGAAGTAGATTAGATTAGATTACTTACAGTGTGGAAACAGACCCTTCAGCCCAACAAGTCCACACCGACCCGCGGAAGTGCAACCCACCCATACCCCTACATTTACCCCTTTACCTAATACTACGGGCAATTTAGCATGGCCAATTCACCTGACCTGCACATCTTTGGACTGTGGGAGGAAACCAGGAAACCCACGCAGACAAGGGGAGAATGTTCAAACTCCACACAGTCAGTCACCTGAGTTGGGAATTGAACCTGGCACTGTGAGGCAGCAGTGCTAACCACTGTGCCAACGTGCCGCCCACAAAGTACTGTGTCTAACGGAAGGAGCTGGGAACATATTATTTATCCAGCTTGGGGTATTAACTCCTGAAAGATATATTTGTGAGCATTAATCTGTTGACTAAAAACAATATGAAATAAAGCATATGTACAGAATCCGCAAAGAAGTTAGAGAAAACCCAAAGTCAGATGAAGTGAATCAGATACATGTACCTTCCAGTTGGGTTCAGGTCTGACCCGGGCATAGGTGACCAAAGTATTGGCAGTCACTGGCGTGGGCAAGTCTGAACCTGGCTCCATAGACCACAGCATCCATCATCCTCAGATTGTTAGAATGTAGAGAGAGCATTATTCTTTATCGAACTCGTACTGTAACTGCTCTGAGAATTTCTGGATAGTTTAGAAGTGTGGAAAAATTTTCAATACTGAAGGAACCCATTTGGTCCATTGTGTTTGCACTGACTGGGAAAGAGCTATCCAGCCTATCTCACCTTCCAAGCTCTTGGTTCATAGCAATATGACACTTAAAGTGGATTTTCATTTTTGGATATGATGAGAGGTTTTGTTCTAGCACCCCTTAGTCCGTGAACTTTCAACACCCTCTGGATGAAAATAAAACTCAGTTATAAATTAATCTATAACTTTCTTCTGTCATGGGCAATGCAGAGTGGTGGGGTGGGTCTGGGTGGAATGCTGTTTGGAAGGTTGACATGGACTTGATGGGCCAAATGGCCTGCTTCCATATTGTAGGAATTCTAGTTATTTGTCCCTGGTTATTGAATGACCTGTTAAGGAATTTTGATGTTTTACATTCACTTTATGTGCTTGATCTTGCACACCTTCACTTTAATTTCCCCTCGGCATTCTCTGTTCCAATGAAAACAATGCAACAAATTCCATATTTACTCGAGGCTAATTTCTGATTTTTATCAAATCTCCATTGTACATTGTATCACTACATCCGTCCTGCAATGTAGTGACTTTTGCCATCGCCAAATGTATTCCTTTTCAGCTCTCTAGATTGAGTTGTATTTGCCACTTCTCCGCTCATTTGATTTATTCATTGATAGCTTTCTGCAGTCTATGGCTGTCATCCAAAGACTACTTAATTGTGCCCTCTATATTAAAGTAGTAGTATATTTGGGGTAGTACAGACTCAATGGGCCAAAGGGTCTCATCTGTACTGTTTTACTTGGCAATGCTAAGGCCAAGTCATTTGATGTATAATATAAGAAGCAAGGGACCAGTATTGAATCTTGTAGATTCCACACGCCACCCACCCTGTAATCAACCTTCCAGCAACGTTTTGATTTTATACATGTGCATTCTGCAACTGAGATAATTTTGTATCGGAGTTGTTATTTTTATTTGCTCCTTTTTCATTTTCTGATCAGTCTGTCTGCCTGGTGGAATGAGTCAAAGCTTTTGTTCCAGTCTACTTCATATGCACTAATCTTTTCGCGCCTTTGTGTCTGCAAGAAAATCAGTCCAATTCATTTGACATGACCTTCCCTCAACCTATCATTCCTGATTATGCCTTTCTAAATAATGGCTTATAGTGACCCTCAATTTTTTTTCCAATAATTTACCCATCTCTGGGGTTAGTTGTCGGACCTGTTCCTTTGTTTCTAGCAGTCTTCAAGTTCTTCGTGGCCATGTGTGTAGCCAAGGATGATTGAACAATGATGGTCAGAGCCCCTACTATTTCCTCCCTTGCATCCTTTAGCAACCGTAGAGCCTTATTCCAAATAGTTTTCTCTTCTGCATATACCTCCAAGGTCCTGGAGATTTATTCACTTTCATAGGTGCTAAACTCATTAATTTTTCTTCCCTCTCTTAATTTATTCAGTTTTCACCTCAACTGTAATATCTCCATCATATTTTTGTAAAACAAAGACAAATGTTCAGGAAATACACTCCACATTTTCCATCACATACACTTTAACATTTTTGGTTTCCAGTTCACCCTACTCTGTAATTAAAAGCAAAATGCTAGAAATAGACAAAAGATCTGGCAGCATCTGTGGAAAGAGAGAGAGATTTGGGTAGTCAGACTGTACCTTCCAAAACCACCCTATGAAGTAAGTTTGGATCCAACTTGCCAAATTATCCTGGATTACATCTGCTTTTATTTTCTTTATCTGCCTCTCATTGGGAGCTTGTCAAAGACTTTGTTTTCCTCTCATCAAACCTCCAGCCAGTCCTGTTTACCATTTTGCAGAATGCTTATTGTGACCAAGGTCCAGAAAATGAGCACCAAGAGACAGGAAAAGCAGCAAATGAGGACTTTGAGTAACAGACGCCAGTCTAAAATGACACTGATCAGGTCACACGATCCTCATGTTTAACTCAACAGAAATGAGTTAAAAACAAAATGTGATGCGAAACACACAGGCTTCATTAACTCACCCATGTTAAAGTGGAACAAGTTAAAACTGGGACGTAACTGTATCTTACTGTATATTTTCTGAATTCTGAAATTCCCTCAGTTCTCAGGCTTGCTATCTTACTGGCAGCATTCTAAATTTCATTTTAATCTTATGGTTTTAACGTGTTAGCAACAGTTACACAGTAATTCCTGAGGGATGTTTCAAAATTCTTTATGGAATGTTACAAATTATGAATGAGTTCTTTTAAATATTAACTATTGCTGCTAAATTACCTGCATAGATAAATTTACAATACTGTGGATGTTGGAAATGTGAAATAATAAAAAAACAGAAAATGGAGATACTCCGATCAGGAAGCATTTGTGGAGAGAGAAAGAAATGATATTTCAAGTTCCTGAGAGGGGGGAGGCAGGGGAAGGTACAAAATCATTAAACAATATATGAAATGGTTTGTAAATACGTTAAGCATTAAATTGTGATGTGCTTCCAAACAAATTTGAAAAATAAAGCAACATGTTTATTACTTTAGTATTGCAGAATGATGGAATTGTCATGTGGAGCCTATAACTTATTTTCTCTGTCTCCCTTTCTCTCTCTTCCCCTTCCCCCACCGTGTGGTTCGCTCTTGCTGTGTGTGTGGCTTGCTCTGTCTTTATTTCTCGCAGTCTCTCCATTCCTATTAGGCCGTGCCCTCTGGGCTGCCAGCCGCTTTGCCACTGTAATGACTCCTGAATTGATTCAGCAGTTTCTACAAGCAACTGTCAGTGGTTTGCATGAAACACAGCCACCATCAGTGCGAATCTCTGCTGTGCGAGCCATCTGGGGGTAAGATGCAAATTTTAAAGAAGTTTTGTTTTAAAATGGCCAGAGAGAAAAGGCTTTTTTTTTAAACAGTTGTACAATGAAAGGAGACTGGTCCGTTCTCCCAGATCAGGGATTTTCTAGTTTGGTTTAGTTTTTTTAAGCTGGGGACCCAAAGAAACAGCAACAGTGAAAAGAGGTTCTATGCTGATTCTCTCTCCGACATTTGTCTTATAAGAACCTGCGTTTGAATTTCCCTATTTTTCATGGGGTGTGTTTATGGGGATGTTGCAGAAAATTGGAGCAGCGTCATTAAGTTGCGATAGAATTGGTTGGGTTTTCAGGTAGGTTAAATTATTCTCTTTTCTGTTCTCTTTTGTTTGTGTTTTATTTGGTAGTCTGTAAATAAATTCTGTTTTGTTTAAAACCAAGAAGTTGGGTCAGCTGCATCACTCCTGGAATATCCACCTGCTTGAAACAACCAGAAAAATTAGGGTCTGGGTTACCTTCTTGAAATATTTTGAGGGGGTCTGGCCTGGTTCATAATAAGAGGTATCACAAAATGTTGATATCCTAGTTCAAATTCCAGAGAATGTTTCTTTTTACCCCCCTGTCTCTTTTTAACAATTCCCTGTGTTTTCATTTTTGCTGCTAATTTCATGTATGAAAAATGATTAATTGTCCATGGAAATCCATAACAATGCCATCCATTGACAAGTCCTGTCCACTATGTTAGAAACAAAAACAGAAATTGCTGAAAAAGCTCAGCAGGTCTGGCAGCATCTGTGAAGAGAAATCAAAGTTAATGTTTCTGGTCCGGTGACCTTTCCTCAGTTCTGATTTCCAACATCTGAAGGTCTTGTGGTTTTTACGAGGTTAGAGACTTTTTTAAAAACAAAAAAATACAAACAGGATGTGCCTACTCTGTCTGATTTAACTTATTTGTTCATGTGCTTGTTAATTAAGAAAATGGCTAGCTGACTTGGTTTGGATTGTTCATTATGTTGGACTTTTCCAGCAATGTATTCGAGCCATTCAGTTCCAATGAAATCAATGGTATTGATTTTAATATGTATGTTTAATTGATTTATTATTACAGTTGGGGTTGTAGTCAATTAGCCGGTCTAATATATATATCCCCTTTCCTACTTCACAGATACTGTGACCAGTTGAAACTCTCTGAGTGTACACATGTTTTACAGCCGTTCCTTCCCAGCATCCTGGATGGTTTGATGCATCTTGCCACACAGTTCAGTTCTGAGGTGCTGACCCTGGTCATGGAGACATTATGTGTTGTTTGCACTGTGGATCCTACCTTCACTATTAGTGTCGAAAATAAAGTCTGCCCCCTTACCATTGCAATCTTCCTCAAATATAGCAACGGTAGGAGTCAGATCATTTGCTGCTGCTTTATGTCAACGTACCTGTCTTGTTATTTTTCAGTTGTCTTGCAACGTAATCAGCATTAAGTCAAAGAGATATACAGCATGGAAACAGACCCTTCGGTCCAACCTGTCCATGCCGACCAGATATCCCAACCCAATCTAGTCCCACCTGCCAGCACCCGGCCCATATCCCTCCAAACCCTCCTTATTCATATAACCATCCAAATGCCTCTTAAATGTGTAATTGTACCAGCCTCCACCACATCCTCTGGCAGCTCATTCCATACATGCACCACCCTCTGCGTGAAAAAGTTGCCCCTTCGGTCTCTTTTACATCTTTCCTCATTCATCCTAAACCTATGCCCTCTAGTTCTGGACTCCCCGATCCCAGGGAAAAGACTTTGCCTGTTTATCCTATCCATGCCCCTCATAATTTTGAAAACCTCTATAAGGTCACCCCTCAACCTCCGATGCTCCAGGGAAAACAGCCCCAGTCTGTTCAGCCTCTCCCTATAGCTCAAATCCTCCAACCCTGGCAACATCCTTATAAAGTTTTTCTGAACCCTTTCAAGTTTCACAACATCTTTCCGATAGGAAGGAGACCAGAAATGCACACAATATTCCAACAGTGGCCTAATCAATGTCCTGTACAGCTGCAACATGACCTCCCAACTCCTGTACTCAATACTCTAACCAATAAAGGAAAGCATTTCAAATGCCACCACCTATCCTTAGACCAAACAATTCATAGAATTGTTATGGTGTAAAAAGAGGCCATTCGTTCTGTCAACTTTGCACCAACCCTGTAAACAATATTGCACCCAGACTCTGCTTCCCCCACTGTATTCATTGTAACCCCACGTTTACCATGAGGTTGCACCTAATCTGCATATCTCTGGTCGATACAGGGCAACTTAGTGTGGCTAATTGACCTTACCTGCACATCTTTGGAAATCAGAGCCCTGGAAGTAACACACAAACACTGGGAAACGTAGAAACTTCACACAATCACCAAGGCTGGAATTGAACCTGGTACTCTGAGGTAACAGTGCTTACCACTGAGCCACTGTTCTACCATGTTTGATTTCACACTAAATTGGAACCAAAATGTTGCTGGGAAATGGGTTTTGTTTGAGAGAAGTGTTGTTGAGCAAGTTGGAGGTCCCCTGACTTTAGAATTGGATGTTAGATGGTAAATCCTCCTCGTGAAGTGTGCAGGAGCCATGTATTCATTTGATTAGAAGGGCCTCCAGATGGGAAGGGGAGTTGGTTTAACTGACAGGAGAGAAAAGAAAATATAGGACAGATCACTGCACTCACTCCTCCCCACACCAGAGTTAACTAAACCAAGCTCCCCTACCCATCAGGACACCCTTCTAATCAAGTGAATGCATATTGGGATTTGAATGTCCAATCTCGGGATTTGCTGCCGTGGTTTAAGAGAACTTGAAATGATATTAGAATCTGGGTTGTCTGACCTGTGAGACGTTTGTGAAGTCCACTCAGTGTGCTGACTGCATAGTTTTTCTGTTCCACTGTCGATCAGGTTGATTGGCTTCACCAGAAATCTTCTGCATGCTGTATACAAGAGGTTAATTTTCTAATTCTGCTTGCTGATGTCTGTATCTCCAGATCCAGTTGTGGCATCGTTGGCACAGGACATCTTCAAGGAGCTTGCTCAAATTGAGGCCTGTCAGGGCCCCATGCAGATGAGGTTAATTCCAACTCTTATTAGCATAATGCATGCGCCACCTGATAAAATCCCCTCTGGTCTGTGTGCGGTGAGTATTTCTCTCGTATGCATAATTGTCAACTCTACTCCCAAGCAATGACTTATCTTGACACTGAAACATTTATCTGACTGCAGACTGCCATTGACATACTGACAACAGTAGTGAGAAACACCAAGCTGCCACTGTCAGAGGTGCTGATCTGTCAGGCATTTCCTGTTGTTGCTCAGTGTACGCTGCACACGGATGACAATGCAACAATGCAGGTAGGTGAGGCCCCAATAAGACAGTAAAGTGCTGTTTTCCAAACCAAGCTCTTTCGATCCATAAAGGTGATTTGAGATTCTAGGGTGGGTGAGAACAAAGCAGTGGGATTACAAAAGCAAAGTATTGCAAATTCTGGGAATCTGAGATTAAAAATTGTTGGGTTTGATAGAGTTATGGCAGGAGTGAAAGATTAGCTTGAGGTTAATATCAGCATTAATACTGTCAGTGCAGACGTAATGAGCTAAATGGTTTCTTTCTGTGCCGTAATACTTCTGTGATTCTATGCATGTGTGGTTTTAGGCACTGGAATTAATTTGGGATTGGTGCAGATTGTGGCATATTGGGATTATTGTTGGAATAACGTTATAGGGAGAGAATGTGGCATCATGTTTAGATTGGTTTGCATTTAATATAGGAGAGAGTAGGATTTGTTTAGAATTGCTATGTTAAAAGTAGTAATGTTTCAATTGTACACTTGTGTTGGTTTAATTTAGGCCAGTGGCAGGGATTAATTGGGGAATTCATGTGTCCGTTCTATAAATTAGTGACTGCAGGTTGTTGGTTTAGCAGCTGCCTGCCTTAATTCTGTAACCATGCTCGTAAAAGTATGAAGAGACTGAATGACTCCCATTATGATGTTCACCAGGTAGCTTTCTAAGTTAAAAATGTTTCCTGTATGATTTCTGCTCCAATGGTAAGTAATAGATGGGGAGATTTAATTAATGAGTGTGATGTGAGGTACATCTGAAATGAAATAAGGTACATCTGAAATGAAGAAACCTCCTTTCTCACTGAAGTCTTCTCTTACAGAATGGTGGTGAGTGTCTGCGAGCTTATGTTGCTGTAGCATTGGAGCAAATAGCACAATGGCATGATGACCAAGGTCACAATGGGCTCTGGTACGTCATGCAAGTGGTGAGCCAGCTTCTTGACCCCCGAACCTCTGAATACACAGCAGCATTTGTCGGGCGATTGGTTTCTACACTCATCTCAAAGGCTGGCTCACAGTTAGGAGACAACCTTGATCAGATTCTGCGAGCAATCCTCAGCAAAATGCAGCAAGCAGAAACGCTCAGTGTAATGCAGGTGGGTAGGAGAGGGAGTCATGACTGGGCAGGGGGTCTGGTATGGGGGCTTGTGGTCAATGGGTTGGTGCAAATGTATGTGGCAGAGATAAATAGACATTTGGACTCTGCGAGAATCTAGGCACATGCGAATTTGGTAGAAAGTGGGTTTAAGGTCAAAGATCCGTTACAATCGTATTGAAGATGGGAGCACGTTTAAGGGGTGGTTATTATTTCTTACGGTTACCCTATTTCTCCTCCGGTCTGTAATTTGAGTTCACTGTTCCTTTTCTCTCTGCAGTCTCTGATAATGGTGTTTGCACACCTCGTTCACAATCAACTGGAGCCTCTGCTTGAGTTTCTGTGCAGTCTGCCTGGACCCACCGGGAAACCTGCTCTAGAATTTGTTATGTCTGAGTGGACGAGTCGGCAGCCTCTCTTCTATGGGCAATATGAGGGAAAAGTCAGGTGTGCTACCTGTCCTGTTTTAGGAAACAGGATAATGATGATTTGGAGAAGTGTGGCAAGTTTGGTAAAGATATCCGATACAGAGCCAGTGTTAAAATTGCAGTTTAAAAATAGGAGGGATCAGTCACAGGAATAATATGGGTAGACCAAGATGGATTTGGAGTACATTCACAAGCAAATTTCAGAAAGATACAAAGACTATAGTAGACTTTGTAGTCTGTGATAGTGATAATGACACTTCCTTTTCCTGAGCCAGGCTCTTGAAATATCAGAGTAAAAGGTCGGATTGGGAGGAATTCCTATATTGTGTGGTGCACAAGAGAAATTTCTTGACCAGCTCAGTGAGTATTGGTGGAACTTGTCTGGGAATGAAATGGAATATGTTTCAATGGAGGTGGGCACTGTGGTTAGCACTGTTGCCTCATAGCGCCAGGGACCCGGGTTCGATTCCCGTCTTGGGCAACAGTCTGTCTGGAGTTTGCACATTCTCCCTGTGTCTGCTTGGGTTTCCTCCCACAATGCAGAAAGATGAGCAGATTGGATGTGCATGGGAAACTCTACAGCACCTCCCACCATGCAGATGAGGTTAATTCCAACTCTTATTAGCATAATGCATGCGCCACCTGATAAAATCCCCTCTGGTCTGTGTGCGGTGAGTATTTCTCTCGTATGCATAATTGTCAACTCTACTCCCAAGCAATGCATGGGAACCTGGACTGTAGCTTTAGGGTACAGGACCTTGAGTGTAGGGAGGTTATGAATAATGCAGCGATCTCGAAGGAGGGTGCCTGTAAACAGAAGGGTGGATTGAGGTGTGTATACTTCAATGCCAGAAGTATAAGAAATAAGGTAGGTGAACTTGCAGCGTGGGTTGGTACCTGGGACTTCGATGTTGTGGCCATTACAGAGACGTGGGTAGAACAGGGACAAGAATGGCTGTTGCAGGTTCCAGGGTTTAAATGTTTTAGTAGGATCAGACATGGTAAAAAAGGGGGAGGTGTGGCATTACTTGTCAAAGATAGTATTACAGCAGTGGAATGGACGATGGAAGAGGACTTGCCATCTGAGGTAGTTTGGGCTGAGGTTAGAAATAGGAAAGGTGAGGTCACCCTGTTAGGTGTTTTCTACAGGCCTCCTAATAGTCCTAGAGAAGTAGAGGATAATATTGCGAGGATGATTCAGGAAAAGAGTGAAGGTAGCAGGGTGGTTGTTATGGGGGACTTTAACTTCCCAGATATTGACTGGGAGAGCTATAGCTCGAGTTCATTAGATGGGTCGGTGTTTGTCCAATGTGTGCAGGAGGGTTTCCTGACACAATATGTAGACAGGCCAACAAGAGGTGAGGCTATACTGGATTTGGTTCTAGGTAATGAACCAGGCCAGGTGTTAGACTTGGAGGTAGGTGAGCACTTCGGGGACAGTGACCACAACTCGGTGACTTTTACTTTAGTGATGGAGAGGGATAAGTGTGCGCCGCAGGGCAAGAGTTATAGCTGGGGGGCAGGGAAATTATGATGCAGTGAGGCATGACTTAGGATGTGTGGATTGGAAAAACAGGCTTCAAGAGAAGAACACTAATGAGATGTGGGGATTGTTCAAGGAGCAGCTACTACGTGTCCTCGATAAGTATGTACCAGTCAGGCATGGTGTAAAGGGCCTTGTGAGGCAGCCGTGGTTTAGTAAGGAATTGGAATCCCTTGTGAAAGGGAAGAAGGCGGCATAAGTAAAGATGAGGCGTGAAGGTTCAGTTGGGGCGATAGAGAGTTGTAAGGTAGCCAGGAAGGATCTAAAGAGAGAGCTAAGAGAAGCGAGAAGGGGACATGAAAAGTCTTTAGCTGGTAGGATTAGGGAAAACCCAAAGGCTTTCTATAGGTATGTCAGGAATAAAAGGATGACTAGGGTAGGTATCGGTCCAGTCAAGGATAGTAGTGGGAAGTTGTGTGTGGAGGCGCAGGAGATTGGAGAGACACTGAATCAATACTTTTCATCAGTATTCACTCAGGAACAGGACACTGTTGCTGATGTGAATATGGAGTCACAAATGATTAGAATGGATGGCCTGGAAATATGCTGGGAAGAGGTTCTGGGAATATTGGAAAGGATGAAAATAGATAAGTCTCCTGGGCCTGATGGCATTTACCCTAGGATCCTATGGGAAGCTAGGGAGGAGATAGCAGAGCCATTGGCCTGGATTTTTATGTCGTCATTGTCAACGGGAATAGTACCAGAGGACTGGAGGATAGCGAATGTGGTCCCCTTGTTCAAGAAAGGGAGTAGGGATAGCCCTAGTAACTATAGGCCAGTGAGTCTGACTTCAGTGGTGGGCAAAGTCTTAGAGAGAATGGTAAGGGATAAGATTTATGAACATCTGGATAGGAATAACGTGATCAAGAATAGCCAGCATGGTTTTGTGAAGGGCAGGTCGTGCCTCACAAACCTTATTGAGTTCTTTGAGAAGGTGACTAAGGAAGTGGACGAGGGTAAAGCAGTAGATGTTGTGTATATGGATTTTAGTAAGGCGTTCGATAAGGTTCCCCAGGGTAGGCTAATGCTAAAACTACGGAGGTATGGCATTGAGGATACATTAGAGGTTTGGATTAGGAATTGGCTGGCTGGAAGGAGACAGAGGGTAGTAGTTGATGGACTATGTTCATCTTGGAGTGCAGTTACTAGCGGTGTACCACAAGGATCTGTTTTGGGACCATTGCTTTTTGTTATCTTTATAAATGATCTAGAGGAAGGGCTTGAAAGCTGGGTAAGCAAGTTTGCGGATGACACAAAAGTCGGTGGAGTTGTGGATAGTGAGGAAGGAAGTGGTAGGTTACAGCGGGATATAGATAAGTTGCAGAGCTGGGCAGAAATGTGGCAAATGGAATTCAATGTAGCTAAGTGTGAAGTCATTCACTTTGGTAGGAGTAACAAGAAGATGGATTACTGGGCTAATGGTAGGCTACTTGGTAGTGTGGATGAGCAGAGGGATCTTGGTGTCCATGTACACAGATCTCTGAAAGTTGCCACCCAGGTAAATAGTGCTGTGAGGAAGGCATATGGTGTACTGGGCTTTATTGGTAGAGGAATTGAGTTCCGGAGTCCTGAGGTCATGTTGCAGTTGTATAAGACTCTGGTGCGGCCTCATCTGGAGTATTGTGTGCAGTTTTGGTCGCCATACTATAGGAAGGATGTGGAGGCATTGGAACGAGTGCAGAGGAGGTTTACCAGGATGTTGCCTGGAATGGTAGGAAAATCTTATGAGGAAAGGCTGAGGCACTTGGGGCTGTTCTCATTGGAGAAGAGAAGGTTTAGGGGAGATTTGATAGAGGTGTATAAGATGATTAGGGGTTTAGATAGGGTCGACACTGAGAACCTTTTACCGCTAATGGAGTCAGGTGTTACTAGGGGACACAGCTTTAAATTAGGGGGTGGTAGGTATAGGACAGATGTTAGGGGTAGATTCTTTACACAGCGGGTTGTGAGTTCATGGAATGCCCTGCCAGTAGCAGTGGTGAACTCTCCTTCTTTATGGTCATTTAAGCGGGCATTGGATAGGCATTTGGAAGTTATTGGGCTAGTGTAGGTTAGGTAGGATTCGGTCGGCGCAACATCGAGGGCCGAAGGGCCTGTACTGCGCTGTATCTTTCTATGTTCTATGTTCTATGGATGAATTGGCCATGCTAAATTGCCTATCGTGTTAGATGCATTAGTCAGGGATAAATGGAATCAGGAAAATGAATCTGGGTGGGTTACTCTTCGGAGGGTTGATGTGGACCTGTTTGGCCAAAGGGCCTGTTTCCACACTAATTAATCTAATCTAATCTAATTCATTTGAAGTTAATTCTGGAGTAGAACAAAGTTCAGTCAATTGTGAAAGAATTCAGCTGGAGTGGGAACCTATTACGATAAATTGAAAAGGGATCTGGCTGAGAGATGGATTGGAATTGAAGATTAGGGTAAAAATGTAAAGAAATTACGAACGGCTTGGAAAGTAAATATAGTTTAAGGGTGAATAGACACATCCCATGGAGCTGAAGGGCAGGATACCCAAAGTATGAGCTTCCAAATGGAACAGATAAAAATAAGTTTTGTCCACATCCAGTTTTGTCAAACCACAAAAAGTATGAGAAAGTTTAAAAGATATGTTAATATGGGAACTGTGTAAGAATTAGTTTGTGTAAGATGAAAGCAACTCCATCTTTTATAAACTTAGAATCAGTAAAAGGGTTGCTAACTGCACCAGTGAGATTTTGTGAAGGCAAGGGACAAGGTGCTAAATGAATCAGCTTTCATCAGAGAAGAGGTTATTGTTAATGTCACACATAGCAATGCCCTCATCCAGTGAGTGAATAAAAAACAAAGCACAAGATATTTCAAAGCTGATTTCATTGTGATTTGAGGGACGATCTGACATGTTCTTAGAGGGATCTAACCATTGGTGTTTGCGTGCATGTGCTATTGTTAAGTTTGATAGTGATGATACTGTGAAATTAAAATTAAAAAGCGTTACACCTCTCGGTATGTCCTTCACTCCAAAATAAGAGAAATGTGTATTAAAATGACCAGATAATATGTGTGACTCAATAACTTTTTATAAAGAGGCTATTATTGTGTATTTCAGAACTGGTCATTAACCAGATTGTGTTAACTCTACAGCACCGTAGCAATGTGTAAACTCTTACAACATGGCATAAACACAGACGACAAGAGGCTACGGGATATCATGGTGAAAGGAGAAGAAATATTCAATGCCGATGAGGGAATACGCACTCGCTCCAAGGCTGCGAAAAGTAAGATTTTTTTTTTAATTCCAAGCTTTGAACAGTGGATCCCCTTATTTTAAACAATCTGAATGTAAGGCCAACGTTAAAGTGAATTAATGTTAATAAAACTAGACTGGTGTGACAGTACTATGGCTATAAGAGCTGTATTTAACCCTTTTTTCAATAAGAGGATAGAGACAGAGGTGCTAGGGGTCTGCTTACAGTCAATAAAGTAAACAGCTTGAAAGGCCTTGGGCCTTTTTTTGTTAAAGTTGGAACAGTAGAAGCAGTCTGAATGGATGAAGTTAAGTTCCCGCTGAACCAGGAGTTTTAGTTTTAGCTTTCAGCAGTTGCTGTACTCTTGAAGCTGGATGTGAGAACTCTTATTCCCCTCTTAATTACAGCTAAAAACTGGGATTCACTTCCTGCTGTTTGAATTGCATGTGAGACAATCTGTTTTACTGAATTTGCTGTTGCCACGGGTTTGTTTATAGGGTGTTACTATATTCGTACAGTTAATTAATAGTTAATATATTATTTTGTTAAGCATTTTGATAAAGTTAAGACAAATTATTTTTGTTTTGTCAGGCGAGGAAGGAGCTCAAAAATGGTCTGAGGAGAGCCAGGAGGGGCACGAAAAAGGCTTGTCAGGAAGGATTAGGGAGAATCCAAAGGCATTTTACACGTATGTGAGGAATAAGAGAATGATCAAAGAAAGAGTAGGGCCAATCAGGGATAGCATAGGAAACTTGTGTATAGAGTCTGAGAAGGTAGGGGAAGCCCTAAATGAATTTTTTGCTTCTGTCTTTACTAAAGAAAAGGACCTTGTAGTGAATGAAACCATTGAGGAGCAGGTAAGCATGGTGGAACAGATAGAAATTGAGGAAGCTGATGCTCTGAAAATTTTGACAAACGTTAAGATTGACAAGTCGCCAGGGCCAGATCACATTTGTCCTCAGCTGCTTTGGGAAGCGAGAAATGTGAATGCTTCGCTGCTTGCGAAGATCTTTGCATCCTTGCTCTCCACCGGAGTCGTACCTGAGGACTGGAGGGAGGCAAATGTAATTCCTCTCTTCAGGAAAGGAAATGGGGAAATCCCCAGCAATCACAGACCTGTCGGTCTTGCGTCTGTAGCCTGCAAGGTGTTCGAAAGGATTCTGAGGGATAGGATTTATGACCATCTGGAAGAGCATGGCTTGATTAAAGGCAGTCAGCACAGCTTGTGAGGGGCAGGTCATGCTTCTCAAATCTTATTGAGTTCTTTGAGGATGTTACTAGACAAGTTGATGAGGGTTGAGCAGTGGATGTGGTGTTTATGGACTTCAGCAAGGCATTTGATAAGGCTCCCCATGGTAGGCTCATTCAGAAGATCAGGAGGAATGGGATACAGGGAAATTTAGCTGTCTGGATACAGAATTGGCTGTCGACAAGACAGCGAGTGGTAGTGGAAGGAAAGTATTCTGCCTGAAAGTCAGTGGTGAGTGGTGTTCCACAGGGCTCTGTTCTTGGGCCTCTACTCTTTGTAATTTTTAATCAATGACTTGGATGAGGAGATTGAAGGATGGGTTAGCAAGTTTGCAGATGACACAAAGGTTGGAGGTGTCGTTGACAGTATAGAGGACTGTTGTAGGCTGCAGGGTGACATTGACAGGATGCAGAGATGGGCTGAGAGGTGGCATCAATCTGGATAAATGCGAAGTGATGCATTTTGGAAGGCTGCACTTGTAAGTTGAGTACAAGATTAAAGACAGGATTCTTGGCAGTGTGGAGGAACAGAGGGATGTTGGTGTGCAGGTACATAGATCCCTTAAAATGGCCACCCAAGTGGACAGGGTTGTTAAAAAAAGCATATGGTGTTTTGGCTTTCATTAACAGGGGGATTGAGTTTCAGAGTCGTGAGATCTTGTTGCAGCTCTATAAAACTTTGGTTAGACTGCACTTGGACTACTGCTTCCAGTTCAGGTCGCCCTATTATAGGGAAGATGTGGATGCTTTGGAGAGAGTTCAGAGGAGGTTTACCAGGATGCTGCCTGGACTGGAGGGCTTATCTTATGAAGAGAGGTTGACTGAGCTCAGACTTTTTTCATTGGAGAAAAGAAGGAAGAGAGGGGACCTATTTGAGGTATACAAGATAATGAGAGGCATAGACAGAGTCAATAGCCAGAGACTGTTTCCAGGGCAGAAATGACTAACACGAGGGGTCATAGTTTTAAGCTGTTTGGAGGAAACTATAGAGGGGATGTCAGAGACGGGTTCATTACAAAGTTGTGAGAGCATGGAATGCATTGCCAGCAGCAGTTGTGGAAGCGAGGTCATTGGGGATATTTAAGAGACTGCTGGACATGCATATGGTCATAGACATTTGAGGGTTCGTACATTAGGTTTACCTTACATGAGGATCAATGGTCGGCACAACATCGTGGGCTGTTCTGTACTGTACTACATTCTATGTCTGTATTTTAACTCCTGTAAAAATAGTGTATTTTGCATAATTAGTTGTTTGACCAATCAAATTACATCTGGAATGCAATGTCTTACTTTAAAATAATAAATAGTTAGGCTGCTGTCATAGTATGTTTTGAGGGGGTTTGGTCTGGTCCGTAACAGTAGAAACTGCGAATAAACTTGCAAAGTCTTTGTATATGTATGCAGGAAGGAGCATATGAAGAGAATGCAGAATATTTTTAACTGGTACAAAAAGAGAACATTTGACCTTCAAGTTGATACTTATTCACTAAATTGAACCATAAAGAGGGGAATCATACTTGTGGCTCATCTGTAAAGTTTACATTGGCTCCATTCCACTCTATCCTATTCAATGGAGCGAGAATATCAAGCTCGAGGAGATGTTGAGTTTAAGGCTTTGACCTGTGAGCATAGCTGCGTAAGAGTTGGGTGAGCTAAGTAGCTTGTGAAACAGGTTGGCAAAAAGAGGGTGAACCAAATGATACGTTAAACCAAGGGGCAACAGGAACTAGGTATGTAAATTATCAGTGTCCCTACCTCGAGACCAGAAATTCCAGGTTCAAGTCCCATCTACCCTGCAAGTGTCATAACATGTCCAAACAGGTTGCATAAAATAATTATAAATAATTAGCAGTTACATTGATCTAAGGGGATAAAATTGCAGTGAAGTAAAACTACTAACACTGAAGGGGTCCCAACTTGTATGTAATAAAAATCTATGTGCAATCAAATAATTAAGGGTGTTAGACTAAAACATTTTTTATATTGAAATATATGCACAAATGTACTTTTAAGCAGAATGATGGGTCACCTGAGAGCAGTTTCCTGCAGTTCCTGAGCAATTAGAAACTAAGGCACTTATGAATAACTGTAGATCCAATTGTTCAAAAAGAAATGGCGTTATGGGTCTACCCACGCCAAGTGGACTGTCGCAGTTCCAAAAGGCAGCTCGCTACCGCCTTCTCAGGGGCAAATAGAGACAGGCAATAAGTTCTGGCCCAGCCAGCAACACCCACATTCAATGAATGAATTTATAAAAGGATCAACTGCAGTTAGTGCAATGGCATGTGGGAGGGTGGGAATCTTACTCCAATTAATGGATGCTCATCTGACAGTAAGAGGCAGTCCTCGGAGAGTGATACAATCAAACTGGTTCACTTTGTAACTGAGTGAATGCATTGTAAAAAAAACGGGTGAAGGACTGAAAATCAGTACTTGGGAGGTGAATATTCATCTTTTTACCGGCTGATTGACCTATTTTGGTAACCATGGAATTTATGCACCAGTTCAGTTTCTGGGCAATGGTAAGGGCAGCGATTTTGGTAGCGGGGGATTCAGCAATGGTAATGCCATTCAGTGGAGAGATGGTCATTGTGTGGCACTTGTAACATGAATGATACTTAGCACTTACCAGCCCAAGCCTGACTCTGTTCAGTAATAGGATAGAGATTATAGAAAGAATGGAGGAGTCTGTTGGAGGGGTGGGGGCAGGTAAATGTCATCCATGGTGAAATGGGGAAGTTAAAGGTATTTTAGAAACAAAAACTAAGGCACACCATATTGCAATGACAAGTAACCTGCTGGAAAATGGGAACTGTTTTAGTAACCCTTGGTTGTTCCTTAAAAGGTGAAATGAAAACTAATGCAAAATACAAAAACAGCAGAAGTTTTTTTATGTATAAAATGGAAGTGAGTAGCTAAAGTGAACATTTTGTTGATTGGAGGATGAGACTGGAGAGTTATGTGGGAAGCACAAATGGCAGAATCGCTAAATCAAGACTTTGCTTCAGTTTTGAAGCAGAGTACACTAGTACCATCCCAACAGATAACATGGAGGTTAGAATATAGGACATATTACAGTACAGCACATCTTCGGCCCACAATGTTGTGCCTGTCTGGAATTTTCACATTCTCCCCGTATCTGCGTGGGTTTCCCCCAGGTGCTCTGGTTTCGTCCCACAGTCCAAAGATGTGCAGGTTAGGTGTGGACAATTTGGCATGGCCAATTCAGAATTCAGGAATGCATTAGTTATGGGTAACTGTCGAGTGAAAGGGTAGGGGAATGGGTCTAGAGGGTCTGCTTCCGTACTGCAGGGATTCAATGAATATAACTTGCACACCCCTCAATTTACTGTCATCCATGTGCTTGTCCAGCAATATCTTAAATTTCCCTAATGTCTCTGACTCTACTGCCATTGTTGGCAGTGCATTCCACACACTCACCACTCTCGGCGTAAAGAATCTTCCCCCAATCACTTTAAAATTATGACCCCTCGAGACAGACATTTCTGCGCTGGGGAAAATTTAGCTATCTATCTGTGCCTCTCAATACCTTGTACACCTCTATCAAGTAACCTGTCTTCATAAGACAAGCCCTCCAATCCAAGCAGTAAATCTCCTCTACATCCTTCCTATAATGAGGCAACCAGAACTGGACACAATATTCCAAGTGTGGTCTAACCACGGTTTTGTAAAGCTACAGTGAAACCTCACTGCTCTTAAACTCAATCCCCCCTGAAAATGAAAGACAAAACACAGCCTTAACAATCCTATCAACTTGTGCGGTGACTTTGAGGGATCTATGTACATGTACCCCAAGATCTCTCTGTTGCTCCATGCTGCCAAGAATCCTATCTTTAACCCTGTATTCAGCATTCAAATTTGATCTCCCAGAATGAATTACTTCACATTTATCCAGATTGAACTCCATCTGCCACTTCTCAGCCCAGCTCTGCATCCTGCCAATGTTGTAGCCTGCAACAACCCTCGACACTGTCCGCAACACCACCAACCTTTGTGTCATCGGCAAACTTATTAACCCACCTTTCTACTTCTTCCAAGTCATTTATAAAGACTACAGAGAGCAGAGGTCCAAGAACAGATCCTTGTAAGACACCACTGTTCACCGACCTCCAGGCAGAATACTTTACCATCCATTACCATCCACTGTTATCTTTTGACCAGCCAAATTTCACTGTATCCCATACCTCCTAACTTCCTGAATGAGCCTACTGAGGAGAACCTTATTAAATACTTGCTGAAATCCATATACACCGCATCCACTACTTGACCTTCGTCAAATTGTCTCATCACATCTTTAAAGAACTCGATAAGGCTTGTGAGGCATGACCTGTCCCTCGCAAAGCCATGCTAACTATCTTTAATCAAACTATATTTTTCCAAATAGTCATAAATTCTATCTCAGAATCCTTTCCAGTATCTTGCTTACCACAGATGTAAGACTGACTTGTCTTTAATTCCCAAGGGTTTGCATATTACCTTTCTTGAACAGACGTACAATGTTTGCCTCCCTCTAATCATCCAGTTCTATTCCCGTGGAGAGTGAGGATATAAAGATCATCGTCAGACATGCAGCAGTCTCATTCCTCGCTTCCTGTAGTAACCTTGGATATATCAGGTCCAGCCCTGGGGACTTAGCTATCTTGATGCTTCCAGAATTTCCAGCACAGCCACTTCCTTAATATCAGTCTGTTCAAGCCTATTAACCTGATCCACTGTGTTCTTTCAACAAGGTCCCTTTTGTGAATACTGAAGCAAAAAACTCATTTAGGGCCTCCCCTACCTCTTCAGACTCCAGCCACAAGTTCACTCCATTATCCTTGCTAGAGTTCTTCAATGATGTAAAGGGCAAGATGGGGATCCTGTAGATGTAGTACTTCTGGATTTCCAGATGGCATTTCATAAGTTGCCACCCAAAAGGTAAGATCGTACTGGGTTTGGGGTAATTTATTCACTTGGATAGAGAATTGGTAACTAATAGAAAGCAGTGTGTCAGGATAAATGACTTTTTTTCTGGTTGGCAAAATGTAACTAGTGGGGTACCACTCGATTTGGCCTTCAGACCTCAACTATTACAAACTATATTAATGACTTGGATGCAGGGCTAGAAAGTAGCCACATTTACAGAAGCTACTGAGGTCGGTGGAAAGTAAGTTGCAATGAAGAAATAAGAAATTTACAAATGGATATGAAAAGGTGAGGTGAATGGGCAAAATTTGGAGAATGATGTTTAAAGTGGCTAATTGAGGTTTTCCATTTTGGTTGGAGGTAATATACACAATGTATAATCTAAATGGAGATAAATTTCAGTGTTTGGATGTAGAATCCAGGTGTTGTCATGCATAAATCACAGAAAACTAGTACAGAACAACCTCGGAACAATGTCTGACGAGATGGGCAGGGAGTATTTTGTCCAGATAACTGATCAGGGTTCTCGTGGTGACCCTGTTCCTGCTTCCGCCGATAGCCCGGGCCATGCTTTTATTTAAATTTAATACAATTTTAAGGGGACCTTGAGATCTTGTTCAGATAATCCAAAATTCGGATAATTAATGTTGTTCTGTATACAGGTATAGCAGGTGGTAAGGAAGGCAAATGGAATTCTGCCATTTATTGCTAAAGAAATAGAGTCTACAAGTTAGGATGTGTTACTGCAACTTTCCAAAGCATCAGAGAGACTGCACCTAAAGTATTGAATAAAATTTTGGTCCCCTTATCTGAAGAGGGATGTGGTTGAATTGGTACTTCAGAAGAGGTTCACTACATTGATTTCAGCAATGAGAGGTCTCTCTGGGAGAGAGTGAGCAGTTTAGACCTATACTTTCTCGAAGAAAGTGAGGACTACAGATGCTGGAGATGAGTTGAAAAGTGTGGTGCTGGAAAAGCATGGCATCCGAGGAACAGGCGAATTGATGTTTCGGCATAAGTCATTCATCCGGAATGTTGGGGGACGTGGTTAGGGGCTGAGACATATATAGGAGGGGGTGTGGGGCTAGGGGAAATTGTAGTTTGGAAGGCAATAGGTAGATGTAGTTGGGGGTGATGGTGATAGGTTGGACTGGGTAGGTAGGCAGGAAGACTGACAAGTGGGACAGTTCAAGAGGGTGGTGCCAAGTTGGAGGGTTGGATCTGGGATGAGATGGAGGGGAGATGAGGAAACTGGTGAAATCAACGTTGATATGTGGTTGGAGGTTCCAAGGCAGAGGATGAGGTGTTCTCCCTCCAGCATTGGATGGCTAGGATTTGCGGTGGAGAAGACCCAGGACTTGCATGTCCTTGGTGGAGTGGGAGGTAGAGTTAAAGTGGTCAGCCATAGGGCGGTGGGGTTGTTTGGTGCGTGTGTCCTGGAGATGATCTCTGAAACATTCGATGAGTTGGTGTCCTATCTCCCAATGTAAAGGACGTTACATCGAGAGCAATGGACACAGTAGATGAGGTGTTTGGATGTGTAGGAAATTCTGCTGGATGTGGAAGAATCCTTTGGAGCCTTGGTTGGAGGTGAGGGGGAGGTGTGGATGCAAGTTTTACACCTCTTGCAGTGGCAAAGAAAAATGTTGGGAGTGGAGGGTGGGTTGGTGGGGGGCAGGGACCTAACGGATTTACAGAGGGAATGTTCTCTGGAATGTTGATGGGGTGGGGATGGAAATATATCTGTGGTGGTGGGATCTGACTGTAGGTCGTTGAAATGGCGGAGGATGATATGTTATTAACGAGAGATTGGTGGGGTAGAAGGTGAGGATCAGAGGGGTTCTATCCTTGTTGCGTTGGAGGGTTGGGGTTCAAGGGTGGACATGCGGGAAGTGGAAGAGATGCACTGAAGATCCGCCAGGTCATGTGATGCCAGGGCTGCCTCCAACACTAAATCCTAGCCTCCTGACGCTGGAGGAAGAATACCACATCTTCCATCTTGGGACCCTCCAGCCACATGACATCAACATTGATTTCACCAGTTTCCTCATCACCCCTCCCTCTGCCTCATCCCAGATCCAACCCTCCAACTTGACACCACCATCTTGAACTGTCCCACCAGTCCATTTTCCTTACCACCTATCACTCTCACCACCCAATTGCATGTGCCTATCGCTTTCCAAGCTGCCCTCTAAGCCACTTCTCTTTCTCTCCCCCTACCACCCCCACCTCCATTCCTAATGCAGGACTTGTGTCTGAAATATCAATACTCCTGCTCTTTGGTGCTGTGCTTTTCCAGCCCCACGCTTTTTGACTATACTTTCTGGAGTTTAGAAGAATGAGAGGACGTACGAGGCAAATAGTGTCTTTCCACATACTATATACAGAGGAAACTCGATTATCCGAATACCAATTATCCGAAGGAGATCTTGAAGTTCCACTAGAAATATTACGTCAAAGATGTGTTTCCAGCAGTGACCGTGTCTTGTGTTTACAGAAATTGAACAGGCATCATCTCCAAATGGGTTGGGGGGTGGGGGAGGGTAGGGTTGGACCAGGTTTGGCGGGGGGGGGGGGGGGGGGGGTGCTCACATGCTTTATGTTGTGAGGCGGTGTTGGATGGGGCTGGTGCAGCAAGAGGGGGGGGGCGGTGTTGAGGGCGGGGTCCCGTGCGCAGTGTGCTGCTGCGGTCCCCTGAATAGGGAACAGACTTTTAAAAACTCCGAGACCCAGAGGAAAGGCATTTAATCAATTGTCCAAACAAAATAGTGCCCACCCATCACATTCGGATAATCGAGTTTCCACTGTAATTGAACTGTCTAAGGCGCTAAAGCCGATTGACAAAGTAAACATAGAAGGGATCTGCCTTCATATGGGGCAATCTATTGCGATAGTTTTAGGATAAGGGCTTAGTTAGAGACAAAATACTTTTGATGCTGGAATCCAAGGTAGACAGGCAGAAGGCTGGAAGAACATAGACAGCATCCAAGAGGTGAAGTCAACATTGAGTGTAACCCTTCTTCAGGATTGTGGTTGGGGGGAAGGTTTCAGGCGGAGAGACGGGCGGGTTGATGAGGTAGGGATAGGTCAATACAGGTAACGCGTATGTCCTGGCTGGTCGTGGGAGGGATGAATCTGTTTGGTAGCTGGAAGGAAGGGTCAGTTCGAGGAAGGGGGAGAGGGCTAGAAGGGGAGTTGGGGGATGGGAAGGGAGATTATTTGAAGTTAGAGAATTCAGTGTTGAGTCCTCCAGACTAGGCTGCCCAGGTGGAAGACGAGGTGTTCCTCCAATTTGCAGCCTGAATCTATGGCAATGGAGGAGGCAGAGGATGGTCATGTCAGAAAGGGAGTGGGAAGAGGAATTAAAATGGGTGGTGACTGGGAGGTCAAATCAAGACCGTTTCCTGATGAAGGGCTTATGCCCGAAACGTCTAATTTCCTATTCCTTGGATGCTGCCTAACCTGCTGTGCTTTAACCAGCAACACATTTTCAACTCCCTTTCCAGTCCCCTCCTTTCCTTTCATTCCTCTGACTGACCCTTCCTTCCAGCTCCCAATCGAATTTGTTCCTCCCATCGACCTGTCAGGTCATACACTCTACCTGTGTTCACCTATCCTTACCTCACCACCCCTTTTTTTTTGTAGCTCCCCTTACACCCACCCCTCGTCCTGCACAAGGGTTACATCTGAAATGTTGACTTCTCCATCTCCTGATGCTCCCTGGCTTGCTGTTTCCTTCCAGCTTCCTGCCTGTCCACCTCAAGGGCTGGCAGATTTAAAACCGATAAGGATAAATTAATCAAAAGGTTGTAAATCTGTGTAATTGACTACCCCACGGTGCAGTGGATGCTGGGACATTGAGTAAATTTGAGTTGGAGATATTCCAATCTTTTAAATTAGTATGGAAAGTGGGCAGGAAGGTGGAATTGAAGCCAAGCTGAGATCAGCCATGATTGTATTAAACGGCGAAGCAAGCTGGAGGGTTATATTGTCTGCTCTTGCTCTTCATTCTTACATATATTTATCTGTTATATTTATAAATTGGTCATTATTACTCTGTAATCAGCAGAAACATAAAGAAACAAAATAACAGTCAAAAGAGATTTGAATAAACTCATGAAAAAGAAAATGTCAGCCTCTGTGGGAAGAGAAGGCAGTGGGAGATAGTTGATGCAATGGGGTGAATATGCTTCTGTGATCTGTTGATGGTGGATTGACAGGTGAAAGTGAACATTTAATGTGTGACAAATGATGGGATTGTTTTGGGTTGTACTCTTGTGGTTAATTTTCTTGTTTCTGGGCTTTGAGATTTTCTGTGAAGAAATAATGTGTAGACAGTTTTAAACTTGACTGTTTAAAGGTCAGAAGTCACAAGATTTTGGAGTGGTGCTCCTTCATCGGATGAAGTCTAATGTACTTCATCTGTCAAAGAAGCAGTGCCCTGAAAGCATGTGATTTTTAAATAAACCTGTTGGATTATAGCCTGGCGTCATGTGACTTCTGTCCACCACAGTCCAACACTGGCACCTCCATATCCTGTTTAAAGATTCAAGTAATTAAATAGGGAGCTTTAATATGTGAAAAATTACCCCTGCAATCCTAATTTGTGTTTATAGACCTTCTTAGCCTGAAATTATTAATCTAGGCTTCATAATATTTGCTTTGAGCAGATCCAGAACGTTGGACCAACATTCCCCTTCTTGTAAAACTCTTCAAGCTGGTGATTGGTGAGCTATCCAGTGTCATGGAGGCAAACATCTCGCGGCAATCTACAGCAGATTGGCATCAAGGTACCATGACATCAGTGTGAATGCTTGTTCGCGCGCTCCTTCCTTACCTCATAGACAGTTTACTTATCTGAGCTGATTCCAATTACTGCAGACATATTGTCCTTTATTGTTGTTCAATAACTGAATTGTTTTTATTTTTAGTTATCTGCTTATCTGCAGACTCTGTTTTACAAAGTACTGAGCTTAAAAACACTTCAAATTCTAACTCCATTAGCTTCTTTCAGTTGGAACTGGAGAGCGATTAAATTCTCCCCTGCTCAGTGTTTCGTGAGCTATCTGAATCAATTCAAGGTGGAGTTTGTGATTTTCTGTCATATTGCCATAAAGCCATTAGATGGTGGTGTTGTCCCTTCTACTTATACAATCTATTCAATAGCACCAGCCATTGTATCAGGAGAGTCTCTGCACAGGTGCCTGGAGTCACACCACAGATTTCAGAACAGTTGTTGCACCAAGACTTGTGCCATTTCTTAACAGAATCACGTGTGTTCTTCAAAGCTGATTGGTAGTGCAAAGGTTAAGCATTGCTTTATAAAATAACTTTTATTGAAGCTTTTTGTCTTGTATTGCTCAGGATTATTCGCAAGAGTACCAGAGTAAATAGAAAAAATAATTTATGCGGGATGAGAGGAGAGTGCTGATTATTTATTTAATGATGAGACTCTGATAGGTAGAGACATCGCCATGGTGAACACACGAGTTAATAATGACTGACTGACTGACATTTGCCTCCAAACCTTTATTTTGAATCCTGCTTGATCTGCCATCCACCCTTATCCACTTATCTAGTATCCCAACAGCTCCCTCACCTTATGAGCACATCAGTAATAGATGGATTTTAACCCTGAAAAGTGTGAGGTGACGCAGTTTGGAAGAAGGAACAAGACAAGGGAGTACTCGGTGAATGGCAAGTCAAAACGAATCTCAAGGGAATCTTTGGGTGTTTGTCTGTTGAACCCTGAAGGAGCAGGATAGGTGAATTGTAATTAAGGCATTCAGATTATTTGTCTTTATCAGTCTTGACAAAGACTTTACGAGCAAGGAGGTCATGTTGGAGTTGTACAAAACTTTGGGCAACAGCTAGAGTACTATGTGCAGTTCTGGTCAATGCACAGTGAGAGGGATGTGATTGTACTGGAGGTGATGCAGAGGAGATTCACCAGCATGTGACCTGGGATGGAGTGCGTTACCTATGAAATGTGGCTGAATAAGCTTGGATTGTTTTCTTTGGAGAAAGTGAGGACTGCGGGTGCTGGAGATCAGAGTTGAGTGTGGTGCTAGAAAACCACAGCTCGTCAGGCATCATCTGAGGAGCAGGAGAATCGACGTTTCAGACATAAGCCCTTCAGGAAGCCTGATGAAGGGCTTATGCCTGAAATTCAATTCTGCTTCTCAGATGCTAGCTGACCTGCTATGCTTTTCCAGAACCCCACACTCAACCTTGTTTTGTTTGGAGCAGAGAAGGCTGAGGGGTATCTGATTGAGATGTATAAGATTGAGGAGCATAGACAGAGTAGATAGGGAGCAGCTATTCCCTACTTTCCCGCACTAGACCCATAGCCTTGAACGCAATGATGTTTTCAGTTGGCTCTCCTAATATCCATCCACCCCATTGATCTTTGACTCTGATTGGAACTTCTGAGCCAAAGGTTTAAGAACGATTGTCCTTGTGTTACCATATTCTTTGCCCTATCTACTGTGTACAGACCTCTTGTGATTTTGAACATCTTGAATAAATTCCCCCTCTGCCTTCCCTTCTCCAAAGAAAACAGTCCCAACTTTTCTAATTCATAATGGAACATGAAGTGTAATATCACTTGGGTGTAACTGGTAGTTTTGATACAATTGGGCAGTGCTAAAGTTCAATATGTGCCTCTGTCCTGAGCAGTACATTTTGGAGGGAATAGGTCAGATACCTTATTTTGGCTAACTCTTGTCCGCATTAAAAGCTTGTGAAGATAATCTGTCAACAGGGCACAGCACAAGTGAAATGGAAACAAATAGGAATTGAATTTCAAGGCTAAGAGGGCATTTGAGCCACATTCCAATGGAATGCAAAGTCTTGGAGATGATGTCTTTTAGTGAGATTTTAAACTAAAACAGCTGCAATCTGTTCAGACAGATGTTAACAGCCCTGTGGTACCTCTTGCAAAACACTTGAGCTGCTCCTCTTTCTCTCTAAAAGAAACTGATTTGCCTGCTCATCCACCTTACTCTTACTGAGTGTCTTGTGATGTGAAAAATGGTTGCCACATTTACATAACTATAAGCCTACTTGAAAATAATTGCATGTGAAGTATATGGAGATGTGGCAGACTCTTGCAATAACGTTCTGTATAAATATAGATACCTCACTTGCTAGCATGAGGCTAGGTTGAGAAAGGATAGCAGGTAGGATCTAGGTAGGAGAAACAGCAATCCACACCAACCTTCAGATAGGGAAGGGTCCTGTACATGTGCTGCATAGTTTTATTGTTTTAAATGTAAAATAACGCAGACTCAGCCAAATCACCATCCACCTTCAGGAGAAGGAGCTGCTCTCAGATGGGTACAGTGCTGATGTTAGTAGGCTAGTAATCCAGCCACCCTGATGAATAATCCAAACACTTTTGGGGGCATTTAAATTTAGGTAATTTAATAAATCTATAATAGAGGTTCCGTGATGATGATCATGAAATTGTCATGTTGTAAAACCCATCTGGTTCATTAATATGCTTTTGAGAAGAAAATTTGTTGCCTTCATCCAGTTTGGCCTACATGTGACTCCACACCCACAGAATGTAATTGATCATTAACTGAAATAGCACCGCAGTACACTGGTATTATTTCAGTAGCACTACCCTGTAGAGGACAGTGAATGCTGGCTTTGCCATTAATGCCCATACCCCCAAAATGCATAAAAAGTATAAAATGTTTGGCTTGTGGGGAAGTGACCATCAGCTTCACTTCTTATTGCAGGTCAAAGTTTATATCTTGGATGCACTGGCAGATGTTCTCTTTGGAGACATGCTTCTGTGCATTTTTAAAAATAAATTGTTCACCAGGTCCCCAAGTAAACCAAATAATTCACTGTACCAAGAGTAGGGGTCACAGCTGATTCTTACAAAGTACTGCAATTTATCAGTGAAATGGGTCCAGATATCCTGCCTCCCAATAACCATCTGCAACAGTTATCTGCAAATTCAGTTGTGTTCAAGTTCATATTACAGCTGTTGCAATGTATTTGAAAAGTAAAGGTATCACTTTTTTTGAAGTTTGTTTGAGAAAGAAATCCAGTTCTCCCAGGTCCTTACGCCAACCCCCACAAACCAGGCCTTGTTATCGCATGAAAGCTGAAAGAATTGTAGATCAGAAACAAAACAGAAGTTGCTGGAAAAGTTCAGCAGGTCTGGCAACATCTGTGGAGAGAAATTGGAGTTAACATTTCAGGCTGAGTGACCTTTTCTAAGAACTCCAGGTGGTGTTATCACATGATCTACTGAAACACGCCATCTATCATTAGCCACTAATTGTCCACTAATTGGCATTCATTCTTCCAGGCTGATTTGTCATCCAATCCTTTTTCTGTCCAACAGTTGTTCTCTCTTTGGGCTCTATCTCCACCAGTCGTTTGATCTTTACTGCCTCCCAACACCCTATCTTCTGCATAAAAAGTAACTTTTTCCTAGCCACCATCAGTTCTGAGGAAGGGTCACTGAATCCAAAACATTAATTATGATTTTTGTTCACAGGTGCTGCCAGGCCTGCTGAATCTTCCCAGCAGTTTCTGTTTTTGTTTAATATTTACTATTTTGGTGTTCACTGTTTTACAGTAAATATATATAATGTTTTTCTGCACTGTTGCCATTAATATTGGTGTGAAGTTGGTGAAGCACGAGGTTTTGTTGAAGATTGAATGGAATCTGTAGTAAAAGTTTGATCCCAGTCTCTCTCAGACTAACCATTGTAATCTTGTTTTATTTGTTGCTTGTCTGGTCATTTTGGAGTTCTGTAAATAGTACATAGATGCTTTCAGATGTGATGTCAAGATGATTTCTCCTGAATAACTAACCCCGGAGTGTTAATTAGAAATTTAGATTATCAGAACTGTGGGCACATTTTGCTCAGTAATAGAGCTGCTGGGCTCCAGTGAGCAAGACATCAATTTTACAACTTGAAGCACAGCAATGCTTTTCCAGAAATATTGTGTGTCTTTGGTCATATAGTGCTTATGTATCCTGATATCACAGAACCAACAACTATCCTCATACTCGAGAGGGATGAGGAAGACTTAATGCATCACTTTTTGCTTTGTTCAATAGAAACTATGTTGAAATAAGTGCAATAACACAAAACTTTATTCAGCAAGATCCACTGTGTCTGTGTACGTATCAAGCAAGCCAATGATCCTAATGAATCCAAGCAGTACAAAGATATCTTGGAGTTACTGAGGAAATGATAAAGAACTGAGAGTAGGGTCAGCTCCAGTGTTTTACCTCAACCCAGCCTTCTGACTTAAAGTTCAAGCTGCGATTGAGCAATGTTAATACAGACACATGATCCATGGATTCTAATCCATCAACCTTTGAGAGATGAATCCAGACAGTGCTGAGAGACACGACAGGCTGCTGCAGAATAGCAATTTCTGAAGTTAAGACTGTGGAAGGAGCTGTACTCAGCATCGAACTGTGTCACAGCTAATAAGAATGTCCTTTTTCTAATAATGGGTGTCAAAATAGAAAGTTTTACATTTATCAGCATTAATTACAAAAGTTGCATACAAAAATCTGGGAAATTTAAAAAAATAGTGAAGCATATTTTCCTGTTTTTCCATGGTTTTTGATATATTGTTTACAGTGGCACCTCTACTCTGAAATGCACAACTTTGTTAAGCTGATGTTTGTGTCTTATTTGTTCAGATGAAGTCAATGACATGTGGGAGGACCAGGATGATGATGATGAAGAGGATGATGAGGGTTTAGCAGGACAGCTGTTATCAGATCTACTCAGTCCAGGAGCAGGTGTTCGATACGGTAAGATGCTTTATAAATATATACCTAGAATTGATTTAGATAAAATTTGCGCAAGCATAGATTTCGGAAAGTATACAACGCAAGACTCTGTATCACTGACCTCTAGATCTGAAGCATATAGTTGAAGCACACAAGATTTTAAAACCCTGAAAAGAAATCAAGTTCAATTGTAAGCAGAGTTGAGAATTTAAAACTGGGATAATATGTACGTTCTTATTAATCATTCTTCATTCACAGGTTTCCATTAATGCAGCGTTTCAGTGACTTGCGCATACACAGTCAGGCCCTGCAAATTAATAAATGGCAAATGAGCAAGATGGGAGGTGATAGGTACATCAGCAACATTTTATTCTAATTTTCAGAAGCCTCTAATTGTAAAATGCAAATATCTCAGTTGACAGTGAAAGGATGGGATCTTCAAGTTGCCTATTGATCAGCTTAAAAAGATCAGTCACCCCCAGTAGGTTTCGATCTCTAAATTAGACTTTCTTGAATAGTTGAATAATGGCAACTGATTTCTAAAGTTTTTTGGTGTGCTATTTTGCACCGATTTGAAGCTAATGGGTAATAATGGTGTCTGTTTCTAAACAGATGATGATTATTACGACGAGGATGTTGAAGATGATCCAGACACTCTGAAAGATCCATTATATCAAGTTGATTTACAGGTATATAGGAGTTATCATTATCATTAAATGAAGGAGGTTGGTTCTGGGTAGGGTGCTTTTGGAGGGTCAATGGACTCGATGGGCTGAATGGCCTCTAATTGCAGTGTAGGGATTCTGTTAGAAAAATGAATTATGATTAAATTTCTGATCAGCATTAGAAAGATGCTAATATGGGATTTCTGATCAGCATTAGAAAGATGCTAATATGGGATTGAGAAGCAAAGCTATCAGTGTCATTGTGGGGAAACTGTGTCAGCACAACAAGACATGAGGCAGAAGAGGGTTTGCAAAGAGCCAGTGAAGGCTATGTTTAATGGCAATTATTATTCTGTCTGGGCAGAGGACTATGTCAGGAATTATACGTTAGGCCAAAACCTGAAGTTTCATTAAGAAAAAGACCTTACCACAGAACACGCACCACAGCTAAGATCCCAGAACAGTCATTCTATTAATGAGTCCTAGTGATTCACTACCCATCTGGGAAATATTTCCAACACAGAATCCCATTGTGCCTGTTAAGTAAATTTTCACAAAATAACTAAAAATGGCACATTGTGGAGAGCACATTGTAAAATGGAATGAATTACTCTCATTGGGCAATGTATTGTATACTGATCCTATGTTTTAATTGCAGGCATATCTAACAGATTACCTCCGTCAGTTTGCCCAGCAGCCCTGCTACACACCATTTTCTAATCACCTCAATGAGAAAGAGAAGAGAGTTTTACGCTCGATAGGTATTTAAAATCACCTGGAAGAGACCTGGATTCCTCCACATTTACTAAGTCATTAATTGACACTTGAGGTCAGTTATTGTTAATACTGTTCCCTCTGTGCCAGCTGCTCATTTTAGAGGGAAAGATTTCATTGTCACCCCTTTTCATCATGACTCCAACAGAATTGCTGCGGAGGCCTGACCTGAGGATTCACGGTTTCATTATAGAAAGTAAACATCTTGAAGCTTCTGCAGCTGGTGCTGTTAGGGCCTGGAGGAAGCCTGGAGTGAAGCATATTCCCTCATGAGGCAGTATTGACATTTTGGAATATGCAAAGGAGCAGCTTTGGTTAAACTCTATTTTTGCTACAGAACACAAACATTAAGTTACATGATGCACTTAAATGAATGAAGATGGAAGATTTGTGAAACATTTTGTTTTGCATTTGTTCTGGTAATTTGGTCTGAACAGTTCCTACTGAAAGTCGCTCCCTCACTAGAAGAATAAATATTAACAGAGCCAGATTCTGAGGAGGTGACAATCTGGTTAAGCTCTTTAGGATAAGCTTTGCTATGTCTGGGACATTTATCTCCAACTGGGACACTGTTTCCATTCAAGAAAGAGAAACAAAATAAACTACAGTGAAGCGATCGGATCTTGTGATCATGTTGATGCAGGAACACGCATAGTAGGGTTTGGGGCTCAGAATTCCTAGAAACTGTTTTGCAATGTTTCTTACACATGTTCTTTCTCCAATGTTAGGAGCAAAATTGGCATGCAACACTTTTCTAAGAGGACCAAGGAACTTGACACCTCAGTAAACCATCTGATGAACTAGATGGATTGAACTTCTCATTTAAAACAAGCTGTTTATCTTACTGGGAGCTGAACATACTGTTGAAATACATCATTCTATCCTTAATGTGTGGAGGCTGTTTTAGTAACTGGAGAGAGAGTGTGTGAAGATGGATAAGGGGAACAAAAGCTGAGGTGGGGAAAGTACTGAAGACAAGCGACTGGAGGGGGTGAGGGGAATGTTGAAGGAGAGACTGGAGGGGGAGAGGGGTACAGCAGAAGAGACTGGTGGAGGTATGGGGACAGAGCTCTGAATAGTCAAAGACCTGTGGACAGGGTAGTTTGATTATGTAGAGAGGTGGACGACAAAGGCTGAGGAGGGGACAGATGGAAGAGTGAGGATTATGGGGAAAAAAGGATGCTTTGTATAGTGGTCTGGCTTTTTATGTAACTTTATATGGGAGATCTAAGAGTTCTTCAGTTTATGGTTGGGGATCTGTTGGAATTTTTCATGTATAATGTAATCACTTGTGTATGATGTGAATATCCACCTCCTAGCTACTGACTAACAGGACTGTGTTCAGACAGATGTGATCTCAGTCCATGATAAATTTATTCAACAGGAATTTGCATCTAATGAGACAAAAACACAATGTTTCAGCTGTTGAACTAGTCTCTGCGATCCCTGAAGACTGTTTTCTTCCAATCACTGACTAAATCATGTTGAAATTCACTCCATGCATTTTGACATTTCACCTCTTGAAAATGTTGAAGACATTTTGCACAAATGTGATTAGACTGTCTGTAATTGCTCTCTGGACAACTGAGACATCAGGTTGCCTTTATTTCTCGGAGCTGAAGCTCCCTAATGGCATGTCATTTGGAAAACCTCCCCCACTGATGATGTAGTGATGGAATTGCTTAGAAAATAAGGATTATTCCTTTTAACATGATATTAAACCATTTTAATTTAAAACAAATCAAACATTAATTCTATTCACCCTTTTCTCTTCTATTCAGTTTTGTCACCTGGCTGGTGTTCTTTTATTTGAGATGACCAGAATAACTGCTGTGCAAAGTAGAAAGTGCCACCAGTGCCATTGTAGCCATTTGAGATTTGAAATCGTCTTGCTAGCTGTTGCTGTAATGAGCTCAGGCTGTGATCCCATTCATGGTGATCTGTCATTCTTGTTTGTTTTCTTTCCTTTCCTCGTTTCAATGCAAATAGAAATTACTTTCATTTTCTCTTCAGAACTGATAATCTTACAAACTGAAGTACCACTCGTGTAGATTTCCAATGTCTGCGTTACCCCACGTTCCATAGTTCAGAGATTGGTGAGATGAATGCTGAAGTATTCAGTGTTTAGGGCTACACCAGCAATTCCCAATATTTAACTATGCAATACGTGTTATTGCATAGTCTTATTGCATGTAAGCTATTTCAAATCTCGGGCTGCTCTCTCGTTAGAGAGGCAACTAACTGGTGGTGAGTTTAACCGGAGGTCAAACACTCCTAATGCAAGGAGTGAGATTGAGAAGGCGTGATCTTCACAGTAACCTTAGCCAGTACAGGAATTGAATTTGTGCTATTGGTGTTCCTCTGCATCTCAGCCTTGTCGTCCAGCCAACTGAGCTAACTGACCCCCTGGGAATTTGACTGATTTTCGATGCAGTGTGATGTCAGCGGGGTGGGTTCAAATTCATCACCCCTCTGATGAGAGAGTAATGCTCTGGTCCTTTGGAACATTTTTCTTCAAATACTTGATGAGATGAATCAGATATAAATGGTAAGATGCTATCCCTTCACTGAGCAGATTTATCAGTATACTTTTAGTATTAATATAAAATAATGATCACATTACTCTATCCCTCATCAGTGGGACATCTATCTTGATTTCTAAAGGCTCCCCTGTGAGTTAACCATATTACAGCCTTTTCTTGGTCTGACTGCATTAAAAGAAATGTGAATGATTGCCTGGGTCTGTCTGTTTTTTCCTGTGTCCTTATTTTTGTGAGCCAAGGCAATCAAATGGACAAGATTGACTGAAATTATCACCATGTGACTCGCCGTTTTAAAACCTAAACATGGTAATCATCAAGTCTGACAAATCTGCTCCACTATTCAGTTAATACAGGTCCATGACTGACCTAATCCACCTTCCTGCCATATCCCTGCATCCCTTAATTTCTGTTAGTGTCTAAAATTCCATCAATCTTGTATTAACTCAACAACACAGCATCTGAAGTTTCCAATAATTTGCTCTGAGATGATTTTTTTTGCAGCTGTCTTAAGTGGCTGACCTTTGCCCTAAGACTTGTGACCCTCAGTTCTAACTCTGCAGTCATTTTAAATACTGACAGATTCTACTGTCAATTGCTCCTTTTTTAGAATCATCCTGGAGTACAAAAAGCTGGCTTATTTTTGCAACTTAAATCCTTCTCTCCAGTCCCTCCAAGTAATGTCAGAAGCTTATGAATATCTTTGACATTAAAATTGAAACTCTCCAAACAGCTGTTTCTGCCACATCATTTTCCACTTTCCTACATCTGAAGTGGGTCTGTGCCCTCATCTGAACTCCACCTTTCTCTAGTTTCTCACCTTGCTCTCTTCATACCCTCCCAGAACTCATCTCGTCCATGAGGCCCGGTTCTGTTGTATTGATTCTATTCTCAATAAGCTGCTGATTATTTAACTCTTTCCTCCTTGTACCTGTGTTGGCCTATATTATAGGCTGTTCTCCTTGTTTTATTCACCCCATCAAATCTTCCATTGTCACCTTCCTCAAACAAGTTAATCCCTCACCCCTCTCTCCTTACAAATTAATGTGTCACCTCTAATCTCCCTTTCTTCTCCCAAGTCGTTTAAATGTGTTGTGTTGTAATCTGCCAAATCCATTTCCATCTTCACTTGAACTCCACGTGTGAATCCCTCCGGAGTTTCTGCTACAGCCACAAACTGTGTTGTCCTTCCCTGCTGGTTAGATTAGATTCCCTACACTCTGGAAAAAGGGAATCTAATCTAATCTAAAATGTAGGGGGTGATCGATTCCTAGGGGGACGTAGCACGAACAGCCAAGTTTCTGGTGTTGTGATTGGTGCTAATGCAATGAGGGGTACACCGCGTTCCAAGAGATCAATTGTGTTATGGGATTCTCTAATCCGAGGTACAGACAGATGTTTCTGTGGCCAGCAGCGAAAAATCAGAATGGTGCATTGCTTCCCTGGTGCCAGGATCAAGGATGCCTCGGTGGGACCCAGAGAGATGGTGAGAGATTGATCTTTTTCTATCTGAGACTGGTACAGTTGAGAACAAAGGTGAGTCAAACAGGGCAGGCAGAGACAAGGTAGGACTAATAAATTTAAACTGCATTTATTTCAATGCAAGGGACCTAACAAGGAAGGCAGATGAATTCAGGGCATGGTTAGGAACATGGGACTGGGATATCATAGCAATTACAGAAAAAATGGCTCAGGGATGGGCAGGACTGGCAGCTTAATATTCCAGGATACAAATGCTACAGGAAGGATAGAAAGGGAGGCCAGAGAGGAGGGGGGAGTAGTATTTTTGATAAGGAATAGCATTACAGCTGTGCTGAGGGAGGATATTCCTGGAAATACATCCAGGGAAGTTATTTGGGTAGAACGGAGAAATAAGAAAGGGATGATCACCTTATTGAAATGTATTATAGACCCCCTAATAGTAAAAGGGAAATTGAGAAACAAACTTGTAAGGAGATCTCAGCTATCTGTAAGAATATAAGGGTTTTTATGGGAGGGGATTTTAACTTTCCAAACATCGATTGGGATTTCCATAGTGTTAAGTGTGTACAAGACAATTTTCGATTCAGTATGTGGATGTACCTACTAGAGAGAGTGCAAAACTTGACCTCCTCTTGGGAAATAAGGCAGGGCAGGTGACTGAGGTGTCAATGGGGGAGCACTTTGGGGTCAGCGACCATAATTCTATTACCCTTAAAATAATGATGGAAAAGGATAGACCAGATCTAAAAGTTGAAGTTCTAAATTGGAGAGGCCAATTTTGACGCTATTAGGCAAGAACTTTTAAAAGCTGATTGGGGGCAGATGTTCGCAGGTAAAGGGACGGCTGGAAAATGGGAAGCCTTCAGAAATGAGATAATGAGAATCCAGCCAAAGGAAATTCCTGTCAGGGTGAAAGGGAAGGCTGGTAGGTATAGGGAATGTTGGATGAGTGAAAAATGGAGGGTTTGGTTAAGAAAAAGAAGGAAACGTATAAGGTATAGACAGGATAGATTAAGTGAATCCTTAAAGTATAAAGGCAGTAGGAGTATACTTGAGGGCAAAAAGGGGACATGAGATAGCTTTGGCAAATAGAATTAATGTATTTGTAAAAACTCTTTGGATTCTCCTTAAGGACAAAAGGGTAACTCCAGAGAGAATAGGGCTCCTCAAAGATCAGCAAGGCAGTCTTTGTGTGGGCTGCAGAAAATGGGGGAGATACTAAATGAGTATTTTGCAACAGTATTTACTGTGGAAAGGGATATCGAAGATATAGAATGTAGGGAAATAGGTGGTGACATCTTGAAAAGTGTCCATATTACAGAGAAGGAAGTGCTGGATTTCTTAAAACGCATAAAGATGGATAAATCCTCAGGACCTGATCAGGTGTACCCTAGAACTTTGCAGGAAGCTTGGGAAGTGATTGCTGGGCCTCTTACTGAGACATTTGGATCATCGATAGTCACAGGTGAGGTGCCAGAGACTGGAGGTTGTCTAACGTGGTTCCACTGTTTAAGAACAGTGGTAAGGACAAGCCAGGGAACTATAGACCAATGAGCCTGACGGTGGTGGTGGGCAAATTGTTGGAGGGAATCCTGAGGGACAGAATGTACATGTATTTGGAAAGGCAGGGACTGATTAGGGATTGTCAACATGGCTTTGTGCATGGGAAATCATGTCTCACAAACTTGATTGAGTTTTTTGAACGAGTAACAAAGAGGATTGTTGAGGACAGAGCGGTAGATGTGTTCTATATGGACTTCAGTAAGGCGTTTGACAAGGTTCCCTATGGGAGATTGGTTAGCAAGGTTAGATCTCATAGAATACAGGGAGAACTAGCCATTTGGATACAGAACTGGCTCAAAGGTAGAAGACAGAGGGTGGTGGTGGAGGGTTGTTTATCAGACTGGAGGCCTGTGACCAGTGGAGTGCCACAAGGATCGGTGCTTGGTCCTCTACTTTTCTTCATTTATATAAATGATTTGGATGTGAGCATAAGAAGGTTCAATTAGTAAGTTTGCAGATGACACCAAAATTGGAGATGTAGTGGACAGTGAAGAGGGTTACCTCAGATTACAACAGGATCTTGGTCAGATGGGCTAATGGGCTGGGAAATGGCAGATGGTGTTTAATTCAGACAAATGTGAGGTGCCACATTTTGGGAAAGAAAATCTTAGCAGGACTTATACACTTAATGGTAAGGAGTGTTGCTGAACAAAGAGATTTTGGAGTGCAGATTCATAGCTCCTTGAAAGTAGAGTCTTGGGTAGATAGGATAGTGAAGAAGGTGTTTGGAATGTTTTCCTTTATTGGTTAGAGTATTGAGTACAGGAGTTGGGAGGTCATGTTGCGGCTGTACAGGACATTGGTTAGGCCACTATTGGAATATTGCGTGCAATTCTGGTCTCCTTCCTATCGGAAAGATGTTGTGAAACTTGAAAGGGTTCAGAAAAGATTTACATGGATGTTGCCAGGGTTGGAGGATTTGAGCTACAGGGAGATGCTGAACAGGCCAGGGTATTTTTCTCTGGAGCGTAGGAGGCTGAGGAGTGATCCTATAGAGGTTTACAAAATTGAGGGGCATGGATAGGGTAAATATTTTTTTCCTTGGGGTCAGGGAGTCCAGAGGGCATAGGGGTGGGGTGGGGGGGGGGGGGGTGGAGGGAGAGGAGATATAAAGGAGACCTGCGGGGCAACTTTTTCACATAGAGGGTGGTACGTGTATGGAATAAGCTGCCAGAGGAAGTGGTGGAGGCTGGTACAATTGCAACATTTAAAAGGCATCTGGCTGGGTATATGAATAGGAAGGGTTTGGAGGGATATGGGCTGGGTGCTGGCAGGTGGAACTAGATTGGGTTAGGATATATGGTCAGCATGGATGGGTTGGACCAAAGGGTCTATTTCCATGCTGTACATCTCTAGGACTCTAAGTCCACACTAACCCTCCAGAGAGTGACCCAATCCAGATCCATTTTCCTCTGACTAATGCACCTAACACTATAGGCAAGTTAGCATGACCAATTCACCTAACCTGCACATTTTTGGACTATGTGAGGAAACTGGAGCATCCAGAGGAAAACCATGGGAAGAATGTGCAAACTCCACACAGTCAGTTCCCTGAGGCTGGAATTGAACCTGGGTCCCTGGCACTGAGATGCAGCAAAGCTAACCACTGAGCCACCGTGATGCTGTTGATATTTTGACATTGTCAGACCACACCTTTCTCCTCCAGCACTCTCCACTATCAGTTATCAAGGAAAGATTGCTCTCTCCTGTTCCTGTTTTTGAGGCCACAGCCAGAGTACTGTGTGTAATTTTGATCTCCTTATTTAAGAATGGAGGGCCTCGAGAAGCCATATGTGCATCAAAGGCAGTTCAGGGAATCTGATTCTTAGGACAAAGGGTCTGTCATTTGAAGTTATGTTAAACACTTGGAATGGGCCTGTGTTCATTGAAGTTTAGATAAATGACATTCTTACTAAAATAAGATTTTGAAGGCAAATTTAGAACTAGGGTGGGGAGCAGGATACAGTTTCAGGATGAAAGGTTTTCCATTTTAGTCAGAAATTAGGAATTTCTTCCAGGTGATATTAATTTTTTCGTTTACTGCTGCAGAGCAATAGAGCTGGGCCATTGAATATATTCAAGGCTGAGTTACATTTCTGATTGACAAGGGAGTTATGGGTAGGAATGAATATGAAGATCCCAACGAGGGCAGCCATATTGATTGAAGTGGTATTGCCCTGTGGTGTATACCTATCCCTTTCCAACGCTAAAGTAAACATAACTGAATTGTGATCACTATCACCAAAGTGCTCACCTACCTCCAAATCTAACACCTGGCCAGGTTCTTTGCCCAAATCCAATGTGGCCTCTCCTTTTGTTGACCTGTCTACATACTATCAGAAAACCCTCCTGCACGCATTGGATAAAAACTGACTCTAAAGTACTCAAACTATAGTATTCCCAGTCAATATTTGGAAAGTTTAAGTCCCCCTTAACAACTTCCCTGCCATGTTTGCTCCTATCATCTTTGCTATTCTTTCCTCTATATCACTGGAACTATTTGGAGGCCTATAGAAAACTCCCAACAGAATGACTGCTCCTTTCTTGTTTCTCACCTCAGCCCATACTACCTCAGTAGATGAAAACCTCAAATGTCCTTGATTAACAATGCCACACCTCATTTTCCCATCTTCTCTGTTCTTACTAAAACATCTAAATCCCAGAACCTGCAACAACCATTCCTGCCCCTGTTCTATCCATGTCTCTGAAATGGCCACAACATCGAAGTCCCAGGTACCAACCCATGCTACAAGTTTACTCACCTTATGCTCCTGGCATTGAAGTACACACTTCAAACCGACTTCTTGCTTGCCAGTGCCCTCTTGTGATTTTGAAACCTTATTTCTGACCTCACTACTCTCAACCTCTGTATACTGGAACTATAATTTAGGCTTCCATTCCCTGTTGAATTAGTTTAAACCCTCCCAAAGAGCATTAGCAAATGTCTGCGACCCCACCCCCCTCCTCCCAACCAGGCTATTGGTATCCCTCTGGTTCAAGTGTTTGTTGAGCTCCCACCTACCCCAGAATGATCTCCAATTATCCAGGAATCCAAAACCCTCCATCCTGTGCCATCCCTGTAGCCATGTGTTCAACTCCTCTCCCTTCCTATTCCTCGCCTCGATAGCATGTGGCACCGGCAGCAAAGAGAGATAACAACTCTTCAGGGCGGCACGGTGGCACAGTGGTTAGCACTGCTGCCTCACAGCGCCAGAGACCCGGGTTCAATTCCCGACTCAGGCGACTGACTGTGTGGAGTTTGCACGTTCTCCCCGTGTCTGCGTGGGTTTCCTCCAGGTGCTCCGGTTTCCTCCCACAGTCCAAAGATGTGCAGGTCAGGTGAATTGGCCATGCTAAATTGCCCGCAGTGTTCGGTAAGGGGTAAGTGTAGGGGTATGGGTGGGTTGCGCTTCGGCGGGTCGGTGTGGACTTGTTGGGCCGAAGGGCCTGTTTCCACACTGTAAGTAATCTAATCTAATCTAATCTAACTCTTTGTCCTAACTCCCTATCTTTACAACATGAAGTCTGCCTGCTGGTCTACATTAAAAACCTGTTCAACTACGCTTTAATTTTAAAATTTTCAGCTTCGTTTACAAATCCTTCCAAGCCTTGCCGCCTCCCGATACTGAATTTCCTCCAGTCCCACCCCCACTGAAATATCTGTACTCCTGTAATATTGGTCTCTATTATGTCCCTAATTTAAATCACTCTCATTGGTCTTCAGTTGCCTGGGCCCAAATTCTGGAATACTATCCCTCCACTTCCATTCCTTACTCTCCTCTTAAGACACACCTACTTCTTTAACCAAATTGTGGTCATCTGTAGGTTTTTTCTAACATCAACTCATACGGCTGGGTATCATACATTGCTTAATAATGCTCTTGTGAAATACCTTGAGATATTTAACTAAATTATAAATGCAAGTTATTGATGAAACTGCCTTAGGCTTCACCCTTGTATTGAGTCCATGCTGGCTGTACAGAACCAACCACATCCCAGACGCTTTGCAAAATGCTTTGTCATGAAACCTTCTCTCTTACTGCACACGCTTTATTACAAACCCCCTGAGTTTATATTGTCTCCTGATCACTATGCCAAAACATATCAGCCCACACAGTTCTTTAACTTCTGTCTGTTTATTCTGCTGTTCTGTCCATATCCTGTTCCAATTGATGGTTACCATCCCTATCTCAGCTGCAAATCCAAGTTGTGAACTTGTGATAGGGAGAAATTGAAGTTAATTTGTATTAGTAAAGAAATGGTGTTTGAGAAAAATTGATGGGTTGAAAGACTGATAAATCCCCAGTAAAAAATGAGGTCTGCAGATGCTGGAGATCACAGCTGCAAATGTGTTGCTGGTCAAAGCACAGCAGGTTAGGCAGCATCTCAGGAATAGAGAATTCGACGTTTCAAGCATAAGCCCTTCACCAGGGCCAGATCATCTACACACCAGAATGCTAAAGGAAATCATCGTAGGTCATTTTCTAAGATTCTTTACAGACTGGAAACGGTTCCTGCAGTTTGGAGGGTAGCTAATGTAATGCCACTATTTAAAAAGAGAATTGGAAGGAAGTCAGGGAATTGTGGACTAAAGAGTCTGACATCAGTAGTGGGAAAGATGACAATCAATTTATAGCAGAGCATAGAACAACAACATAGGAATGGGCCCTGCATCCCACAGTGTGCTGAACATAATGCCAAATTAAGATAATCTCTTCTGTTTACCTTTAGTCCGTATCCTTCCATTTCTTGCGTATTAATGTTTTTATCTAAAAATCTCTTAAACACCCCTATTGTGTCTGCCTCCACCTTGTATAAAAAAGGAAAACTTGCCCTTCACATCTCCTTTGAACGTTCCCCTTCTCACCTTAAATGCATGCCCCCTACTTTTAGACATTTCAGCTCTGGGGGAAAAGATTCTGACTGTATGCATCCCTATGTAAGCATCTCATAATTTTATGGAATTCTATCAAGTCTCTCCTTGGCCTTTACTATTAGAGAAAATAACCTGAGTTTTTCTAATCTCTCCTGCAGTTTACACCCTCTAATCCGGACAGCATCCTGGTAAACCTCTTCTGTACCAAAACCTCCATATCCTTCATCTAATTAGATTACTTACAGTGTGGAAACAGGCCCTTCGGCCCAACAAGTCCACACCGACCTGCTGAAGCGCAACCCACCCATACCCCTACATTTACCCCTTACCTAACACTACGGGCAATTTAGCATGAAAATGTGTTGCTGGTTAAAGCACAGCAGGTCAGGCAGCATCCAAGGAACAGGAAATTTGACGTTTCAGGCCAGAGCCCTTCATCAGGAATGAGGAGAGTGTGTCCAGCAGGCTAAGATAAAAGGTAGGGAGGAGGGACTTGGGGGAGGGGCAATGGAAATGCGATAGGTGGAAGGAGGTCAAGGTGAGGGTGATAGGCTGGAGTGGGGTGGGGGCGGAGAGGTCAGGAAGAAGATTGCAGGTTAGGAGGGCGGTGCTGAGTTCGAGGGAACCGACTGAGACAAGATGGGGGGAGGGGAAATGAGGAAACTGGAGAAATCTGAGTTCATCCATTGTGGTTGGAGGGTTCCCAGGCGGAAGTTGAGGCGCTCTTCCTCCAACCATCGTGTTGTTATGTTCTGCTGATGGAGGAGTCCAAGGACCTGAATGTCCTCGGTAGAGTGGGAGGGAGAGTTAGTGTTGAGCCACGGGGTGGTTGGGTTGGTTGGTCCGGGCGTCCCAGAGGTGTTCCCTGAAGCGTTCCGCAAGTAGGCGGCCCGTCTCCCCAATATAGAGGAGGCCACATCGGGTGCAGCGGATGAAATAGATGATGTGTGTGGAGGTGCAGGTGAATTTGTGGTGGATATGGAAGGATCCCTTGGGGCCTTGGAGAGAAGTAAGGGAGGAGGTGTGGGCGCAAGTTTTACATTTCCTGTGGTTGCAGGGGAAGGTGCCAGGAGTAGAAGTTGGGTTGGTGGGGGGTGTGGACCTGACGAGGGAGTCACGAAGGGAGTGGTGCTTTAACCAGCAACACATTTTCAGCTCTGATCTCCAGCATCAGTAGACCTCACTTTTTACTCGGGCAATTTAGCTTGGCCAATTCACCTGACCTGCACATCTTTGTGGGAGGAAACCGGAGCACCCGGAGGAAACCCACGCAGACACGGGGAGAACGTGCAAACTCCACACAGTCTGTCGCCTGAGTCGGGAATTGAACCCGGGTCTCAGGCGCTGTGAGGCAGCAGTGCTGACCACCGTGCCACCCCCAATGTGAAATAGAAAACTGGGACAATCAGGCACAGCATGGATTTACAAAAAGGAAATCATACTCGACAAATCTACTGGAGTTCATCGACAATGTGTTTTGTAGAGTTGATCGGGGAGACAGTGGATGTAGTTTACTAGTGCTACAGTGCCACAAAAGTTTAATGCAAAACCAAAGTACATGGGCTTGGGGATAATATATTGATGTGGATAGAAAACTGGTTAGCAGACAGGAAACAAGGAGTTGGAAAATAGGTCTTTTTCTGAATTAGAGGCATTGATTAGTACTAAGACTCCAGCTTTTCTCAATACATGTTAAATGTTTGAGTCATACAGCATGAAAACAGACCCTTTGGTCCAACTTGTCTGCACTGACTAGACATCCCAATCTGGTCTAATCACATTTGCCAGCATTTGTTACACATCCTTGTAAATCCTTCCTATTCATTCATCCATCCAGATGCCTATTAAATATTGTAATTGTACCAACCTCCAGCACAATCTCTGGCAGTTTATTCTATACACACACCACTCTCTGCATGAAAAAAGTTGCCCCATAGGCGTCTCTTAAATCTTGCCCCGCTCACCTTCAACCTATGCCCTCCAGTTTTGGATTCCCTCACCCTATGAAAAAAACCTTGACTATTCATCCTATCCATACTCCTCATGATTTTATAAACATCTATAAGGTCCTCCTCAGTCTCCAAAGCTTCAGGGGGTAAAGGTCCCAGCCTATCCAGCTTCTCTCTATAACTCAGACCCTCTAGTCCCAGCAACCTCCTTGTAAATCTTTTCTGCACCCCTCAGGTTTAACAATTTCCTTCTTATAGAAGGGTGACCAGAAATGTATGCTGTATTCTAAAAGTGGTCTCACCAATGTCCTGTACGCAACATGATGTTACAGCTGCTCATATGTTGAGACTGATACAGGCAAGCATGCCAAGTCTTTGTTTCATTTTAGTAGATAAAATCTTGTTAAGCTCAGGGGTGGAAGGTTATGTGGGGTGGCCAGGAATGTGGATTCAAGGTGATAATCAGATCAGCCATCATCTCATTGAATGGCGGAGCAGGTGTGAGGGGCTGAATGGCCTATTCCTGTTCCTAATTCATACATTCGTAGATAGATTCACATATAGTGCAACTGTTATAAAAATCCAGGTTATATCTTGATTCTTTGTTTTGCCTCTGTGTAATCTTATAAATAAATTGGGCTAGCTTATGCCCGAAACGTCAATTCTCCTGCTCCTTGGATGCTGCCTGACCTGCTGCGCTTTTCCAGCAACACATTTTTCAGCTCTGATCTCCAGCATCTGCAGGTCCTCACTTTCTCCTAGTTGATTTAGTGTCAAAGTGTAGCACTGGAAAAGCACAGCCGATCATGCAGCATCTGAAGTACAGGAGAGCCACATTAGATTGGGTACTGGGTAATGAGCCCGACCAGGTGTTAGACTTGGAAGTAGGTGAGCACTTTGGTGATAGCGATCACAATTCTGTTATGTTTACTTTAGTGATAGAAAGGGATAAGTGTATGCCACTGGGTAAGAGTTACAGCTGGGGGAAAGGCAATCATGATGTGATTAGGCAAGATTTAGGAAGCATGGGATGGGGAAGGAAACTGCAGGGGATGGGCACCTTAGAAATGTAGAGCTTATTCAAGGAAAAGCTCCTGAGTGTCCTAGATAAGTATGTACCTGTCAGTCGGGGGGAAGCTGCAGAGCGCAGGAGCCGTGGTTTACAAAGGAAGTGGAATCTCTTGTCAAGCGGAAGAAGAAGGCTTATGTTAGGATGAGATGTGAAGGCTCAGTTTGGGCGCTTGAGGGTTACAAGGTAGCCAGGAAAGACCTAAAGAGAGAGCTCAGAAGAGCCAGGAGGAGACATGAGAAGTTGTTGGCAGATAAGATCAGGGTAAACCCTAAGGCTTTCTACAGGTATTTAAGGAATAAAAGAATGATGAGAGTAAGATTAGAGCCAATCAAGGATAGTAGTGGGAAGTTGTGTGTGGAGCCAGAGGAGATAGGGAAGCACTAAATGAATATTTTTTGACAGTATTCACTCTAGAAAACAACAATGTTGTCAAGGAGAATACTGATATACTAGACTAGGTGTGAATGCTTTGCCTGCAACTGTAGTGGATTTGCCAACTTTAAGTACATTTAAGTCATCATTGAGGTTCACAAGGAAGAGGTATTAGAAATCCTGCAGAGTGTGAAAATTGATAAGTCCCCTGGGCCAGATGGGATTTATCCTAGGATCCTCTGGGAAGCCAGGGAGGAGATTGCTCAGCATTGATCTTGAAATCATTGTTTTCTACAGGAATAGTGCCAGAAGACTGGAGGATAGCAAATGTGGTTCCCATGTTCAAGAAGGGGAGTAGAGACAACCCTGGTAATTATAGACCAGTGAGCTTTACTTCAGTTGTTGGTAAAATGTTGGAAAAGGTTATAAGAGATAGGATTTATAATCATCTAGAAAAGAATAATTTGATTAGGGATAGTCAGCACAGTTTTGTGAAGAGTAGGTCATGCCTCACAAACCTTAGTGAGTTCTTTAAGAAGGTGACCAAACAGGTAGATGAGAGTAAACCAGTTGATGTGGTGTATACGGATTTCAGCAAGGCGTTCAGTAAGGTTCCCCACAGTAGGCTATTGTACAGAATGTGGAAGAGTGGGATTTGGGAGATTTGGCAGTTTGGATCAGTAATTGGCTTGCTGAAAGAAGACAGAGGGTGGTGGTTGATGGGAAATGTTCATCCTGGAGTCCAGTTACCAGTGGTGTACCACAAGGGTCGGTGTTGGGACCACTATTGTTCGTCATTTTTATAAACGACCTGGATGAGGGCGTAGAAGGTTGGGTTAATAAATTTGCAGACAGCGCTAAGGTCAGTGGAGTTGTGGATAGTGATGAAGGATGTTGTAGGTTACAGAGAGAGATAGATAAGCTGCAGAGCTGGGCTGAGAGGTGGCAGGTGGAGTTTAATGCGGTCAAGTGTGAGGTGATTCACTTTGGTCAGAGTAACCGGAATGCAAAGTACTGGGCTAATGGTAAGATTCTTGGTAGTGTAGATGAGCAGAGAGATCTCGGTGTCCAGGTACACAGATCCTTGAAAGTTGCCACCCAGGTTGACAGGGTTGATAAGAAGGCATACAGTGTTTTAGCTTTTATTAATAGAGGGATCGAGTTCCAGAACCATGAGGTCATGCTGCAGCTGTACAAAACTCTGGTGTGGCCGCACTTGGAGTATTGTGTACAGTTCTGGTCACCGCATTATAAGAAGGATGTGGAAGCTTTGGAAAGGGTGCAGAGGAGATTTACTAGGATGTTGCCTGGTATGGACGAAAGGTCTTACAAGGAAAGGCTGAGGGACTTGAGGCTGTTTTTGTTAAAGAGAAGAAGGTTGAGAGATGACTTAATAGAGACATATAAGATAATCAGAGGGTTAGATAGGGTGGACAGGGAGAGCCTTTTTCCAAGGGCAGCACGGTGGCACAGTGGTTAGCACCACTGCCTCACAGCGCCAGGGACCTGGGTTCAATTCCCGCCTCAGGTGACTGACTGTATGGAGTTTGCACGTTCTCCCCGTGTCTGCGTGGGTTTCCTCCGGGTGCTCCGGTTTCCTCCCACAGTCCAAAGATGTGTGGGTCAGGTGAATTGGCCATGCTAAATTGCCAGTAGTGTTCGGTAAGGGGTATATGTAGGGGTGTGGGTGGGTTGCGCTTCGGCGGGTCGGTGTGAACTTGTTGGGCCGAAGGGCCCGTTTCCACACTGTAAGTAATCTAATCTAAACTATGGTGACGGTGAGCATGAGGGGGCAGTGCTTTAAATTGAGGGGTGATAGATATAGGACAGATGTCAGAGGTAGTTTCTTTACTCAGAGAATGCTTTGCCTGCAACTGTAGTAGATTTGCCAACTTTAAGTACATTTAAGTCGTCATTGGACAAGCATATGGACGAACATGGAATAGTATAGGTTAGATGGGCTTCAGATTGGTATGACAGGTCGGCACAACATCGAGGGCCGAAGGGCCTGTACTGCGCTGCAATGTTCTATGTCTCGAGTGCAAAACAGAACAGGATGAAGGCCTTATGCCTGAAATGTCGACTCTCCTGCTTTTCGAATGCTGCCTGTTCTGTGCTTTTCCAGGGCCACATTTTTCGACTTTGACTCTCCAGCATCTGCAGCCCTCACTTTCTCTGAGCTGTTTTAGTCTCAAGTACATATGGTGCTGAAGCACCTCAGGAATAGATAAGGATTTACATCAGCGAATCCAGAAGGATCTTGTGGAAAGGGGAAAATACCCTGCACCATACACATCAGGTACAAATGATCAGAGTGTGAGAGATGTGAATCTGGGTATGGAAGTCTGGTTGTTTTACATTGAATAAGAATAAAGGGCGTCAGTGCAAATTGTAGCTCAGTGTAATCAACTTGAGGAAGGAAGTCAGGGTACAGTCAATTCCTGAAATCTAGGGATGATGGAACTCAATTTAATATCTCAATTGTTAATGACACAAAGCTGGGTGGGAGGGCAAGATGTTGCAGTGTGATTTGGACAAGCTGAGTATGGAAATGCATGGCAGATGCAGTACAATATGAAGATAAGAGAATGTGAGGTTATACACTTTGGTAGCAAAAACAGGAAGGCAGATTATATTTACATGATTAAATTGAGAGATAGGAATGTGCAATGATACCTGGGTGTCCTCATGCAATGGGCAGTAAAGAAGGGAAACTGTATGCGCGTTTTGGGAAGATTTGTAGCTCAGGTTGAGGTTCTGGATGTAGGTTTGCTCGCTGAGTTGGAAGGTTCATTTTCAGACTTTTCGTCACCATACTAGGTAACATCTTCAGTGAGCCTCCAGATGAAGCACTGGTAGTGTAACCCACTTTCTATTTATGTGTTTGTGTTTCCTTGGGTTGGTGACATTATTCTATGGTGATGTGATTTCCTGTTTTTCTCAGGGGTTGGTAAATGGGATCCAGGTCAATGTGTTTATTGATAGAGTTCTGGTTGGAATGTCATGCTTCTAGGAATTCTTGTGCGTGTCTCTGTTTGGCTTGTCTTAGGATGGATGTGTTGTCCCAGTCGAAGTGATGTCCTTCCTCATATGTTTATAAAGATACTAGTGAGAGTGGATCATGTCTTTTTGTAGCTAGTTGATGTTCATGTATCCTGGTGGCTAGTTTTGTCTGTATCTTGGCCTTCATACTGAGAGGATTCGAATACAGGAACAAGTATATCTTGCTGCAATTACATAGGACATTGGTGAGGTTACACCTGGAATATTGTGTGCAGTTTCGATCTCCTTATCTGAGGAAGAATGTGCTTGATATAGGGGGATTACTGCAAAGGTTTACCAGATTAATTCCTGGGGTGGTAGGACTGATGTATGAGGAGAGATTGAGTCAGTTAGCATTATATTCATTGGAGATCAGAAAACAAGGAGGGATGTTATAGAAACCAACAAAACTCCAACAGGACTAAACAGGTTATATGTTCCCGGGTGGGTGGGTTGGGGGGGGGGGGGTCATGGTTTAAGGATCAGGTGTAAAACTTTTAAGACTACAATGAGAAATTTCTTCACCCAGAGAGTGGTGAGCCTGTAGAATTCACTCCTACAGAAGGTGGTTAAGGCCAAAACATTGTGTTTTCAAGCAAGAGGTAGATATGGCTCTTGTGGTGAAGGGAATCAGCAGAAATCAGGGTGTGGCATTAGGGTTGAGCTCAATTGTCATGATTATGTGAATGGCAGAGCAAACTTGAGGGGTTGAATGGCCTCTCCTGCCTCTATCTTCAATGTTTTTATGATATAAATATTTTAGAAGCCATTCAGAGAAGGTTGACTTGACTGATCTGGGATGAAGGTATTATCTTATGAGGAATGGTTGGACAGGCAAGGCTTTTATCCATTGGTGTTTGCAAGAATCTTATTGAAGCCTATAAGATTCTGAGTGGTCTTGACAGGGTTACTTTAAAGAGGATGTTATCCCCTTGTGGGAGAGTCTAGAATATAGAGGTACACTTTAAAAATAAATTGTTTCTCATTTAAGTTAGAGATTAGGAGAAATGTTTTCTCTTGAGGGTTGTGATACTTCAGAATGCTGCCTCAAAGAACAGCAGAGATGGTGTCATTGAATATTTTTCAGGCAAAGAGAGATTCTTGACTGACAAGAGGCACAGGTTATTGCGTCAGAACAAATATGAAATTGAGGCCGCAGTCAGATCAGCCATGGTCTTGTTGAATGGCCTAACCCTGTTTCCGAATTGTCTGTAAGTATGGCATTGCGCAAATTTTTAAATTTTACTTTGGTAGACTTGAACATTGGAATACAATTTCAAAACAAGTTTCAGTACTGAACCTTGGGGAACACTATTTCCCATCTGAAAAAAATCATCCTCAACTATGACTTGTTATATTTTACCTTTTGAGCTAATTTTCATATCTAAGCTCATGCTGACCCTCCTACTTCATGAGTCTCAATCTTCCTAATCAGTGCCAAACACTTTCTTAATATCCATATGGACAACATCCACTGCATTCCCTTCATTAACCTTCTCTGTTAGTTCCAAAAAAAATCCAATTAGGCTAGTCTGGAACAAATTTGGAAATCAATGCTGACTCTCCTTGAATAACTTTGCTGATTTTATTTTCGCTTGATATTGTTTCTCAAACTTTACCCACCATTCATGTCAAATGGACCATTCCTGGAATGGATCCCAAGGTCAACGCCATGCACCGTCATATGCATACATTCAACTCTATTCTGCAGCAACATTGACTCTCCCTCTCTCAAACCTGTACTGTTCCCCAGTTTCACTTCACCCCTCGCCTCAACAGAAGACTTTTTCTTTTGGACATAAAAGTGCACAAGCTCCAGCAACATAGGGATTCTCACATCTGTCCTGTGGACTGTCTCTTAGCAACCATCCCTTTCCAGCCCTCAGATGCTATCATGTTTTGTCCCCCTGAGGTCAGTCCCCCAATTACACAGCCCTTACTGTGTTTTCACTCTACCTTGTGACCTTCCCCTCTCTGAGGCTGAACATACTGTCCTCAGCAAAGGACTCAGCTTCATATCCTTATGCCCCCACCTTAATGAATTTTGTACTCGCTATGACATTGAAGTGTTTTTCTGCCCCCTCTGTCTCCATGCTCACCTCTTCTGTCAGGAATCCCTCCACACCCTATTCCACTGATCTCTTTACCTACCTCCTGTATTCACCCTTCACTTGGATCCCTTCCCCGGCATCTTACCTGCACTCGATCTCTTCATTGAAAACTGCCGACATGAAATCGGCTGTCTCAGCTTCTCTGCTTCTCTCACTCACTCTAACTTGACCCCTTCAAAATTTCCTCACTTCGCACTCTCAGGTCCAAGCCTAATTTTGTTATCAAACCCACCGACAAAGGTAGTGCTGTTGTACTCTGGTTTCCTGGTCTTTACCTAGTGGAGGCTCAATGCCAACTCTCAGACATTTCTTGTGACTGCCCTCTGGACCATGATCCCACATCCAAACATCAAGCCATTGTTGCTTGGACTGTCACCAACTTTGGAGATCTTCCCCCACCCCACTCCACCGTCTCAAATCTTATAGTCTCTCAACCACTGCCAGCTCACTTCTACCTCCTTCCCAAAATCCACAAACAAGACTGCCCCAATAGGCCCATCATATCAGCCTGTTCCTGCCCTACTGGACTCATTTTCTCCTACCTAGAATCCACCTCTCCACTTGTCCAGATGCTGCCCTCCTACATCCGTGATTCCTTTGATGTCCTCAACCATATTGACAATTTCCAATTCCATGAACCTAACTACATCCTGTTCACTATGGATAGCCAATCCCTCTATGCTTCAGTTCCTTACGAGGACGGTCTGCAAACTCTCTGCTTCTTCCTTGACCAGAGACCTGTACCTTCCCCATCCAGCACCACTCTCCTCTGCCTGGCTGAACTTGTTCTCTCACTGATCAATTTCTCCTTTAATTCATCTCACTTCTGCCAAGTGGAAGTAGTGGCTGTGGGCACCTGCATTGGTCCCAGTTGTGTCTGCCTTTTTATGGGGTATGTGGAACAATCTTTGCTTAAGTCCCACACTGGCGCCCTCCCACAACTCCCAATCCTTGATCCCCTTCACCGTCAAGACCGACCACCTGAAGGTGCTGGGTATTTGGTATGGGGGGGGGGGGGGGGGGTGGGCTGGACGTGCGCCAAGTCTTGGGAGGAGCATATCAGCAAAGTGAGGCAGAAACTGGGCAGATGGAAGCTACGGTGGCTCTCCATCGCGGGAAAAAACCTGGTCATCAGGTGTGAATCACTGTCATTGCTATTATACGTGGCACAGGTCTGGCCTATTTCCAGAACCTGTGCTGCTGCAGTCACCCGGGCCATCTTCCAATTTATATGGAGATCAAAGATGGACTGTGTCCGAAGGGGCTCGATGTATCAAGATCTGGGCAATGGGGGAGAAAACACACCCAATGCCACCTTCACCCTGATGGCCACCTTTGTGTGTGGCTGCATCAAGCTGTGCGTGGATCCCCGGTACACAAACACAAAGTGTCACTACGTACTGAGGTTCTACCTATCCCCGGTGTTGCAAAGGATGGGCCTGGCCTCGCTGCCGCGGAACGCTCCGAGTAGTTGGACCATTCCGTATCACCTGTCCTTCGTAGAGAAATTTATGAAGAAAACCACCTTTGACCACAAGGCCATCAGGAAGTGGTCAGCGTGTAGTGTCCTCGAAACCCTTCGGGAAAAGGAGAGGGCGGATCCTATCGAGTGGTTCCCTGAGCAGACTGTCAAAGTCATCGCCAGAACTTTCCAACAAACACAAAGACATGGCTTGGCTGGTGGTGAGAAGGGCTCTGCCTGTGAGATCCTTTATGCACGCCCGGACTCTCAGCCGCACCGCACGCTGCCCTCAAAGCAGCTGCGGGGGGGAAGAGACTGTCACACATCTCCTTCTGGAATGTGCCTATGCAGAGGAAGTCTGGAGAGGAATGCAGTGGTGTTTGTCGAGGTTCATCCTGAGCAGCTCCGTGACACGGGACTCCATGCTCTACGGCCTGTTCCCCAGGATACACACCGAGACAAACATTAACTGTGCCTGGAGGATCATCAACTCGGTGAAGGACGCTCTCTGGGCGGTCCGAAACCTGTTGATCTTCCAGCTGAAGGCGTTGACCCCGACTGAGTGTTGCAGACTGGCACATTCCAAGGTCGAGGACTATGTGTTGAGGGACGTGCTGAAGCTTAGGGCAGCTGCCTTCAAGGCGCGGTGGGGAAAGACCACCGTGTAACATCCGCCTGCCAAAGAAGAACAGGGGGCCCACCCAGTCATTTGGGCTGCCCTGACACCTCAGCAGAAGAGCTGGATAGTAAATGTACAAGACTTGTATATAGGAAAATAAATTTCAATGTCTGTATGTAAAGAAATGTAATGTGTGCACAAGAATGGCATGACCTTTTGTATAGAGCTCCAAATAATTTTATGAATAAAGTATATGTTTGAAATTTAAAAAAAACTGTTTCTGGTACGTCGATGACTGCTTCGGTGCCACATCATGCTCCTGCCATGAGCTAGAAAAATCTGTTCATTTGCCTCCAATTTCCACCCCTCTATAACTTTCATACCATCCCTTCCTTCCCTTGACCTCTTGGTCTCCATTTGGGGGAATAAACCGTCCACTACCACCCACTATAAAGCCACTGACCCCTGTACTGACCTTCACTGCAGTTCTTCACACCCATGGCCTGCAAGGAATCCATCCCGTTCTCCTAGTTCCTTTGCCTACATTGCATCTATTTGGATGATCCCACCTTTGAAAACAGCACTGATGACATAGCTTGCTTCTTCCATAACCATGGGTTCCTGCCCACTGTGGTTGACAGGGCTCTCAACTGCATCTGAACCATCACAGTGCTTCTGCCCTTGCCGCTTCCCATCACTCACAACTGTGAGATCGGGTCCCCCATGTCCTCTCTCTTCATCCTACAAGCCTTCGTATTCAAAAGATCATTCTCTGCCATTTCAGATAACTTCAGCAGAATGCCACACTTAACATATCTTCCCTTCACTCCCCTGTCTGTATTTCACAGGGATTGTTCCCTTGTCCATTCATTGATGACCAACACCATGCTCCCTTCTCATGAACTACAGAAGGTGCAATACCTGGCCCTTCACCAACTCCCTGCTCACCATCTATACAGTCTTTCCAGGACCTCCTCCAATCTTGTGTATTGTATTTGCGGCACCTAATGTGGCCTACTCTCGATTGAAGAAACCAAATGCAGACTGGGTGGCTGCTTTGTGGAACACCTCTGGTTTGCGTGCAAGTATGACCCCAATTTTCCCGTAGCCAGTCATTCTAACATGGCATGTCCGGCTGGTATGCCCACCTGGCTGCCCTAGGCATGCTGCAGTACTCCAGTGAATCACAGTACAAACTGGAGGAACATCTTATGTGCAGATTAGGCATATGTCATCATAGCCCGCCCAGCCTCTCCAGTACCCCTGCGCAGTAATTTTCATACTGTCCATTCCTTCAACCAACATCACCCCACAACCTCTTCCCCCCCCCCCCATGTAAAATATTTTGTCAGCAAGAACTCACTTGACATTATAGCCATGATTTGGAGATGCCAGATGCCAAACAACACCAGGTTTGATTGGAAGCACTAGCTTTCGGAGCGATGCTCCTTCATCAGGTGATCACCGAAAGCTAGTGATTCCAATTAAACCTGTTGGACTATAACCTGATGCTGTGAGATTTTCAACTCTTTACATTATAGCCCTTTTTTTTCACCTTCTCTACAATTGGACCTATCATTAATATGGATTATTAACTCATTTACTCTTTTGATCCCAGTTAAAATTTTAAATCATTCCCCCTGTTTAGACAAAAAGAAACAGAAGAACAAATGCCAATCTTATTCCTGGAGTTTCCCAAACGTTTATACACAGCAACTCCCATTTAATTCTTGAAAGCTGTGTGACCCCTCTGAGGGGATGGAGATCTGAGGGAGGACAGATGTTCTGAACTTGAAATATGTTTAACTTTAAAATAATATATATTTGTGGTGCTTGTGTGGGCACTGTACAGGGGCAGATGTTTTATGTCTTTTGTGGCTCAGTGCTGCATAACTTCAAACAGACCGGGTTCACTTTCATATGTTCTCTAGACATGGCCTTCATCTCTCATTTACCTGAAACTTGGATATTTTTATCTTGACATCTGTAGGTGACAATTATCAAGGACAGAGACAAGAGAGAAAACTGATAAAGAGACAGAGAGAGGGACAGAGACAGAGGTTCAGAGGAAGCGGGATAGAGGGAAAGGGAGAGTGATAGAGGGAGCGGGATAAAGGGAAAGGGAGAGGGATAGAGGGAAAGGGAGAGTGACAGAGGGAGAGGGATAGAGGGAAAGGGAAAGGGAGAGGGATAGAGGGAAAGGGAGAGTGACAGAGGGAGAGGGATAGAGGGAAAGGGAGAGGGATAGAGGGAAAAGGAGAGTGACAGAGGGAGAGGGATAGAGGGAAAGGGAGAGGGATAGAGGGAAAGGGAGAGTGACAGAGGGAGAGGGATAGAGGGAAAGGGAAAGGGAGAGGGATAGAGGGAAAGGGAGAGTGACAGAGGGAGAGGGATAGAGGGAAAGGGAGAGGGACAGGGACAGGGATAGAGACTTCTGGAACTGAGGCGAGTTTCAGTGATAGCGCCAAGTGCGTGTGCGCGCGCGCGCGCGCTCACGGGGCGGGATCTCGAGGAAGCCTTGCGCGCGCTCTGGAGTGCAGTGCGCGCTCCTGTGTGCGTGTGTCCGGCTGCTCCATGGCGATGGGCCCGGCTCTGGGTCCGGGCGGAGCGGGGCCGCTTTTGGCGACTCTCCTCATCCTCGGGACCGGTAAGAGAGCGGGGGCCTGGGGAGGGGGTTACACCCGATAATACACCCCCCGAAAATATCCCCACTCCCCCCAAAATATACCCCCCGAAAATATCCCCACTCCCCCCAAAATATCCCAATTCCCCCGAAAATATCCCCACTCCCCCCAAAATATCCCAATTCCCCCGAAAATATCCCCACTCCCCCCAAAATATCCCAATTCCCCCGAAAATATCCCCACTCCCCCCAAAATATCCCAATTCCCCCGAAAATATCCCCACTCCCCCCGAAAATATCCCCACTCCCCCTGAAACCTGAAAATATCCCCACTCACCCTAATACCCGAATATATCCCTCAAATAACCTGAATGCTCTCAAAAATACTCCAAAATCACCCAAAATACCCTATGTACATGAAAGTACCCCAACTGAGCACCACATAATTTGAAAATATACTGAATATACACTTGTTCTAAATACCCTGGAAAACCCCTACATATCCCAAAAAAAACCCAAGAAATGCTCCACTAATCCCTTCCTGTTTGGTTATACTCCAATAACTCCCCTCCAAATTAATTTACTAATAGCCCCCTTAATGTGATAGTAACTCCAAATGTACTCAATTCTGGATTAGAGTAGTGCTGGAAAAGCACAACAGTTCAGGCTGCATCCGAGAAACAGGGAAATTGATGTTCCGGGCAAAAGCCCTTCCTCTATAATGCTGCAACAAACTCATGTTACAATAACCCCCGCAAAATACCTTAATAATGTAAATGCTCAAGTAGCCTCAATTGAAGATACACCAGTAACCCCCTGAAAATACTGCAGTAACCTCCAAAGTATTCCAAAGGTATGCTAAAAACCATCCCTTTGTAAATAATGCAATCTTGAATTGATGTCCAGTAATATCCCCCCCAAAAAACCCAAATTTCCAATCCTCCCCACCCCAACAATAATCTTCCAACAAGCTACTGCAAAAGAAAACCCTGATTCTCTCAAAAAAAACCCCAAAACTATAAAGCCTCCAACTTTGTCCTATTGCCATATGCCAGCTTATACAGAAATAGGAGAATATGTGGCTCAAGACTTGGTGCAGGATGGAGGCTTTTAGATTCCTGGATCATTGGGGCTGGGATTTTGTTGCCATCACGGAGACCTGGTTGAAGAAGGGGGTAGGACTAGTAACTCAGCATTCTGGAGTATAGGATCTTCAGGCGAGAAAGGGGAGGGTGTCAAAGGTTAGTATTTAGGTAGTCAGTTACTGTCGAAAGGAAGGGTGATATCAACAGATGAGCTATTGTGGATAGAATTTAGGACTAAAACAGGGGCAGTTACACTGCTAGGATTGCATTATAAGCCCCAAACAGTCAGTGGATGACAAGGGAACAGATATGTAGGCAATTCACTAAGGTGTGTAAAAATAATAATTGGGTAATTACATTATGGGATTTCAACTTCCCCAACAATAATTGGCCATGATATGGAGGTGCCAGTGTTGGACTAGGATGGACAAAGTCAGAAGTCAAGACGATAACAATCTCAAGCTTTCGGAGCGGTGCCCCTTTGTCTTGTCAGGTGAAGGAGCAGTGCTCCAAAAGGTTGTGATTTCAAATAAACCTGTTGGACTGTAATCTGGTGTTTGTGTGTCTTGTAACATTAATCGGGATATTCATTAGAGTAAAGGGTTTAGAGGGGGAAGATTTCTTGAAATGTATTCAGGAGAGGATTTGGTTGAAATCCCCTAGGATACTTCATGTCTGGATTGAATTCCATCTGCCATTAATCTATTCATCTCACTAATCTGTCAATAGTGATGGAGTTACAGGGGGTCTGACCCAATTTTTAAAAATTGCCTCTTGCCACAGGGAAAGTGCCAGAGATAGACCAGTGAATGATAGAGCAGTGAGTCTGACATCAGTGGTATGAAAACTGTTGGAGAAGATCAGTCTCCATTTAGAGAGGCAAAATTTGACCAGGGATAGTCAGTGTGACTTTGTCAAAGAGAGGTCATGTCTGACAAATCTGGTGGAGTTTTTCAAGGAGCTGACCAAGTGTTTGGATGAGGGTCATGAGCAGTTGATGAATTTTAGCAAGGCCTTTGATAAAGCTCATGGGATCCAGGTTAACTTGGTAAGTTGGATCCAAATTGCCATAGTGACAGAAGACAGAGGGCAGTCGTTGCAGGCTGTTTGTGTGACTGTGTCCAGTGGCACACTATAGGAATCAGAGCTGGTGTCTCTTATTGTTTGTGATTTTCATAAATGATGTAAATGAGAATGTGAGAGAGCTGATAAGTAAGTTTGCAGATGACACAAAGATTACCCAGGTTGTTGACAGTGAGGAGGAACGTGTTAGATTTCGGGGGGATAATGACAGATTAGTGAGATGGATAGATTAATGGCAGATGGAATTTAATACCAACAAGCACTTTGGAAGAAGGAACAAGACAAGGGAGTACTGAATGAATAGCAGGACAGGAAAGTAGGATAGTTAGGGAGACTTATGGAACACATGCCTTTACTAGTCGCAGCATTGATGATAAGAGTAGAGCAGTCATGTTGGAGCTGTATAGAACTGCTAGGGCACAGCTGGAGGACTGTGTGCAGTAGTCGTCACCACACCATAAGGAGGATGTGATACACTGGAGGGGCTGCAGTGTAAATTCACCACCATGTTTCCTGGAATGGAACATTTCACCAATGAAGAGAGACTAGATAAGCTTAGGTTGCTATCTTTGGAACAGAGAATGACAAGTAGGGGGACCTGATAGAGGTATATAAGACTATGAGGGGTGTGCACAGAAAACTGCTTTTCCCCCTCAGTTAAAGAGTCAATAACAAGGAGATATAAATTTAAGCTGAAAGGCAGAAGGTTTAGAGGAGATTTGAGGAAAAACCTCTTCATCCAGAAGGGGGATAGGGGTCTGAAATTAGATTAGATTAGATTACCTACAGTGTGGAAACAGGCCCTTCGGCCCAGCAAGTCCACGCCGACCCGCCGAAGCGCAACCCACCCATACCCCTACACTTACCCCTTCACCTAACACTACGGGCAGTTTAGCTTGGCCAATTCACCTGACCTGCACATCTTTGTGACTGTGGGAGGAAACCGGAGCACCCGGAGGAAACCCACGCAGACACGGGGAGAATGTGCAAACTCCACACAGTTCGTCGCCTGAGGTGGGAATTGAACCCAGGTGGCACAGTGAGGCAGCAGTGCTAACCACTGTGCCACCGTGCCGCCCACTCAATGCACTACCTGGGAGGGTAGTTGAGGTGGGAGACCTCACAACCTTTAAAAAAATGTGGATGAGCACTTGAAATGCCATAACATTCAAGGCTATGGGCCTAGTATGGGAAACTGGGACTAGTGTAAGATTAGTGTATTTTGGGCAGTACAGACTCAATGGGCTGAAGGGCCTTTTCTGTACTCTATAATTCTGGTGCCCCAAAATCCAACACCATGGTTAACTATCCAACGCTATATCTACCAAGAACCTAAAGCCCTGCTCTGTCAACTCAATCTTACTTCCAGAACCTTAAACCGACTTCCTAACTGCGAATTCAACCACACCCAACTGCCCTCAACCTAGAAACGCACTCCCAAATTGACCACCTTGCCCAAATCTAACCCAAAAGCAGATGGAGAATAAAGTAAGGAATATAAGATTGTTAACTTTGGAATAAATAGATAATATCTGATCGAAATGGAGACAGTCTATAGAATATTGTGGTACCTAGTATATGTACCTTGTGTTTCATTGGAAATGATTCACAAAACTGTAGTATGCAGATCCGGGAAGCACTTTGGAGGCAAATAGACTTTATTGAAAGAGCGATGGAGTATAAAAGTATTTCTGTCTTGTTATAGCTTTTCAAGGCGTGGGCAGGACTAGGAGAATAGATATGCATTAAAAGCAGATGGGAAAATGTTCACACAGTTAATTCCTAGAACAAGGGGTGATGTAATCGGGAAAGTTTTAGCAGGTTAGGCCTATACTCATTGGAATTTCGATGCATCAGAAACAGTCTTCTGAAACAGTTGTCTCACAGAAATGCCAGGCAATGCTCATTTCCAATGAGAGAAATTTAGAAGTTGTCCCTTGACAATGGCATCAGCCATTACTGAATTCCCCCACTATTAATGTTGACCAGAAACTAACCGGACTAGCCATATAAATATAGTGGCTACAACAGCAGGTCAGAGGCTAGGAATCCTGCAGAGAGTAACTCAGCAACGTAAATTTCCAAAGCCTGTTCATCATCTGTCAGGCACAAGTCAGGAGTGTGATGAAATACTCCCCATTCGCCTGGATAGGCGCATCTCCAAGAAGCTCAGCACTATCCAGGACAAAGCAGCCCACCTGTTTCATAGCTCTGGAATCCACATTACTGGAGGGATGTGACAGCATTGGAAAGAGTGCAGAGGTTTGCAGCACAGAAAAGGCCCTTTGACCCATTTAGTCTGTGCTAGCCAAAAACAATTTTCTAAGTATTCTAATCACATTTTCCAGCACTAGGCTCATAATGCTGTATGCCTTGGCATTTGAAATGCACATTTAAATTCCACTTAAAGGATATGTGGGTTTCTGCCTCTCCCACCCTTACAGGCAACGAGTTCCAGATTCCCAGACCCATCTGGGTAAAAAGGGTTTTCCTCACATTCCTTCTTCCACTTACCTTTAAATCCAAACACTTTCTATTGATCCCTTCACCAAGGGCAAAGATTTCTTCCCATCTCCCCTATCTGGGCTTGTTATAATTTCATATACCTCAATCATGTCCCTACTCAATCTCTCCTCCACAGAAAACAACCCCCAGTACATCCAATCTCTCTTTATAACTAAAACTCTCCAGTCCAGGCAACATCCACCTCTGATAAAGAGTCATATATACTTGAAAAATTAGCTTGTTCTCTCTCCAGCGATGCTGCCTGACTTGCTGTGATTTCCAACATTTCTTTGTTTTCATTAACATCCTGGTAAATCTTCTCTGTACCTGATCCAGTGTTATCTTATCTGTCCTTTAATGTGGATTCTAGAACTACATGCAATACTTTAGCTGTGGCCAAACCATCAATTTATACAGTTCCAGCATCACCTCCCTGTTCTTAAACTCTATGCCTTGACTAATAAGCGCAAATATCTCATATGCCTTCTTAACCACTTTATCTACCTGTTCTGATAACCCAAGGGTCCAGTGACATGCACACCAAGGTACCTTTGATCCTCGGTGTTCCCCAGAATTCTACCATTCATTGTATATTCTCTTGTCCTGTTGGTCCTGCCCAAGCACTTCACCCAACACATCTGACCAGCGTATCTATATCCTCCTGTAATTTAAAGCTTTCCTTCTCACTGTTCATTACTCCAAAGTCTGGGGAGAAGTGCAGTGCCTTTTATCGAGTTTTGTCCTGAGCAGCTCCGAGGGGCAGGACTCTGCTCTATGGGCTGGCTGTTCCTGGTGACACATACCAAAACAAACATCAAGTGGATTTGAAGGATCCTGAATTCGGTGCAAGATCTGCTGGTTTTTCAGTTCAGAGTTGTGTTTGACCAGGTGCCTTGACAGACACATTCCAAGGTTCAGGACCAGGTGCTGAGGGATGTACTGAAGGTTGGTGCATTCAGCACAAATATGCAGTGGGGAAAGGTCACTGCGTTTCAGCCATAGTACACCCAGGGTCTGGGAATTTTAGAACACCTAGTACCATGTTGCTGACAAAAAATGTACTTTGTGAATTATATGTATGGAACATGGTATTTAGAGGAAAACTTATATCAATTTCACTCTCGGTAATATTAGATTTGATATCTTGCATCCTCGGGCTATATACCTGATATGGGTTGTCCCTTGTAAATATTAAGATTATTGCAGTTGTCTTGATTGGATCATGTTGTATAAAGACAAGTTGAATTTTATTGCAAATTATGTAGTACATCAGATGAAATGTTTTGTAAGGGATTTTTAACAAATTTTATGAATAAAGTGAATGTTTTTAAAAAAACCTGGAGACCTGAAGAACCATTTAATTGCTTGTTTATTTATGTCAGTTATCCTGTTAATTCTCCTTATCATTAGCTTGTTCATTTACATTGTTACAGTCAATCCTGTCTGAATCCTGTTGATCAGTGAATCTATCCAGGGAAAGCTCTTTAACCCATGTAATTATTTCAGTAGATCTTTAATGAAATTACTATAGTCTAGAGGATATTGGCAGGAATAAGCCATTCTGATCATGTGGCTGATTTGTAATTTACATTTCTTGGTCATCCATTTTCTTAGCAAAATAACAAAAAAACCTTTGCTGCAACTAGAAGCTGTTTGTCTCATTCCTCTTTGTGTCACGTGCTAAAGAGCTACCCAGCTTAATTCCACCACTCACTTCTTTGTCTGCAGCCCTGCACACTGCAGCAATTCAAATGTAAATCCGCACATTTTTCTACTGTGATTAGCACTTCTGCCTGTACCACCCTTTCAGACAATGCATTCCAGACTGCTCCCCCGTGTCCAATTAGCTTCTCCTCAGCTCCTCTCCAATCTTGCAACCAGTTAGTTCCAATCTGTGTTCCCTAGTTATTTTACTGCGGGAATTGGGTCCTTCTTATTCATTCTCTGTTTTACTTCAAGCAATTCAGTTACTTTAATTAATGATGACCCTCCTTTAATAAATGAATGTTGCCCATTAGTCTGAGCCTTTCCAAATGATGATACTGTTATACCATGTCTGAGAGCATTTTCGAATAATCTGCACATTATTAGACCAACTGTCCTGTAATTACTCAGGTTGGAGGAAGAGCGCCTCATCTTCTGCCTGGGAACCCTCCAACCACAAGAATGAACTCAGATTTCTCCAGTTTCCTCATTTCCCCTCCCCCTACCTTGTCTCAGTCGATTCCCTCGAACTCAGCACCGCCCTCCTAACCTGCAATCTTCTTCCTGACCTCTCCGCCCCCACCCCACTCGGCCTATCACCCTCACCTTGACCTCCTTCCACCAATCGCTCTTCCAGCGCCCCTCCCCCAAGTCCCTCCTCCCTACCTTTTATCTTAGCCTGCTGGACACACTTTCCTCATTCCTGATGAAGGGCTTTTGCCCGAAACGTCGAATTTCCTGTTCCTTGGATGCTGCCTGACCTGCTGCGCTTTAACCAGCAACACATTTTCAACTCATTACTCAGGCTATGCCTTCTTGTCTTTTTATACTTTGTTAACTGTTCTCCAGTTTTCCAATTGCCAGACCAACCCAGAGACTTTTGGAAAACAATGGTCAGAGCCTCTGCAAATTATTTCCTTACTCCTTGGGCACCATGGTGGCTCAGTGGTTAGCACTGCTGCCTCACAGCACCAGGGACCCAGGTTCAGTTCCCGCCTTGTGATGTTTGCACATTCTCCCCATGTTTGCATGGATTTCCTCCGGGTGCTCCGGTTTCCTCCCACAATCCAAACATGTGCAGGTTAGGTGAATTGGCCATGCTAAATTGCCCATAGTCTTTAGGGATGTGTAGGTTAGGTCCATTAGTCAGGGGTAACTGCAGACTAATATGTCAGGGGAATGGGTTTGGCTGGGTTACTCTTCGGAGGGTGGTGGGGGACTTGGTGGGCTGAAGGGCCTGTTTCCACACTGTAGGGATTCTATGATTGTATGAAGCATCTTGGTATATATTTCTTGTGACATATCGACTTTCAAACGTGTTAGACACCTTAATGCTTCTTGTCTAATTACAGCCACATGCTTGTGCCATCCAAAGGCAGGGTGTGGGTAGGTGTCTCCTACAGTATACATTGTTGAGGTAGTTTGAAATATGGTATTCTTGCATTTGCCCTGACAATTACGAGATGACAAGCGTAAGGAACGATATAAAAAAAACGAAAGAACTGTGGATGCTGGAAATCAGGACCAAAAACCAAAATTGCTGGAAAAGTTCAGGTCTGGCAGGATCTGTGGAGAGAAATCAGAGTTAATGTTTCGGATCTAGTGACCATTCTCCAGGAGGGAAGGAACAATATCTCTTTCTTCAGCATGACTCAAGTTCTGTACGACCAGGTGTCTGTTTGAAAAATTTTAGTGAGGTTGTTATGCAAAATTAGCAATCTTTAGACTGGAGTTGATATGTTAATATGGACTGATCATTGGTTAATGGACAGCACAGAGAGATGGAATAAATCCTAAATAGATAATTTCCATTGTATCAGGTTGTTAGTAATGAACCACAGCAAGGAACAATGCTGAAGCCTCATTTTACAGTCCGTATTAGATGAAACTGAGTGTAATGTATCCAAGTTTACTGATGATAGGAGGTTTGGTCAGGCTGGAAACTGTGGGAGACACAGATGAAGACAGGGTTACATGAATGGCAAAGAACATTGCAAATGGGTGGAGTGTAAAGTTATCTAGCTTTAATGAAAAGATAGAAAAGCACAGCATGTTTAAAATGGTGCAAGGCTAGAAGTGATGGGTGCCTTCTGAAAATCACAGAGTTAATATGCAGCTACTGCAAATAATTCAGAAAGCAGATTAACGTTTACTCCAAAGGGTGGAAAGTTCTGGCTCCGACAGCTTTTCAAGTCATCGTGAAACAATGCTCCATCCCACCACTCCAATCTGAATTATAATACTGTAAAATGTGCTCAGTTTAAAAGGGTCAGTATTTTAAGCAGGTACCAGTGAGATGGCTGGTTGATTATGTTTGAGAATCAGACTATAAATCATTCTCCACTTCCACGTGGGACCCTTCCTGGTCAGTGGCCTCTTGTCAAAGGCTGTTCCCTTTACAGAAGACAGTAGTTTCACATTTCACACTGAAGTACCCGGTAATAACTCTCAGCGTGCTGTCTAAATCCAGACACTGGCTGACTTCTTTCAATGCTTTATCATTCAAAGCAGGCCTTTCCAGTGTCTCAGTTGCTGATGTCAACTGTTTATATTACAGAAAGAAAGCTAATAAAAAATAACTATTTATCTTATATTGCTGGTCAGAGAGATGTCTTACTGAAGCTTTTCAGCTTGCACTCATCAGAGCAAACCTATGAATGACAAATTTCAAACTATCAGAACAAGAACAATCTATACTTCCAAAGAAAAATGTACTCATTTTTTAATTCATTGATGTGGGTGTCACTGGCTGTGGGCTGCATGGACTTTAATTGCCATAATTCCTAGTTGCCCTTGAGAAGGTGGTGGTGAGGTACCTCTCTTGAGCCACTGTAGGTGGACCCACAATGCCAATATGAGAGGGAGTTTCATGATTTGGCCCAGTGACACTGAAGGAACGACAATGTATTCCCAGGTCAGGTTGGTGAATGGTCTATAGACTCAAAGCATTAACAACACAGAAGGTTGCCATTTGCCTATTGTATCCATGCCTGTAAACAAAGATCTGATCACTTGAAACCCGTTTTCTAGCTCTTGATCCATAGTGCTGGAGGCTATGGCAATGCCAGTGAATATCTAAACATTGATTAGACTTACAGTGTGGAAACAGGCCCTTCGGCCCAACAAGTCCACACCGACCCGCCGAAGCGCAACCCACCCATACCCCTACATATTACCCCTTACCTAACACTACGGGCAATTTAGCTTGGCCAATTCACCTGACCCGCACATCTTTGGACTGTGGGAGGAAACCGGAGCACCCAGAGGAAACCCACGCAGACACGGGGAGAACGTGCAAACTCCACACAGTCAGTCGCCTGAGTCGGGAATTGAACCCGGGTCTACAGGCGCTGTGAGGCAGCAGTGCTAACCACTGTGCCACCGTGCCGCCCAAAATGAAGACATTGCTTCAATGTCTTGAGAGTTTTTGTCTTCACCAGCCTTTCAGGCAGTGAATTTGACTGCCACCACCCTCTGAGCGAATATTCTCCTCAACTCCCATCTTGGTCTTCTACTACTTGCCTTACATCTATGCCCCCGATTATTGGCCCCTCTACTAATGGAAAAGGCATGTGCACCATGTTGATGCCCCTCATAATCTTATGCACCTCTATCAGGTCCCTTTTACCCTTTGCTGCTCCAAAAAAAACTAACCCCAACCTATCCAATCCTTATTCATGGCTGATACCCTCCACTCCAGGCAGCATCTTGCTGAATCTCCTCCATAGCTGCAAATGTGTTGCTGGTCAAAGCACAGCAGGTTAGGCAGCATCTCAGGAATAGAGAATTCGACGTTTCGAGCATAAGCCCTTCATCAGGAATTATTCCTGATGAAGGGCTTATGCTCGAAACGTCGAATTCTCTATTCCTGAGATGCTGCCTAACCTGCTGTGCTTTGACCAGCAACACATTTGCAGCTGTGATCTCCAGCATCTGCAGACCTCATTTTTTACTCGAATCTCCTCCATACCCTATCTAGTGCAGTCATACCTTTCCTATGGTGTAGTTACCAGAATTACACTCTGTACTCTGGTTGTGGCCTTGCAAGTATTTTATATAGTTCCAGTATATCATTTTTTATGTTGTAATCTATTCATCATCGAATAAACTATCCCATTTGGCTTTTTAACCAGCTCTGCTACGTTCAGGGATCTGTGGATATAGACACGAAGGTTCCTCTGATCTTCAGTATTTTGCAGGGCCTGACTATTCGTAATTCATATTCATAACACCTTGCCCTGTTAGCCTTCCCTGAGTGCATTACCTCACTTCTCTGGCTTGAGTTCCATTTGCCATTGCTCTGCTTGCGTGACTAGTCTGTCCATATCCTCCTGCTGATTATGACTGTCCTCCTGATTACTTATCAACCTACCATATTTCATGTCACCTATGAACCTCCTGATCGCATCCCTTACATTTAAGTCTAAATCTTTAATGTACCGCACAGACAACAAGGTGCCCCAGGACCAAGCTGCACAGAATACCATTTAGAAACAGATTTCCAATCACAGAACTATCCCTTTACCATTACCTTCTGCTTTCAGCCAATTTCAGATCCAATGTACCATTTTGCCTTGGATCCCATAGACTCTTACTTTCTTGACCAGTCCACCATGAGGTACTTCACAAAACCCCTTGCTAAAGTCCATGCAGACTACGTACTGCCTTCATCAATGCTCTTGGTTATCTCCAAAATAACATCAAATTTGTCAAGCACATGCTTCTTTTAACAAATCCACACATACCATCACTGATTAATCCATGTCTCTTCAAATATATTTTGTCCCTCAGACCTCTTTAACCTCTCCATCACTGAGGTTGGATTGACTGGCTTACAGTTTTTTTGCTCTAACCCTTCCACCCTTTTTAAATAATAAGATAATGTTAGCAGTCATTCAACTGTGGCCAAAGATTCAAACAATCATACAGTACAGAAGAGGCCTTTTGGCCCACTGAATCTGCACTGACAAACATCTCTAATTTCACATTAATCTCACTTCCCAGCACTCGGTCCATAACCTTGACTGCAAGTTTGCATCCATGTACTTTGTAAAGATTATGAGGCTTCCAGCCTCAACTACTCTCCCCAAGGCAGTGCACTCCAGAACACACCACCCTCTGGGTGAAAATGATTTTCCTCAGGTCCCCTCTAAATAGTCTGCCTTTTGATAAGATATAAGCTGCTTATATCTTATCTAAGGTGCTATTTAAAGATCTTTAGTAAATTTCTGCAGTGTTTCTTGTAGCTAGTATACACACTGCTGCTACTGATATGTCAGTGGTGGAGGAAATGGACGTTTGTGGATATGGTGCCAATATAGTGGGTTGCTTTTTTCTTGATAGTTCAAACTTTGTGAGTGTTGTTGGAGCTGCACCCATCGAGACAAGTGGACAGCATTCCATAACACTCCTGATTTGTGCCTTGTAGATGGTGGACAGGCTTTGGGGAGAAAGGACTTGCGTTACTCATTGCAATATTCCTATTCTCTGACATGCTGTTGTATCCATTGTTTTTATATGGCATGCCCAGTATACTGTTTAGTCAATGGTAAGCACCCTCCCCTCCAGTATTTCATAATGGCGGATACAGCGACGATGACACCATTGAATGTCAAGTGATATTGGTTAGATTCTCTTTTGTTGGAGTTGGTCATTGTTTGGCACAAATACTGCTTGCCACTTGTCAGCATAATGGGTATTGTTAAGGCTTTGCTGTATTTGGACATGGACTGCTTCAGTATCTAAGGAGTCACAAATGAATCATAAGTGAAAGTTTAATGATACAAATTAGGAGAAGAGGTATGCTCCACCATTCAATAAGATTATTGCTGATTTGTCAGTGTTCCTAAATCCATGACCCTATCTATCCTGATTACTTTTGATTCCTTGTCTAACTGGAATCTATCTTTCCCACTTCTGAACTCATGATGAAGGGAAGGTCACTGATGAAGCAGCTGAAGATGGGTCTGGGACAATACCCTTAGCACCTGAGAGCTCTCATGGTGCAGTGGCAATGTCCTGATCTCTGGATTAGGTTATAGAGGTTCAAGTTCCACCAGTTCTAGAAGTAATTCAGAACGGGTTGATTAAAAGTAGTTACACTGAGCAGTTAGGGCTCTTGTGGCACAGTGGTAGTGTCTTTGTCTGTGGACCAGGAGACAAGGCTTCAAGTGCTACCTGCTCCAGAGGTGTGTTATAACATCTCTGAACAGATTGATAAGGAAAATATCTACCCTGAGCATCTCCTGTAGAGATGTCCTGGAGTGACCTCCTTGAATCAGTTCTCCCAAGTTTGGCACAGCTCCAGATGTTAGTGGGAAGCAATGTGCAGGGTCAACTGAACTGATAGTGTGTTTGTTGTTTCTAGTATCTTGGTCGATGCTGGGTGTTACATCTGGTTTAACACATATTTGAGTTGTGGAGTAACATGGGCAAAGAATAGTTTATTTAGCCATTTCAGAGAGCAGTCAGGAGTTATCAAGATTGTCATCGGTCTGAAATCATGAAAAGGGAGGTTGGGGAAGGATGACTAATTTCCTGCTATCTCTAAATCATTCTGGCAAACTTTCCAATGAATAAATTAGTAATATAACCATTTTATTACTGTACCTGTTCAAAAAATTATGAAATGTTAATTATTATTCATTATGAAATGTTAACTACAGTTTTCCAATGATGAGCATTGACATAAACATTTTTAAACGGTCAGATTCGAATATGAAGACCGTGCCATTGATGGCTTTTGAATGATGAATAGGTGGATAGTTGATTGGTGGCTAGGTGATGATAGGTGATTAGCTCAGCGCCTGGTTCCTTTTTGTAATCCCTTGCTAGCTTCGATCAGTATGCATCACCACTCTAATGTAAATGGCTGTTATCATTCATCAGTCTGTACATTCTTGAACCTTGATAAACTTCTCGTATTTTGCATTTTACAGCCTTGTTCAGTTCTCTCATTGTGATATTCCTCTTTAATGCCATTGTTAAAGTATTTCCAACATCTGGAATGTCTGAGCACCTATCTGATCTTTACTGCCCGATTAGAAGCGCAGATTGATATTATCCTGTAACTCACTGTTCATTTTGGAGCTCACAAGTTGTACTTTCATTACAATTTGGCTTCAAGAGATCTAGTAAATAATTTCTGAAATTTAAGATGTTTGAAATCATTCTCTTGTTTTCCTTCAATAGGCAATATTCAATTTGAAGTAAAGAAAATGTTTACACGTTTTGTAACCCTCAAGCCTATTCCTAGGATTTGTCTGATATGAAGAATACTGAAAAAAATTGATCCAATTCTTTTTTATATTTCTCTGTCGTCTTGTTCTTTGCTTTCTCATGCAGTGTCTGCAGACAATGACTGTTTGTGGTACACAGATAAACTTGGAAACTGGCACATTGGCTTTGACTGCTCATTCTTTTACTTCTGCTGTGGAAACTGCACTTACCGCTATTGTTGCCTGGATCCAATGCAGCTCATCACTGAGAAACAACAGAAGTATTGTATGTCCATGCACCTCAGGTCAGTCTCTGTGGTCTCAGCATCCCCAGTTATACAAAGTGGCTGCTTAACCTTAAAGTGAGATGTAGGCTAGGATAGATAGCTGAGCGAAAGTATTCTAACTCTTTATACCTGATATTTTGCAAATATTGATTTGTGTATAAAAGAGAAATCAGGTTGGGGAGACTTTGAGTCTCACTGTATTAACCAGTCTGTATGTCTGATATCTGGGTTATTTCTACTACTTAGTTTGAGTCTCCTGCTGACCAGTACCTCGTCCTTTCACTGCTAGCTGTATAGAGTGGACCCTGTATATGGCAGCTCACTGGTCAAGCCAGAAGATATTTCTGTTCCTGGTCTTGTGTCTGGTTTATCCATAGAAAAATGCTGGAAATACTCAGAAGGTCTGGCAGCATCTCTGCAAAGTTAATGTTTCAGATTGATGATCTTTCTATAGAATGCTTTTATCTCTGGATTGTTTATATAAAAAAAATATACATTTTGCTGTCTCTCCTCTCCTTCCAGCAAGACCCGTCTGCCTATGCCACCCTCCTGCCTGTGCAGTTTAGTTGATCCCACCCATGAACTTTACTCTCAGCGATGTAGTAATCACACACACCCCTGCTCCCTATTCCCCAGGGTGCAGAGAGAGGTGGCATTGGCAATGAGATGGGTGTGGAATTTAACCACTAGAATCATAGAATCCTATAGTGTGCAAGCAGGCCATTCAGCCAGTCTAGTCCACACTGTCCCTCTGAAGAGCATCCCACACAGACCCACCTCCCCTTATCCTAAACATATAACCTCCATTCCTCATGGAAAATCTGCCTAATCTTGACATCCCTGGACTCTATGGCAATATCGCATGGTCAATCCACCTAAGCTGCACACCTTTGGACTGTGGGAGGAAACTGGAATGCCCGGAGGAAATCTGTGCAGATGAGGAAGAATCTGCAAACTCACTAACCTACAAGTAAAGAGCTAGTGAGAATATCTCTGCAGTAGACTAGAGAAAGACTTATATTTTTATATCACATTTCAGCACAGACTATTTGAAAACACTTTATTGCAAATGAGCTGCTTTTCAAATCTATTGCATTGTCAGAAATATAGAAGATAATGTGCATTCAGCAAGCTCCAACACACAGCAATGTGACAGTGACAAAGTAATATGTTTTTGTGATGTTGACTGAGGGATAATACACCAGGAATAATTCCTGTGCTCTTAAAAATACTGGCATCGTTTCTTTAACATCCATAAATGGGACTTCAGCCTAATAACTCAACTAAGAGATGGCTTCTCCAACAATGCAGCACTCTGGGTATTGCACTAGCTCTATCAACTTATCTCTAGAGTGTACATTTCACCAGTTTAGCCAAAAAGACTAGTACAACTGGAGTACTTAGTCACCAAAATCAACTAATGTCTTGGTAGAATCTGTGTGACTAGACCTTCAAAAGATTTGGAGGACAGTGGTGATGATCAAATTTCTTATTTTATTTATAAATAAAATACTGCAGATGTTGGAAACCTGAAATTAAAACAGAAAGTGCTGGGGAAACTCAGCTGATATGGCTGCCGTTATAAAGAAAGCAGAATTAATGCTTTGAGACCGATATGTCTCTTCTGAACACGTATGAAGTCAGTGAGTTTTGTGAAGATTTGTCGTGCAGGTTGATGATAAGTCTGTAAGTTAGCTCGCTGAGCTTGAAGGTTTGTTTTCAGACGTTTCGTCACCATACTAGGTAACATCATCTGTGAGAGTCTGTGATAAAGCACTTCACTGGAGACTCAGTGATATTCCCTAGTATGGTGATGAAGCATCTGAAAACAGACCTTCAAGCTCAGCGAGCTAACTTACAGACATATGAGGTCATTTTGGACTTAAAGTGTGAACTCTGTTCCTCTCAATACTGATACTGCCAGACCTGCTGAGTCTCTCCAGCATTTTCTGTTTTTATTTCTTTTGTGAGTTAATTCTTTCCAAGCTGCTGGAGAGAATTGACACATTGTTCTTTGTTGCATCATGTAGTTGACAGGTTATGTATTTCATTACTAAACAGTTGAAAAAACTAAAGCACTTTAACTATATATGCATTCGTCAAGTTGTAGCAAGTTATTGAAGGCCCACTTGTGGAGATATGGATCTGAATCACAAAGCCTTCCAACATCCCAATTCCATCACTTCAGTTTGGACATATATCAGGTCTTCCTTCTCTGCAACTGGGTCAATGTCCTGGAAATGCCTACCTAACATCACAGTGGGAACATTTTCTCCTCAGGGAATAGAGTGTTTCAAGAAGATGTCTCCCCATCACCTTCTTGTAGGAATCAATGACAGGCTATATATACTGGGAATTAATGGGTCAGGATTTTACACAAAAGCGGAAGAAGTGGTTAGCATTGCTGCCTCACAGTGCCAGAGACCCGGGTTCGATTCCACCCTTGGGCAACTGTCTATGTGGAATTTTCATATTCTCCCCGTGTTTGTGTGGGTTTCCTCTGGGTGCTCCAGTTTCCTCCCACGGTCCAAAGATGTGCGGGTTCAGCAGATTGGTCATGCTAAATTGCCGGCAGTTTTCAGGGATGTGCAGGCTCGGTGGGTTAGCCATGGGAGATACAGGATAGGGGTTGGGTCTGGGTGGGATTTTGTTCAGTGTGGATCCACTGGGCCACATGGGGCCTGTTTCCACACTGTGCGGATTCACTGATTCTATATGACTCTGAGGAGTAGCCATTCGCCCCCTTTTAAAACCTGCTGTATCACTTAATAACATCAATGCTGCTGATATATTCCCCTAATCCCACGTGTCTTAATTTTGTGTAGTAACCATTTATGTGGTACTGAATGCTATTTGAAAACCTTCATATGTTGTAACTACTGCTGTCCTTAATCTACCCTGCAGGTAGTGTCCTCAGAACATCATTTGATTTACTTTTTGTAAAAGCATGTTGACTTTGCCTAATCCTTCCTCCTTGTATTACAGTCTTCTATTTCCTGCAATAAAAGCAATCAGGCTATTCCAGAATCTAACAAAGTTTGAATGATCACATACACACTATCTCTCACACTCACTCATTATCTGTTACACATACATACTGCCTGTCACTCACTCCCTGTCTCTCACTCACTCAGTTTCTCTCAGGTTCACTCACTCACTATTACATATTCTCACTGGCTCACACATTCACTGTGTCTCACAATCATTGTCACACATACTGCGTTTCACACTCACTCACTGTCACACATCCTCATTGCCTTTCACACTCACTCACTGACACACATCCTCACTGCCTTTCACACTTACTCACTGTCTGACACACATCCTCACTGCCTTTCACACACTCTCACTCACTACACACACCCTCACTGCCTTTCACACACACACACACACACACTCACTCGCTGCCTTTCACACTCACTCACTGACACACATCCTCACTGCCTTTCACACACTCTCACTCACTACACACACCCTCACTGCCTTTCTCTCTCTCTCTCTCACACACGCACACTCGCTGCCTTTCACACTCACTGACTGACACACATCCTCACTGCCTTTCACATACTCTCACTCACTACGCACACCCTCACTGCCTCTCTCTCTCTCTCACTCACACACACACACACACACACACACACACACACACACTCACTCACTCACTGCCTTTCGCACTCACTCACTGACACACATCCTCACTGCCTTTCACACTCAGTCACTGACTGACCCACATCCTCACTACCTTTCACATACTCTCACTCACTACGCACACCCTCACTGCCCCTCTCTCTCTCTCTCTCACACACACACACACACACACACACACACACACACACACACGCTCACTCACTCACTGCCTTTCGCACTCACTCACTGACACACATCCTCACTGCCTTTCACACTCACTGACTGTCTGACACACATCCTCACTGCCTTTCACACATGCACACACCTCAGTCACTCCCTGATACACATCCTCACTCCCTTTCACACTCACTCATTGACACACATCCTCACTGCCTTTCACACACGCACACACACCTCAGTCACTCGCTGGTACACATTCTCACTCCCTTTTGCACTCACTTCTGGCGCGCACACTGCCTCACAGTAACTCATTCAATGTCTCTCTCTGTCTTACACAAACACACTCACTCTTTCTCACACTGTCTCTCATTGTCATACATATACATCTCTCGTGTTACTGTGTCTTGCATACTCATTTGCTCTTTTTGACTGTCTATCACTGCTTGTCATTCATATGCACTGACACACACACTCTTGACTCACATTTCCTTTCATTCTCTCACTCTCGCACTTTCTTACACATTCACACTCTTTCATATACTTGCACTCTCTCTCACATTTGCTTCTGCTCTTTCTCTCATTCATGCACAGTGGGTAGAAAGCTTTTGAAGCCATGGTAAGCTCACTGGGTAGAGCAGACAGCTTACAAAATTTATTGGTAACCAAGTTGGCAAACCATAACATCATTTCTGGAAATATAAAAAGAGTAATGTTGTGAGAAAGTAGGTGACCAGTTATAAGATTCTGAATCTTCACCAGATTTATTGAAACCAGAACAGAAGTTGCTGGAAAAGCTCACCTGGTCTGGCACATCTGTGGAGAGAAATCAGAGATAACTTTTCAGGTCAAGTGACCCCTCCTCAGAATTGGTTTATTGAAGTCATGTGAACATGCCCCATCCTGAAAGGTCACAATGGAAGGATCCCTGGCCAATGTGTCTCAGATTGCAATCTGTCAAGACATGGATGTAACCAAACAGCTGATATTAAAACATGTAAGTAAAACCTGACAAGCTTTGGTTTATTTTAGACTTCATTTATAAAGCGATATATAAAACAACAAATAGTGTGAAAACATGGTCACAGGAACTGAGACCAAAGCCTTCACAGTATTCTTTTGTTGCTGGTAGTTTGGCAGGCTGGATGTTAGATCATTGACATCCAGGCAAAACCCAGACACATTATACACGAAGCTTCCTGTTTCTATGACACCTCATCTTGTCATGTATAAGTTCGTGGCAGTTCTCCCCCTTAACAAATACGCTTAATCCATCGCTTTATGAGCTCAACCAAGCAACCAGCTTTTCTGGACATGTATTAAACCACCTTACCACCACTAGTAGCTTCCTGGTGATGTTCACATTCTCTACAGTGTAATTGTGTCATGAGTCACGTTTTGCATATATTTAATTTGCTAAGAATTTAATTTTTAATTCAAGGCTTATGCTGCCTCACAGCGCCTGAAGACCCGGGTTCAATTCCCGACTCAGGCGACTGACTGTGTGGAGTTTGCACGTTCTCCCTGTGTCTGCGTGGGTTTCCTCCGGGTGCTCCGGTTTCCTCCCACAGTCCAAAGATGTGCGGGTCAGGTGAATTGGCCATGCTAAATTGCCCGTAGTGTTAGGTAAGTGGTAATGTAGGGGTATGGGTGGGTTTCGCTTCGGCGGGTCGGTGTGGACTTGTTGGGCCGAAGGGCCTGTTTCCACACTGTAAGTCTAAGTCTAAGTCTAATTCCTTTAATACTGTAGCCAAAATATTTGTCTAGTGGACAAATACCTTACAAACAATGTCCCCGATACCATCATTACCATCCCTGGAACTGTTCTGTCCCATAGGCAGGACAAACCCAGCAGAGGGGGAGGCACAGATGTATACAGTCAGGGGCGAGACGCTCTGGGAGTCCTCAACATTGACTCTGGACCCCATGAAGTCTCTTAGCTTCAGGTTAAACAGGAAATCCTGCTGATTATCACAAGCTGTTTTCCCTCAGGTGATGAATCAGTAGTACTCCATATTGAATAACACTAGGAGGAAGCACTGAAGGGGGGAGGGGAAGGTTGGGAATGTACTCTGGATGGAGGATTCCAATCTCCACCAACCAGTAGTGGCTCTGCAGCAACACTACTGATTGAGCTGGTCGGTTCATAAAGGACAGAGCTGCTGGACTGAGTCTACAGCAGGTGATAAGGGAACCAACAAGAGGGAGAAACATACTTGACCTTATCCTTAACAATCTGCAGACTGCAACTGCATCTGTCCATGACAGTATCGGTAAAAGTGTCAACTGGACAGTCCTTGTAAAGATGAAGTTTTGTTTTCACATTAAGAATACCTACCATCATATTATATGACATTATCAGCATGGCAGATGGGACAGACTTTGCACAGATCTAATAACTCACGATTTGACATCCACGAGGTGCTCTGGGCCAACAAGAGCAGCAGAACTGTACTCGAGCACAATCTGCAACCACATGACTTGGCACTCCACCATTACCATCAAACCAGGGAATCGACCCTTTTTCAATGGAGAGTGCAGGAGGGCAAGCCAAGAGCAGCACCAGGTACGTCTGAAAATGAGGTGTCAACCTGATAAAGTTACAAAACAGGACTACTTGTGTGCCAAACCGCATAATCAGTATGTGACAAACAGAGCTAAGCAATCAGATGTAAACTTTGCAGTCCTGCCACATCCAGTCGTGAATAGTGGTGGACAGTGAAATAAATCACTTGAAGAGGAGGCTGCATAAATCTCCCTACTGTCAATGACGGGAGAGCCCAAAACATCAGGGCATAAGATAATGCTAAGGCATTCACAGCAATCTTCATCCAAAAATGACGAATGGATGATCCATCTCATGATTTGGAGACGCCAGTGTTGGACTGGGGTGTACAGAGTTAGGAAGGACAAAATACCAGGTTATAGTCCAATAGGTTTATTTGGAAGCACTAGCTTTCTGAGCGCTGCTTCTTCATCAGATGGTTGTGGTGATTACTCTCACCTGTTCCAGTGCAGTTACATCATTGGATACTACCTGATGATGTGGAAATTTCCCGAAAAGCACGACAGATCCCACCTGGTCAATTACCACCCTCCGTCATCTACACTCGATCTTTTCACTGTGCCTCGGTACACAGGACAATAAATTCAATTCAATTCAATCATCAATAAAGTGATGGAAGGTATCATCAACAGTGTTATCAGATGTTATGGACCAGACCAGACTCCCTCAGTTTATTTTAAGAAGATAGCCTAGATCTTAACTTTTTCTTATTTTAAAGGTAGATGTGAAGTGTCATGTTCCAGATGCGATGAGACCAATCAAACCGCTCATTTTAACTATAATGTTTAAATAAAATCAAGGAAAGAGGAATTTAGGATAACTTAATTATTGGAAAATTTAACTGAATAATAAATATAGTACCTATTACTAATTAACTGTTCCAATATAGTAACATCCCATAAGCACACCTCTTGCCAAAAAGGCAAATTCAGACGTCGAAGCTCGCATGCAGTTCTCCAATCCAGGAGGAAAAAACATCAAGAGAAAATTCAGAGGAAGTAGCAGCTAGTAGACATTCACTGAAGCTTTCAACTCTGTTGAGACCCCAAACACTTCAACTTAAAATTAAATCTAAAACCTAAAGCAAATCTGACGACACCCAGGCCGCTTCCAGTGTTCTAACTGTAAAAAAGAAAATGCTAAGGCCTCACAAGTTGTTTACTTTCTTAGAGACAGTTTGTTATCTCAGCCGTACCTCATTGCAGCCTTAGTTCAAACATGGACAAAATAGCTGAATTCCAGAGGTGAGGTAAGAGTGATGGCCCTTGATATCAAGTTCACCTTCGACTGAGTGTAGCATTAAGAAGCCTGAGCAAAACTGGGATTCAAGGGTGTCAGATGGCAAATTCTCCAATTTTTCCTCCTGGATTGGAGAACTGCACATAGGAAGATAGTTGTGGTTCTTAGAGGTCAGTTGTCTCAGCTTCAGGATATCTCTGCAGGAGTTCCTCAGGGTAGTGTCCTAGGCGTGACCGTTTTCAGCTGCTTCATTATTAACCTTCCCTCCATCATAAGGTCAGAAGAGGGAATGTTCACTGATGATTGCACAATGTTCAGCTCCATTTACAACTCCAAAGCCAGTGAAGCAATCTATGTTGAAATATAACAAAACCTGGACAGTATCAGGGCTTGGGCAGACAAGTGGCAAATAGCATTGATGCCACACAAATGCCAGTCAGTGACCATTTCCAACGAAAGAAGATCTAACCACACTCCATGGCATTCACTGGTGTTACTATCACTCAATTCCTCCACTATTAACATCCTGGCTGTTCGCATAAATACAATGGCTATAAGAGCAGATCAGAGGCAAGAAGTACAGTTTCGAGAAACTCATCTTCTGATTCCCCAAAGCCTGCCCGCCATCTACAAGGCATAAGTCAGGAATGTGATGGAATACTCCCCACTTGTCTAGATGCAGCTCCAATAACATGCAGGAAACCCAACACCATCCAGAACAAAGCAGCCTACTTGATTGGCACTGCATCCACAAGCATTCACTCCCTCCCTCACTCAGTAGGAAGGAGGTGTACTCTAGAGATATAGAGAAATTCACCAAAGATTCTTGCAAAGCATCTTCCAAACCCACGACATCTCCATCCAGAAGAACAAGGGCAGTAAATCCATGGGAACACCACCACCTGCAAGTTTCCTCTAAGCCACGCACCATCTTGACTTGGAAGTATATTGCTGTTCCTTCACTGGTGTTGGATCAAAATCCTGGAACTCTCTCCCCAAGGACATTGTGGGTCTAACCTACAGCCTAGAGAGTGCAGTGGTTCAAGAAGGCAGCTCACCACCACCACCTCAGGGAAAAGTAGAGAGCTGCAATAAATATCGAAGAGCCAACAATGTGTACATCTCTTGAATGAATTAAGAAAAATAATTCTTCAATATGAATAAAAGCAGGAAATCATTGGAGTGGATGCGTATCATGGAAGATGATGGCATGTATAGTAATATCCAGCTTCATCATGGAGATCAATTTTGTTTCAATCATGGCTTTTCCATCTCAAGTTTTGATTCTGGGTAATCCAAGATGGAGGACGGGAGAAAATTGTAGCTGTACAAGCTGCTCTTTGAAGTTTTTTTTCAGTGTTGGATCTGACTTCTTCAAATTCTTGGCACATAAATTGATTTATCAATTTATGAATTGATTTAAGTTTTGGTACTTAGGGGGAGAAAATATCAAAACAATGGTACTTTTTAAATGGGAGGAATTGAGAATGCAGGTATCATGAGGGAGGTGCTAAAAGAAGCAGTGAACCTGCATAACTGACTGCCTTTGCTGTTTAGTTACAAGTATCTCTTCCTTTGAAGAAAAATAAACAGTGCAATTCACTGCTGACCTTGGACGGACCTCTGAGGAACTGCTCACAGTAGAGGAAGAGCTTACTTTTTAAAAACAGGCAACTTTAAAAGGGCAACATTTTCATGCAGAGGGTGGTGCCTGTGTGAAAAGAGCTGTCAGTGGAGGTGGTGGAAGCTGGTACAGTTGCAACATTTAAAAGGTGTCTGGATGGGTACATCAATGAGAAGGATTTAGAGGGATCTTGGTCAAATGCTGGCAAATGGGAGTAGATTAATTGAGGATGTCTACTGATGGACGAATTGGACCAAATGGTCTGTTTCCATGCTGTACAGCTCAAGGAATGATTGGGAGTGATCCACATTTCCCTGATGTGATTACACCTCACTGCAGGGCAGAGGTGAAATTCAGAAGTAGAAATAAAGCAGAGAGACCAGAAATTGCTTCCTGCGTTAATGAGATGGAAGGAAGGAAGGTCTATTCCTGGGAATGCAAAGAAGAGAACAGAATCAGAGGTGACTGAAGAGGAATGTAGTGTTCCTACCTGGATTGAATGCAGGAAGCCAGTTAATGACCTGACAGGGGAAGAGGGGTGAGCACAATTACCGATTCATGTATATCCAGTTGTTTACACCCCACATCATTATTCTACTGGGCACCAAATTCCATCACATCGTTGCTCACCACCATTTTGATTCCAGCAACACCCCTAGTTCTGCTTCAACATGTACTTTCACCACCTCTCTCTTCATTCATTATTATGCATCACAATGCTAATGTAATCTGCAAACAAGTCAATCAGTTCCTTCAATTCTAAACATCATTCACACATACATCCCTATAACATAAGAGGTAGAGTTAGTAAGTTTGCAGATGACGCCAAAATTGGAGATTTAGTGGATAGCGAAGAGGGTTACCTCAGACTACAACAGGATCTGGACCAGATGGGCCAATGGGCTGAGAAGTGGCACTTGGAGTTTAATTCTGATAAATATGAGGTGCTGTATTTTGGGAAAGTAAATCTTAGCAGGACTTATACACTTAATGGTAAGGTCCTAGGGAGTGTTGCTGAACAAAGAGTCCTTGGAGTGCAGGTTAATAGCTTCTTGAAAGTGGAGTCGCAGGTAGGTAGGATAGTGAAGAAGACGTTTGGTATGCTTTCCTTTATCAGTCAGAGTATTGAGTACAGGAGTTGGGAGGTCATGTTGCGGCTGTACAGGACATTGGTTAGGCCACTGTTGGAATATTGCGTGCAATTCTGGTCTCCTTCCTATCGGAAAGATGTTGTGAAATTTGAAAGGGTTCAGAAAAGATTTACAAGAACGTTGCCAGGGTTGGAGGATTTGAGCTATAGGGAGAGGCTGAACAGGCTGGGGCTGTTTTCCCTGGATCGTCGGAGGCTGAGGGGTGACCTTATAAAGGTTTACAAAATTATGAGGGGCATTGATAGGATAAATAGACAAAGTCTTTTCCCTGGGATTGGAGAGTCCAGAACTAGAGGGCATAGGTTTAGGGTGAGAGGAGAAAGATATGAAAGAGACCTAAGGGGCAACTTTTTCACGCAGAGGGTGGTACTTGTATGGAATGACCTGCCAGAGGATGTGGTGGAGGCTGGTACAATTACACATTTAAGAGGCATTTGGATGGGTATTTGAATAGGAAGGGTTTGGAGGGATATGGGCCGGGTGCTGGCAGATGGGACTAGATTGGGTTGGGATATCTGGTCGGCGTGGACAGAAGGGTCTGTTTATGCCTTCCTGATTGTTATCCTCATGAAGACATTCACTTAACATATGCACACGTGGATTGTGGAGATTTGTTAGTCTGTTGTGAACCTGGCAGGAGCAAAGAAGGAAAGCACAAGGCCCTTTTAAAAATGATTCCAGGGAGTTATCTCAGAATCCCTGCAGTATGGAAGCAGACCATTCAGCCCATCGAGTCCACACCAACACTCTGAAAGCATGCCACTCAGGCCCACCCTATTCCTGTAACTCTATTTTCCATTCTTAATAAGCATGTCCCTGGTATTATGGGCAATTTAGCATGGCCATTCCCCCTAACCTGCACATCCTTGGTCTGTGGGAGGAAACCACCTGGAGGAAACCTACAAAGATGTGGATCCCTGACCACTGAACCACCATGCCACCTGAAGTCAGACTAAAAGTCACGACAATTGCTGTACATTGGCATAGACTCTTAAGAAGATATTGAATTTCGCCTGACTAAAAATATATTCCAGAGGAGGAGAAAGATTATAAAAGGGGCAGAAAGCATCCAGAGATAAGTATGGAAGTCAAAGGCAAAAACAGCAAAAAAAAGAGTTTGATCTGACCAGACATAAGTACCCCAAGGGTCACCTGGCCAAATCTCTGATGCCAACAGTCCCTACTTGTATGTAAGCTCTCTCCACCTCAGCTGTGGAACCCAGCAGTACATGAAGACATAATTGGTGGGAGTGGAAGAAGAACATTTATTGAGTGCACTTTGGTGGCTTGGGTGACAAATGTATAACCATCACTGATTTACCCTTTCATTTGCTGAGTTTTTCTGTTTAGGTTCACGTTGTTTGGTGACAGGATCAGATATCATTTCATGGCCACAGACAAAGTTCTATGGATAAACGTCTGTGCTGAGAGCCTGTTGCATCATCTGGAAACAAGAGAAACAAGCCATTTACAGGACTTTGAGTGCTGCTGACACTTTTTTCCCTAACCATCCCTATTCTTTTGTGACCCCCATGTCTAGATGTGGAGCTGTCACTTAGTTATTCAGAAATGTATATGTCCGGGAGGGCCAACACAGACGTGGCAATGTGTTAGAATGGTCATTGAATACGGACCTGCATGTCTGTGTGCTGTTCATTGCAAGGGTCTGTGTGCAATGTCCTTTCATAGAACATAGGACAGTATAGCACAGAACAGGCTTTTCAGCTCACGTTGTGCCGACCACTGATCCTCATGTATGCACCCTCAAATTTCTGTGACCATACGCATGTCCAATAGACTCTTAAATGTCCCCAATGACCTTGTTTCCACAACTGCTGCTGGCAACGCATTCCATGCTCTCACAACTCTCTGTGTAAAGAAGCCGCCTCTGGCATCCCCTCTATACTTTCCTCCAACCAGCTTAAAACTATGACCCCGTTAGTAATTTCTGCCCTGGGAAATGGTTTCTGGCTATCGACTCTATCTATGCCTCTCATTATCTTGTATACCTCAATTAGGTCCACTCTCCTCCTTTTCTCCAATAAAAAAAGTCTGAGCTCAGTTAACCTCTCTTCATAAGATAAGCCCTCCAGTCCAGGCAGCATCCTGGTAAACCTCCTCTGAACCCTCTCCAAAGCATCCACATCTTTCCTATAATAAGGCGACCAGAACTGGACGCAGTATTCCAAGTGAGGTCTAACCAAAGTTTTATAGAGCTGCAACAAGATCTCACGACTCTTAAATTCGATCCCCCTGTTAATGAAAGCCAAAACACCATATGCTTTCTTAACAACCCTGTCCACTTGGGTGGCCATTTTAAGGGATCTATGTACCTGCACACCAAGATCCCTCTGTTCCTCCACACTGCCAAGAATCCTATTCTTAATTCTGTACTCAGCTTTCAAATTCAACCATCAGTGGGCATTATATCCCCCTCCCTCACAGGTTGGTCATTGAGCCTCCCCACTCTGCATGTGCTCACAGTCATTTCTTCCCAATGTACATTTTCAATTTCCAGCACTGTGGAAGGTGAAACTGAGTCCTCTCCCAGCGCTGTGCAAGGTGACAGTGGGTCCTGTCCCAGCGCTGTGGAAGGTGACAGTGGGTCCTCTCCCAGCACTGTGGAAGGTGACAGTGGGTCCTCTCCCAGCGCTGTGGAAGGTGACAGTGGGTCCTCTCCCAGCGCTGTGGAAGGTGACAGTGGGTCCTCTCCCAGCGCTGTGGAAGGTGACAGTGGGTCCTCCCCCAGTGCTGTGGAAGGTGACAGTGGGTCCTCTCCCAGTGCTGTGGAAGGTGCCAGTGAGTCCTCTCACAGCGCTGTGGAAGGAGACAGTGGGTCCTCTCCCAGTGCTCTGAAAGGTGCCAGTGAGTCCTCTCCCAGGTCTGGAGGGTGACAGTGAGTCCTCCCCCAGCTGTGTGCAAGGTGACAGTGGGCCCTCTCCCAGCGCTGTGGAAGGTGACAGTGGGTCCTCTCCCAGCGCTGTGGAAGGTGACAGTGGGTCCTCTCCCAGCGCTGTGGAAGGTGACAGTGAGTCCTCTCCCAGCGCTGTGGAAGGTGACAGTGAGTCCTCTCCCAGCGCTGTGGAAGGTGACAGTGAGTCCTCTCCCAGCGCTGTGGAAGGTGACAGTGGGTCCTCTCCCAGCGCTGTGGAAGGTGACAGTGAGTCCTCTCCCAGTGCTGTGGAAGGTGACAGTGGGTCCTCTCCCAACGCTGTGGAAGGTGACAGTGGGTCCTCTCCCAGCGCTGTGCAAGGTGACAGTGGGTCCTCTCCCAGCGCTGTGCAAGGTGACAGTGGGTCCTCTCCCAGCGCTGTGCAAGGTGACAGTGGGTCCTCTCCCAGCGCTGTGCAAGGTGACAGTGGGTCCTCTCCCAGCGCTGTGGAAGGTGACAGTGGGTCCTCTCCAACCAGTGGCTTACAATCTCAGCTTGAAGGTTTTGGGGGCGCTCGCAGACATCCAGATCTCCTCCTGGTAGCTCCAGCTTTATGCCCATGGGCTTCGTACCTCCTCAGGTCCCCACATGACCTGTCTACATGTACCTGTGTCTCTCCCTCTTCTGCACCTAGCCCCTGGTAAATGAGATGACCTTATCAGCTGTGAGCATACATTATCTGCCTCTTGAAGTGAGGATACTTTTCAGTATGGATGTAGCCTTCTCCCACATGGTCCTCTTCCCAGTTGTGCTTTACTATACCCTCCCTTTGCAGAAACTGTTGGCCTCCATTCACGATTGTTACCTCCTTTCCACTACCCAACCCAAGCCTGTAGCTCTCTGAATCTCAGATGTCCACCCCCTGGATGGAGGACTGCTGAGCAGAAAGGCCAGCTGTCTGGTTTTGTGACTGTTGTAATTGCTATGGGGAACAAGAAAATGGCAGACAAGTTATACAGATATTTTGCAACAGTCCTTTTTGTGGAAAATACTACGCTCATCTCATTTATGATCAAGAGTATGGAGAGGAATTAAGTACCATACCGATCACAAGACTAATAGTATCAGACAAACTAATGGGGCTAAAGGCAGTTAAATCCTCTAGCCCTGATGGCTTGAACCATAGAGATAGTGGATGTATTGTGTGTAAGTTTCCAAAATGATTGGATTCTGGATAAGTACCAGAGGATTGGTAAACTGCTAAGATACCTTTTCAAAAAGAGAGAAAAGCAAAAGGAGGGTAATTACAGGCCAATACACCTAACATCTATTGTTGGAAAAATATTGGAATCAATTAAAGGAAGTAAAAGCAGAACATTTTGAAAACCATAATCTAATCAAGCAAAGTCAGGTGACTTTGAGAAACAGCAATTCTGTCTGACTAATTTATTTCTGTTTTTGAATAAGTCTCAACCAAAATGGATAGAGTGGAACCAGTAGATGTCCTGTATTTGGACTTCCAGAATGAGTTTAACATGGTACCTCACAAAAGTCATCAGCTAACAGCCCATGGTGCTGGAAGTAGATATTGCTGTGTATATGAATTGGCTCATAGGCAGGAAGCAGCAAGTGGCGATAAGGGAGTTTAGTTCAGGATATTTGACCTGAGACCAGTCGGGTTTCGCAGGGATCAGTGCTGTCAAATGTTTACAATATACATTAATGACTGGGAGGAAGAACGTGAATACACTGTAGCCAAATTTACAGATAGCACAAAAGTAGGTGGAAAGGCAGGATGCAAGCTGGATGCAAACAGTTTACAGAAATATTAATACATTAAACCGGCAAAAAATGTAAGCAAATGCTGTATATTAGATTACTTACAGTGTGGAAACAGGCCCTTCGGCCCAACAAGTCCACACCAACCTGCCGAAGCGCAACCCACCCATGCCCCTACATTTACCCCTTTACCTAACACTACGGGCAATTTATCCTGGCCAATTCACCTGACCTGCACATCTTTGGACTGTGGGAGGAAACCGGAGCACCCGGAGGAAACCCACACAGACACGGGAAGAATGTGCAAACTCCACACAGTCAGTCGCCTGAGTCGGGAATTGAACCCGGGTCTCAGGTGCTGTGACCCACTGTGCCACCGTGCCGCCCACAAATGAGAAGTTGTTCATTTTAGAAGGGACAACAAACAGCAGAAAATTATTCAAGTAGAGAATAATTGCAAAAAGCTGCAACACAAAGGAACTTGGGGGTATTTGTGCACTGAAATGCAGAAAGCTAACACACAAGTGCAGCAGGAATGCTGATGAAATATTCATCCTTATTTCAGGGGGTTGGAATACAAGAGTGGGGAAGTCTTACTGCAACTGTACAAGGTTCTAGTGAGACTACATATGGAGTACTGTGAGCACTTTTGGTCCCCTTATCATTTATGTTATTATATTATTATTGAAAGACATTATTTCATTGAATGTGGTTCAGAGAAAATTCCTAAGATGATCCTCAATATGGATGGATTATTTTATGAGCAAAGGTTAAACCGGTTGGGATTGTACTTATTGAAATTTGAAAGAATGAGAGGTGGTCTCAATGAAACAGATAGGATTCTTAAAGGGCTTGATGGGGTAAATGTTGAAAAGATGTTTTCCGTCATGAGAGAGTCGAAGATCAGAGGGCATAGTCTCAGAATAAAGACGCACCCATTTAAGACTGAAATGAATAAAAATTTCTTCAGAGGGTTGAGAGTCTTTGGAGCTCATTGCCACAGACCGTGTATATTTAAGGCTGTGATAGTTTGATTCTTAATCAGTAGGGGAGTCAAAGGTTTGGAGAAATGACAGCAAAGTGCTCATGAGGAATGTTGGATCAGCCATGGTCCCATTGAATGGTGGAGCCTGGCTTGAGGGGACAAATGGTCTACTCCTGTTCCTATTTAGATTAGATGAGATTCCCTACAGTATGGAAGCAGGCCATTCGGCCCAACAAATCCACACTGACGCTCTGAAGAGTAACCCACCCTGACCTATTGCCCTACCCTATATTTACCCCTGACTAAAGCACATAACACTACGGGCAATTTAGCATGGTTAATTCACCTGACCTGCACATCTTTGGATTGTGGGAGGAAACTGGAACACCCAGAGGAAAACCACGCAGACCCAGGTCCCTGGCATTTTGAGCCAACAGTGCTAATCACTGAGCCACCATGCCGCCTCTCTTATGGTTTAGAGGAAGAGAGAGAACTGGAGCTGTGTTATCCAGAGCATCTAGTTTAAAAAATGCAGAGCAAAGTGCTCTGAACATCAGAGATGGTGAAACTTGAACTTACTTTGCTGACAAATACTTTGGATTTACTGACCAACAAGGTTCTATAAAACAGTGGGCCACAGAGATAGTGAATGCACTGATTGTGATTTACAAAAATTCTAGATTCTGGAATGGTCCTAGCAGATTGGAAGTAAGCAAATAAGACACTTATTCAAGAAAGGGGAGAGTGAGAGGTTAACACTCTCGACTGGTTTACCATTCAGGGATATGCTAGAATCTATTATTAAGAAAGTGGTTTCAAGGCATTTAGGAAATCATATGATTAGGGAGCGTCGCCGTGGATTTATGTAAGGAAAATCCATTTTTTTTGCGGATATAACTAATACATGAGATAAATGGGAACCAATGGATGTAATATATTTGGATTTTTAGAAATTATTTGACAAGGTACAGCTCAAAAATAGTTTGCGAAAGATAAGCATTTTTGAAGATGGGGATAATATCTTAAATTAGATACAGGATTGACTAAAGAATAGAAAACAATTGAAATAGTCATGGTTATTTCAGGTTGGCACATTGTTAATATGGGGAACACTAGGATCAGTGCTGGAATCTCAGCAATTTATATTTCATATTAATAACTCTCATGAAGCAATCAAATATAACATACTCAAGTTTGCTTCTGAGTGCTAGGCTGTTATATGAATCTGCAAAGATCTATAGATGGGCATTTGGAAGGCAAATAGAGTGTAATGCTTGGACTGGAAGGATATTTGTTTTGGTAAGATGAATAGAAAAGCAGAATAATTTTAAATTGTGACAAAGTATTATATGTTGGTGTACAGAGGGATTTGCGTGAATTTATACATGAAACACAATATTAGCATAAAGGAACGGCAAGTAATTAGGAAGGCCAGTGGTATATTGGCCTTTATTGTAGGGGGTATGGAGTCCAAAATTGAGGAAATCTTGAAGTTATTGTGATTGCACACTGGACTACTGTGTACGACATTACTCCTTTTACCGAAGAAAAGATACCCAGTGTAAGTCTGTTGGACAGAGATGTTGGGATGTAAAGAGTGTAATAGCATTGTAGCTGGATGGCATTAATAGGAAAACTCTTCTTTTCTATATATCTGATCGCACAATGAAGTTTTAAGACAGATTTACCTCTTTCGGAGCAATGAGATCTCCATGCTATAGGTGAAGTGGAGATATATTGAAATGCGTGTTCACCCAGAGTGGGGTGCAATAAAATTTCACTTGATTGATTTCTGGAATGAAAGAGGGCTGCCATATGAGAAGTGCTCGAGTACAGTAGGCTGATACTTGCTTTGGTTTAGAACAATGGGAGATAAATCATACTGGATTCCAACATCTTTGAATGGTGTAATTTCTAAGAGGCTAGAGAGTCAAGAAGAAAGGTGCTTTATTTCAAGATAAGGGATCAATTAGGACTGAAAAGAGAAATTTCTGCACTCTGGTTTGTGAATCTTTGGAATTTGCTGCTGTGGAGAGTTATGAATACTCGTGGTTGGAAAAAATTAAAGAGTATGCTTTTGGACATTAAAGGACCTCTGGGATTATAGGGTAAGAAAAAGTGATGGTGAGGTGAAAGGACATGTATGATCTCATTGAGCAAGCTCAACAGGTGAATGGCCTATTCATGGTCCTGTCTTTTGTGTTACTTTCTTCTCTTGCGTGGAGAAGAGTATGTTAGGAAAATAACAAAATAACTTGTAAAGTGTAAAACCCCAGCGTAATATGCTCGGTTCTGTGAGTTATACACTGTCAGTGCTTAACAGGAGAATTGCTGCTTTTGTTTTTAATCAGCTCCACCACGATTGCTGGAATTGCCTCTGCTGTCCTCCTGTTCATCGTTATCGTTGGGATTCTGGTTTGTTGTTTCTTGTGTTCCTGCTGTTACCTGTACCGTCGGCGACAACAGATGAGGCTCCCCTTCACAGGTCAGTGAGCCAACCCGGATATAACCTCACAGTTCAATCAATCAGTCAGACAGACACCGAATGAACACAGAAAGGTCTGGTAACCTCTGTGGAGAAAGAAACAGCAGTTCATTGCTTCAATCTTCTGATTATGTAAAGGGGATAGGCTGCCAGGTGAGTGAAAAGATAATTTGCCAGGAGGGTGAAGGGTACAGGTGTCAGATGAGTGAAGTGGTAGGATGCCAGGTGGTTGATGTTGAAAGGCTTCAGGCAAATGGGAATGGGGGGTGGGGTTACACTTGTTGACAGTGGGTGCAGAGTAAGCTGCCAGCTGAATATGGGATAAGGGTACTGGAGCACGGTGGGACCAAGGGGTTGGTTGGAACATTGGACTGTGTGTGAGAGAGTCTGTGAGGACCAGGAGTTTGTGATGGGGAGGGGTGTTAGTCAGGGGAGTTACTGGTGACTCCAGGGGTGGGGAATGTGTCAACTCTTAAGTCACTCAGGAGCTTAAGCAGGTTTTTATCCTCTAACCTGCCTTGGAGACTGGTCAGTGCAAACCTTCTAAACTCTCCAACTAACTGTTCCAGAAGGTTCCATAGTTCAGCTAATCCCAACTGGATATCTCAACTGACTGACAATTTCCATGGAGTCAGCTGCATGAGGAACATCCTTATGATCCTAATGCACAACTCAATCTTCTACTCTGTTGCTAGACCCAACGTACCCTCCCCTTCCACAACAAACCACCCTGATTCCCCATACATGACCCAACTCCACCTACCACAACTCAACCTGAATTCTGCCAACCTCAGACTGCAGCACCCCATTGTCAACCCAACCCGAATCTCTACCCTGCCAACATCCCAACTGGATGCCACTCCCTCCCCACTCACCAGAACACAACCAGATTGCACCCACATAACATAGTGCAACTCAATCTCCCTTCTCCACAACCCAACCCGACCTCCTCCCCTCAAAACGCACCCTGACCTGTCTCATCACAACCTAACCGAACACCCAGCTCACCCTCCTGACAACCCCCATGACATGATTACTCCTCCAACAAACCCCCAAAACTAATTTGGCTACCCCTGATAGTGACTGAACCTATACAGACTTCCAATCCCTGACTGTCTTCTTAGCCTACCCAAAAACACACTTTGACCTAGCTTGACCCCTATCTCTGGCCTGACCTCTCTCCCTGGCTTGATTCCCCTCCCTCGCCTGATTCCTGTCCCCAGCCTTACTCCCTCCCAGCCTCTCCCCTTTCCTTACTCCTCTCCCAAACCTAACCCTTGCCCACAGCCTAGCCCCTCTTCAGCGTGTCTGCGCCCTTTCCTGATGTGATTCTTCCCCCCCTTCCTGAGCTGAATAACCTCACGAGAAAACTTGCCCCCTCCCAAGCTAACTGCCATCTCCCTCCACAAGTTAACTGCTTCCCTCCCCGAGCTAACAAGGCTCTCCTTGAGCTGAATATCTCCCTCCACAAGTTAACTACTTCCCTTCCAAGATCTAACTACTCCTCCTTGAGCTGACCAACTCCCTCCATGTGCTAACTACCCTTGCCCAAACTAACTGCCCCCTCCCTGACTTGACTACCCTCCTGCCTGAGCTAAGTACCGTCTTCCTGAATACTGGGTGGCAGTGTGAACTGTGAGGAGGATGCAGAGATGCTTCAATGTAATTTGGACAAATTGAGTGAATGGGCAAATGCATGACAACTGCAGATAAATGTGAGATTATCCAGCTTGGATGCAAAAAAACGAAGGGAGATTATTTTCTGAATGGTAGTAAGTTGGAAAAGGAGTGATGCAAGATGACTTAGGTGTCCTTGTACACCAGTCACTTAAGTAAGCATACAGGAGCAGCAGGTGATGAAAAAGGCAAACAGTGAGAGGATTCGATTACGGAGCAGGGATATCTGATGACAGTTATACTGGGCCTCGGTAAGTGTACACCTGCAATATTGTGTGCAGTTCTGGTCTGCGTATTTGAAGAAAGATTTTCTCACTGTACAGTCAAGGTTTACCAGATAGATACACGTGATGGCAGGACTTATGGCTGAATCTGTTCAATCTGTTCAAATGCAGCCTGCCTCTTCGTAGGCTGTGTGGAACAGTCCATCTTCCGCAACTACACTGGCACCACCACCCACCTTTTCCTCCGCTACATCGATGACTGTATCGGCGCTGCCTCGTGCTCCCACGAGGAGGTTGAACAGTTCATCCACTTTACCAATACCTTCCACCCTGACCTCAAATTCACCTGGACCGTCTCAGACTCCTCCCTCCCCTTCCTAGACCTTTCCATTTCTATCTCAGGCAACTGAATCAACACGGACATCTACTATAAACCGACTGACTCCCACAGCTACCTAGACGACACCTCCTCCCACCCTGCCCACTGTAAAAATGCCATCCCATATTCCCAATTCCTTCGTCTCTGCCGCATCTGCTCCCAGGAGGACTAGTTCCAATACCGTACAGCTCAGATGGCCTCCTTCTTCAAGGACCGCAGATTCCCCCCCAGACGTGATCGACGATGCCCTCCACCGCATCTCCTCTACTTCCTGCTCCTCTGCCCTTGAGCCCCGCCCCTCCAACTGCCACCAGGACAGAACCCCACTGGTTCTCACCTACCACCCCACCAACCTCCATATACATCGTATCATCCGCCGTCATTTCCGCCACCTCCAAACGGACCCCACCACCAGGGATATATTTCCCTCCCCTCCCCTATCAGCGTTCCGAAAGACCACTCCCTCTGTGACTCCCTCGTCAGGTCCACACCCCCCACCAACCCAACCTCCACTCCCGGCACCTTCCCCTGCAACCACAAGAAATGCAAAACTTGTGCCCACACCTCCTCCCTTACATCTCTCCAAGGTCCCAAGGGATCCTTCCATATCCACCACAAATTCACCTGCACCTCCACACACATCATCTATTGCATCCGCTGCAAGAGATGTGGCCTCCTCTATATTGGGGAGACAGGCTGCCTACTTGCGCAACGTTTCAGAGAACACCTCTGGGACTCCCGGACCAACCAACCCAACCCCCCATGGCTCAACACTTTAACTCTCCCTCCCACTCCACCAAGGACATGCAGGTCCTTGGACTCCTCCATCGCCAGACCATAACAACATGGCGGTTGGAGGAAGAGCGCCTCATCTTCCGCCTGGGAACCCTCCAACCACAAGGGATGAACTCAGATTTCTCCAGTTTCCTCATTTCCCCTCCCCCCACCTTTGTCTCAGTCGAATCCCTCGAACTCAGCACTGCCTTCCTAACCTGCAACCTTCTTCCTGACCTCTCCGCCCCTACCCCACTCTGGCCTATCACCCTCACCTTGACCTCCTTCCACCTATCACATCTCCATTACCCCTCCCCCAAGTCCCTCCTCCCTACCTTTTATCTTAGCCTGCTGGACACACTCTCCTCATTCCTGAAGAAGGGCTTATGCCCAAAACGTCGAATCTCCTGTTCCTTGGATGCTGTCTGACCTGCTGCGCTTTTCCAGCAACACATTTTCAGCTCTGATCTCCAGCATCTGCAGTCCTCACTTTCTCCACTTACATATATACCCATTTACCAATGCAGATAATATCCCCTCAAACATTTAAAGGCTGGATCTTTAAGCTTAACATTCAGCAGCTAGCCATTAACAGGTCTTCCTGACCCTACTCCATTCTGGAAGAGTTCTCATGCTGCATGTTTCTGTCACAGCTGGGATTGGAAGTTACCAGGAAAATGTGCAGCATCATTGGCTCAGGAAACTTCTGACCACAATGTCAATCTGACCATCATTGGCATTACTCAGACAATTTTGGTCAATCACTCGTCATCCTTTCAGATGCTGCCAGACCTGGCAGCTGCATAAGATTTCCCTTGAAGCCATTCAGAGCCAACCTTGTCAGGTCAGTGAGCCAATCAGAACCATTCTTCCCAGATCAATGAGCCAATCAGAATCAAATTCCCAGGTCAGTGAGCAATCAGCGCTGAAAACAATAAACGCTGGAGGTCACAGCAGGTCAGGCAGCATCCATGGAGAGAGAGAGAGTAAGCTAACACCATCCTTCCAGATCAGTGAGCAATCAGAACCATCCTACACAGGTCAGTGAACCAATCAGAACCATCTTTCCCAGGTTTGTGAACCAACCCGAATGTTGAATCTGCTAGTGTATTCAGTCCAGAGATTGGAAGAAAGAGCAAGTTGATGTATGGCTGCAAAGTTAGAACAGGATGGAGGGTTTTAGATTCTGGTAACATTGGGACCAGTTCTTGGGAAGGTGGGTCCTGCCAAGCTTCATGGCCAGGACAGTATTGCAGTGGGAGCTTTGTTAGTGCTGCTTGGAAGGGTGATCAGCAGCTGAGCTCAAATGCAAAAGAGAATCGAAGCTGAAATGTAAGTCAAGAATGAATGAACAAGTGTAGAAGAGAAAGCAAAGATTAAAAAAAGGACAACAAAGGGATTGTTCAGTAATCAATGCAGTGAGTCTCATGAATCTGCCAGTTTGATTCAATAGCACATACTTCATCATGCTGTAGAAAAGGGCTGGGATGGCAGCTCAATGTTCCTGGTTACCTTGTTTTCAGACAAGTTAGAGAGGGGGATGAGAAGGAGGGGGGAGGTTTGCAATATTGGCAAAACCGACAGGTGTAAATTGAGGAAGAATGATAGCTCAAAGGAGCATTAAGTGAGGCCACAAGGGTTTGAACTGAGGATTAGAAAAGGGGCAGTTGCACTGTTGAGCGTTTACTATCAAGTCCCAAACAGTCAAAGGGAGACAAAAGAGCAAATGTGTATACACTTGTTCATTCATTTCTTAACTTACATTTCCAGCTTCTATTCTCTTTTACATTTGAGCTCAGCTTCTATTATTTCTATATTTCACATGTGCTAATATTAACTGAAATAAATTCAGTGTTACAAATACTTGATTTCATAAGTCATATGTTTTAGAGGATAACTTTCAGTTTTCAGAGTAGAATTTAAAGGCAAGATAAGTAGAAAACTCTGGATTTGCTCCATATTTTGAAACTGTCAATTGTTTCCTCAATACAGGTAAGATCCTCTTAGCATCCACTCTGTTAATTGCACTCAAAATCCTATTTGTTTCATTACAATCACCACTTACTCTACCTAACTCCAGTAAGCATTGTCCCAACCTCATCAGCTTTTCCTCATAAGACAAAACCTTCATCCCAGGAATCAGCTGAGTGAACTTTTCTGATCTGCTCCCAAAGCTTGTCTATCCCTTCTTAATAAGTAAGGTGACCAGAACTGTACATAGTACTCTAAGTGCAGTCTCAACAATGCCTTGTACAGTTGTTGCATACAACCTCACCATAAGACCATAAGATTTAGGAAAAGAATTAGATCATTTGGTCCATTGAGTCTGCTCCACTATTTGATCACAGCTGATATGTTTCTTAACACAATTCTCCTGCCTTCTCTCCATAACCCTTGACCCCCTTATTAATTAAGAACCTATCTATCTCTGTCTTAATGCAATCAATAGCTTGGCCTTCACAGCCCTCTGCAGCAATGAGTTCCATAGATTAACCATCCTCTGGCTGAAGAAATTCCTTCTCATCTCAGTTCTAAAGGGTTGTCCCTTCACTCTCAGGCTGTGCCTTTGGGTCCTAGTCTCTCCCTCTAGTGGAAACATCTTCTCCATGTCCACTCTCTCTAGGCCTCTCAGCATTCTGTAGTTTCAGTCAGTCCCACCCTCATCCTTCTAAACTCCATTGACTACAGACCCAGAGCATTATGAACCACACCTCACCTTCCGCATCCTCCATCTCTGGGATCATTCTTGTAAATCTCCTCTTGACCCCTCCAAAACCAGCGCATCTTTTCTTAGATATGTGGCCCAAAACTGCTCGCAAGTTAGGAGCAGGAGTAGGTGATTCGATCCCTTGAGATTGTCCCACTATTCATTACAATCATGACTGATCTGATTGTGGCCTTAACTCCACTTTCCTACCTTCCCTCAGTACTGTTAGATTCCCTGTAATTGAAGAACATATCTACCTCCTACTTAAAAGTATTCAATGATCTCTCTACCGCTGTCTGGAAAAGTGAGTTCCACAGACTTTTCTTCCTCTGAGAAGAAGCTTATCATCTTCATCTTAAATGGGTGACACCATATTTTTAAATTGTGCCCTCTAGTTCTAGCCTCTACAACTAGAGAAATATCCTTTCAGCATCCAGACTATAAAATCCCCCTCACAAACATAAATAAGATCACCTCTTTATGCTTCTAAACTGCAAACGATACAACGCCAGTCTGTTCAAGGCCATTAGATCTGGGGATCTCGTCAGCCTTTAGTCTATTAGTTCTTGTAGTGCCTAGGCTCTAACAATTCTTGGGATGGTTAGTTCTCTACCACAGTGAAGACAGATATAGAATATTTGACTGTGCCATTTTTTTGTTTCCTTTTATCAATTCCAAAGTCCCATCCTCTACTGGACTAATGCTGACTTAAAATTCGTTTTGAATCTTGTACTGTCTGTTTTTGTACCTCTTGGCAGTTTTCTCTCATCATCACATTTCTCCCATTTTACTTATCTTTTAGTCACTCTTTTCTGTTGCTAAAATGTGTCCAATGTTCTGGCCTAATACCACTAACCTTTGTAGCTTTGTACACCTTTTCTTTCAGTTTGATATCACTCTTAGCTTTCTTAGATAGCTACAGATGGGCAATCCTTCTGCTAGATTTTTTTCTTTCTCAGTGGGATACATGTTTGTTGAGAGTAAGGAATTGTGTCCTTAAATGTCTGTCACAGCTTCTCTATCATCCTCCATTTTAACCTATTCTTCAATTCCACTTTAGCCAACTCTATCTTTGCACATTTTTAGTTAACTTTTGTTAAGTTATTGATGCTGTCTCAAACTGGATATAAAACTTCACTATGTTATATTCATTGTTCCCTCGAGGACCCATTATTGCAAGGTCTAGAATTAATTCTGTCCCATTACATATTACATCTTCACTCCCATTTAAGATGAAGATGATAAGTTTTTTAATTGAGGAAGGAAATTCTGCGGAACTCACTTTTCCAGACATTGATAAAGATGGGACATTGAATTCTTTTAAGTTGGAGGTAGATAGATTCTTCATTTACAGTTCATCACTATAAGCTATTAGGTTCCAGAATGGTCTAAGAAATTGTCCTTAACATACACAATGAGTCCATTGTCCAAGTCTTGATTTGTCTAATTGATATGAAGATTAAAGTTACCCACAATTATTGCACTATTTGAAGTGACCATCAGGTTAAACCATCACGAGTCATCTCTGTCTAATGAGAGATGTTGCCCAGGTTGGAGGGTTTGAGCTACAGGCAGAAGTTGAATAGGCTGGGGCTATTTTCTCCAGAGTGTCAGAGGGGGAGGGGTGACATTAATGAGGTTTATAAAATCAAGAGGGGCATGGGTAGGGTGAATAGTCAAGATTTTTTTCCCCAGGATAGGGGAGTCCAAAACTAGAGGGCACAAGTTTAAGGTGAGAGGGCAATGATGTAAAAGGGCCATAAAGGGCAGTGATTTCACCCAGAGGGTGGTGTGTGTATGAAACAAGCTGCCAGAGGGGATGGTGGAGACGGGTACAATTATAACATTCAAAAGGCATCTGTATGGGTATAGGAATAGGAAGGGTTTGGCGGGGTTATGGTCCAAATGCTGACAAATGGGATGGATTAATTTTGAATATCTGCTCAGCATATATAAATTGGACTGAAGGGTCTGTTCTCATGCTGTCACATTGCTGAGATTGTGTGTGTGTGTGTGTGTGTGTGTGTGTGTATATATGAGTGATTGTCAGTTATATGTGAGTAATATGTATGAGAAAATACAATTGTGTGTTGTGTAATTGTCAGTATAATTGTGATTATTTGTTCTAGGTCAAAGGGAGGTGACACACAGTTTCCCAATGCAGCCAGCCAATCCATCCAACATGCCCTCAGGTGCATACCCTCCATATCCAACAGCTCCTACCTACGGTGTTCCAGGTATTTTGTATTCTAATTTTTGTAATATCAGGTTCAACTTTTTTCATTTTGTCAAGAAAAAATATACTGTGGATGCTGGACAAAAGCAAAACAGAGAATGCTGGAGAAACTCAGGAGCATCTGTGGAGAGCAAAACGAAATTAATGTTTCAGATCAATGACTTTTCATCAGAACTGGGAAAACTCAGAGATATCCTAGTGTGAAAACCAGAACAGGTTAAATAAGTGGAAACTAGACAGATGAGAAATGTAAAAGAACTAGGGTTTGAATCTTAAGATGTTCTGGCGAAGTGCGAGATGCATCGAGTTTTTTCGAGGGATTCTCGCTGCAGGCACGATAAAATTTTAGAATCATAGAATCATACACCGTAGAAATAGGCCCTTCAGCCAGCCACCATGGCTGTGCCAATCAACGAGAATCAACCTATACTAACCCACCTTACCTGCACTTCACCCATAGTCAGCAATACCCTGGCATTTTAAGTGCTCATCCAATACTACTTAAATGTTATGGGAATACCTGCCTTAACTACCCTCTCAGGCAGCACATTCCATATTTCCCGCACCCTCTGAGTGAAAACTTTTTATTCTCAGATCTTCTGTAAGCCATTTACTCCCCACCTTAAACTTATGCAATCTGGTCTTCGTCATGTCTGCCATGGGGAAAAGATTCTCACAATCTACTCTGTCTGTTATAATTTTGTATACCTCAGTTAGATCATAGAATCCCTGCAGTATGGAAAGAAGCCATTCAGCCCATTAGGTTAGCAGTGGTCCCACCCAAACCAGTCCTCTACCCTTTCCCTGTAACCCTGTATTTAGCATGGCTAACCCACCTATCTTTTACATCCCTAGTCACTATGGACGATTCAGCACCTAACCTGCACATCTTCAGACTGTGGAAGGAAACTGTAGCACCTGGCAGAAACCATGCAGACACAGGGAGAACATACAAACGTTCCAAATTCTGCTAACCTTTTTAAAGTTGCTACAAACTAAGTGATGGATTCACCATTGTGCTGATTGTGTTTATGGAATCTGAGCATTTCAGCAGTCACAGTTTTGGTGAAAAATGATTCTGTAGGATTCACTCTATTTTTGAAGTTTTAGAACTTGGCTTCTCTGGCTATAATAGTCTCCCCAAAAGGTTAAACATCATTCCCTTCAGAATGCACAGGAACACAGGGACAACTATATCAGCTTCAGTTTTGCTAGCTTTCACAAGATAATGGAATCTCTCTGTGTTGGGGTTCCAGCTCTGTATTTCCAGTAAATAGTCCAACAGTGCCAAAATTTCTCACCATTTCTGTTTTTTATAAAAATGACAAGAACGTGTATAGCACTATGTACAACAAAAATGTTATGTTGGTAAAATATTTCTGGGTCAACATCTCTAGCTGAAGACTTTGTGTAGGGTACTTATTATTCACATGTTTCTTCAGGACAGAGCATGTGGTAAGCTTCTGCACGGGTTAATCTCTTTCCTGGGGTGATTTTTTTTCCCCTCACTATCTGCGTCTGATGTCTTTTGATAGCTTTTCTCCTTTTAATCAAAGTGTCTGTGCAGATTTTCAATGCTAGTTGCCAATATACTCTGTAGTGTAAGTCCTGTATGGCTGCACGTGGATACCAGTATGATCATGAGGAGATGGCAACTATCAGATGCTAATGTTTGTGGACAAGGGATGTGTGTGGTTGATGCCCAAGGATCATGCCCTGAGATGTTGGTTGTTTTGAGCAACTCATGGCGAGCTGAATTCGCCAGGTACCCGTTCTGACTTGCAGCTCAGGAATTCTTGATGTCTGGCTTGTTTGGCATGATAGAAAACTGAATAATAATTGGGTGGATTAAGAGTGGCTCAGTGGTTAGCACTGCTGTCTCATATGCCAGGGGACCCAGGTTTGATTCCAGTCTTGGGTGATTGTCTGTGGGGAGTTTGCACACCCTCCTTGTGTCTGTGGGGTTTTCTCTGAGTGCTCCAATTTCCTCCCACAGTCAAAGGATGTGCAGGTTAGGTGAATTGACCATGCCAAATTCCCCAAAGTATCCAGGGATGTGGTAGGTGAGGTGGATTAGCCATGGGATATGCAAGATTACAGGGATAGGGTGGAGGGTCTGGGTGATTTGTTCTTTAAAGGGTCGGTGTGGACTTGATGGACCAAATGGTCTGCTGCCACACTGTAGGGATTCTATAATTCAATAATTCTACAAATCGCAGCTTTAACAAGGTGTTTAAGATGTTACAGTTCCCCTTAATTGACAATTTTCTGCCTAGAAAGAACCTCACCTCACTGTTTGGTCCAAATATAAAATGTCCGGCGAGTTTCTCCTGCCATTGCAGCTGTGCAGACTCCTCGCACGATTTTGCTACAAATCTCACATAGCCCAAATCCCAAAAAATTCCATCAAAGATGTGTATTTAGAAAAGATGTGAATGCAGAACGGAGAATAGCTGAAAAAGAGAGAAAAATAAAAACTGACAAATAGAGAGAAATCAAATAAGGGTAGGTGTTCTAGTCTGAAAATGTTGAACTCAAATCTGGGAGTTTGAAAAATGTCAAATCAGAACACAAAGTGCAGTTCCTCGAACCTCTCAGAAGTTTCCCTGGAACCTTGCCACAGGGCCCAGGACAGAGACAGAGATCTCAGAATGAGAGCAAGTTGGAGTTTAAAATGAGCAGCAACTTGAAAGTGTAAAATCATACTTGCAGACTGAATAGAGCTGTCTGGAGCCTTAACCACCCTACCCTCTCACATGCCTGGCATCTACCACCCTCAGCCCTCAACTACTAATCTTATACACTTCTCTCCTTGTCAAAAAGGCTTTGGACATCTAAACCCCTGGATATTGCAGTCAGTGTGGTATAAAGGGGCATGGTTTGTCCTCCAGTGTTATTCCTACACTGGATGTGCTGGAAGGCTTCTTGAATAGTACTCGACGTTTGATGAAATCAGATTTGGAATTTCAGGGAATAATAGATAAAAATAAATGCAGCGACAGTCCTGAGTGTGAGCTTGGAAAGTTGGTGAGTGAGGGAATGCAATGCAGTGAGGGAGAAAGTCAATTCTAAGTAACTGGCAGGTTAAACACTAAAAACATTAGCACCACCATGTAGCAGAGTGGTGAGCGAGGCAAAAAATACAGAGATTTTGAAAAGCTTCAGAGGAGAGACAACGTGATGACGGGAGAGAGAGATGGCTGAGATGACAGAGAGCGCAACAAGAAGGGAGTCAGGATGTGAGCTAAAAAGGAGCAGGAGCAGTGTAGTGAGACAGGATGCGAAGAAACCAACAAGACTGGCAGAGGTGAGTGGCAAGTGGAGAGCTAGAGGGAAGGGATAGAGTGGTGAGACAGAATAGAGAGAGAACAACAAGATGGAAGAGAGCAGCAAGTGGAAAGAAGGAGAGAATAGCAAGATGGTAGAAATGGAGAGAGTGGTGAGAGGGTAGAGATCTATGAGAGAGGAAACAGAGTGGCAAGAGGGGTGAGAGAAAAGACTTAAAGTGTAGCAAATGGCTGGGGCAAAGGGATTCTGGACACAAGTGAGTGTGGTGAAGGGTGGGGGGAGTGGTGAGAGGGAAGGTGACGGAAAGGGGACAGAATCATTGACAAACTGGGATAGAGAGAAAGGGGAGGCAGAAAGAATGATGAAAGCAGAAAGAGAGGAGAAAGATGGCAACAGAAAGGGAGAGGACAGTGAGGGGAGGAAATGGAAGAGTGCACTGAGAAGGGAAAGTTCGCTTGTGAGAACATGAGAAAGAGAGGAGTACGGGAGATTTATGAGGTGGATGGAGCTATCCACTTAAAAATTTAGACATTGCAGCAAATGGGTAGATGATTGGTCGCTGAATATTTTGTAATTTTGTCACTTCTGTAATTTATTATTAATTCCGAGGAAGGAATGTGACATCACTCTCTAAAGTTATAAGTTGAGTATTTATTGTAAGGGTTGTGTACAAATAGCTAGATTGAATTACTGCTTCTTAAAGAAGGAGTATGAACAGAAATCTCTTAATTATTAAGTTTATAGCAGATGGAAAGGAACTGATTGATGAGAATGGTTGAGTAATTCCACGTTCCAATCTCCAGTTCTCAGGTTCGGTTAGCTCAGTTGGTTGGATGGTTGGTTTGCAAAGCAGTGTGATGCCAACAACATGGATTCAATTCCCATCATTGGCTGAGGTTATCAGAAAGGACTGTCATTCTGAACCACTCCCTTCACTTGAGGAAAGGTGGGTCTCAGGTTAAATCACCACCAGTTGTCTCTCTCTAATGAGAGAGCAGCCCTATGGGCTGGTAATTCTATGGTGACACACAAAAAAGTAAATAATCCAAAAGGAAGCTTAAGGCCTGGCAGGAAAGCTTGGCTGCATGGAACACCTATAACCACTCGATTGATTTATTTATTGTCATGTGTACCTAGGTACATTGAAAAACTGTGTTTATGAGTAGTGCAGTCAGATCATAAGCAAGGACATACAGATCATAGGGTGAAAAAAGACTAGACAGAAGCACACAAGTTACCTTGCCCAGGGCTTGTGCTAGAAAAGATCAACATTAACAAGGTCAGCATTATTTGAAGTTAGAGAATACATGGTTCTGTTCTCCGAGCTGGGAATTTTTGTTGCAAACGTCCCCTTTCTAGGTGACATCTTCAGTGCTTGGGAGCCTCCTGTGAAGTGCTTCTGTGCTGATTCCTCTGGCATTTATAGTGGTTTGAATCTGCCGCTTCCGGTTGTCAGTTGCTGTCCGCTGCAGTGGCCGGTATGTAGGGTCTAGGTCAATGTGTATGTTGATAGAATTTGTGGATGAGTGCCATGCCTCTAGGAATTCTCTGGCTGTTCTCTGTTTGGCCTGCCCTATAATAGTGGTGTTGTCCCAATCGAATTCATGTTATTTGTCATCTGAGTGTATGGCTACTAGGGATAGCTGGTCGTGTCGTTTCGTGGCTAGTTGGTGTCCATGGATGCGGGTTGTTAGCTGTCTTCCTGTTTGTCCTATGTATTGTTTTGTGCAGTCCTTGCATGGGATTTTGTACACTACGTTGGTTTTGCTCATGCTGGGTATCGGGTCCTTTGTCCTGGTGAGTTGTTGAACACCAACTAGCCACGAAACGACACGACCAGCTATCCCTAGTAGCCATACACACAGATGACAAACAACATGAATTCGATTGGGACAACACCACTATTATAGGGTAGGCCAAACAGAGAACAGCCAGGGAATTCCTAGAGACATGGCACTCATCCACAAATTCTATCAACAGACACATCGACCTAGACCCTATATACCGGCCACTGCAACGGACAGCAACTGACAACCAGAAGCGGCAGATTCAAACCACTATAAATGCCGGAGGAATCAGCTCAGAAGCGGCTTCACAGGAGGCTCCCAAGCACTGAAGATGTCACCTAGAAAGGGGACGAAATGTTTGCAACAAAAACTCCCAGCTCGGCGAACAGAACCACAACAATGAGCACCCGAGCTACAAATCTTCTCACAAACTTTGAAGAGAATACAGTGTGTGTGTGTCCAAACTTGTGCACCTTCTGCCTTATGGAAGAAGTTGTAGCAGAGCACTGCCGGGCTGCAATGGGTCGTTGATAATGTTCACAACCTTAGAAATGGAGTCCCTGTTTGGCAGGTTGGTTTCCATGATGATCTGGGCCGTACACACGACCTTGTGCAGTTTTTTTACCGTCCTGGGCACAGCAATTGCCATACCAGGCTGTTTCCAGACAGTATGCTTTCAATGGTGCAGTTGGAATCGTTGGTGAGGGACCTTGTGGATGATGTTGGCATTGTAAATGGAATCCATGGGTGGAAGGCTGGCTTCCGTGATGGTGTTGGGCTGTGTGGGCCGTTGTGGACAAACCTGAGGGAAAGAAAACAAGTCGACTAACAAAGGTTGATGTACTAAAGAAAACCTAAAAACAGATGGTGGGCAGAAAGAGAGCAGGAAATCCAGTAACTTATCAACAGCCACAATGTGTGTAGATTGTTTAGTGCAGTCGGAGAGTCATAAAGTTGTATAGCAAGAAAACAAGCTCTTTGGTCCAACTCGTCCATGCCGACCAAATATCTTATATCAATCTGGTCCCATTTTCCAGCATTTGGCCAATACCTGTCTAAATCCTTCCTATTCATATACCCGTCCAAATGCTTTTTAAATGTTGTAATTGTATCAGCCTCCACCAGTTCCTCTGGAAGCTCATTTCAAAAGTGTACCACGTTCTGTGTGAAAAAGTTGTTCCGTGAAGTCCCTTTTAAATTCTTCACCTCTCCCCTTAAATTTAAGTCCTCCAGTTTTGGACTCCACTACCCTGGGAAGAAAACCTTGGCTATTCACTGTATCCATGCCCCTCATGATTTTATGGCCACCCCCTCAGCCTCTGACACTCCAGGGAAAGTAGCCCCAGCCTATTCAGCCTCTCCCTATAAGCTCAAGCCCTCCACCCTGGCAACATCCTTGTAAATTTTTTCTGAACCCTTTCAAGTTTCACAACATCTTTCCTATAGTAGGGAGACCAGTATTCCAGTAATTGCCTGTACAGCCGTAACATGACCTCCCAACTCCTATACTCATTGCACTTACCAATAAAGACAAGCATATCAAATGCCTCCTTCACCACCCTGTCTACCTGTGACACCACTTTCAAGGAACTATGAACCTGCACTCCAAGGTCTCTTTCTTTGGGAACACTCCTCAGGGTCTTACCAGTAAGTGTATAAGTACTGCCCTGATTTGCCATACCAAAATGTAGCACTTCACATTTGTCTAGATTAAATTCCAACTGGTACTCGTTGTCCATTGGCCCATCTGATCAAGATCCTATTGTAATCTGAGGGAACCTTTTTCGCTGTCCATTATACCACCAATTTTGGTATCATCTGCAAATTACTTAACATACTTCCTATATTCACATCCAAATGATTTATATCAATGACAAAAAGCAGTAGACCAAGCACCGATCCTGCAGCACACCGCTGGTCACAAGCCTCCAGTCCGAAGAGCAATCCTTCACCACCACTCTCTGTCTCCTACCTTTTAGCCAATTTTGTATCCAAATGGCTAGTTCTCCCTATATTGCTTATGATCTAACCTATTAACCATTCTACCATGTGGAATCTTATCAGATGCCTTACTGAAGTCCATATACACAACGTCCACCACTCTGTCTTCGTCAATCCTGATCATCACTTCTTCTTCAAATAAAACTCAATCAGGTTAGTGAGACATAATTTCCCACAGACAAAGCACTGTTGACTATCCCTAATTCAGACCATCCATGGCCCAAGCATCTCAGGAATTACCTGCCAACAGCTGAGAACCGAGTAGGGCTCATCAAGGACAGAGAGCTGTCAGTGTTAATTGAGCATTGAGAATCTCCTCGAACAAACCTCAGTCCTCAATGTGAGTGTCCTTGACCATATCCTATAGCATGCTTCCTGCCTCCATCTCAGCATAATCCCAGCCCCATCCGCGATTGAAAAGGCCATTCAGCAGCTGAGAATCAACAAAGCCACCAGAACAGGCAGACTAAGCAAAGACACGCCAGAGAATTCCTAGAGGCCTGGCACTCCAACCACAACGCCATAAGCAAACACATAGATCTAGATGCCATCTATCAACCTCTCAGAAAACGAACAGGAAATGACATCAGCACAAACCCCAGGAACCCCCATCCAGGAGAAAGATATAAATGGAAAGCAGGAGACAACAGCTTCGCTTCACTTGGAGGTCGCCACTGATGATGTTACCTAGCCAGGTAATGAAACGTCTGGATATCAAACCTACAGCTCAGCGAGCAAACCTACACCCTAAACCTCAACCTGAGCTGCAAACCTTCACAAACCTTGCAGAACAGACAGACTCCCTGCTGAGTTACTGAAATACAGTAGAACAGCTCTCTTGGCATATGACCTCATCTGGAAGAAGGAGAACAGACCAGCAGTTCTTCAATGTCCTGTTATTGTGACAATCTTCGAGAAAGGAGAGAAGGCTGATTATGGGAACACCCGAGGAGTCTCTCTGCTTTCAACCTCAGGGAAGGTCATTGCAAAAATCTTCCTCAGACGCTGAAGTGCTGCTCCCAGAGTCTCAATGTAGATTCCATCCATCCAGAGACTCAATGGACATGCTCTTCACAGCAAGCCAAGTACTAGAAAAGTGCAGAGAGCAGCAGCAACCTCTACGCATGGCCTTATTCGACTTCATAGATGTCTGTGACCCTATCAGCTGGGGTGGATTATGAAATGTCCTCCTCAGATTTAGCTGGCCACTGAAATTCATTACCAGTCTCTGCTTACTGCTGGACAACGTGTGAGCTGTGATCCAGACCAGTGGACCCACCACTGACCCAACCTGAGTGCATATGGTGTCAAGCGAGTTATGTCGTCACTCCACCATTTTTCTTGATTTTCCTTGCTGCAACCATACACCCAATATCCATGAAATTTCCCACTGGAATGGAGCATATCAACAGAATGACCAAGATCACGCCTAAACTCTGCCTCAAGCTGCAATATGCCGATTGTGCACACTTAACTGTGCACAAACTCAGAACTCTAGCTGCAGTACATCATCAATGCATGCATGGAGGCAAATAAGAGAATGAAGACAAAGCTCATCTTATCAACCTAACAATGCAAGACTAGCATCCCTACAGTCAAGATTCACAAAGAGGTACTGGACAAATGTGGATTAATTCCCACACTTGGGGAACATCCTCTCAATGAGGGTAAATGTCAACAATGAAGTTCAGCATTGACTCCTTTAGTCCTTAGCAAAATAGAGGTCAAACAAACAGCAAAAAGTGTGTGCAAAAATCCAAGCATTCCACCTTCCCACCACTTCAAGCAACCTCTGGCCAGGATGTGTGGATTCAGGACCGGACTGTTTAGTTACAGTAGGATCCCAAACTCCAGAGTGGAGAAAATCATCCTCAACCCAGGGGGACTGCCCAAGAGCCATTGGTGCACACTGCCAACAACTCCATCCATCACTTTGCTGTGATTAGTCTGATGGGGTGATCACATTGGATTTTTCTGCTTTTTGTGAAGATAGAGCGAAGCAGTAGCCACCCCAATCATTACCATAGAATATTATGCTATAGATAGATCTGCTCCAACAGAATCTGGTAAAGTATGTTTTTCCCTTGTTTTCCTCACAACCTCTCACAGACTGAGTCTCGAAGCTACGTTCTTTTGGACTCAGCCAGTTCAGACAGAAGTGGTGCTTTTTGTGATGGAAGTTGAAGCCCCCCCCGCCATGTTCTGTGCTCTTGCTCCTCTTCAGGCATCCTCCAGTGCTTATTAATAAAGGGATGGGATTGGTACATTACTGAGAAAGGATCTTAGATAGGAAGAACTACGTGCAGAGTAGAATCTGGTTGGTGAAGGAAAGAAACAGCAGGGGGCAGCAAACATTGGTAGAAGACATTTTTAGGCCACAAAACTTTACTAGCATTGTAGGACATGCTATAAATATAATTATAGATGCAGGTAGCAGAGTAATGAAGTAAATATGAGTGACTTCAATCTCTATATAGAATTGATAGATCTAATGAACACCACTGCAGTGGAGGATGAATTCCTGGAGTATGTACAAAATGGTTTTCTGGAACAGTTGGTTGTGGAACTTTTTAGATGTAGCATTATATATTTAGAAGGGGTTATTTAATAATTATATTATGTTATGATGCGGAGGTCGAACCCCTCTGCTAATTAAAACTAAACCACCCAGATAAGCTCGCCTCACCTGTAATCTGATTAAAAATGTGAGTGAGTGAAAGAAAACCCTAATTTCCAGCGTTTAAAGAGAGAATAACAACTTATTTTCCTCACTCCTAACAGTGAACAATAAGCAAAAACTGTGAATAATCCTGAGTCCCTTTTTCTTAACTAATCACTATCTAACTCTAACCCTATTAAAATGCTGCTCCAATAACACGATTATTAAACGTTATGGGCGGCACGGTGGCACAGTGGTTAGCACTGCTGCCTCACAGCGCCAGAGACCCGGGTTCATTTCCCGCCCCAGGCAACTGTCTGTGTGGAGTTTGCACATACTCCTCGTGTCTGCGTGGGTTTCCTCTGGGTGCTCCGGTTTCCTCCTACAGTCCAAAAATGTTCAGGTTAGGTGAATTGGCCAAGCTAATTGGCCCGTAATGTTAGATGAAGGGATAAATATAGGGGAATGGGTCTGGGTTGCTCTTCGGCGGGTCGGTGTGGACTAGTGGGCCAAAGGGCCTGTTTCCACACTAAGTAATCTAATCTAAAAATTAACTTAATCTCTCAATCTCCATATCTCTCAGTCTCTTATGCCTTCTTTCTTCTGGTCTTCCAAATCTCCTACTTCCTTCTGATTCTGTTGTCTTCTCCCTGGGTCATCTCCTGTGATTTTCTTCTTTTTTACTGTGAGTGTCTTTGTATAAAATTTCTTGGTGTCTTTAATAGATTATGCCTTATGCGAGATTTCTTTGAGAGTATTGAGACGTTTATTGCTTCAGATGGCAGTTGGCTCTGACTAATTTTCAAACTGCCCTTTTTTATCCTTCCAAGACTCGTACCCTCTCATTGGTCCAATGTTGTCAATACATCAAATTCAAAGTAATTTGGTTTTTGGTATCCTGGGCATAATTTAAATTAATCGGTTAAATTCAAATCCAGTTGCCTTAACATCAAACACAACCCCAAGCTGATTGTTATATATTATCAGTTCCCAGCACACACTGAACCTGTCAGCTAGTCATAGACACATGTGCTGTCACAATCTCTCAGCTCTGAAAAGACACCTCTCTCTTAAAGTGACCCTACACACTTTTGACTTCATAACACCTCCCCTCTTAAGAAAGAAATAAACCATAATAATGAAACCTCCCTCCCCTTTGTGGACCTCTGTCTCTGGCAACTGATTTAACACTGGCATCTACTTTCAGCCCAGCAATTCCCACAGCTACCTTCACTACATTCCCACACCCCCCCCACCCCACACCACGGTAAAAGCACAATCCCTTACTCCCAAGTCCTCCACCTCCGCCATATCTGCTCCCAAGATGAACAATATTACTCCAGGACATTCCAGATGTCTCCTACTTCCAGGACCGGAATTTCCCCTCCCCTGTAATTAACAATGCTCTCTCAATCACAACTCCTCCATTTCCTGCACCTCCAGCCTTGAACCCCAAGCCCCTGCCCGTCGCAACAAGGATAGAATCTCCCTAGTCCTCACATTCCACCACACTAATCTCCCAATCCAGTGTATCTTCCGCTGCCATTTTTGCCACCTACAATCAGACCACACTACCCTTCCCAACCCTATCTGCATTCCGTAGGAACCGTTCCTTCTGTGACTCCCTTGTTAGGTCCATCCTCACCACTCATCCCTCTCCACAGTTGGCCCCTTCTCCTACTGCCATAAGAGGTGCAAAATCTGCCTGTACCACCTCCTCCCCCAACCTCACCTCTGTCCAAGGCCCCAAAGGATCATTCCAGATCCGGCAGAAATTTACTTGCATATTCTCAAACTTTATTAACATGCATCCGTTGCACTCTACATCAGAGAGACTGAGTGAAAACTCACTGAATGATTCAGGGAACATCTCTGGTCCACATGCATCAAACGATCCCACCTTCCTGTAGCCATCCGTTTCAACTCCCCCCGATGACGTCCATTCTGGGCCTCCACCGTCTAAGCAAGACCGCCCACAAACTGGAGGAGGAACACCTCATCTCCCACCTCGGGAGCCTACAACCACACAACCTCAACGTTGAATTCAAAGTTTACAAATCTCCCTTCCCCCCCCCCCCCCCCACCCCAACCCCCACCCCATTCCAGATCCAACCCTTCACTCAGCTCCACCCTCGACCTGACCTACCTATCCCATCTATCCATCTCCCTTCCCACCTATCTGCTCCACATTTTCCACTGACCTATCACAATCATCTCCTACTTTCGCCCATCTATCGACATCCCAGCTACCTTTCCCTAAGCCCTGTGCCCCTCCCCCTATTTATTTCTCAGCCCCCTTCCCCCTCCCCAGTCCTGATGAAGGGTTAAGTCTGAAACGTTGACTCTCTTGCTCGTCAGATGCTGCCTGACCTGCATTGCTTTTTCCAGCACCACACTTTATCAACAGGGACTTAGGAGAGCAAGAATAGGCCATGGAATGACTTTGGCAAGTAGGGTTAAAGAGAGTCCCAAGGCATTCTATGCAGACATTAAAAACAAGAGGATAACTAGGGAGAAGTAGGATCACTCAAAGATAAAGGAGGGAACTTGTGCTTGGAGGCAGGCAATGTGATCAAGATTCTAAATGAGTATATTACATTAATATTCGCCCAGGAGAAGAACATGGTGAATAGTGCGATTAGTGTGGAGCACGATAATATACTAGATCATTTTGACATCAAGAAAGAATCACAGCTACAGAAACGAATGATGTTGAGGAAGGGTTGTCTACTGAGTCAGTATGGGTGGAAGTTAGGAACAGCAAGGGAACAGCCACCACATTGGGACTTTTCTACAGACCACCTAATAGCAGTTGAGAGATTGAAGATCTCAGAGACGGGCAGATTCTGGAAAAATGCAGAAGTAGCAGGGTGTTGTTATGGGTGATTTCAACTTTCCCAATATCAACTGGAATCTCCTAAGTGCAGATGGTTTGGATGGAGCCATTTTTGTCCGATGTGTTCAGGAGGGTTTCCTTACTCAGTATGTAGACAGACAGACAGACGATGGGAGAGGCCATTTTGGATTTGGTGCTCAGCAACGAGCCAGGACAGGGGTCAGATCTCGCAGTGGGAGAGCACTTTGGTATCAGTGATCACAATTGCCTCACATTTAGCATAGCCTTGGAGAATGAAAGGTTGCTAAGGGAAGATCTTTAATTGGGGAAAAGGAAAGATAGGAGTTGGGAAGTACAGACTGGGCACAATTGTTCCACAGAAAGTGCACAGCAGACATGTGGAGACTATTTAAGAAGCAGTTGTTGCAAGTGATGCACAAATTTGTTCCTCAGAGACAGGTAAGAAGGGGTAAGATTAAGGAACCTTGAATGATGAGAACAGAGGAGCTTCTCATCAAAAGGAAGAAGGCAGCTTATGTAAGGTGGAGGAAGCAAGGATCTAGCACAGCTTTAGAGGATTACAGGCTTACTAGAAAGGAGCTCAGCAATGGACTGAGGAGAGCCAGGAGGGAGCACGAGAAAAGTTTAGAAGGAAGGATTGGGGAGAACACAAAGGCGTTTTACTCATACGTGAGGAATAAGAGAATGATCAGGGAGAAGGTAGGGCCGATCAGGGATAGCGGAGGGAACTTGTGCATGGAGTCTGAGCAGATAGGGGAAGCTCTAAATGAGTTTTTTGCTTCGGTTTTCACCAAAGAAAGGGAACTTGTTGTAAATGAAAATTTAGAGGAGCTGGGATACAGTCTTGACCAGATCAAGATTGATGAAGATGATGTGCTAGAAATTTTGGAAAACATTAAGATTGATAGGTCTCCAGGGCCAGACCAGATTTATCCAAGGCTGCTCCGGGAAGCGAGAAAGGAGGTTGCTAAGCCGCTGGCGAAGATATTTGCCTCCTCACTCTCCATGGGAGTCGTACTGGAGGATTGGAAGGAGGTGAATGTTGTTCCACTCTTCAAGAAGAGTAATAGGGAAATCCCTGGCAATTACAGACCAGTCAGTTTCACGTCTGTTGTCAGCAAAGTTTTGGAAAGAATTCTGAGGATAAGATTTATGACTATTTGGCAACGCATAGTGTGATCAAAGGCAGTCAGCATGGCTTTGTGAGGGGCAGGTCATGCCGCACAAATCTTATTGAGTTCTTTGAGGAGGTGTCAAGACAGGTTGACGACAGTTGAGCAGTGGATCTGGTGTATATGGACTTCAGCAAGGCATTTGATAGGGCTCCCCATGGTAGGCTCATTCATAAAGTCAGGAAGTATGGGATACAGGGAGATTTGGCTATCTGGATTCAGAATTGGCTGGCTGACAGAAGGCAGAGAGTGGTTGTAGATGGAAAGTATTCTTCCTGGAAGACAGTGTTGAGTGGGGTCCCGCAGGGCTCTGTTCTTGTGCCTCTGCTCTTTATAGTTTTTATAAGTGATTTGGATGAGGAGGTTGAGGGGTGGGTTAGTAAATTTGCAGATGACAGAAAGGTTGGAGGTGTGGTTGATAGAGGGCTGCTGCAGTGCGACACAGACAGGATGCAGAGCTGGACTGAGAAATGGCAGATGGAGTTCAGCCTGGATAAATGTGAAGTGATGCATTTTGGAAGGTCGAACTCAAATGCTGAATATAGGATTAAAAACAGGATTCTTGGAAGTGTGGAGGAACAGAGGGATCTGGGTGTGCAAGTACATAGATCCCTCAAAGTTGCCACCCAAGTGGATAGGGTTGTTAAGAAAGCATATGGTGTTTTGGCTTTCATTAACAGGGGGATCGAGTTTAAGAGCTGCGAGATTTTGCTGCAGCTCTATACGACCCTGGTGAGACCATACTTGGAATATTGTGTCCAGTTCTGGTTGTCCTACTATAGGAAAGATACAGAGGCTTTGGAGACGGTGCAATGAAGTTTTACACGGATGCTGCCTGGACTGGAGGGCTTGCCTTATGAAGGAAGGTTGAATAAGCTTGGACATTTCTCTCTGGAGAGAAGGAGGAAGAGAGGAGGCCTGATCGAAGTATACAAAATAATGAGAGTAATAGATAGCCAGAGACTTTTCCCCAGGGCAGGATTGACTGGTACGAGAAGTCATAGTTTGAAGATATCAGGAGGGAGGTATAAAGAAGACAGGTTCTTTATGCAGAGAGTTGTGAATGCATGGAATGCATTGCCAGTGGTGGTGGTGGAGGCAGAGTCATTGGGGACATTTAAGCCACTGCTGGACATGCACATGGATAGCAGTGAGTTGAGGGGTGCATAGGTTAAGTTACTATATTTTACGTTGGGATTAAGTCTCAGCCCAATATTGTGGGCCAAAGGGCCTGTTCTGTGCTGTACTTCTCTATGTTCTATTTTCTAAAGAAGTGGTGTCAGGTCTCTTAAAGAGCACTAAGGTATCTACTGCAGGTTATTGAGAGAGAGCAGAGGTGAGTTTGCTGGGGCCTTGACCAAGACCTTTGTATCTTCGTTAGCCACTGGAGAAGTCCCAGAGGACTAGTAAAAATCTAATGTTGTTCCCCTGTTCAAGAAGGGAAGTGGGAATAATCCACAAAACTATAGACCAGTGAGTCTCACATCCGTAGTTGGGAAACTATTGGAGAGATTCTTAGGGATAGATTTTACATGCATTTGGAAAAGCATGGCCTAATTAGGGATAGACAGCGTGGCTTTTTGTGTGGCAGGTCATGTCTTACTAACTTGATTGAATTATTCAAGGAGGTGATGAAGGTGATTGAAGGTCCTTCACAGTAGGCTCATCCAGAAGATTACAATGCATGGGATCCACGGTGACTTGGCTGCTTGGATTCAGAGTTCACTTGCTTCTAGAAGGCAGAGAGTAGTGATGAACGGGTATGTTTTAGTCTGGAGGTCCATGACACAGGAATCCATACTGGGATCTCTGTTGTTTGTGATACATATCAATGACTTAAATGAAAAGGTAGATGGGTGGGTTAGTCAGTTTGCAAACAACGTAAAGATTAATGGAGGTGTGGATAGTGTAGAAGGTTGTCAGATGTTAGTGAGATGTGGATCAGTTGCAGATATAGGTGGAGAAATGTGTTGGAGTTTATTCTGGTGTGAGGTGCTGCACCTTGGGAGATCAAACGTTAAAGTATACAGATAATGGCAGTACCCTGAACAGCATTGATGTACAGAGGAATCTTGGGATTCAAGTCCATAGCTCCCTGAAAGTGGCCAAACAAGTAGATAGGGTGGGAAGGAAGGCCTATAGCATGCTTGCCTATCTGCTGTAGCACATATTTCTTCGACATGAATTGGCTTCAAGGTAATTGAAGGGTTTAGCCCATTATTTGCAGACTGTGAACTTTTCTTACCTGTATTGGCTGTAACGCAAGTTGGGCCTCCTTAGTTAAAAGGTATGGCTATTGTGCGATTTTCTTAAGACGCGAGATTGCACGAGAATGGAACAATCATGTTATATTAGAACTAACTGTATAAGAGTCAGAATGTCATCATGCAGCTTTATAAAGCTTTGATTAGGTTACACTTCGAGTATTGCATTCAGTTCTGGTTGCCACATTACAGGAATGACTCTGTCAGTCTCTTGCTTGACTAGTCTGTGAGATAGCTCTCCCCATTTTAGCATTAGCCCCCAGATGTTAGGAGGAGGGCATTGCAGTGTCGACAAGGCCAGTTTTGTCATTGTCATTTCCAGTGCCGAGGTTGATGCCAGAAAATCTTTTTAAGATTACATTCCCTACGGTATGGAAACAGGCCCTTCAGTCCAACATATCTACACCAATCCTCTGAAGAGTAACCCACCCAGACCCATTCCCCTACATTTACTAAAGCACCGAACACTATGGGCAGTTTAGCATAGCCAATTCACCTGACCTGAACATCTTTTGGATTGTGGGAGGAAACCGGAGCACCGGAGGAAAGCCACGCAGACATGGGGAGAATGTGCAAACTCCACCCAGACAGTCACCCAAGGTGGGAATTGAACCTAAGACCCTGGCAGTGTGAGGCAGCAGTGCTAACCACTGAGCCACCATGCCACCTGAATAGTTTCATCATTCGACTTCTAAATTCCAGATTTTTATTGAATTCAGATTCCATCTTATGCCAAGTTGGAATGTGAACCCAAACATTATCTAAATATCTTGATTACTTATCCAGTGATAATACTATTACCCCATCATTTCCCCCTTCTGCCTTATTAAGAAGATCATAGAAACCCTACGGTGTGGAAGCAGGCCATTCAGCCCATCTTGTCCACAACAACCCTCCAATGAGCATCCCACCCAGACTCACCCCATTTCTGTAATTCTGCATTTCCCATGGCTAATCCACATTTCTTGCACATCCTGGACACTACAGGGCAATTTAGCATGGCCAATCCACCTAACCTGCTCATCTTTGGATTGTGGGATGAAACCGGAGCATCTGTAGGAAACTTGCGCAGACACGGGGAGAACGTGCAAACTCCATACAGACAGATGCCTGAGGCTGGAATCAAACCCCGGTCCCTGGCGCTGCGAGGCAGCAATGCTAACCGCTGAGCCATCGTGCCATTTAAGTAGTCTTTTATGCAGCACTTTATTGAATATGTTTATTGCATGAACTGGTTCTCCTTTATCTATTCTATTTGTTACCTCAAAGAATTCTAGCAGATTTGTCAGGCATGATTATTCCTTAGTGGATAGGGCTTTTTTTTTTAGATATTTTTATTAGAAATTTAACATTTTTACAAGTATACAAAAATAAACAAAACTCTCAAATACAAACATTGATGTACAATTAAATCAAATATACAATAGTCAAAATTTAACAAAGAAAAGAAAAAAAACCAAAATAACATAAAAAAAACAAAACTCAACTTTCTACTAATCTAACCTATAACTAACCAGAGTGTATACTTAAGTCTCTTACATGCTCGGAATGTATTAACATCAAATGTAATAAAACCTGTATTCGTGCGGGATTCCTCTCCCAAGGGGCCCCGGAGCAGCCAGGTTTGTAATCTTCACTAAATAAAGGCCCTTGTTAGGATGGCCGAAATATCTGCATTTATGTAATTCAAAAAGGGCTGCCATATTTTATAAAATAATTCAGTCTTTCAGTGCACCATATTTGTAAGGAAGTAAAGGGGAATACATTCCATCATTAATCTGTGCCAGTTTGAAAGTCCGGGGGGGCCCTCAGCCACCCAGTTCACCAAAATATTTTTCCTTGCACAGAAAGAGAGAATAGAAAATAGTCTCTGCCCGTGCATATCCAGGGAGGAAAAGTTCGAAAAGCCCAAAAGGAGAGATATAGGATCCACTCTAATTTCCGTTCCTAAAATTTCTGTCAGGGTACTTGCTACTTTAGTCCAATATCTACGGATCTTATGACAAGTCCATAGGCAATGTACAAGAGTGCCCACCACTATTTTGCATTTGGGACACATTGGAGATGCTCCTGCCTTAAATTTTGCCAATCGAGCCGGTGCTATATGGGCCCTATGAAGTATCTTCAGCTGGATAGCCTGGGTTCTGTTACAGATAGTAATTCTTCTACCATTTTCCCAAATATCATTCCACGTTTCTATAGAGATTTCTAGTCCCAAATCCTGATCCCATGTTTTAAGCAGATTGTCCATATCTCCCGACACTTCTTCATGTAGTAAATGATAAATAGTACTAACGGAGGATACCCCCACTGGTCGTAGGACATTACATTCTCTATCTGATTTATAAAGACTATCTATTAACGTAGTCTTCTTCTGTATATAACCTCGAATTTGGAAGTATCGAAAGAGGTCTCCATTAGGTAATCCGAATTTCTGACGCAGCTGTTCAAAGAACATCAGGACCCCATCTTTAAATAGGTCCCCTAAACATGAGATACCCCTGGATCTCCAGAGTTTAAAAGTGGCATCTGTAAAACCCGGTTGGAATCCCCATGCCCCTACTATTGGTGCATGGGGGGATGTTTTATGTAAATTACCCTCATTTTGCCGCATTATATTCCAGGCCTTAATTGTATTTAGTATTATGGGGTTTTTACAGTGATCTGTAATGATTTTCCTCTTGTCTGAAAATAAGAGGTTAGTAAGTGGGTATTTTACTTGAGAGGCCTCGATGTCCAGCCAGATTGGGTCTTGTCTGATCCACAATCAATCAGCTATGTAACTTAATAGGGAACGTAATTGATATTTCCTAAAGTCTGGGAAGTCCAGTCCTCCCCTTGCCTGTGGAAGCTGTAGCTTCTTCAGCTTAATAAGGGGCCGTCTATGATTCCAGATAAAGGAACCCAGCCAGCCTATAATTTACGTAGGGCCATCCTTGGCAGCATCACCGGGAGCATTCTCATAGGATATAGGAGACGGGGCAGAACATTCATTTTAATTAGTGCTATTCTACCCAACCGGGAAATTGGAAGGTCTCCCCATTGCTGGAGGTCCTGCCTTATCCTTTCCAGTAATTGCACAAAATTAGCCTTATACAACTGACCAAATACTGGAGTAATAAAAATACCTAAATATAAGAAGCCCTCCAGGGACCAACGAAAGGGAAAAAGGGATCCGTCCACTAAGTGGGGTGTCATAGCCAGGCCACCCATTGGCATAGCCTCCGATTTTGAAAAATTAATTTTATAGCCTGAGAATGCACTAAATGTATTAATAACTTGAATTAGACGAGGTACGGACATCAGAGGATTATTGAGGAATAAAAGAACATCATCTGCATAAAGGGTAATTTTGTGTTTACCTGTACCAATTCTCGGGGCCGTTATATTAGGATCAATCCGTATAGCTTCTGCTAGTGGTTCAATTATTAGTGTAAATAACAATGGCGAGAGAGGACATCCTTGACGGCAGCCCCTACCCACACTGAAGCTATCCGAACCTAATCCATTGGTAACCACAACTGCTTTGGGATCACTATACAATGTTGAGACCCATTTGGTAAACACCTGTCCAATGCCAAACCTTTCCAATGTGTAAAACAAATATGACCATTCAACCCTATCGAATGCCTTTTCTGCATCTAATGAAACTACTACTCCTGGTATCTTTCCCTGATGACAGGCTTGGATCATATTCAAAACCCTTCTAATATTATTGGATGATCTACGGCCCTTAATAAATCCCGTCTGATCCTCCTTTATAATATATGGCAGTACCCTTTCTAGTCTCAGTGCTAACATTTTAGAGAGGATTTTAAAATCTACATTTAGCAAGGATATTGGTCTGTATGACGTACAGTCTTCTGGATCTTTTCCTTTTTTAAGGATAAGAGAGATATTTGCCTCTTTCAGCGAAGCCGGGAGACAGCCCTGAGTATATGCATAGTTATACATGTCCATAAGTGGATCAGTCAATATTTCTGTAAATTCTTTATAGAATTCAGCTTGAAAACCATCTGGGCCTGGTGTCTTTCCGCTCTGGAGTTGCCTAATTGCATCAAGTATTTCTTGGACTGTTAGGAGAGCAGTTAGGGCCGATACCTGTTCCGGAGTTAGGCCCGGAAAGGTCAAATTTTTAAAAAATGACTGCATCCTCCTAGTCCTATCTCCACAATCCTGCGATTTATATAACTCAGAATAAAATTCTCTAAAGATCGCATTAATCTTTTTATGATCATGAGTCAAGGTACCTGTACTTTCCTTGATAGACGTAATAGTCTGAGGGGCCTTCTTTTTCTTTGCAAGAAATGCTAAGTATCTACCCGGTTTGTCGCCATATTCATATAACCTTTGTTTTGCAAATAATATTTCCCTCCTAGCCGTTTGAGTAAGCGTAGTGTTTAGAGCTGTCCGAAGAGCCGTAATCCTTTGCAATTTTATAATAGAAGGTCTATCAGCATATGCTGTTTCAGCTGCTTTTAAGCGAGCTTCGAGCAGGCGCTGTTGCTCTCCCTTCAGTTTTTTCTGGGTCGCTGAGTAGGAGATGATCAAACCTCGTGCATAAGCTTTCATGGTCTCCCACATCATTGATGGGTTGCTAGCCGTACCTGAAATAATTTCTAAAAAAGTTTTAAATTCTTGGGAGAAGTACTTTACAAATTTACTATCTTTTATCAGGAAGGGGTCCATACGCCAATGCCGAGCGGATGTCCCATTGTTCCTTGCCTTAGTTTCCATATATACAGCGGTGTGGTCGGAAATTGCTATAGTACCTATTTTACAGGATAATATGGAATTTTAAAAAATCGATGGGGCAAAAAACATATCAATTCTTGTATGACATTTATGTGGATTAGAGTAGAAAGAAAAATCTCTACCCTGTAGATGAAGACATCTCCATACATCTACCAATCCTAATTCTTTATTCAGATCCGCCAGTTGTCTAGATCTGGGAGATACTCCAGCAGCACTCTTGGGAATCCTATCTATTTCCGGATCCATAATACAATTAAAGTCTCCCCCTATAATTGTATGACGGGCACCGAGAGCCATCAATTTTGAAAAAGCTTCCGTTATAAATTTAGAGGGGTGTGCCGGGGGGCAGTACAAATTTAGAATCCCATATTCCTCTCCATTTACGAGGGCTTTAATCAAAATATATCGTCCAGATTCGTCTTTTATCTGATTTAGAATTTTGAAAGGGAAATTCTTCCGAACAAGAATAACAACTCCCCTGCTTTTTGAGCTAAAAGAAGAGAAAAAGGCCTGATCAAATCCACCCTGCCGTAATTTTAAGTGTTCTTTATCCGACAGGTGTGTCTCCTGTAGGAGAGCTATATCAACTCTTTCTTTCTTAAGATTTGATAATATTTTCTTCCTTTTGACTGGCGAATTACTCCCCTTGACATTCCAGGTGCACCACTTAACCGACTGATCAACCATAATCATCTGGGCAGATCCGAGACCCCTTGGGAGGGGAAACCCTATCTGGAACATCCCGAGCATGGAGCATATAAAATTTACAAAAACAAAGGCTCTCTAATACACTCACAACAATATAATAAAAAACTATTTCTAAATAAAAAAATATAAAACGTACCTAAATGGAGATTTTCTCCCTTGTTCCCAGGGAGCGTCACTTCCTCTCCAAAAGTTCATCTTATCCTCTCCCAACCAATGCCCCACCCTTGACCCAGGTGCTCCTCAATAAAATGAGAATTCAAATATAATACAAAGCTAGAGTTAACAGTGAGCACCCTACCCCCGCCCACACCAACACCTGGATTTATTTGGGAATGTTAGTACCATATATAAATAAATAACTATAAAATTACAATCTCAACAAGTAATAATTAGATATAATAATACAAAATAACAGGGGAAAAACAACCCCGCTCCTAAAGACAGAGGTAAAATAGAATAAGGTAACCACCTCCCCCCACCAACATTAACCAAACGCCCCAACATATATATACATATATACATAAAGTAATAAAATAAAACAACCCCAAGCGGGGGGGGGGGAGAAAATCAAATCCCTCTCCCCGCCCCCCATGATAATATTAAACAATGAGGTTAAACAAAAGAGAGAAAAGAAAAGGGGGGGATATAGACCAAAGTGGGGGGAAAGGCAAACCAACATCCACAATCTCTTACAGTTTATTTAAAAGAGTCCAAGAATTCCTTAGCCTTCTGTGGTGATCCGAAGTTATATATGGATCCTTCGTGGTTAAAGCGTAGCATCGCTGGATAACGTAAGGAGTACTGAGTATTTAAGTCCCTTAAACGCTTCTTCACCTCATCGAATGCCTTCCTCTTTCAGACCAGAGCTGGGGAAAAGTCCTGAAATAGCATGATCTTGGATCCTTTATAGATCATGGCTTGGGGATCTTTTCCAAGATTTCTTGAGGCTTCTAGGAGCATCTGCCTCTCCCTATAGCTCTGCAGCTGGAACAGGACCGGGCGTGGGCGCTGGTTCGAGCCGGGCCCACGTATTGCGACTCGGTAGGCCCATTCCACCCTTACCTGGCCTGATCCAGCATGCAGATTTAAAAGCTGTGGCAGCCACTGCTCCAGGAATGCTGTAAGCTGGCCTTCCTTTTCCCGTTCGGGAAGGCCCAGCAACCGAATATTTTTTCGACGACCTCGATTATCGAGGTCGTCAATATGATTTTCTAAGGTCCGGACTCGCTGCTCGAGAGTCCGGACCTGATCCGCGGCCGATTGGGCTGCAGTTTCGGAGGTCGCGGCCTTTAACTCCGCCCCTCCGACTCGGCGCTCCAGTTCCTGGATGTCTCGGCCGTGCTGCAGAAGCACGGCCGAGAGTGATTCCCAGCGATGTCGGGACTCTTCGATAAAGGCATCGATCTTCGCGTCCAGCTTGGTAATCATCTCCACAAGGCTTGTTACCGTCGGTAATTCCCCCGGGGCAGCTGTGGACGCCTCTGCTGCAGCTGAAGAGGGAGAGGGTGGGGGAGGGGGTCCTGCTTGTTGAGAGCTGCGGGCTCCCTTCCCTTTGGTCATTTTTACTAAATATTAAACTATTTAAATGTAATGCTAAGCAACTATTTAAAGTTAACAGCTATTATGAATGATTTGGTGAGTGTGGTGGGGGTGGGTGACCCACTTTACCCAAGTCTTGGGAAGAGCACTATAGACTCAGACTTGCTGGGTCGCCACCATCTTGGATCCCCCCAGTGGATAGGGCTTTAAACTAAATAGTTGAGTGGAGGGGGAGGTTAGTCAGTTGCATGGAGAATTATGGAAAGACTTAAAGGGTGGGGAGGACGTTCAGCAAGAATTATTATAGTTTTCAAAGCAAGTAGTAGGACAGTTGTGAAGAATGGTCTATGGACCTGAACTCTGATTTCTTTCCACAGATGCTGCCAGACCTGCTGAGCTTTTCCAGCAAGTAATGTGTTTGTTTGTAATGGCACAGAGAGTGTGGAAAGAGTCAGGAATCTAACTTCATGCACAGCAGATAGGAAGGTCATGAGAAGGAGTACAGTCAGCTCAGGACTGAGGACCTAAGTGCACAGTGTTCATAACTAGGTCAATGAGCCCGTGGCGCAGATTGAAGTTGGCAGGTATGTTGTGTGTATCACAGAGATGTGGCTGCAAGATGATGAGGGCTGAGAACTACACATCCAAGGGTATGCATCTTATTGAAAGGACAGGCCAATGAGCAGAAGGGGCAGGGTCGCCTTGTTAGTAAGAAATGAAATTAAATAAACAGCAAGAAGTAATACAGATTCAGAATGTGTAGAAGCTGTGGGTCGAATTCAAGAACACTGATGGGAATTATGTACAGATCTCCTAGCAGTAGTCAGGATGTGGGGAAGAAGAGAAATCAGAAGATAGAAAAGGCATTTAAGAAAGGCACTATGACAATAATTATGGGGTCTTCAATATGCAGGTGGACTGAGAATATCAGGTTGGTTATAGATCTCAAGAAAAGGAATTCACTGAAAGTCTTTGAGATGGTGTTTTGGAGCAGCTTGTGGGAGAGCCCACAAGGAGTATTGTGTACCGTGTCGGTCTCCTTATCTAAGGAAGGATATACCTGGCTTAGAGGAAGTGCACTGGAGGTTCGCCAGACTAATTGGATGGTAGGATTGTTTTATGAGGAGAGACTGGGGAGACTGGGCCTGTTTTTCTCTAAGTGTAAAAGAATGAAAGACGATCTCATTGAAAACTTCGGAAATTCTGGCAGGACTCGACAGGTTATGTACAGGAAGGATGTTTTGCATGACTGGTAGTAGAACCAAAGGACATAGTGTCAGAATAGGGAATAGCCATTTGGGATTGAAAAGAGGAGACATTTCTTCATTCAGATTGTAGGCAGCCTTTGGAATTCTCTACCCTCGAGGGCAGAGAGGACTAAGACATTGAGTTTGTTCAAGACAGAGATTGATCAATTTCTCGATAGTGATAGTATGAAGGGATGTGGATGTGGACAGGGAAAATCAGCCATGACTCAGAATGGCTTGAGGAGCTGAATGGTCCACTGCTGCTATTTTCCTGTTTTGAAAAACGAAGCTATCCCCGGAACCAATATTTGTCCTCAATCAACATTACAAAAATAGATTACTGTTAGAGGGAGTTTACTGTGCACATACTGGCTTTCAGTTATGCTAAAATTGTTAAAGGCAGCATCTAAATATATGTTATTTTCAGTTGTATTAATAAGTGTTTGTTTCTTTCCACGGTGTGAGCACAGTGATGCACAATTACCCGATGCAGCCAGGCTATCCTGCCAACACGCCTGTAGCATCATATCACCCATACCCAGCAGCTCCAGCCTACAATGCTACAGGTAAGTTCAAATTGTTATTACAAGCAAAGTGCTCAGGGTTTATAAAATTAATACAACATAGAACATATAAACATATAGCACAGGCCCTTCAGCCCATGATGTTGTGTCGAGGATTATTCCTAATCTAAAATAAAACAACCTAACCTACGCACCCCTCAATTCACTGCTGTCCATGTGCAAGTCCAGCAGTCACTTAAATGACTCTGCTTCCACCACCACAGCTGGCAACACATTCAATGCATTCACAACTCTGTGTGTTAAGAACCTACCTCTGAAGTCTCCTGTAAAACTTCCTCCTAATATCTTAAAACTATGACCTGTCGAGCCAGTCAATCCTTCCATGGGGAAGGCCTCTGGCTATTGGCTCTATCCACGCCTGTCATTACCTTGTATACCTCGATCAGGTCACCTCTCTTTCTCCTCCTCTCCAGAGAGAAAAGTCCAAGCTTAGTCAACCTCTCTTCATAAGGCAAGCACTGCAGTCCAGGCAGCATCCTGGTAAACCTTCTTTGCATCCTCTCCAAAGCCTCTGTATCTTTCCTATAGAAGAGTGACCAGAACTGAGCACAATATTCCAAGTGAGGTCTCACCTGGGACTTGTAGAGTGGCAGCAAAACCTCGCAGCTCTTAAACCCGATCCACCTGTTAATGAAAGCCAAAACACCATATGCTTTCTTAACAACCCTATCCACTTGGGTGGCAACTTTGAGGGACCTAGGCACTTGAACACCAAGATCCGTCTGTTCCTCCACACTGCCAAGGATCCTGTCTTTAATCCTATATTCAGCATTCAAGTTCAACCTTCCAAAAATGCATAACTTTGCATTTATCCAGGTTGAACTCCATCTGCCATTTCTCAGCCCAGCTCTGCATCCTGTATATGTCGCGCAGCAACCTGCAGTAGCCCTCTATACTATCGACGACACCTCCAACTATCATCAGCAAATTTACTAACCCACCCCTCAACCTCCTCATCCAAGTCATTTATAAAAACTACAAAGGGCAGAGGTCCAATAACAGAGCCCTGTGGGACACTATTCAACGCTGACCTCCAGGCAGAATACTTTCCATCTACAACCACGCTCTGACTTCTGTCAGCCAGCCACTTCTGGATCCAGATAGCCAAATCTCCCTGTATCCCATACTTACTGACTTTATGAATGAGCCTATCACGAGGAATCTTATCGAATGCCTTGCTGACTCCTTATACACCATGTCCACTGCTTGACCTTCATCGACTTGTCTCGTCACCTCCTCAAAAAACTCAAGGTTTGTGAGGCATGACCTGCCCCTCACAAAGCCATGCTGACTGCCTTTAATCACACTATGCTTTGCCAAATAGTCATAAATCCTATCCCTCAGAATTCTTTCCAAAATCTTGCTACTAATAGACATAAGACTGGCTGGTTTGTAATTGCCAAGGATTTCCCTATTACTCCTCTTGAAAAGAGGAACAACATTCGCCTCCTTCCAGTCCTCTGGTACGACTCCGCTCCGCTATCCCTGATCAACCCTACCATCTCCTTGATCATTCTCTTATTCCTCACGTTTGAGTAAAATGCCTTTGGGTTCTCCCTAATCCTTCCTGCCAAGCCTTTTTCTGGCTCTCCTCAGTCCATTTCTGAGCTCCTTTCTATCAACCCTTATCCTCTAAAGCTGTGCTAGATCCTTGCTTTCTTCACCTTACATAAAGCTGCTTTTTTCGTTTTGACGAGAAGCTCCTCTGTTCTCATCATTCAAAGCTCCTTAAACTTCCCCCTTCTTACCTGTCTTTTACAGGAAACAATTTGTGCATTACTCACAACAACTGCTCCTAAAACTGTCTTCACATGTCTGTTGTGCGCTTTCTGTAGAACAGTTGGTCCCAGTCTGTATTTCCCAACTCCTGTCTGATAGCGTCATAATTTCCTTTTTCTTAATTAAATATCTTTGCTTAGTAACTGCTCCTTTTCCTCTCCAAGACTGTGCTAAATGTGAGGCAGTTGTGGTCACTGTCACCAAAGTGTTCTACCTGGAGATCTGACACTTGTCCTGGCTCATTGCCGAGCACCAAATCCAAAATGGCCTCACCCCTTGTCGGTCTGTCTACATACTGAGTAAGGAAACCCTCCTGAATACACCTGACAAAAATGGCTCCATCCAAACCATCTGCACGAAGGAGGTTCCCATCAATATTGGGAAAGTTGAAGTCACCCATAATAAAAATCCTGCTATTTCTGCATTTTTCGAAAATCTGCCGGAAAATGAGTTCTTCAATCTCTCTACTGCTATTAGGTGGTCTGTAGAAAACCCCCAATGCGGTGGCTGTTCCCTTGCTGTTCCTAACTTCCACCCATACTGACTCAGTGGACAAACCTTCCTCACCAAGCTTCTGTTCTGTAGCTGTGATGCATTCTCTGATTAGCAATGCTACACCGCTTCGTCTTTTTCCACCCTCCCAGTTCTTTTTAAACGTTCTAAATCCTAGAACACCTCGCAACCATACCTGCCCCTGTGGAACCCACATCTCCGTTATGACCTCAAGTACTGATCCATGCTCTAAGTTTGTCACTCTTATTTCAGACAATCCTTGCATTAAAGCAGACACACTTTACCCGATCCCTTTGTTTCATCACGTGAGAAACATTCCCGATAGATTCACTACATTCTGTCGCTGCTGCCTCATCTGCAATTGTCTCCCTCTCAGATATGTGGCTCTGATTTCCACCCCCCCAAACTAGTTTAAACCTTCCCGACCCACACAAACAAATCTCCCACCTAGGACATTTGTGCCCCTCCAGTTCAGGTACAACCTGTTCTTCATGTATAGGTCCCACCTTCCCCAGAAGGTATCCCGATGGTCTAGGTATCTGAAGCCCTCCCTCCTGCACCAACCTCTCGGCCACGTGTTAAGCTGCAATCGCCGACTGTTCCTCATCTCACTGTCTTGTGGCACCAGTAGCAAACCTGAGATCACTACTCTACTCGTCCTGCTCTTCAGCTTCCAATCTAACTCTCTGTAGTCACTTTTCAGATCCTCAATCCCTATCCTGGCTATGTCATTGGTGCCAATATGTACCACGATTTCTGGCTGCTTACCCTCTTCCTTCAGAATCCTGTAACCCGATCGGTGACATCCTAGACCCTGGCACCGGGGAGGTAACATATCTTCCGGGAGTCCCGTTCCTGATGAAGGGCTTTTGCCTGAAACGTCGATTTCGCTGCTCGTTGGATGCTGCCTGAACTGCTGTGCTCTTCCAGCACCACTGATCCAGAATCTAGTTTCCAGCATCTGCAGTCATTGTTTTTACCTCTCAAAATCTCCTGTCAATCCATCTAACTGTTGAGTCCTCTACCCCTAGCACCTTTCTATTCTTCCCCCTTCCCCTCTGAGCCTCAGTGCTAGGCTTAGTGCCAGAGACCTGACAACTATGGCTTTCCCCTGGTAGGCTGTCCCCACAAGCAGTATCCAGAATGGTATACTTATTCATCGGGGAATGGCCACAGCGGATCCCTGCCCTATCTGTTCGTTCCCTTTCCTCCCCCAGACAATAACCCGGCTGTCCTTATCCTGTGTCTGAGAAGTGACCACCTCCCTGTACATCCTCTCAATTTCTCCCTCAGATTCCTGGATGATCCGTAGTTCATCCAGCTCCAGTTCCCTAACTCTGTCTTTGAGGAACTGGAGTTGGGTGCACTTCCTGCAGATGTAGTCGGCAGAGACATGTGAAGTGTCTCTCACCTGCCGCATTCTGCAGGAGGAACATGGAACTGCTCTATCAGCCATACCCCGTTAATCTGAAAGCCCATATAGGGCTAAACAAGGAAGAGAAGAAAAGAAAAAAAATGAGAAGAAAAAGGTGAGAAATGATAGAGCCTTGGTTAGTGTTGGAGAACACAGCAACCAAGGGGTTCAGGTACGTCATTCTTTGAAGTTTGCGTCACATACAGACGGGGTGGTTAAAAAGGCTTTTGGCGTGCTTACCTTTATTGCTCAGTCCTTTGAGTATAAGAATTGGCAAGTCATGTTGAGGTTGTAATAGTATTAAGCCTCTTCCAATACCGTGTCCAGTTCTCGTCACCCAGTTATAGGAAGGGTATTATTAAGCTGGAGAGGGTACAGAGAGATTTAGCAGGATGTTACTGGGGATGGAAGGTTGGTGTTGGAAAGAAAGGCTGAATAGGCTGGAACTATTTTTACTGGAGTATAGGAGGTTGAGAGGCAGGCAGATAGAAGTTTATAAATAATGAGAGGGATAGATTGAGTTAATGGTAGTTATTTTTTCCCTGGATTGGGGGATTTCAAGACAAGAGGGAACATTTTAAGGTAAGAGGAGAGAGATTTAAAAGCAATATATGGGGCAATTTTTTTTACACACAGTGGGTAGATTGCGTGTGGAGTGATGAAGGTGGTGGCTGTGGGTACAATTCAAACATTTAAAAGACATTTGGATGAGGACATGAATAGGAAAGGTTTGAAGGGATATGGCCCTGGAACAGGCAGGTGGGACTAGTTTAGTTTGGGATTAAGTTTGGCATGGAGTAGTTGGACTGCGGGGTCTATATGACTCTATGAGACAAAACACACTTGTGAAGTCAGGGAAGGGACAGACATGGATCAGAAGTGTTTGGGACATTGGAACCGGCCTTGGGATTTGAATTTGGAGCATTGGGATTACCATGGGGTGTTGGTTTAGGCATTGAACATAGAACAGTATAGCACACTACAGGCCCTTCAGCCCTCAATGTGCCAGCCTTTTATCCTACTCTAATATCAGACTCACCTACATACCCTTCATTGTACTATCTTCCATGTTCCTATCCAAGTGTCGCTTAAATGTCCCTAATGTATCTGACTCCACCACCACTGCTGGCAGCGCATTGTATGCACCCACCACTCTGTGTAAAGAACCTACCTCTGACATCTCCCCAAAACCTTCCTCCATTTACCTTAAAATTATGCCCCCTCATGATAGACATTTCCGCTATTGGAGAAAGTCTGTGGCTTTCCACTCTATCTATGCCTCTCAACATCTTGTACATCTCTGTCAAGTCACTTCTCATCTGTCTTTGCTCCAATGAGAAAAGCTCTAGCTCCCTCAACCTTTCTTCATAAGACATGCCCTCCAATCCTGGCAGTATCCTGGTAAATCTCCTCTGAACCCTCTAAAGCTTCCACATCTTTACGCGTCCAGAACTGAACATAATATTCCAAGTGTGGTCTAAGCAGACCTCTATAGAGCTGCAGCATAACCTCGCAGTTCTTAAACTCAATCTCCCTACTAATGAAAGCCAACACACCATACGCCTTCTTAACAGTTCTATCAACTTGGGTGGCAACTTTGAGGGAACTATGGATATTGACAACACGATCCCTCTGTTCCTCCACACTGCCAAGAATCCTGTCTTTAACCCTATATTCTGCATTCAAATTAAACCTTCCAAAATGAATCACTTTTCACTTTTCCAGGTTGAACTCCTTCTGCCAGTTATCAGCCCAGTTCTGCATCCCATTGCAACTTACAACAGCTGTCCCACACTATCCACAACTCCTCCAACCTTCATGTCATTGGCAAACTTACTAACCTACCCTTTCACTTCCTCATCCAAGGTAAAAACAATGACTGCAGATGCTGGAAACCAGATTCTGGAGTAGAGTGGTGCTGGAAAAGTACAGCAGTTCAGGCGGCATCTGAGGAGCAGGAAAATTGGTGTTTCGGGCAAAAGCCCTTCATCAGGAATACAGGCAGAGTGCTTTAAGGGTGGAGAGATAAATGAGAGGAGGGTAGGGGTGGGGGGAAAGTAGCATAGAGTACAATAGGTGATTGTAGGTGATAGGTCAGGGAGGTGGGTGGGGGAAGGTAGCAAAGAGTACAGTGGGTGGATGGGGGTGGGATGAAGGTGATAGGTCAGAGAGGAAGGTGGAGTGTATAGGTGGAAAGGAAGATAGGCAGGTAGGATAGGTCATGGGGACAGTGCTGAGCTGGAAGTTTGGAACCGGAGTGAGGTGGAAGGGGAAATGAGGAAACTGGTGAAGTCCACATTGACGCCCTGGGGTTGAAGTGTTCCACGGCGGAAGATGAGGCGTTCTTCCTCCAGGCATCTGGTGGTGAGAGAGCGGCGGTAAAGGAGGCCCAGGACTTCTATGTCCTCGGCAGAGTGGAACAGGGAGTTGAAATGTTGGGCCATAGGGCGGTGTGGTTGATTGGTGTGGGTGTCCCGGAGATGTTCCCTAAAGTGCTCTGCTAGGAGGCGTCCAGTCTTCCCAATGGAGAAGAGACTGCATCAGGAGCAACAGATACAATAAATGATATTGGTGGATGTGCAGGTGAAACTTTGATGGATGGGGAAGGCTCCTTTGGGGCCTTGGATGGAGGGGAGGAAGGTGGTGTGGGTGCAGGTTTTGCAATTCCTGCGGTGGAAGGGGAAGGTGCCAGGATGGGAGGGTGGGTTGTTGGGGGGCGTGGACCTGACCAGGTAGTCATGGAGGGAACGGTCTTTGCGGAAGGCGGAAAGGGGTGGGGAGGGAAATATATCCCTGGTGGTGGGGTCCTTTTGGAGGTGGCAGAAATGTCGGCGGATGATTTGGTTTATGTGAAGGTTGGGAGGGTGGAAGGTGAGCACCAGGGGGTTCTATCCTTGTTATGATTGGAGGGGTGGGGTCTGAGGGCGGAGGTGCGGGATGTGGACGAGATGCGTTGGAGGGCATCTTTAACCACGTGGGAAGGGAATTTGCGGTCTCTAAAGAAGGAGGCCATCTGGTGTGTTCTGTGGTGGAACTGGTCCTCCTGGGAGCAGATACAACAGAGGAATTGGGAATATGGGATGGCATTTTTGCAGGAGGTATGGTGGGGAGAGGTGTAATCCAGGTAGCTGTGGGAGTGTAATAAATGTCAGTGTCAAGTCGGTCATCATTAATGGAGATGGAGAGGTCCAGGAAGGGGAGAGAGGTGTCAGAGATGGTCCAGGTAAATTTAAGGTCAGGGTGGAATGTGTTGGTGAAGTTGATGAATTGTTCAACCTCCTCACGGGAGCACCACTTCCTCATCCAAGTCATTTATAAAAATCACTAAGAGCAGAGGTCCCAGAACAGATCCAAGCGGAACGTCATTGGTCACCAAGCTCCAAGCTGAATACTTTCCATCTACCATCACCCTCTGTCTTTGATGGGCCTGCCAATTTTGTATCAAGACAGTCAAATTTCCCAGTATCCATTGCCTCCTTACTTTCTGCATGAGCCTACCATGGGGAACCTTCTTAAACACCTTGCTAAAATCCATGTACACCACATCCACTTCATCAATGTGTTTTGTCATATCCTCAAAGAATTCAGTAAGGCTTGTGAGGCATGACCTGCCCCTCTCAAGGTCATGCTGACTCTCTCTAATCATACTATGGTTTTCCAAGTAGTCATAAATCATGTCTCTCAGAATCCTCTCCAATAATTTTCCCACCACTAATGTAAGACTGTTCAGTAATTCCTAGGATTATCCCTAATGCCTTTCTTGAACAAAAGAATAACATTTTTTACCCTCTAGTCATCTGGCAGTACTCCAGTGAACAATAAGGTTGCAAAGATCATCATCTCTCTTTCTGTAGTAACCTAGGGTATATCCCGTTTGGCCCGGGGATTTATCTGTCCTTATGTTTTACAAAATTTCCAGCATATCCTCCTTCTGAACATCAATCTGTTCTCGCATATCAGTCTGTTTCACACTGTCCTCAGAACATCAAGGTCCCTCTCAGTAGTGAATACTGAAGGAAAGTAATCATTAAGGACTTCTGCTACCTCCTCAGACTCCAGGCGCAAGTTCTCTCCACTATCCCTGATCAGCCCTACCCTCACTCTGGCCAACCTCTTATTCCTCACGTAAGTGTAGAACACCTTAGGGTTTTCCTTGATCCGACTTGCCAAAGCTCTTCCATGCCCCCTTCTAGCTGTCCTAAGTCCATTTTTCAGTTCCTTTCTGGCTACTTCGTAACCCTCTAAAGCCCTGTCTCATCCTTGCTTCCTCAATGTTAAGTAAACTTCCTCCTTCCTCTTGACGAGATGTTCCACATCCCTTGTCACCCAAGGTTCTTTCAACCTACCATCCCTCCCTTGCCTCAGTGGGAGAAACCTGTCCGTCACTCGCAGCAAGTGCTTCCCGAACAACCACCATATTTCGGTTGTGCGTTTCCCTGAGAACATCTGTTCCCAGTTTAGGCACTCCAGTTCCTGCCTAATGGCATTGTAATTCCCCTCCCTGAATTAAATACTTGCCCGTACCATCTGCTCCTATCCCTCTCCATTAGTATAGTAAAGGTCATGGAGTTGTGATCACTATCACCAAGATGCTCTCCCACCGAGAGATCTGACACCTGGCATGGTTCTTTGCCAAGCACCAAATCCAATATGGCTTCCCCTCTAATTGGCCTATCTATGTATTGTTTCAGGAACCCTTCCTGGACACACCTGACACAAACTGTTCCATCCAAACTATTTGAACTAAGGATGTTCTAGTCAATATTAGGGAAGTTAAAGTCATCCAGGACAACAACCCTGTTACTTGGGCACCTTTCCAAAATCTGACTCCCAATCTGCTCCTCCATGCCTCTGTTGCTACTGTGGGGGCGGCCGGGGGGGGGGGGGGGAGCTGTAGATAACTCCCAATAAAATTACTGCTCCTTTGGGGCATTTAAGGTTTTTAAGAGGGACATTGGGGAATCGGATTGCAATGTTAAAAGTTGTTTTGGGGTACTGTGTGTGGTTTTGGGATCTGTACAGTCAACTCCAATCAGTGTTGGATTTCAGAGCCTTTCATGTTGCAGATTCAGAGTGGTCCGATTAAACGCGTTGATTAGACGGTCCTGATTTTCCAAAGTAAATACATCAGGAAGCTTGTGCATACCCTGTGGGAGTCTCTGTCAAAACTCTTAACATTTTATTGTTGATATGTCAGGATGTTGGTTTTGTTCAGGGATCTAAAGTGCAGTCCTTATATAGTTTAATCATTATAACATAAATGTAACTTATGCATTCCACCAGACAGTTAACAATTCGCTAAGAGTTTGGTTTAGAAATCCCTTTCTTTTTCCCTTGCGTGTTTCTGTAGTTTCTATTTTCGACCATTTCTCTTGAAGGTTAAATTTGTCGGCTGTGATCTCGGTAATGTATGGATCCATAGATTCATCGTTCTTAATGATGCTAATTCGCTACATTGAACGCTAATCTAAACTGTCTGATTTGTTTGCTTTTGTAGCTGCTCCCCCGTACACCTCATCGTAGCTGGAATGAAGAACAGCTGCCAGACTCTGCTCCCATACTCCACAGCTCCAGGCTCTAGTTAACTGGGATACCGCAGTTTTGTCTGATAGGAGCCCATTAGCTGGAAAACATCATTTGCATGACTGCCATATATTTGTTTTTTGAGATTTCTAATTTTGGAATTCAAATTATGCTGAGTGTTATTTTCCACCCTTACTAAGCTGAAAGTTTATCTGTAGTTGTTTATTTATTTATTTATGGCTGTTATTTCACCCTGTGCCATTGACCTCTTTCAGCAGACTCTGAAGTAGTATTCCTGGGCTCTACAATTTCATACAATTTGTTATTCACTGTTAATTTCAGTGTAATAATATCAGTATTATTTGGATGAAGAACGCATTGACATGTTTGATGGAATGCAGCTCTGATGTCAACTATGTTATAAAAGGGTTCATTCAAAGTGTAATTTGGCTGAATGATTGATTACAGGGTGAGGCCCACAGTCTGTGTGTGTGTGTGTGTGTGTGAGAGAGAGCAGTCAGTGGGTGTGGACACAGGAGGAGTGCGTGTCTGTGTGTGGAGGTATGTCTGTGGCAGAGTCAATGTGTGTGTTTATAAGTGTGTCTGTGTGTGTATGTCTCTGTCAGGGTCTGTGCCTTTGTAAGCTTGTCTGAGTTGGGGTCTGTATATGTAAGTGTGTGTGTGTGTGTCTGAGTTGGAGTCTGTGTCTGTGTGTGTAAGTGTGCCTATGTTGGTGTGTGTGTTCCTGTGCCGGTGTCTGTATCATGTTGTGTGTTGAGGGTGTCTCTGTAAGTGTGTCCTAGTCTGTCTTTTTATGTCTGTGTGTTCGTTCCACAATCTACTCCAGTACGTTTTGTTGCTGCAACCCCATGGCAAGGTTTGAAAATGATCCTTCAGCGAGAACTGTGAGAATGGTGTGTGGGCTGACTGTGAGACTGGCCGAGTCGGATGGTAGTAAGGGCACAAGCTAGAGAGGCAGCATAGCTGTTTACACTCAGTGGGAGAATGCTGACTCACAATATACAACTCTCAGCCCCACGGGGGAATCCCAGTTCTCACTTTGTAAAGCTCTGCCCTTCTCCCTGGTTACTGACTGTCATGTGTCTACGTATGTCTGCAAGCTGAGCATCTGCAGTGTAAGAAGGTGTATGTGGAAGATGTGCATGATGATAGTTGGTGTATGTGTGTCAGAGAGAGTCATATCTGACATGTGAGAAACATTGGTTTTGTATGTGTGTTTGAGAATCTGGAGACCTGTGTGAGAGAGTGGGTGAGTCTGGGGGTATGAGAGAGATTGGGGAATGTGTCTATGTGAGACAGTCAGTGTGTGTGTGTCAGAATCTGAATGTGAGAGTCGGGAGTGTGTGGTTGTGTGAGTGTCAGAATCAGGGTATGTATTTGAGTGTCGGTGCGGTGGGTGTGAGAGAGTAGGTGTGTGTATATGTATGAGTGTGAGAAAGCGTGGGTGTACGAAAGAGATTCGAGGGTATCCGTGTGTGAAAGTCAAGTCTGTGTGCAAGTATGAGCAATAGGGCTGTGCATGAGCTGTATGTAGGCCAGACCAGATAAGGATGGCAGTTTCCTTCCCTAAAGAACATTAGTGAATCAACCTGATCATCGTTAGAATCTTAATTCCAGGTTTTATTTTGAAACTCTGAATACACAAACACAAAGAAACAGAAACAGACAGACATGAACATGCTTACTAAATAAAAGCAAGTTACTGCGGATGCTGGAATCTGACACCAAAACAGAGAAACTGTTGGAAAATCTCAGCAAGTCTGGCAGCATCTGTAAGGAAAGAAAAGAGCTGACATTTTGAGTCTAACTGACCCTTTGTCAAAGCTAAAATTTTAGACTCGAAATGTCAGCTCTTTTCTCTCCTTACAGATGCTGCTAGACTTGCTGAGATTTTCCAGCATTTTCTCTTTTATGAAGTACATGCTTACATCTGCCATGGCAGGATTGCAACCATGTGGGTGGCCCGGTGGCTCAGTGGTTAGCACCATTGCCTCAGCACCAGGGACCCGGGTTCGATTCCAGCCTGAGGCGACTATGTGTGGAGTTTGCACATTCTCTCTGTGTCTGCGTGGGTGCTCCGGTTTCCTCCCACAGTACAAAGGTGTACAGGTTAAGTGAATTGGCCATGCTAAATTGCTCAGAGTATTAGGTGCATTAGTCAGAGGGAAGTGGGTCTGGGTGGGTCACTCTTCGGAGGGTTGGTGTGGATTTCTTGGGCCAAATTGCCTGTTTCCAGGGAATCTAATCTAATATCCCCAGAACATTACCTGTGTCTCTTGATTGATTAATAATCTAGAGAGGATATCAGTACGTCATTGCCTCCCCTATGGATGTGTGTACGTGTGTGAGAGAAACTGTGTGAGAGTCACAAGTGTGTGCTTGTATGAGAGAGTCAGGAGTGTGAGAAAATCAGGTGTCTGTGCATTTGTAAGAGAGACTGTGTGTGAGAGAGTTACGAGTTTGTGGATGTATGAGAGTCAGAAATGTGAGAAAATCAGGTGTGTGAGACATAATTGGGGATGGATGTGTGTTGTCTAAGTCACAAGTGTGTGAGAGACAGTCGGGTATGTGTGTGTATGAGTGAGAGCTAGAGGATGTGTGTGTAACAGAATCAGGTGTGTGCATGAGAGAGTTGGGGCTGTGTGTGCGCAAAATAGAGAGAGTCGGGTGTGTGTGTATGTATGTATTGAGAGTTGAAGTGCAAGTTGAGTCAGGGGTGTGTATGTATGAGAGTGGTAGGACCGTGAGATGTTTGAGAGAGTCAGGGATGTGTGTGAGAGTTGGTGTGTGTTAGAGTCAGAGGTGTGAGTGTGTGTGTGTTTGAGAGAGAGAGAGTTGGTGTAGATGTGTTAGTGTGACGGGTGGGGGTGCGTGTGTTATAGTCAGAGAGTTGGGTGTGTGCGTGTATGAGAGTTGGGAGTATATGAGAATCTGAGGAGGTGATGTATGTGCATGTGAGAGAGAGAGACTGTGGATGTGTGCATGCATGCAGGAGAGTCAGGGAAATGTGAGTGTGTGTGTGAGAGAGATTCGTTTTATGCTTATGTGATAGTGGGCATGCGTGCATGTGTGAGAGAATGTATCAGATTTGTATGTGAGAGAGAATTTGGGGATGTGTGTTCATGCGTGAGACTCGGTGTGTGACTGTATGAGAGTCGTGAGTGTGTGTGTCAGAGAGTTGGGAGTGTATGTGTGAGAGGTGGATCTGTGTGCTTGTGTGAGAGTCACAAATGTGTAACGTGTGTGTGTGTGTGTGTGTGTGTGTGTGTGTGTGTGTGAGAGAGAGAGAGAGAGAGAGAGAAGTTCCAGCTGTGCATGGGTGTGGGAGATGGGGAAGTGTGTGCATGTAAAAATGTCAGGGGTGTGCATGTGAATTATATGTGTGCGCTTGTGTGAGAGTTGGTATGTGTGCATATGTAAGTGTGCATGAGAGAGTCAGGGTGTGCATGTATGAGAGTCAATGTATCTGAGAGAGTTGGATTATGTGTACGTGAGAGTCGGTGTGTCATTGTGAAATTTAGGGGTGTGTACATGTAAGAGAGTCAGGGTGTATGTATGTGAGAGTCAGGATGTATGTGAGTTGTATGTATATCTGTGTGAAAGTTGGGGTGTGCGTGGAGTGTGTGTATGTTGTTTCTATTTAAATAATGTTCAACTTGAATCACACTCAATTGAACTTGAACTACTCACTGTGTTAAAAGATTCTTTCTACACTTTAAATCTGTGCTGTTTGGTTCTGAATTCTTTTATAAGTGCAAACAGTTTTTCCCTATCTACTCTGTGCAGATCGCTCGTAATCTGGAATTTGATCTCTGTTTAGCATTCTTCTGTCCAAAGAAAACCATTCCAACTCTCCAATCTTTCCTCACGTCTGAAGGTTCTTATCTCTCTCAAAAACCTCTTCTGCACTCTGTATAATACACTGTACACAATGCTCCATCTGTCCACTGCCTTCTGTAAATTCTGTCTATTCCTCTCTAAGTAAAACTTAGAATACTGTAAACATTTCTAGTCCGCCTGTTCAGGGATTTTAATGACACACATCTGAAGCAGATGGAATGTGCGTCTTTAATAGCTCTCTATCTGTCCTCTCACCACTAATGTCTTATATTTATACACAGGGCTCTCTGCTCCTGCACATCCTTTACACCTGTACCCTTGATTTTGTGCTGGTTTTCCAAGCTCTTTTTACCAAAATGTATCAGTTCACACTTCCCTGCATACAAATTTACATGCCACTTAGCTTCCTACTCCATCAATTTTGTCAATGTCATAGAGTCATAGAAATGTATAGCACAGAAACAGATTCTTCGGTCCAATTCAGTCATGCAGACCAGATACCCTAACCTAATCTAGTCCCATTTGCCATATCCCACTAAACGTTTCCTATTCATATATCCATCTAGATGCTTTTTAAATGTTGTAACTGTACCAGCCTCCACCACTTCCTCTGGCATCTCATGCCACACAAGCACCACTCTCTGCGTGAAAAAATTGCCCCTTAGGTCCCTTTAAATCTTTCCCCTCTCACCCTAATCCTATGCCCTCTGGTTCTGGACTCCCCCAACTCAGAGTAAAGAACTCATCTATTTATCCTAACCATGCCCCTCATGATGTTACAAACCTCTGTAAGTCACCTCTCAGCCCCCAATGCTCCAGGGAAAACAGCCTCAGCCTATTCAGCCTCTCCCTCCAGTTCAAATCCTCCAACCCTGGCAACATCCTTGTAAATTTTTTCTGAACCCTTTCAAATTTCACATCATCCATTCTATAGCAAGGTGACCAGAAATGCACACAATACTCCAAAAGTGGCCTAACCAATGTCCTGTACAGCCGCAACATGACCTCCCAACTCCTATACTCAATGATCTGACCAATAAGGGAAATCATACTAAATGCCTTGTTCACTATCCACCTATGACTCTATTTTCAAGGAGCTATGAACCTGCACTCCAAGCTCTCTTTGTTCAGCAACACTCCCCAGGACCTTACCATTAAGTGTATAAGTCCTGCCCTGATTTGCCTTTTGTAAATGCAGCACATGGCATTTATCTAAATTAAACTAAATTCGGTGCGGCTCAGTGGTTAGCACTGCTGCCTCACAGCACCAGGGTCCCAGGTTCGATTCCAGCCTTGGGTGACTGTGTGGAGTTTGCAAATTCTCCCTGTGTCTGCGTGGGTTTTCTCTGAGTGCTCTGGTTTCCTCCCACAGTCCAGAGGTGTGCAGGTCAGGTGAGTTGCCCATGCTAAATTGCTCATAGTGATAGGCGCATTAGTCAGATGGAAATGAGACTGGGTGGGTTACTCTTCGGAGGGTTGGTATGGGCTTGTTGGGCCGAAGGGCCTGTTTCCACACTGTAGGGGATCTAATCTAAACTCCATCTGCCACTCATCAGCCCTATTCAAGATCTTATTGTACTCTGAGTAACCTTCTTTGCTGTCCACTAAATCTGCAATTTTGGTGTCATTTGCAAACGTACCAACTGTATCTCCTGTATTCACATGAAATCATTTATGTAAATGATAAAAAGTAGTGGCTCCAGCGATCCTTGTGGCATTCCACTGGTCACAGACCTCCAGTCTGAAAAACAACCCCCCAACACCACCCTTTGTCTTCTACCTACAAGCCAGTTCTGTATCCAAATGGCTATTTCTTCCTGTATTCCATGTGATTTAACCTTCCTAACCAGCCTATCACGAAGAACCTTGACAAACGCCTTATGTCCATATAGATCGCATCCACTGTTCTGCTTGCATTAATCCTCTTCATTACTTCTTCAAAAAACTCAATCAATTCAGAACGGCATGATTTCCCATCTACAAAGCCATGTTGACTATCCCTAATCAGTCCTTGCCTATATAAATACATGTAAATCCTGTCCCTTAGGATTCCCTCCAACAACTTGCCCACCACTGACGTCAGGCTCACTGGTCTATAGTTTCCCGACTTTTCCTTACCATCTTTCTTAAATAGTGGCACCACATTAGATAACCTCCTGTCTTTCGGCACCTCACCTGTGACTATCAATGATTCAAATATCTTAGCCAGGGGTCAGCTTCCCACAGAGTTCTAGGGTACACCTGATCAGGTCCTGGGGATTTATCCACCTTCTTTGTATTCTAAGACATCCAGCACTTCCACCTCTATGATATGAACATTTTTCAAGATGTTACCATCTATTTCCCCACATTCTATGTCTTCCATGTCCTTTTCCACAGTAAATACTGATGCAAAATACTCGTTTAGTATCTCCCCCATCTCCTGTGGCTCCACACAAAGGCCGCCTTGTTGATATTCTCTCCCTGGTTGCCCTTTTGTCCTTCACGAATTTATAAAAGCCCTTTGGATTCTCCTTAACCCTGTTTGCCAAAGCTATCTCAAGTCCCCTTTTTGCCCTCCTGATTTCCCTCTTAAGTATATTCCTATTCCTTTATACTCTTCTAAGGAGTCTTTCGATCCCTCCAGTCTATACCTGACACATGTTCCTTGTTTTTGACCAAACCCTCAATTTCTCTAGTCATCCAGCATTCCCTATACCTACTAGCCTTGCCTTTCACCCTAACAGGAATATACTGTTTCTGGACTCTTGTTATCTTATTTTTTAAGGCTTCCTATTTTCCAGCCGTTCCTTTACCTGTGCACATCCACATCCAATCAACTTTTGGAAGTTCTTGCCTAATACCGTCAAAATTGACCTTCCTCCAATTTAGTACTTCAACTTTTAGATCTGGTCTATCATTTTCCATCACTATTTTAAATCTAATAGAATTACTATTTTAAATCTAATAGAATTATGGTCACTGGCCCCAAAGAGCATCCCCACTGACACCTCAGTCACCTGCCCTGCCTGATTTCCCAAGAGTAGGTCAAGTTTTGCACCTTCTCTAGTAGGTACATCCACATACTGAATCAGAAAATATTCTTGTACACACTTAACAAATTCCTCTCCATCTAAATCTTTAACACTATGGCAGTCCCAGTCGATGATTGGAAAGTGAAAATCCTGTACCATAACCACCCTATTATTCTTACAGATAACCGAAATCTCCTTCAAAATTTGTTTCTCGATTTCCCGCTGACTGGGGAGTAGGGAGGGGGTCTATAATGCGATCCCAATAAGGTGATCATCCCTTTCTCATTTCTCACTTCCAGCCAAATACCTTTCCTGGACGTATTCTCGGAAATATCCTCCCTAAGTATCCTCCCGAAGTCGTAATGCTATCCGTTATCAAAAACCCCATTGCCCCCCCCCCCCCTTCTTGCACTCCCCTTTTTGTCCTTCCCATGACATTTATATCCTGAAACATTAAGCTGCCACTCCTGTCCATTCCCAAGCCACATTTCTGTAATTGCTATGTTATCTCATTCCCTTGTTCCTAACCATGCCCTGAGTTCATTTGTCTTCCATGTTAGACCTCTTGCATTGAAATAAATGCAGTTTAATTTACCTCGTTCTCTGCTTTGTTCCTGTCTCCCCTGACTTGTTGACTTGCTCTTTTTCCCAACTGTACCAGCCTCAGACTGATCTCTTTCCTCGCTATCTCCCTGGTTCCCACCCACCCCCACCTTACTAGTTGAAATCCTTCCAAGCAATTATAGCAAATCTCCCTGTTAGTCCCCTTCCAATTCAGATGCAATCCATCCTTCTTGTACAGGTCACTTCAACCCCAGAAGAGATTCCAATGATCCAACAATGTGAACCCTTCTCCCCTCCACGAGTTCCTTAGCTATGCATTCCTCAATTATCCTATTCCTACCCTCACAAGCTTGTAGCAGTGGGAGTAATCCAGAAATTACTACCCTCGATTTCCTCCTTTTTAAATTCCTTCCTAACTTTCTGTATTTCCCTTCAGAATCTCATTCTTTTTCCTTCCTATATCGTTAGTTCCAATATGTACAACAAGGTCCTGCTGGTCCTACTCCCCTTTGAGAACATTCTGTACTCTCTCCGAGATTCCCTTGATCCTGGCATCAAGGAGGCAACACGCCATTCTGATTTCTCTCTGTTAGCTGCAGAAACATCTTATCTTGCCTTTGATGAGGGAGTCCCCTATCACAATCAATCACTTGGAACCTGATGTACCTCTCGTTACATTAGAGCCAGTCTTGATACCAGAAACTTGGCTGTTTGTGCTACATTCCCCTGAGAGTCCATTACCTTGTATATTTTCCAAAACGGCATACTTGTTTAAGATGAGGATAGCCAGAGGAGACTCCTGCACTACCTGCCTTCCTCTCCTACCTTTCTTGGCAGTAACCCATCTACCTACTTGACTGTATCAGCGGTTTTTCTCCCTTCCTGTAACTGCCATCCATCACTCCCCCAGCTCCTGCAATTTCCTCATTGCCTCCAACTGACCCATGCGATCTGATAAGATTCGCAACCAAACGCACTTACTGCTGACATAATCCTGTTGGAGTTCTAAACTGCCCTCAGAGTTTACAGTTCTTCCAAGTTTCATATCATCTGCAAATTTTGAAAATTGCCTCATCCATATCAAGATCTAGACTTTTATAACAGGAAAAGCAAAATTTCCAATACTGACCCCTAGGTAACTCCATCGAGAACCTTCCTCCAACCTGAAAAATTACAATTATTCACTTTTGTTTTCCCTTAGTCAATCTTGTGCTCACTCTGCTACTATCCCATTTATTCTATGACATAGAACTCTCCTTCATGGGTCTGTGGTGTAGTACTGTACCAAATGCACTCCTTGTAAATTACATCAATAGTCTTCCCTCAGGAACCCTTTCTGTAACTCTTCAAAAAAACTCCAGTAAATCAGATTCAATTTTCTCTTAACAAATTCATGCTATTCTGAATTATCCCATACATTTCCATGTGACTTCATTAATGATTGGTTTAGATGTTTGCCCACCACTGAAGTTAAACTGACTGGTCTATAACGGTGGGGCTGATCTTTATAACTTCTTTTGAACAAGGGCATAATGTTTATAATTCTCCGGTTCTCTGGTACCACCCCAGAATCTAGATTAGACTGAGAGATTATTGCCAGGAAGTCTGCAATTTCCACTTCTACTTTCTTCAGTATTCCTGCATGCCTCTCATTCAGATTGATACCTTAACAACTGCGAAGCACCGACAGGTTATCCAAGAGTTTCTCTATCAATATTTAAACCCGTCACGTGACTGAGTTTCATCCTTTGACACCATGGTTTGGTAGCATCAGGTAAAGACTGAAGGAAAGTATTTGTATATCACCTCAGCCATCCATCATGTGTAAAAGTGTAAATCCCCTCTTTGGTCTCTAATGGCCCTTGTTCGTCCTCATATCATTCTGAAGTGTCTGTAGAAGAATTTGGGATTTCTTTTATAATCCCTCTTTATTGCTTAAATTTGCTTTCTAATCTCCCTTCTGAATGTGGGTGTATGAGAAATGGATGTGCGTAGGAAACAGGTTTGTGTGTGTTTTAAAGTATGTGTGGAAGAGGGTTTCCAGTCTGTGGGTGCATACGTGTGTGTGTGAGAGAGTGAGATAGGTGCTATTGTTTGAAAGAGACACAGGGTCGGTGTTTGAGTATAGGTGATATGTTTGTGTTAGGATGGGTGTGTGAGAGAGAGAGAGCGCGAGCGACAGACAGGGTGTTAGTGTGTGAGAGATAAAGGTGTGTTACACAGAAGGATGTGATGTGACCTGGGCTTGAAGTTAATCCTGTTCACTGTGAAGTCTCTTAGTGGCGATATATTGAGTTATGAGAAGCGAATTTACAGAATGGAGTGTATATCTATTGTGTAGGCTGCCCTGGAAACAGAATGATCTGACTCACTTTGTGCTTTGTTTCGACTGATTGCATTGTCCACAGACATTAAAAGGAAACCATTGAACCTTAACAAAGAGCTTGAATGTCAAGAGGAATTTTGCGGATGACTTATTTTTGAAAATTAACTTCACATAACAAATTTGGAACCTGACCTGTGATAGATATGTGTGATATTTTGTATATTTTTCCTGCTCTTCAGAAGAAATATTAAGTAATTCTCTTAGCACTTGGAAAGTTTCGAAACAAAACATTGATGTGATTTCTTATTGGTTCCTGAGAACTCTGTTATTTGGTCTTCTCCTACTGTAAACACAGAAACTGAGACAGGATATAGGCTCAGCCTCTTAAATGGGACTTTTTAATTCAGTCTCTGTGTGTGGGTGTCAGTAACAAGGCTGACATTTACTGCCCACCTCAAGCTTCGAGAAGGTGCTGACGAGCTGACTTTTTGGATCAGTGCAATCCATGCTTGCCCAGTTGCTTCAAATAAAAGTTAAGATTCAACTGTGTTGATCTCAGCTTATGATAATATAGACGCACATCTCCTTCCCCAAAGGGACATTAATAGCAACTATGGCTTGTGTTTGGACAGTGCCTGTAAACTGTTGCCCAGGAAGGTTGTGGGACTGAGGGAAATTGCATAGAAGTTATTTTTAAAAAAGATGAAAATTTTCAGAATTGAGCAGTTGCTTGAATGGCAGGCACTATAGGTCAGTGAGTACAGACAGCTAGGTGAATGGGTCTGATGTCCATAAGAGTGAAGTACCACAGGTTTACAGAGGATAGAATGAAGGCAGGAGGACAGTCGAGCAGTCCAGAGGTAACAAAGTCATGGATAAGATATTTGGTGGTGGATAAACCGAAATGGAGTGGAATTGGATGATATTACGAAAGTGGATAGGTGGTCTTTGTGAATTTATGGATATTTGATTGGCAGCTTACCTTAGGGTCAAATAAGGCATCAAAACTTTAGATAGCTTGGATCAGTCTTGGACAAACAGGGATGGAATCGGTAGGTAAGGAAGAGAGTTTGGATTGAGAACTTAAAAACAATGGTTGTAGTCGTTACAAATTTTGTTTGCAGGATATGTTTGCTCTTCAAGACTGGATATCCAATTTATAGTTTAGCAACAGTAGAGGAGTGGAGAGATGGTGCTGAGGTACTGTAGGATACTGTCAACATAGCTGTGAAAACTCAAAACATGCCTCATGATGATGCTGCTAAGACAGGGTGCTGATGAGAAATGGAAGCTAGGGCCATTATACAGGATTAATGGTAGATCCTGGAGGGACAGGGCAGGAACAGGATAAGAGCAAGAAGACAATCAAGCAAGAGCAATCATACACAGAGCAGCAGTGGAGGGGAACAGGAAATACCACACAGAAAATGCTCCATACAGAAAAAGGAACCAGAAATAGCAAGTTGTTTAATGTTCTAGAGAACGAGTCCAGGTGTTTCTTAAGGTAAACTTGCAGGTTGGGTTGGTAGTTAGGAAGGCAAATACAATGTTGTCATTCATCTCAAAGGACCACATTTAGAGGATATTGAGCAATTTTGGGGCCCATATCTCAGGAAGCATGTAGAACATAGAACACAGAGAAGTACAAGCACAGCACAGGCCCTTCGGCCCACGATGTTGTGCCGAGGATTATTCCTAACCTAAAATAAATTAACCTAACCTATGCACCCCTCAACTCACTGCTGTCCATGTGCAAGTCCAGCAGTCACTTAAATGACTCTGCTTCCACCACCACAGCTGGCAACGTATTCCATGCATTCACAATTCTATGCGTTAAGAACCTACCTCTGACGTTCCCTCTATACCTTTCTCCTAATATCTTAAAACTATGACCCCTCGTACCAGTCAATCCTGCCCTGGGGAAAAGTCTCTGGCTATTGACTCTATCCATGCCTCTCATTATCTTGTATACCTCGATCAGGTCACCTCTCTTCCTCGTTCTCTCCGGAGAGAAAAGTCTGAGTTTAGTCAACCTAGCTTCGTAAGGGCAAGCCCTCCAGTCCAGGCAGCATCCTGGTAAACCTTCTTTGCACTCTCTCCAAAGCCTCTGTATAGTAGGGCGACTGGAACTGGACACAATATTCTAAGTGTGGTCTCACCACGGTCTTGTAGAGCTGTAGCAAAACCTCGCGGCTCTTAAACTCGATCCCCCTGTTAATGAAAGCCAAAGCATCACATGCTTTCTTAACAACCCTATCACTTGAACACCCAGATCCATCTGTTCCTCCACACTGCCAAGAATCCTGTCTTTAATCCTATATTCAGCATTCAGGTTTGAACTTCCAAAATGCATCACTTCGCATTTATCCAGGTTGAACTCCATCTGCCATATCTCAGCCCAGGTCTGCATCCTCTATGTCGCACTGCAGCCTGCAGTAGCCCTCGATACTATCAAAGGCACCTCCACCCTTTGTGTCATCAGCAAATGTACTAACCTACCCCTCAACCTCCTCATCCAAATCACTATAAAAACTACAAAGAACAGATGCCCAAGAACAGAGCCCTATGGGACACCACTCATCACTGACATCCAGGCATCCAACTATAACCACTCTGTCTTCTGTCAGCCAACCAATTTTGAATCCAGACAGCCAAATCTCCCTGTATCCCATATCTCCTGTCTTTATGAATGAATATACCATGGGGAACCTTATCAAATGCCTTTCTGAAGTCGATATGTACCACATCCACTGCTCGACCTTTGTCAACCTGTCATGTCACCTCCTCAAAGAACTCAATAAGATTTGTGAGGCATGACCTGCCCCTCACAAATCCATGCTGACTGCGTTTAATCACACTATGCTTTTCCAAATAGTCATAAATCCTATACCTCAGAATTCTTTCCAAAATGTTACTGACCACAGATAGAAGACTGACTCGTCTGTAATTGCTAGGGATTTCCCTATTACCCTTCTTGAAAAGACGAACAACATTCGCCTCCCTTCAGTCCTCCAGTACAACTCCCACGGAGAGTGAGGAAGCAAAGATCTTTGCCAGACAGTACTTCCCAACTTCTGTCTGATAGCGTCATAATTTCCTTTTCCCCAGTTAAATATCCACCCTTGCTAACTGCTCCTTTCCCGCTCCAAGGATATGGTAAATGTGAGGCAGTTGTAGTCATTGTCACCAAAGTGCTCTCCCACTACGGGATCTGACACCTGTCCTGGCTCATTGCCGAGCACCAAATCCAAAATGGCCTCTTTCCTCATCGGCCTGTCTACATGCTGAGTAAGGAAATCCTCCTGAACCCACCTGACAAAAATGACTCCATCCAAACCATCTGCACTTAGGAGGTTCCAGTTGATATTAGGAAAGTTGAAGTCACCCATAACAACAACTTCTGCAATTTTCCAGAATCTGCCCGCCTCTGAGATCTTCAATCTCTCTACTGCTATTAGGTGGGTCTATAGAAAGCTCCCAATGAGGTGGCTGCTCCCTTGCTGTTCCTAACTTCCACCCATACTGACTCAGTAGACAACCCTTCCTCAACAACCTTCGTTTCTGTAGTTGTGATGCACTCTCTGATTAGCAATGCTACACCCCCTCCTCTTTTTCCACCCTCCCTGTTCTTCTTAAACATTCTAAACCCTGGAACATCTAACAACCATTCGTGCCCCCCTGAAACCCACGTCTCCGTTATGGCCACAACATCATAGTCCCAAGTACTGGTTCATGCTCTCAGTTCGTCACTCATATTTCGGAAACTCCTTGCATTAAAGTAGACACACCTTAACTGATCCCTTTGTTTCATCGCGTGAGAAACCTTCCTGGTAGATTTAATACATCCTGTCACTGTCCCACCTACAACTACCCTCCTCTCAGATATGTAGCTCTGATTCCCACTCCCCTGCCAAACTAATTTAAACCCACCCGAACCACACAAACAAATCTCCCACCCAGGACATTTGTGCCCCTCCAGTTGAGGTACAACCCGTCCTTCATGTACAGGTCCCATCTTCCCCAGAAGGTATCCCAATGGTCTAAGTATCTGAAGCCCTCCCTCCTGCACCAGCCTCACAGCCACGTGTTAAGCTGCAATCGCTGACTGTTCCTCATCTCACTATCTCGTGGCACCGATAGCAAACCTGAGCTCACTACTCTACTCGTCCTGCTCTTCAGCTTCCAACCTATCTCTCTGCAGTCACTTTTCAGACCCTCAGTCCCTCTCCTGGCTATGTCATTGGTGCCAATATGTACCATGATTTCTGGCTGCTCATCCTCCCCCTTCAGAATCCTGTAAACCCGATCGGCGACATCCCGGACCCTGGTACAGGGGAGGTAACATATCTTCCGGGAGTCCCGTTCCTCACCACAAAATCTCCTGTCAATCTGTCTAACTATTGAGTCCCCTACCACTAGCACTTTTCTATTCTCCTCCTTTCCCTTCTGAACCTCAGTGCCAGAGACCTAACAACTATGGCTTTCCCTGGTAGGCCACCCACAGTATCCAAAACGGTATACTTATTGATCGGGGAACAGCCAGAGGGGATCCCTGCCCTATCTCTTGGTTCCCTTTCCTCCCCCTGACTGTAACCTAGCTGTCCTCATCCTGTGTCTGAGGAGTGACCACCTCCCTGTTCAGCCTCTCAATTTCTCTCTCAGCCTCCTAGATGATCTGCAGTTCATCCATCTCCAGCTCCAGTTCCCTAACTCAGTTTTCAAGGAGCTGGAGTTGGATGCACTTCCTGCAGATGTGGATGTGTCTCTCACCTGCCGCATTCTGCAGGAGGAGCATGGAACTGCCCTATCAGCCATACCCCGCTAATCTGAAAGCCCATACAGGACTAAACAAGGAAGAGAAGAAAAAGAAATGAGAAAACCTGAAAACCTACCGAGACTACAGACTCTTAGTAAGGTTAGAGGAGGGGTGGGAGGGAGGTCCTACGGTGTAGGGTGTCTGGTTTAGATCTCACCCACTTAAAACCTTCATGGCAGCCCTTGCTTCTCTCTGCCCTCTCTTCTCGCCGCTCTGTTCAAAATGGAGGTCCGATGTCCTGGCCCTGGAGCGCGTCCAGAGGAGGTTCACAAGACTGATCCCAGGAATTAAAATGTGAGGTATTTTTGAGGACTCCAGGATCACACTCAGAGTTTAGAAGGATGAGTGGAAATATGATTGAAACTTGCAGAATACTGAATGGCCTGGATAGATTGGATGTTGGGGAGATGTTTCCGTTGGCAAGAGGGATGAGGGCCCAAGGACACAGCCTTAGAGTAAAGGGAAGTCCCTTTAGAATGGAAATAAGGAGAAACTTCTTCACCCAGAGAGGAGTGAATCTATGGAATTCATTGCCACAGAAGGCTGTTGAGGCCAGGTCATTAAGTATATTTAAAACAGAGATAGCTTGGTTCTTGGTTGCCAAGGGGATCAAAGATTACAAGGAGAAAGTGGGAAAATGTAGTTGAAAAACCTATCAGCCATGATCGAATGGCAGAGCAGACTCAATGGGCTGAATGGCCTAATTTCTGCTCCTACATCTTATGGTCCTTTAGGGAAGGAAATCTGCTGTCTTTACTTGGTGTGCTCCATATATAACTGCAGGCCCATTGCAATGTGGATCACTCTTAACTGACCTCTGAAACAAATGGGAAAAGTCTACTTGACTTTATTGTATACATCACAGGTACATCTATCCATGACGGTATGGGACTCATCATTGTGACGTAATTGTGGAAATTGAGTCCCATCTTCACATTGAAGTTACACTCCATTACATTGTGTCGAATAGCTCAAAGCTAAGCATTCATGAGGTGCTGTGGTCTATCAGCAATTTCATGGCCTGTATAGCTCCCACTTTACCATGACCATAAAGCTGGGAGATAAGCCCTGGCTCAGTGGAGAGTGCAGGAGGGCGTGTCACACTACCAAGTGTACCGAAAACTGAGGTGCCAACCTGATGAAGTAGCATCACAAGACTATTTACCTGACAATGGAAACAGCAAAGTGATAGAACTAAGTAACCCAATAGACCAGATCAAAGCTCTGCAGTCCCGCCACATCTAGTCATAAATGGTGGTGGACAATTAAACAACAACCCATCCTCAACAATGGAAGAGCCCAGCGTTTCAGTGCAGGAGATAAAGCTGAAACGTTAGTCTGAAGTGCTAAGTGAATGAGCAGCCTTTGTCTCCCCAGCATCACGATGCCAGTCTTTCACTAATTTGATTTGTGCCATGTGATCTCAAGAAATGACTGGAGACACTGAACATTGCAAAAGGTTAGAAGCCTGACAACATTCTGGCAATAGTACTGAAAATGTGTGCTCCAGAACCAACAGTGCTCTTGGTTCTGGGATCATTGATGAAACCCCTTCTATGGTGGGTTGTATCCTTCAGTAATTTCTCTGCAGATTTTTTCCTTTACATCCTTACCATTAGTTGGTGGTCCTGATGAAGGGCTTATGCCCGAAACGTTGACTCTCCTGCTCCTCAGATACTGCATGTCCTGCTGTGCTTTTCCAGCACCACACTTTTTGACACCAATTCCAGCAACCACACTCTTCTTATTCATGAGCTGTAGCCAAATTGATTTTGTTTTTGAATGTTCTGAAACATACTGCAAAGCTCTCCTTAACCAAAATCTCTCTCTGTTTTCCACGGCGTGTGGGTCCTGGAGGAATATTTCATGGCGCAGGGCTGTCATCGTCCAGCAGCTTTATTTACTTAAAAACTGACTTCTAGTCTCCCTCCTCAGCACAGTGTATAAAACCTTCACCAGGGCATTGCATTCTCGCTTGGGATCCAAGCTAGATCACATGATCCACCTTGATCAGTCTGTATATCGTCCCAGGCTGGAGGATCCATGACAATATCCATCTGGTCTGGAACCTGATCCACTTTTCCCAGTGGACTGATCTGTTGAGCACCTTAGAATCATAGAATAGAATCCCTACAGCACAGAAAGAGGCCATTCAGCCTAATGAATCTGCACTGATCCTCTGAACAACATCCTTTCCAAACCCAGTCTCTTTTCCAATCTCCATAACCATCATGTCATTCCAATCCTCCCCCCCATCCTCCAAACCAAAGGGATAGCCATGGGCACCTGTATGGGCCTCAGCTATGTCTGTCTCTATATTGGGTACATGGAACAATCCATCTTTAGCATCTCCCCCACCTTTCCCCCGCTACATTGATGACTGTATCGGCGCCACCTCGTGCTCTCACAAGGAGATTGAGCAGCTCACCAACTTCACTGACACCTTTCACCCTGACCTCAAATTCACCTGGACCATCCTAGACACCTCCTTCCCCTTCCTGGACCTCTCCATCTCCATCTTCTGTGACTAACTAACCACGGACATCTACTGCAGACCCACGGACATCTACCACAGACCCACGGACTCCCTGGACTACACCTCCTCCTACCCTGCTTCCTGTAACAATGCCACCCCTAATTCCCAATTCCTCCACCTCTGCCGCACTTGTTCCTAAGATGACCAATTCCACCATTGAAAATTCCAGATGGTCTCCTTCAAAGACCATAATTGCCCAGTCCCACGTGGTTGATGATGCCCTCCAGCACATTTCCTCCACTTCCTGCACCTCCGCCCTTGAACCCCACCCCTCCCAACGCACCAAGGATAGACGCCCCCGGTCCTACCTTCCACCCCACCAACCTCCTGCCACATTGTATCATCCTCAGCCATTTCTGCCACCTACAAACAGCCCTGTTGCTGAACAATTCAATTCCCCCTCCCACTCAACTAAGGACATGCAGGTCCTAGGCTTCATCCATCACCAAACCCTAACTACCCGACGCCTGGAGGAAGAATGCCTCATCTTCCTGGGACCCTCCAACAACACGAGTTTAATGTGGATTTCACCAGTTTCCTCATTTCCCCCCCCCACCTATCCCAGTCACATACCTCTAACTCAGCACTGCCCTCTTGACCTGTCCATCACCTTTCCTACCTATCTGCTCCACCCTCCTGTCCAACCTATCACCTTCTCTCCCATCTTCATCTACCTATCACATTCTCAGCTACCTTTCCCCCAGCCCCACCCCTCTCTCTCATTTATCTCTCAGCCCCCAGCCCACAAGCCTCATTGCTGATGAAGGGCTTATGCCCGAAATGTCAATCCTGCTCCTCGGATGCTGCCTGACCTGCTGTGCTTTTCCAGCACCACACTCACGAGGTTGGACTATAAAGTCAGTTTCCATGCTTTACATCTGTATGACTCTGACACATCTTGTAGATGGTACACACTGCTGCTACTGAGTGCCAATCAAATGGGCTGTTTTGTCCTGGATGACGTCAAGCTTCTTGAGTGTTGTTGGAGCTGCACTCATCCAGGCAAGTGAGGAGTATTCCATCACATTCCTGAATTGTGCCTTGCAGATGGTGGATGGGCTTTGGGGAGTCAAGAGGTGAGTTACTCACCGCAGTATTCTGAGCTTCTGATCTGGTCTTGTAGCCACTGTGTTCATGTAGAACATAGAACATAGGAAAGTACAGCACAGAACAGGTCCTTTGGTCCACCATGTTGTGCCCAGGTTTAATCCTAATGTAAAATATAATAACCTACGCACCCCTCAACTCACTGCTATTCATATGCATGTCCAGCAGTCGCTTAAATGTCCCCAGTGACTTCGCTTCCACCACCACCGCTGGCAACGCATTTCACGCATAAAGAACCTACCTCTGACGTCTCCTTTATATCTTCCTCCTAATATCTTCAAACTATGACTCCTCGTACCAGTCAATCCTGCCCTGGGGAAAGGTCTCTGGCTATTGACTCTATCTATTCCATTCATTATCTTGTATACCTCGATCAGGTCTCCTCTCTTCCTCTATCTCTCCAGAGAGAAAAGTCTGAGCTTATTCAACCTTTCTTCATAAGGCAAACCCTCCAGTCCAGGCAGCATCCTGGTAAACCTTCTTTGCACCATCTCCAAAGCCTCTGTATTTTTCCTATAGTAGGGCAACCAGAACTGGACACAATATTCCAAGTGTGGTCTCACCAGGGACTTGTAGAGCTGTAGCAAAACCTCGCAGCTCTTAAACTCAATCCCCCTGTTAATGAAAGCCAAAACACCATATGCTTTCTTAACAACCCTGTCCACTTGGGTGGCAACTTTGAGGGATCTATGTACTTGCACACCCAGATCCCTCTGTTCCTCCACACTGCCAAGAATCCTGTCTATAATCCTATATTCAGCATTCAAGTTTGACTTTCCAAAATGCATCACTTCACATTTATTCAGGTTGAACTCCATCTGCCATTTCTCAGCCCAGCTCTGCGTCCTGTCTATGTCGTGCTGCAGCCTGCAGTAGCCCTTTATCAACGACACCTCCAACCTTTGTGTCATCGGCAAATTTACTACCCCACCCCTCAACCTTCTCATCCAAGTCATTTATAAAAACTACAAAGAGCAGAGGTCCAAGAACGGAGCCCTGCAGGACCCCACTCACCACTGACCTCCAGGCAGAATACTTTCCATCTACAACCACTCTCTGCCTTCTGTCAGCCAGCCAATTCTGAATCCAGATAGCCAAATCTCCCTGTATCCCATACTTCCTGACTCTATGAATGAGTCTACCATGGGGAGCCTTATCAAGTACCTTGCTGAAGTCCATATATACCACATCCACTGCTCGACTGTCGTCGATCTGTCTTGACACTTTCTCAACGAACTCAATAAGTTTAGTGAGGCATGACCTGCCCCTCACAAAGCCATGCTGACTGCCTTCGATCACACTATGCGTTGCCAAATAGTCATAAATCCTATCCCTCAGAATTCTTTCCAAAACTTTGCTGACCACAGACATAAGATTGTGGTGAGTCCAGTTGAATGTTTGCTCAATGACAACTCCCAGGATGTCGATAGTGGAGTATTCAGTGATGATAACACCATTGAATGCCAAAGGGCGGTGGTTAAATTGTCTCTTATTGGTGATGGTCACAGCCTGGCATTTGTGTGGTATGAATATTACTTGCTGTTTGTCAGCCCAAGCCTGGATATTGTCCAAATCTTGATGCATTTGAACTCGGGCTGCTTTAGTATCTGAAGAGTTGCAAATTATGTTGAACATTGTGCAATCATCAACAAACATCCCACTTCTGACCTTATGATGGAGGGAAGATCATTGATGAAGCAGGTGAAGATGGTTAGGCCGAGGACACTATCCTGAGGAACTCTCGCAGAGGTGTTCTGGAGATGAAATGACTGGCTCTAACAACCATGACCATCTTCGTATGTGTCAGGTAAGACTTCACCCAGCAGAGATTTGCCCCTCGGTATCCATTGATTCCAGTTTTGTAGGGGTCCTTGATGCCACACTCAAGTTGAATGCAGCCTTGATGGCAAAGACTGTCACTCTCAACTTACCTCTGGAACTCAACTCTTGTCCAGGTTTGAACCAAGGCTATAATGAGCTCAGGAGCTGAGTGGCCCTGGTGGAACCCAAACTCAGCATCACTGGGCAGGGTATTGGTGTTATTCCTCTAAGGAACTCTAATACATTTGTTGAATCTGATTTCCCTTGATACTGACAATTCTGGATTACCTTGATGTTTTTCTAAGTGCGTGGTTATAATCTCTTTAATTATCATTTCTAAGGACTTCTAACAACTGACCCAAGATAATTGGCCTTTAGATTCCTATATATAGGGGAAATAATATTTGCTACCTTCCAGTCTGATCGAATAGAGGGAAAACTTAACACCAATTACGTCAACTCTATCTGTTTAGTTAACACCAGTTGTCTTGCATTACCTGAGTTCCTTGCAGGGTGTTTTGCTGCTGCTGATGGGATGGTTTAAACTAACTCAGCAGGTGTGTAGGAAACAGGAGAGAATATTAGACTAATACAAGGGGACACAAAGTATGGAATCAGTGTAAGGGAAATAGTACTGAAGTTCTAAGTTAAGTTGTTAAGATTGGGGAGTCACAGACACAGATTTTGTGGTGATGACAGAAACTTGGCTCAAGCATGGGCATGTCTAGGTATTGGGTAATCCTGGTCATAAGGCATAAAGAAAAGACATCTCAGAACACCCTGAAGAACCCCATAGTCAGTACACCCAGCCCTCAGGACTTATACCTTGAGAGCCGGGTGAGGGCACCAATCAACTCATCTAAAGTGATGGGAGCATCGAGCATTCTGGCATTCCCCAGGCCAACCTGCGATAGGTCCTCCCCACAAACCTCTGTGAGCATCCTCACTGGATGGAGCTGGAGAGAATAGAGCTGTGTAATAGGCTGAGGCCTGGGCCCTGAAGCTGTCCAGACCCGAGGTAAGGGACCCATCATCAGCCAGCAGTACAAGGAGCTGCTGATGGGCCCTGCCTTTTCTCCAGTGAGTAAATTTCTTCTGCACTCTTTCCAGTTTAATAACATCCTTCCTCAAACAAGGTAACCAAATCTGAACACAATACTCCAAGGGTGGCCTCAACAACATCCTTTATTACTGCAACATAACTTCCCACTTTTTGATGAAGGGCTTTTGCCTGAAATGTCGATTTTCCTGCTCCTTGGATGCTGCCTGGCCTGCTGTGCTTTTTCAGCACTACTCTCATCTAGACTTCCCACTTTCTCTACTCAATGCCCTGACTGATGAAAGCCAGTGTACCAAAAACATTCTTCACTGTTCTGTCTACCTGTGACTCCACTTTAAGAGAACCGTGAATCTGAACTCCAAGGTCCCTCTGCTCCACTACATTCCTTAAGGCCCTACCATTCACCATGAAATTCCTACCTTGATTTCCAATAGGAAAGAGACCGGAATTGTACGCAATATTCCAACAGTGGTCTAACCAATGTCCTATAGAGCCACAACATGACCTCCCAACTCCTGTACTCAATACTCTGACCAATAAAGGAAAGCATACCAAACACCTTCTTCACTATTCTATCTACCTGAAACTCCACTTTCAAGGAACAACGAACCTGCACTCCAAGGTCTCTTTGTTCAGCAACACTCCCTAGTTCCTTACCATTAAGTGTGTAAGTCCTGCTAAGATTTGCTTTCCCAAAATGCATTTATCCTCACATTTATCTGAATTAAACTCCATCTGCCACTTCTCAGCCCATTGGTGCATCTGATCAAGATCTCATTGTAATCTTCAATGTCCACTACATCTCCAATTTTGGAGTCATCTGCAAACTTACAAACTATATCTTTTATGCTCACATCCAAATCATTTATGTAAATGATGAAAATTAGTGGAACCAGCACCGATCCTTGTGGCATTCCACTGGTCACAGGCCTCCAGTCTGAAAAATCCTCCACCACCACCCTCTATCTTTGAGCCAGCTCTTATCCAAATGGCTAGTTCGCCCTGTATTCCATGAGATCTAACCTTGTTAATCAGTCTCCCATGGGGTATCTTGTCGAACGCCTTACTGAAGTCCATATAGATTACGTCTACCATTCTGCCCTCATCAATCCTCTTCGTTATTTCTTCAAAAACCTCAATCAAGTTGTGGCACATGATTTCCCACACACAAAGCCATGTTGACTATCCCTTTCCAAATACATATACATCCTGCCCCTCAGGAATTTCTCCAACAAGTTGCCCACCACCGAGGTCAGGCTCACTGGTCTATAGTTCCCTGGCTTGTCCTTACCATCCTCCTTAAACAGTGGCACCACGTTAGCCAACCTCCGGTCTTCTGGCACCTCACCTGTGACTAGGATCGGAGGCTGAGGGGTGACTTTATAGAGGTTTATAAAATCATGAGGAGCATGGATAAGATAAATAGAGAAAGTCTCTTCCCTGGGGTGGGAGAGTCCAGAACTAGAGGGCATAGGTTTAGGGTGAGAGGGGAAAGATGTAAAAGAGACCTAAGGGGCAACTGCTTCATGCAGAGGGTGGTGAGTATATGGAATGAGCTGCCAGAGGAAGTGGTGGAGGCTGGTACAATTGCAACATTTAAAAGGCATCTGGATGGGTATATGAATAGGAAGGGTTTGGAGGGATATGGGCCGGGTGCTGGCAGGTGGGACTAGATAGGGTTGGGATATCTGGTTAGCATGGGCAAGTTGGACTGAAGTGTCTGTTTCTGTGCTGTACATCTCTATGAGTCTATAATTTGACTTTCCAAAATGCAACACCTGACACATCTATATTAAATGGCATTTGCCATCTCTTGGCCCACTTCTCCAGCTGATCAAGATCCTGCTATAATTTCTGGTAACCTCCCTCACTGTCCACGATACAACCTATTTTAGTGTCATCTGCAAACTTACTAATCAGGTCGTGTACATTCTCATCCAAATCATTGATATAGATAACAAACAGCAATGGTCCCAGCACTGATCCCTAACGCACTCCACTTATCACAGGCCTGCAGTCCTCCCATTCCTTTTCTACCTTGAAGAAATTTATCTTCATCTTTCTTGAAAGTCTTCAGTGCTTTGACCACGACAATTTCTTGTGGCACAGAGTTCCACAAGCTCACCACTCTCTGGGTGAAGACATTTCTCCTCTCCTCTCCCAAAAAGGCCTCCTACTTAGCCTTAGACCGTGACCTGTGATATAGGATTTTACGTTACATTTGAAAGTGAGTGGATGATTCTGAAGTAAGGAATTAAATAAGGGAATTCTGAAGGTGTAAGGTGGATTTGGAGAATATATAAAAGCCTGTTCATAGGCAATGGACAGTCTTTAAAGAACTATCACAGCACTTAAAGCAACTTATGTATTCCTTCAAAGTGCAAAACATTAATTAAGGTCAATCAATCCTGGCTGACAAAGGGAATTCCGGATTGTATAAAATTCAATGAAGAAGCTGAGAAAATCACACATTTTTAGCAGTAAATCTGAAGATCTTTGTGAACGTGTGCACTAGTCTGGTCAGAGTGAAGTAAACAGTGTCCACTCACCTTGCCTCCATTGATGAAAGACAGTAATGGGGATTTACCGTCGATGGGGATTTTAACTGCACCCTCAAGGAGCAGGATCTCGTTGGTACCCAGACCGCTCTAGCATCATGAAGGAGGTTGAGAGACATGGTGAAGTCCTTCAACCTGGTGGACAGCTGGTGAAATCTTCATTGTGACTCCATTGTCTCAAGCATTCTGAGGCCTGAAGGTGGAGCATTGAGGATCGACCGCCTGTATGTTTCACAGGAGTACCTCTCCTGTGTTCCAACAGCTTTCATGAGGCAGGTATAGTACACAGATCACTACCTGGTGTGCAAAGCTCACCCTGTTCCATGCCTGTCTCTGGTCCAGGTACTGACACCTTAATAACCCACTGCTGGAGGATGAGTGATTCTGGGATTTATTCCATAGGTTCTAGGCCGGTGGAGTAGGAAGCAGGGGGCTTCCCCTCCTTGAGGCTATGGTGAGACGTGAACAAGAGTCATATCTGCTTCTGTCAGGCATATATGAGGGGGGTTGGCAAGGAGAGGCAGAAATCCAGGATTGAGGAGTTGGAGAAGGAGGTGCTCAACCTGGATCACATTTCTGTGTGGAGTTTGCACATTCTCCTCGTGTCTGTGTGGGTTTCCTCCGGGTGCTCTGGTTTCCTCCCACAGTCCAAAAATGTGCAGGTTAGGTGAATTGGCTGTGCTAAATTGCCCATAGTGTTAGGTGAAGGGGTAAATGTAGGGGAATGGGTCAGGGTGGGTTGCTCTTCGGAGGGTCGGTGTGGACTTGTTGGGCCGAAGGGCCTGTTTTCATACTGTAAGTAATCTAATCTAATTTTTGATCTAAAAGAGCATGTCCTCCAGTTGGCTCCTCACATACTGTTTTAAAGCCGTCCCTAACACCTTTGAGAAACTCATCCTTGCACAGCTTTAGAGCTCAGTTGCTTTACCCAATTTATATGTAGATTGAAGTTACCCAATAATACGGTTTGCTTATGCTTTGTGTTTCTTTCATCTCTTGATTAATACCCTCCACAACTATTTTGTGGTCTATAAATAATTCCAACCAATATCTCCTGGCCTTTGTTCTTTCTTAGCTCCACTCAAACAGACCACCTGTTGTTCTTCTGATCCAAGATCCTTTCTTATTAATATACTGATCCATTCCTTGCTATCAACACAGCTCAATATCCTTTTCCTTCTTGTCTGTCCTTCCTACACATCCAATATCCTGAATATTTAGTTCCTCGTCACCCCAGTCAGGAGATCCCAGCACAGTTAGTCAAGGGCAGCCTCCGATATCAGTCCAGGGGTTTGGGCGTGGTCGAGTGGCTGATTTGGGGCAGTCAGGGATATATGGTCTGTGCCTCTTTTGTACAGAGAGTGGGACACAGTCAGCTTTGTGAGTCCGCTGCAACCACTTTGTAGATCATGGGAACAGAGTTGGGAGCCTTCCAAGTATCACTCGGGAGTCAGTCTCTTGTCGTTCAGGGCTGTCTGGCTAAGTCATTCACGGATATAAGTCATGGTCAGTCCTGGGGATCTGTCCACCCTGTACATCAAGGGACGGAGGTGGGAGGCTACTGTTATGGGAGGGAGGCTGGGAAATCCAATCATGGGAATTGGAGGAAGAAGGCTGGGATGTCAGGGGATCGCAATACTAAAGGGAAGACATTAGATTATGATTTTCCCATTTGTTCTGCTATTACTTTCTGAATAATTGATTCCAACATTTTGCCCACAATACATCTTTGGCTAATTGGGCTGTTGTTTTCCCCTTTTTGCTTTCCTTTTTGAATAGGAGTGTCACTTTAGCAATTTTCTAACCCTCCAGTACTTTGCCAGAATCTAAGGATTTTAGGAAATTACAGCAAATACCTCGACTATCTGTGTAGCTACCTCGACTATCCTGTGTTAGGATCCTTGGATGCTCGCCATCAGGGCCAGGGGTCTTTTGCCCTATTAATAATCTAATAGTACTTCTTTAGTGATGGTGCTGGTACATAATTCCTCCCCCATAGTCTTCAATATTAATGCAATGCTTGAAGTCTCTTCCTCTGTAAAGACTGACGGAAAATAGCTGTCTAACTCCTCAGTCATTTCCTTGCTGCCCATAACCATCTCTCCAGATTCATTTTCTCAGGGGCCTATGTTTGCTTTGACATTTTTTCCTTCCTTTTTATATGTTTGAAGAAACTTTTATTGTCAGTTTTTTATATTCCTTGCTAGTTTGCCCTTGTACTTTATTTTATCTGGTTCTGTTGTCTTTTTCGTTCTCCTTTGCTGGATTCTGAATTTATCCTAGTGTTTGGGGTTATCACTGCATCCTTACATACTTTTCCTTTAACCTAATATTTTCCTTAACTTCCTTGGTTAGCCATGGCTGGTTTTTCCCTCTCTTGGTCGCTTCCCTCCTGACTGGGATGTATTTTTGCTTACAATCATAAATTACCTTTTTAAACATCTGCTGCTGTTTGCTCATCTATCTGCCAAGTTCGCTTTAGCTAATTCCCTTTATTTAAATCATATACAACCTAAGTTTCTCACTTTCAAACTGAATGCTACATTCTATCATGTTATGACCACTACTTCCTTGGGGATCTTTACTCTGAACCCATTCACTAAACCTGCCTCATGACACATTATCAGATTAAAGATAAGCTGCTCCTTGCTTGGTACCATGATAAATTCCCAAAGGAAACTATACCTAATGCATGCAATGAATTTGTTGTTGGAGCTACCTTTTCGAATTTGATTAACCTAATTAACATAAAGATTACAGTCTCCCATAATATTACTCGATACTTTTTACATGCTTCTGTTTTCTGTTGATTTATACCATTTCCAACCTTGTGGCCACTGTTTGGGGCCTGGTTTCTGGTCGAAAGACAGGTATATTAGGGAATCTAGAGCCAGAGAGATCTCCTGGACTCGATCTAATTGCCTAGATGGTTCAAAGAGGAAGTTCCAAGACTTTTTTTATCACAGACTGGGCTAGATTAATATTATGTTGTGATATGCAAGGGGCATGCAACATGCCACCTGTATGTCATTGTTCAAATGTTCCAACTGAAACTCTGTACAAAGCAAGAATTATGCATGACACCGTACTCTCTCTATACGCATGTGCTACACCAGATGGGAGGCTGTGTGGATTTTAAATAACTATAGTGTAAAGATGTATAAAATTAATACAAACTATACATGAACTGTACAGTCAGTGAATGATATAGAAGTGACTTTAGTGCACTATGCCTATGCCAGTTCTTCCACGCAGTTAGTCAGTAAGTCTCACTCGGATTTTATTTCTACACCTCTGGAATGTTCTGTCTTCAATAATGTATCCAGTTTAGTTTTGAGATTGAATATGTTCCCAGTAATGATGTAACCAGTGTCTGTGCCCTGCTTACAATCCTCCTCCTCATTTTAGAACGGTTTTACGTCATCTGTCAACTTCTGAAACAATGTCCTGTATGAGCCAAATCCATTACTAATAAATATCAAAGACAGCACTGGTATTAACAGCCCTGGGAAATACCACTGCCCCTTCAATCCAGTCTCAAAAGTAACCAGAGCATCCCATTTGGGCCATTGAGTCAAATTGACCCTCCAAAGGGAATCCCACCCTATCCTGTAACCCTACGTTTACCATGGCTAATCCACCTAACCTCCTGTATGTTTGGAATATTCATTTCTTATAATGCCATTGGAGCCCGTGTGGCTGCCTTAACTAACTCTCTTATTATATTCTTATAAAAGAACAAAGAAAATTATACATCCCACACCTCGGCCCTCAAACCCCATCCCTCCAATCCCCACCCCTCTCCACTTTCCGCAAAGACCATTCCCTCCATGACTATCTGGTCAGGTCCACGCTACCCCTCCCCCCGCCCCCCCCCCCCCAACAACCCACCCTCCCCTCCTGTCACTTTCCCCACCACTGCAGGAATTGCAAAACCTGCGTCCACACCTTCTCCCTCACCACCATCCAAGGCCCCAAAGGAGCCTTCCACTTCATCAAAGTTTTACCTTCACGTCATTTATTGTATCCGTTGCTCCCGATGCGGTCTCCTCTACATTGGGAAGACTGGATGCCTCCTAGCAGAGCGCTTTAGGGAACATTTCTGGGACACCCGCACCAATCAACCACACCGCCCGGTGGCCCAACATTTCAACTCCCCTCCCACTCTGCCGAGGACATGCATGTCCTAGGCCTCCTCCACCGCCGTTCCCTCACCACCCAATGTCTGGAGGAAGAACGCCTCATCTTCTGCCTCGGAACACTTCAACCCCATGGCATCAATGTGGATTTCACCAATTTCCCCTTCCTCCACCTCACGACAGCTCCAACCTTCCAGTTCAGCAGTGTCCTCACGACCAGTCCTACCTGCCTACCTTCCTTTCCACCTATCCGCTCTACCCTCCCCATTGACCTAACACGTCCATTCCCACCCCCATCCACCCATTGTACTTTTTGCTACCTCCCCCCACCCTCCCCCTCTAACCTATCACCTCCATCCCCACCCCCATTCACCTTCTTTGCTACCATCTCCCCAGCCCCACCTCTCACCCACTTATTTCTCCATCCTGGAGGCTCCTTGCCTCCATTCCTGATGAAGGGCTTTTATCCGAAACATCGATTTTCCTGCTCCTCAGCACAACTGATCAAGGCAAGTGTCCCATTTGCCTTCTTAATCACCTTATTAATCAATCCTACTACCTGAAGGGGTTTGTGGACAAGCACCCAAGGTCCCTCTGTTCCTTTGAGCTTCCTAGTGTCCTGCCATTCAAAGAATACTTCCTTGATTTATTACTTCTTCCACGGTGCATCACCTCACATTTAGCAGGTGCCCATCTAACCAATCCCTGTAACCTAACATCTTCCTCCTCTTTTTAACCACCAGGCCAATCTTTGAATATCTAATTAAGGTCTATAGGAAGCTAAAGGGGACTTATGTAGTAGATGTAGAGAGGATGTTTCCTCCTGTGGGAATGAGAAGTCATGGTTTTCGGATAAAGGGTGGCAGATTTAAAATAGAGTTGAGGAGAAAGAGGTCTCAAAGAGTCATGAATCTATGTAATTCACTACCCCTGAATGGTGACTGTTGGGAAATTGAGTAAGTTTAAGGAAGAGATGGACAGAGTTTTAATGAATAATGGGTTGAAGGGTTATGAATATCAGGTAGGAAAGTAGAGTTGAGGCTGAGATGAGATCAGCCATGATCATATTAAATGGTGGAGCAGGCTTGAGGGGCTGAATGGCCTACTTCTGCTCTTCAAACATATATTCTCTGTCTTGACATTGTTATCATCTCACAGCCTCACACTGCTCGTGCTACACAGTTTAATATGGCAACCCATCTTACCACACCCTGGCTGTGTAGAATAAGAAAATATTGGCCTTAAGTCCCTGCCATACTCCCGTAACAGAATTGCACGGGAGAGTTTCAATCCATATTGTGATGCACATGAAATGGTTTAGGACATTTTGAGGGTGAGGCTGATGTCAGGGTAGCCTTTAATTCTGCGTAGGCCTGATCCTGAAGTGATCCCTAATTTACCATAGAGGCTATGAGCAGGGGTTGGCTCCGAGAACCTGCTCCACCATTCAATGTGATCACAGCTGGTTCTTTATCTAAAGGTTATATTCCTGCTTTCTCCCCATACTCCTTTAAGACTTTAAAATCTAAGCATTTATCTATCCCTTTCTGAATATCTTCAGTGACTCTGCCTCCACAGCCTTCTGTAGTACACAATTCCACAATTCACATGAGTGAAGAAATGTTTGTCCACTAAATCACCTCAAAGCCTCTTTGTAACCTCCTCAGAACTCCCAATCCCACCCACTTTTATGTCATCAGCAAACTTGGAGTAATTCCTTTCGGCAAGGAGAAAGTGAGGTCTGCAGATGCTGGAGATCAGAGCTGAAAATGTGTTGCTGGAAAAGTGCAGCAGGTCAGGCAGAATCCAAGGAACAGGAAATTCGACATTTCAGGCATATGAAGGGTTTATGCCCAAAACGTCGAATTTCCTGTTCCTTGGATGCTGCCTGACCTGCTGCGCTTTTCCAGCAACACATTTTCAGCTAATTACTTTTGGCACCATCCTCTGGGCTGCTTATGTATATTGTGGGCCCTGGCACTGATCCTTGCTCTGCCTGACTAGTTACTGCTTGCAAATTGTAAAAAAAGACGTATTTGTTCCCATTCTCTGTTTCCTGTCTATCAACCAATTCTCAATCCATGCTAATGCAATAGCTCGGAGAAAGTGAGGACTGCAGACGCTGGAGATCATAGTCGAGATTGTGGTTCTGGAAAAGCACAGGTGGTCCAGCAGCATCCGAGGAGCAGGACAATCCTGATGAAGGGCTTCTGCCCGAAATGACGATTCTCCTGATCCTCTGATCCTGCTTGACCAGCTGTGCTTTTCCAGCACTACACTCTTGACTAATAGACAATAGACAATAGACAATAGGTGCAGGAGTAGGCCATTCAGCCCTTCGAGCCTGCACTGCCATTCAATATGATCATGGTTGATCATTCCTAATCAGTATCCTCTTCCTGCCTTATCTCCGTAACCCTTGGTTCCACTATCTTTGAGAGCTCTATCCAACTCTTTCTTAAATGAATCCAGAGACTGGTCCTCCACTGCCCTCTGGGGCAGAGCATTCCACACAGCCACCACTCTCTGGGTGAAGAAGTTTATATATTACCTCCTGTCACATGTTTTAATTTTGCTCACTAACCCGTTATAAAGTCATCTGAAAGTCCACACACAACACATCCAATAGGACTGCGTTAGTTGAGGATTCTAACTCCCCCAATATTAACAGGGGTAGTCACATGAGAAAGGTTTGTAGGGATCAGAATTTTAAAAATGCATCCAGGAGAGATTTTTAAGCCAGTACGGAGAAGATTTTACAAATCCTGGACTTAATTTTAGGTAATGAAGCCAGGCAAATGGTTGAAGTACCAATGAGGGAGCACTTTGCAAACTTCAATTGAACTCTGTTCAAGATAAGATTCAAGTTATGGAAAAGACAAGGATGGGCCTGAAATCAAAGTTCACAGATCAGGGAAGGCTGATTTTAATAAAATCTGATATTGTTAGGGCAGAATGCAGAGGAGGCACTTATTTTCAGGTAAATTTGTCTCAGAACAATGGGATGTATTCAAGAAGGAAATATGGAGAGTACAAGGGCCAACATCTCCAATGAGAGAAAATTTGAGATTGTCAATTCCTATGACTCCTGGGTATTGAGGGATATATAGCTTTGGATTGAGAGAAAAAGGCAGGCTTATGGCAGGTACCAGAATCTCAAAAGCCCTAGAGGCGTATAGAATGTGTAAGGGGAAACATCATATGGAAAGTTGGAGAGCAAAAAGGAATGTGAAAAGGATAATGGCAAGTAAAATAATGGAAACCATTTGTTGTTTTACAAGTATATTAATGGTAAAAGGATAACGAAAGGTCCATTAAGGACTACAATAGTTACTTGTGTCTGGAGTCTGATGTAGGTAGGATTCTAAATGAATACTTTGTGTCGATGTTCACAGGTGAGAAGGACGATACAGCTCTAGAAATCAGGGACAATAATTTAAGAAATTAGCATCTACTGAGGGGAGGTTCTGAGTGTCTTAAAAGTAGATGTATCTCCATGGCTGGATGAAATGTATCCCATGTTGTTGATTGAGGCAAGGGAGGAAGTAGTAGGGTGCTAGCAATAATTTTCAATTTCTCTCTGCCCACAGGCGAGGGGCCGGAGGATGGGAGAGCAGACAATGTAGGACTCTTTCTCAAGGATGGAGCAAGGGATAAACCAAGAAACTGCAGGGTTGCACTCTGACCTCATTGACGGGCAAAGGATTGGAAGTAATTCTGGGGGACAGAATTAACCTGCCTTTGGAGAGGCAGGAATTAATCAAGAACAGTCAGGATTTGTTAAGGGACGTCATGTCTGACCAACTTGATTTAATTTTTCAAAGAGGTGATCAGGTGTGGAGATGCATTTGATGTCAGCAAGGGTTTTGATAATATCCTGCATGCCAGATTGAGAGCAAAGGTTGGAACATGTAGGATCCAAAGAAATTTGGCAAATTGGAACCACAATTGGCTGAGCAGCAGGAAACAGTGGGTGATGTTCAAAGGTTTTTTGGTGATTGGAAGACTGCGTCCAGTGGGGTCCCAGAGGGATCCGTACTAGGGGTCTTTGCTGTTTGTGGTTTTTATTAAATGATTTGGACATGAATGAAAGAAGATTGATCAGTAAGTTCACAGATTTTTTTTATTCATCAGTGGGATGTGCAAGCTACAAAGGATTGTGAACACAACCCAGTCTATTGTACAAACCAGCCTCCCACCCATTGACTTTATCTCCGAATCCCACTGCTTTGGGACAGCAACCCTGCCACCCTGGTTATACTTTCTTCCATTAGGCAGAAGTTATAAACATTTCTATGCACCTATGAACAGAATATTCAAGAGATTCAAGAACAGCCTCTTCCCTGTTGTTATCAATTTTTTGAATGGATCTCTTTGATGTTATTGTTGATCTCTCTCTTGTACCTTCTTGCCAGCTGTAACACTGTATCCTGCACTCTGTTCTATTACCCTGATGCCCTTGTATCGTACGACCTGCCTGTCAAGCACGTAAGACAGCACTTTTCACTGTACCTTGGTACACATGACAATCATAAATCACATCAATCTGAGCCCCCCCACCCCCTGCCATTTATTCCCACTCTCTGTTCCCTGTCTGCTAACAAATTCCCAATCCCTTCTGGTACATTCAACCCATTCCATGCGCTTTAATCTTACACATTTGCCTCTAATGCGGGACTTCAGCAATAGTTTCCTGAAAATCCAAAAACACCACATCTCAATTGTATTTCATTTTCAAGCCTTACCTTAGCAACACAATGAGCCAATTGCAACATTAGATTCCCTCAGTAAGTCACTTGACTTGAACCCTTGTGACATTGCTTAGGTTTGGTTGGTATTAGCTTGTATATGTGTCTAGGTAAGCTGTTCAACACACTGTTTGTCTTGTAGCCCTATTAGCAGCAGAAACAAATGTAATTGTTATATGATATTAACTCAATTAGATAAGCTGTTTTCTTATAATTGTAACTGTAATACGACATTGGCTTGGAGAATGTGAGGACTTGGAATATTGCATGCAATTCTGGTCTCCTGCCTATCAGAAAGATGTTGTGAAACTTGAAAGGGTTCAAAAAGATTTACAAGGATGTTGCCAGGGTTGGAGGATTTGAGCAATAGGGAAAGGTTGAACATGCTGGGGCTGTTTTCCCTGGAGTGTCGGAAGCTGAGGGGTGACCTTACAAAATTATGAGGGGCATAAGTCTTTTCTCTGGGGTTGGGGAGTCCAGAACTACAGGGTATAGGTTTAGGGTGAGAGGGGAAAGATATAAAAGAGACCTAAAGGGCAACGTTTTCACACAGAGGGTGGTACGTGTATGGAATGAGCTACTAGAGGAAGTGGAGGAGGCTAGTACAATTGCAACATTTAAGAGGCATTTGGATGGGTATATGAATATGAAGGGTTTGGAGGGATATGGGCTGGGTGCTGGCAGGTGAGACTAGATTGGTTTGGGATGAACGGGTTGGGCTGAAGCGTCTGTTTCCATGCTTTACGACTCTACGACTGTATAACTGTATAACTACAGATGCTGGTAATCAGAGTGAAAAGAGTGGAGCTGGAAAAACACAGCCAGTCAGGCAGCATCGAGGTGCAGGAGAGTCGACGTTTCAAGCATATGCCCTTCATCGGGAATGTTGGGGGGACAAGCTGTTTTCTTGTATTTTTAACTGTTACATGACATTGAGTCAATCACACTGTTTTCTTAAATTGTGACAGCAGTGATAGTTGATTAGCACAGGGATCAGAGCTCGAGTCCAGCTATTCAAATATAGGTCAATAATTTGCATGAGAATATTACATCTTATATTTCCAGGTTTACTGATAATATAAAACAAGATCAAATTTGAGAGGGATGAGGAGGAAGTAAAGAGGCTTAAGGGTGACTTAGACAAAAGAGAATGACAGTATTATTTAAACAGTGATGGACTGAGAAACATTGATATACAAAGAAAGCTCAGGTGTCCTTGTACACCAGACAGTGAAAGCAGGCATACAGATGGGGGAGGCAGTTAGGAAGGTATTAGTACGTTGGCTTTCATTTCCAAATTCAAGAGCAATGAAAGTGTCATACAGCATACAGTGCCATTGTAAGACCTCACCTGGAGTACTGTGTACTATTTATACCATTTAGGTTTCCTTATCTTGGAAAAGATGAACATTCCAATGATGAAATACAGGGAAAATTCACCAGACAGATTCCTGGGGTGGCAGATTTGTTGTATGAGTAGGGATTGAGTTGTCTACACCAGGCCTGGACTGGGGCCTGGTTCTCAAGCTTGGACTGCGGCCTGCATGGGGCCCTCAGCTTGGCCATCAAGCTGGGCCTGGTTTTGAGTCAGTTACACAGTCTGAGGGCTCTGGAGAAATCTGCTCAGGCAAAGCCAGGAGGTCTATTTGCTTCTGTGTAATGTTAAGTGAAAGGTGAATAATATATTCAGAAAACTTGTTGCTCAGGCTCTTTAATCTTGCTGGAGGGTGGGATTCAGATTGGGAACAAAGCAGCACTCCCAGTAACTGCGTCAGTGTCATGGAAACGGGTACATGAGCTGACTCCACCCTGCCTCAGAGCAGGGCCAGGCCCACAGACACTAGGCCACTGCTCCTGAGTGGATCCCACCCTGAAAGCCCCTTCATGCCCTGACACTCTGTCCCCACGAGACAACCTGCTTCAGGGGATGATGGAGACTCTCAGGGGGTGGGAGCAAGGGGTTCCTGTTAGAGGCCACAGTCACAACGGTAAAACAAATCAAAGAAAGAATCCTCCGCTGGAGTTGTTTATTTGAAAGACTTACATTTTTAAACAGTTTAAAATATCTCCGGCACGCAATCAGCACTTGCAGACTGAGCACGTGAGCAAGCTGCCTGTGATCAACAGAGAGAGAGAGAGAGAGAGAGAGAGAGAGCAAGGCCCCACACAGAGCAGCAGACTTACCAAAAGGTGGGTACTAACATGAAGGGGGCAGCAAGGTGGCATGATCGAAAGATGGGGCATGAGGCACTGCTGGGTGGCAGAAATGAGTGACAAAGAGGCAGAGGGGTTCAATGGAGTGGTACAGGGAGACAAGGGAGGGGAAGAAAGAGAGAGGAGGGGAACAGAGAAGGGAGACAGCAAAACGTGGAGCGATAGAGAAAGATGGAATCAGGAGACAGACAGGTGCTGAGAGAACAACCGAGTCAGGAAGTCAGACAGAGAAGTGTGCTCGCGTGACAGACAGAGATGGAGAGAAATGGGGAGACAGAGAGACAGAGAGATAAAGAGAAGAGTAATTGACAAAAGAATGGAGAGAAGAAGATGGACAGAGAGAAGCAAAGAGAGAAGTGTCAAAGAGCAAGCTGGTGAAATAGAAAGAAAAAGGATGACAGAAAAGAGACTGAAAGAGCGAAAAGTCGAAAGAGACGGAAAAAGAAAGGCTCAAGGATATTGCTAGAGCCAAAGAAGAGTGAAGCGACAGGGAAATGTCCGAAGAGACAGAGAGACTGAATGTGAGATAAGAGTGAAAGACAGATGGAAAGAGTCTGATCAGAGGAAGTGTGATAAAGAGAAATAGAAGGAGAAAAGAGATGAAGAGTGAGGTAGGAAGGGATGGAAGGCAGAGAGAGAGAAAAACAGATTCAAAGAGAGGTGGGAGAACAGAGAAATGAAACAAAGGTGAATTAAATACAGGAGGGAGACAGGCAAACAGATTAAGAAACTGGACAAAGAGGCAGAAGATGGCAGCGAGATGGGGACATAGAGCCAGAGAGGTAGGGGGGCAGACAGACAGACCCATTGATGGAAAGTGACAGATTGCAGAGAAGTTAGAGAACGCGAATCAAAGGAAGAGACAATTAGAGAGAGAAAGCAGCCAGGAGTGGACATTAGTGTGTGTGCAGGATGGAGGTGAGGTGTGTAGAAGATGGTGAGTGTGCAGGGTGAGTGTAGAAGATGGTGAGTGTGCAGGGTGAGTGTAGAAGATGGTGAGTGTGCAGAGTGAGTGGAGAAGATGGTGAGTGTGCCGAGTGAGTGTAGAAGTTGGTGAGTGTGCCGAGTGAGCGTAGAAAATGGTGAGTCTGTGCAGGGTGGATGGAGAAGATGGTGTGTGTGCAGGAAGAGTGTAGAAGATGGTGAGTGTGTGCAGAGTGACTGTAGAAGAGGGTGAGTGTGTGCAGTATGGGTGTAAAAGATGGTGAGTATGCAGGATGGGTGTAAAAGATGGTGAGTGTGTGCAGGGTTAGGTGTAGAAGATGGTGAGTGTGTGCAGGGAGGGTGTAGAAGATGGTGAGTGTGTGCAGGGTTAGGTGTAGAAGATGGTGAGTGTGCAGGGTGGGTGTAGAAGATGGTGAGTGTGTGCAGGGTGAATGTAGAAGATGGTGAGCGTGTGCAGGGTGAATGTAGAAGATGGTGAGTGTGTGCAGGGTGGGTGTGGAAGATGGTGTGTGTGCAGGGTGAGTGTAGAAGATGGTGAGTGTGTGCAGGGTGAGTGTAGAAGTTGGTGAGCGTGCGGGGTGAGTGTAGAAGATGGTGAGTGTGTGCAGGGTTAGGTGTAGAAGATGGTGAGTTTGTGCAGGGTGAGTGTAGAAGTTGGTGAGTGTGCAGAGTGAGTGTAGAAGATGGTGGGTGTGTGCAGAGTGGGTGTAGAAGATGGTGAGTGTGCAGGGTGGGTGTAGAAGATGGCGAGTGTGTGCAGGGTGAGTGTAGAAGATGGTGAGTGTGTGCAGAGTGGGTGTGGAAGATGGTGTGTGTGTGTAGGGTGGATGTAGAAGATGGTGAGTGTGTGCAGGGTGAGTGTAGTCGATAGTGTGTGTGTGTAGGGAGAGTGTAGAAGTTGGTGAGTGTGCTGAATGAGCGTAGAAGATGGTGAGTGTGCAGGGTACGTGTAGAAGATGGTGAGTGTGCAGGGTGTGTATTGAAGATGGTGTGTATGCAGGGTAAGGTTTAGAAGATGGTGAGTGTGTGCAGGGTAAGGTTTAGAAGATGGTGAGTGTGTGCAGAGTGGGTGTGGAAAATGGTGTGTGTGCAGGAAGAGTGTAGAAGATGGTGAGTGTGTGCAGAGTGGGTGTGGAAGATGGTGTGTGCGCGCAGGGTGGATGTAGAAGATGGTGTGTGTGCAGAGTGGGTGTGGAAGATGGTGAGTGTGTGCAGGGTACGTGTAGAAGATGGCGAGTGTGTGCAGGGTGGGTGTTGAAGATGGTGAGTGTGCAGAATGACTGTAGAAGATGGTGAGTGTGTGCAGGGTGGGTGTAGAAGATGGTGAGTGTGTGCAGGGTGGGTGAGGAAGATGTGAGTGTGTGCAGAGTGGGTGTGGAAGATGGTGTGTGTGCAGAGTGGGTGTGGAATATGGTGTGTGTGCTGGGTGAGTGTAGAAGATGGTGAGTTTGCAGGGTGGGTGTAGAAGATGGCGAGTGTGCAGGGTGGGTGTAGAAGATGGTGAGAGTGTGTAGAGTGGGTATGGAAGATGGTGAGTGTGTGCAGGGTGTGTATAGAAGATGGTGAGTGTGTGCAAGGTGAGTGTACAAGATGGTGAGTGTGTGCAGTGTGAGTGTAGAAGATGGTGAGTGTGCAGGATGGGTGTAGAAGATGGTGAGTGTGTGCAGGGTTAGGTGTAGGAGATGGTGAGTGTGTGCAGGGTGTGTGTTGAAGATGGTGAGTGTGCTGGGAGGGTGTAGAAGATGGTGAGTGTGCAGGGTGAGTGTAGAAGATGGTGAGTGTGCAGGAAGAGTGTAGAAGATGGAGAGTGTGTGCAGGGTGGGTGTGGAAGATGGTGTGTGTGCGCAGGGTGGATGTACAAGATGGTGTGTGTGCAGAGTGGGTGTGGAAGATGGTGAGTGTGTGCAGGAAGAGTGTAGAAGATGGTGGGTGTGTGCAGGGTGAGTGTAGAAGATGGTGTGTGTGCAGAGTGGGTGTGGAATATGGTGTGTGTGCAGGGTGAGTGTAGAAGTTGGTGAGTTTGCAGAATGACTGTTGAAGATGGTGGGAGTGTGCAGGGTGGGTGTTGAAGATTGTGTGTGTGCAGGAAGAGTGTAGAAGATGGTGAGTGTGTGCAGGGTGGGTGTAGAAGATGGTGTGTGTGTGCAGAGTGGGTGTGGAATATGGTGTGTGTGCAGGGTGAGTGTAGAAGATGGTGAGCGTGCAGGGTGTGTGTTGAAGATGGTGAGTGTGCAGGGTGTGTGTTGAAGATGGTGAGTGTGCAGGGAGGGTGTGGAAGATGGTGAGTGTGCAGGGTGTGTATTGAAGATGGTGTGTGTGTGCAGGGTGGGTGTGGAAAATGGTGTGTGTGCAGGGTAAGGTTTAGAAGATGGTGAGTGTGTGCAGGGTGAGTGTAGAAGATGGTGAGTGTGTGCAGTATGGGCGTAAAAGATGGTGAGTGTTCAGGGTGGGTGTAGAAGATGGTGAGTGTGTGTAGAGTGGGTATGGAAGATGGTGAGTGTGTGCAGGGTGTGTATAGAAGATGGTGAATGTGTGCAAGGTGAGTGTACAAGATGGTGAGTGTGTGCAGGGTGAGTGTAGAAGATGGTGAGTGTGTGCAGTATGGGCGTAAAAGATGGTGAGTGTTCAGGGTGGGTGTAGAAGATGGTGAATGTGCGCAAGGTGAGTGTACAAGATGGTGAGTGTGTGCAGTGTGAGTGTAGAAGATGGTGAGTGTGCAGGAGGGTGTAGAAGATGGTGAGTGTGCAGGGTTAGGTGTAGGAGATGGTGAGTGAGTGCAGGGTGTGTGTTGAAGATGGTGAGTGTGCAGGGAGGGTGTAGAAGATGGTGAGTGTGCAGGGTGAGTGAAGAAGATGGTGAGTGTGTGCAGAGTGGGTGTGGAAGATGGTGTGTGTGTGCAGGGTTAGGTGTAGAAAATGGTGTGTGCAGGGTAATGTTTAGAAGATGGTGAATGTTTTCAGGGTGAGTGAAGAAGATGGTGAGTGTGTGCAGGGTGAGTGTAGAAGTTGGTGAGTGTGCAGAGTGAGTGTGGAAAATGGTGAGTGTGTGCAGAGTGGGTGTAGAAGATGGTGAGTGTGTGCAGGGTGGGTGTAGAAGATGGTGGGGAGATGTGCCATTTTCATTTCCTGATGAGTTGCCCAGGGTGAGAACGTCACAGGGTCCTTTGCCAGTCCCATGGATCCAGATGAGTGAATGTTGTGTTGCTCTGCTTTGTCCCAGTGAATCGGAAGAGACTCTTGGTGAGACCCAGATTTGATGAAGCTCTCAATCTTGGAGCCAAGGGGCTGAAAGCTCATCGCCTCATCCTGAAGGCCAGTGAGAGGCCTTTGGCTGACGGTCACTGCAGCTTCAGGCTCCTGTCGTCACCCAGTACCAGGCTCCCCACCCTCCAGGGCATCTCCATGTTGAGGCTTGTTGACTGTCCCTGCCTGCCTAGGTCGAGACCTTGGCTCTCAGTCTGACTCTGATTGGGTGCAGCTTCTGAAGCCTGGCCACCAGCCCGAATTAGGAGCATCATCCCCCAGACCAGGGCATGGGGGAGGGGTGACTGGGTTTAGGATCCCCATTCTAAGCTGATGTCAGGACCCTGACCTGCTGCTGGATTATCTGAGAGAGACGGACAGACAGACAGACAGACAGAGAGAGAGAGAGAAAGAGAGAGGGCAAAATACAGAGAAAGAAAGTGCAAGATAGAGAGGGAGAGATAAAGAGACAGGGAGAGCAAAAGACACAGAAAGACAGAAAGTAATAGAGAGAAAAAGACAGAGATAGAGTGTAAGAAAGAAAGAATGATTCAAGGCAGGCAGACAGCCAGAGATACAAAGAGACAGAGGAGAGAGGCAGAAAAACAGAGAGATAAAGATAGTGAATGAGGGCAGATTGGGACAAAAAGAGAGAGAGAGAGAGAGTGACCGAAAGACTGAGAGTGACTGAAGGAGAAAGCAAGTGAGTGAGGAGTGACAGTGAATGAGAGATTGAGAGTGAGAGACAGTGTGAAAAGGAGTGAGAATGAGGTGAACAAAATGAGTGAGCCTAAAGCTGAAAGGAAGTGATAAGGTGAGTGAGACACAGAGTGAGAACAAGTGACATAGAGGGAACATGTGAATAGGCTGTCTTGACAGAGGAATATGGACAGGTGGGGGGCTGGGTTGGCACGCTTTGGCATGTGGGGGGCACAGAGGACAGAACAGAGGTGGATGTTGGAAGGAGGCACTATGCAATTCAAAGAGACAATGGCTTAGCTTCAAGATGCTGCCAGGGCAGTGGTGTCTCAGGTACCTGGGATTATAAAGCAAGTTGTCTCTGACCCAGGCAGGATGCTGGAGGACAGGTTGACCACTGCCTGATCACTGCAGTTCATTCGGGGGGACAGTTGGGAAAATGTTTTAGACTGTATAATCTGTGACCCATCATGTGAGAGGCATATGGAGGACACCATGTTCATGGGGGTGGGAAATACACTCCTGCTGCGAGTCACACCAAGGTTGTGGTGAGTGCTCCAGGATTCAGATTTGGATCGTCAGTTTATGTCAATGATGAGAGTGATGGCACTGAAAGTAAGGTTGATAAAATTGCTGGTGACACAAAGCTAGGCCTGAAAGTTAAATGACAAAGAAGACAAAAGGGACCAACAATGGGATATAGATGGATTAAGTGAGTGGGAAAAAAAACTGGTAGATTGAATATAATGTAGGAAAATGTCCATTTTGGCAGGAAGAATAGAGAAGGAATAGAGAGAGATTACAGAACTCTGAGATCCAGAGGGAACTGGCTGTCCTAGGACATGAAGCACAGCATAGTCATCTGGAGATCCAGTAAATGGGATGTTGCTGTTTGGGTGTTGCTGGGACCACATCTGCAATACTGTGTACAGTTTGAATCTCTTTATTGAAGCAAGGATATAAATATGTTTGAAGCTGTTCAGAGAAGATTAATGAATATTTTTAAGGCAGAGGTAGATGGATTCCTAATAAGCAGGAATGTGGATTAATTGGGTCAACCAAGATATTCTTGAATGACAGAGTGGGCTGGGGGTGAGGGCAAGTGGCCTATTCTGCTTGTCACCCACGATGTACGCCAGTGGGCCTGCTGTGTAAACAGGAAACTGCCAGCACTGAGGCTGTGCCAGCCACCTCACCTGTCTCCATCAGGAAAATGTTATAGATTGTTCCTGGATGTCAACATGCACTCAGTGTTCTTCCACTGAGAATCTCAACACTGAGGCAGAGCATTCATTCAACACAAGCCATGTTACTATATGGTCATCCACTGAGCAGGCCTTTGTCCTGCAGAGAAGATGCCTGTGTTGTTGAGAAGACTCAGGGGAGAGCTCTCTCATACTGAGGTATTGTGTTTCTGAGCTGTGCAGTGCTCACCCTGGATCAGCATTGAGAGGAGTCACCCCTGGATCATTCTCTCAAGTACATTGTCCCCTCTGGAGAGAGGGTGAGGGGCCAATTGGAAAAAGTGGCTCTTCATTGAATAAAGTGAGGACTGCAGATGCTGGAGATCAGAGTCGAGAGTGTGTTGCTGGGAAAGCACAGCAGGTCAGGCAACATCTGAGGAGCAGGAGAATCGATGCTTAGGGCACCAAGCCCTTCAACAGGAATGAGGCTTGTGGGCCAGGGGCTGAGAGATAAATGGGAGGGGGTGGGCTGGGGGCAAGGTAGCTGAGAAAGTGATAGGTGGATGAAGGTGAGGGAGACGATGACCTGTTTGTTGACCTTCAGTGAGAGAGGTTTCGAGTACAGGAACAGAGATGTGTTGTTGCAGTTATACAGGGCCTTGGTGAGGGCATATCTAGAATATTTTGTGCAGCTTTAGTCTCCTTTTCTGAAGAAGGATATCTTTGCTCTCGAGGGAGTGCAGTGAGGATTTACTAGGCTGATTCTGGGGATGGCGGAACTGACCTTTGAGAAGAGATAAACGAGGTTAGGATTGTTTTTGCTGGAGATCAGACAAATGGAGGGCGGGAGGGCGTTTCATAGAGGGTCATAAAATTCTAACAGGACTAGGTGTGTCCAGAACCAGAGGTCACAGTCTGAGGATTCAGGATGGACCATTGAGGACAGAGATGAGGAGACATTTCTTCACCCAGAGAGTGGTGAGCCTGTGGAATTAATTACCACAGGGATTAGCTGATGCCAAAACATTGAATGTATAGCACTTGGGACAAATGGGATCGAAGGTTATGGGGAGAAAGCAGGTTTAGGCCGTTGACGATGAGACCTGACTGTGATAAATGTTAGAGCAGGCTTGAATGGTCGAATGGCCTCCTTCTGCTCCTATCTCCTATGTTTCTAAGAGACAGATTGAGACAAGTGAGACAGACAGGGATCAGCAAATTCTCACTGAACTTTGCTGCCATCATGTGGAATCAGTATGTTCAACAGGTCACAACAAATCACAATTCCTGAAATAAATTTGAATGGAATGAATTCTATTTGGGCTGTGACTGCGATGGTCTGCTAGAACTGCACTGTTCTATCACACAGGCCTCACCAGTTAATCTTTATCAATACTGTTAACAGTGGAATAATTTCAGACAATCAGAACAACACCAAGTGAAGAGAAAAGAAGAGAAGGAAGGAAACCAAAAAGAGAGGAGTGAGGGAAGAGTGCGAGGTTTGGCAGTGAATGTGGCACAGATGGAGAGCAAGAGCAAGAGAGACCCAATAGCCATTGCCTAAAATTATATTAAGCCTATTTGGCCCATCAAATATCCAACTCAAATGAAAGCAAAATACTCAGGTACAGGGAATCAGAAACAAACAGAAACTGCTGGAGAAAGTCAACAAGTCTGTCAGGCACCTACCGAAAGAAACAGAATTAATATTTTGAGTCCAGTGTGACTCTTCTTTCAAACTGAAAGGTGTTGGAAAGCAGATTCTTCATTTCCACTTTTGACAGAGAAGGAACCAAAAGACAAAGGAGTTGTTGATAGTGGAGAATTAAAGAAAGAGATTTACAATGGGTTTAAAATTAAGGGTGAGTGGGAGGGATTTGGTCCTTTCCAGAAATACAAAATAATATAACATGGTCAGTTTCTGCAATCCAGCACCGGAACAGGCTATTCGGCCCATGATGTCGTGCTGAACATGATGCTAAATTAAACTAATCCCTTCTGCCTTCCCTTGGTCCATATTGCTGCATGCCCTGCATATTCATGTGCTTATCTGAAAGTCTCTTAAATGCCCCTATCATATGGACCTCCATCACCACCACCACTGGCAGCACTTTCCAGACTCCTACTACAGTTTGTGTGTGAAAAACCTGTCCCTCATATTAGATTAGATTATATTCCCTACAGTGTGGAAACAGGCCCTTCAGCTTAACAAGTCCACACTGACCCTCCGAAGAGTAACCCACCCAGACCCATTTCCCTCTGACTAATACACCTAACACTACGGGCAATTTAGCATGGCCAATTCACCTGACCTGACATCTTTGGACTGTGGGAGGAAACTGGAGCACCCGGAGGAAACCCACGCAGACCTGGGGAGAATGTGTAAACTCCACACAGACAGTCACCCAAGGCTGGGATCAAACCTGGGACCCTAGTGCTGTGAGGGAGCAATGCTAACCACTTAGCCACTGTGTCACCCACAAATCTCCTTTGAATTTTCCTCCCTCACTGTATACCCCCTAGTTATAGACATTTCAACTCTGGGAATAAGATTCTGACCATCAACCTTAAGTGGAAACTGAGGTGTTGTTTCTCAAGCTAGCTTGGTGCTTTGTTGAAACACTGTCGCAGACCCAGGACAGAAATGTAAAAAGATATGGAGCTGGAAAAGCACAGCAGGTCAGACAGCATCCAACTGGGGAGGGGGAGGGAGCCCAGAAATATATAGAGGGAGAGGGGTGGGACTGAGGGAAGGGTAGATGAGATGATGATAGGTGGATGCTGGGTAGGGGTTTATTGTGATTGGTCAGTGGTAAGGGTGGAGCGAATAGATGAATAGGAAGATGGACAGGTTAGGACAATTCAGGGAGGTGAGGAGGATGGGTGGGGATGGATTAGATTACTAGATTAGATTAGATTACTTACAGTGTGGAAACAGGCCCTTCGGCCCAACAAGTCCACACCGACCCGCCGAAGCGCAACCCACCCATACCCCTACATTTACCCCTTACCTAACACTACGGGTAATTTAGCATGGCTAATTCACCTGACCCGCACATCTTTGGACTGTGGGAGGAAACCGGAGCACCCGGAGGAAACCCACGCAGACACGGGGAGAATGTGCAAACTCCACACAGTCAGTCACCTGAGTCGGGAATTGAACCTGGGTCTCAGGCGCTGTGAGGCAGCAGTGCTAACCACTGTGCCACCGTGCCGCCCAAGACTGGGGGAGGAGGGATTTTGAAGCTGGTGAAATCGACATTTAGGCCATTGGGTTGTAAGCTTCCCATGTGAAATATGAGGTGTTATACCTCCATTCTGTTTGTCCTCACTCTGAGAGTGGAGGAGGCCAAGGATGGACATGTCACTGGGGGAGTGAGAGGGGGAATTAAAGTGGATGGCTGGTCACCGAAATGTCAGCATGAGAGCAAAGAGGTTTATTGAAATGGGGATAACTGGAAGATCAGGGACATTCCTACAGGCTGAGCAGAGGGATTTCACAAAGAGGCCACCCAGTCAGTGTTTGCTTTTGCCATGGTAAAGAATACTGCACTGTGAGCAGCGAATGCAGTGAACCAGGTTGAAAGAAATAGGAGTGGAATACTGCTCCACCTGGAATGTGTATTTGAGGCTCTGGACAGTGAGGAGGGAGAAGGTGGATGGGTAAGTGTTATACCTTCTGCAATTACATGGCAAGGTGACATAGTGAGGAAGTGTGAGGAGTGATGGAGGAGTGGACAAGGGTGTCACAGAGGGAAGGCTGACCAGGAGGGGAGGGGATTACATGTATGCCAGGTGGCATCCAGCAGGAGCTGGTGGAAATGGCTGACCTTAGCTGTCTAACTCAGCCTCGAATGGATTCAATGCCTCAATTTGAGCACTTGTTCAATTTCTCTCAGCCCTACTGTTTCCAACAATGTTAAAGCTGAATTGTTTCGAATCAGCAAGTCTCCATTCTTTACCAGCAATGATGGTACAGCATTGACAACCCCCTCAGTTCCACCCCACTCTCAGGCCTGTTTTTAATCAAGGTTTGGAAGATTGTGGTCAACACCTTCTCAATTTTCACTCTTACTTCCCTGAGTAACTGAGTGGGTCTCCTATCTGCACTAGCTGCCTCCTCCATTTTCAGCACCAGCAGCTTTTATATATCTCATATTTACCCATTTTCATCTCACCCAATACCACGGTAACCTGCCATAGCTTTAGTAGATCTTATAGAATCATAGGATCCCTACAGTTTGGAAACAGGCTATTTGGCCCAACAAGTCCATACATACCCACCCTCCGAAGAGTAACCCAACCAGACCCATTCCCCTAGCCCATTACCCAATAACCTACACATTCCTGAATACTATGGGCAACGTAGCATGGCCAATTCATCTAATCTGCACATCTTTGGACTGTGGGAGGAAACTGGAGCTCTCAGAGGAAACCCACGCAGACATGGGGAGAATGTGCAACTCCACACAGTCACTCAAAGCTGGAATCGAACTTGGGACTCTAGTGCTGTGAGGCAGCAGTGCTAACCGCTGAGCCACAGTGCCATCTTATTCTATGTTTTAGTAAAACAGATGCAAAGTGCACATGCCTTCTTCTCTATTTTGGTCTCCAATTGACCCGAAACTTCCCTGAGAGTTTGCTTCCTGTCCATATGCGCAACAAAGAGCTTTTGATTCTGTTTTAAAATTCTTCAATGAGATGTGGGCATCGTTGGATGGCCAGCATTTATTACCTGCCCCTCGTTGCCCTGGAGCAGCTGGTGATGATGAACCGCTGCAGTCCTCGTGCTGCAGTTTTACCCATAATGCCTTGTGAATGATATGGGAGTCAGGAAGACAGTTTCTCACCCACAGAATTGATCAAAATGGGACTAACGTCCTTGCAGGAGGATTTTCTAGTGCTGTTGAACACTGTTTAAATTAATTTGATAGAGAGAGGGGGCACAATATATTCTATAGTAAAGGGACCAAAAGAGAGGGAGATCAGGCATCTTGAGTTTCAAGGAGTAAGGCAAGACTCAATGGTGCCAACTTTAATGTGAGGAATATGATGGGTAAGACAGAGAGTTAATGGCATGGATTGACTCGTGGAATTCCAAAATTGTTGCCAGCGCAGAGATTTGGTTGAGGGATGGGCAAGTTTGGAAACTCAACATTCCAGGGTATAGGATGTTCAGGCAGGACAGGGGATGGTGTAAACGTGGAGGTGCTGTTGCATTATTACTGAAGGAGTCAGTTATTGCAGTAAGGAGAGGATGATCTTCAAATGAGGTTTCATGGGTAGACTTTAGGAATAAAAAGGTGGCAGTTTCACAGTGTTAGGAAGCATTATTAAGGGTAGGTTGTGTTCAGAAACTTTAGATTAGACTTACAGTGTGGAAACAGGCCCTTCGGCCCAACAAGTCCACACCGACCCGCCGAAGCGCAACCCACCCATACCCCTACATTTACCCCTTACCTAACACTACGGGCAATTTAGCATGGCCAATTCACCTGACCCGCACATCTTTGGACTGTGGGAGGAAACCGGAGCACCCGGAGGAAACCCACGCAGACACGGGGAGAACGTGCAAACTCCACACAGTCAGTCACCTGAGTCGGGAATTGAACCCGGGTCTCAGGTGCTGTGAGGCAGCAGTGCTAACCACTGTGCCACCGTGCCGCCCAAAACTTTATTGTTAGGTAGTGCTCACGTAAGGTAGTACTAGCAAGTCTGGAAACTGTTAGCTTCACTAGACAACAGTAAGCCATTATGTTACACTAAGAACAGACTGAAACACTGATGGCATAATGGGGCCACAGGGAGGGTGAACAGATAACAGGACATTGAAACCGTGTTAGATTGCACGTAGCTCATACTGAGGTAACTGAATCTTATCTCTTCTGGAACCAATACTATTAGAGAATACCGCTTCTTACCAAATAAGGATGTAGCACTGGGATGTGAGGGGCTAAAAGCTAGACAAAGAGAACAATAGAGCAGAACGCGCCTTCTCCAGTGAAGAGTAAATATTTCACTGCATGTCCTGTACGGCTCTCTCATTAAATCAGCTTATATTTTGAATCAGATCCTGTGTCTCTCTCCTTCAAACGAACACGGGACGGTAGTCCCGTCCTAACAACTGCTAGAAGTATATTATAGACCCCCAATAGTCAGTGAACAGTGCAGGAGCAGATATGAAGACAATTCATGAAAGTGTGTAAAAATAAGAATAGGATATTTATATTGGGGGATTTCAACTTGCCTAAGAATAGTCAGAGAGTAATAGTCATAGATAGGTTTAGAGGGGATAGATTTCTTGAAATGCATTCAGGAGAGGTTTTGATGTCAACATGTAGATGGTGCTACAAGGGACAGTGCAGTGCTGGACTCAATTCTGGGGGAATGAACCTCGACAGGTGTTCGAGGTGACAGGGGTGGGGGAGCATTTTATTGATAGTGACCACAACACTGTACATTTTAAAATTTGTTAAGGAAAAGGAGGAAGATGGTCTGCAAAAAAAAGGATTCTGGAGTTGGACTGAAGGGTCTGTTTCCATGCTGTACATCTCTATGACTCTGTGACTCTATGAATGGGAAAGGCAGATTTGCAGCAAAGTCGGACTAGTGCAGGTTTCGACATGTTTTGTCAGTATGGATTCGATAGGCTAAGGGACCTCTTCTACACTGTATGATCTAAGAATCTATGAATTCATACGTTCTGACTCATTATTAGTCCTGGGTCTATTCCCATGCTGACTATCTGCTTTATCCTTTCACCTCTGTGCTTTTATATTCAGCAGGACCCTTTATTCCACCTGTCCATGACTATTGATATTTGGAACCCTGGATTCTGGAGTCATCCAAAAGTGGAAAGAGCTTCATGTGCTCAAATCCTTTCTTAGTGGTTATAATATTCCACAATTCTCTGGATGTGAGAAAAGTTCCAATGCATTTGAAAAAAATGCTCTTATTATTCAAAAGGGTTTATTTAAAATCACAAGCTTTTGGAGCGTAGCCCCTTTTCAGGTGAAGGGGCTGCAATTTGAAAGCTTGTGATTTCAAACAAACCTGTTGGACAATAACCATATTCAAATAGGGAGGGAGATAAAAAGGAAGAAATTGCAGATCGGTTTGTTTAACATTGGCAATTGATAGAATTCATTATTAGGGAAGTAATAACAGGACATTTGGAATGTTAAAATACAATTCATCAGAGTCAGCATGATTTTATGAAAGATAAATCATATTTGACTAATTTGCTAGATTTCTTCAAAGTGGGTAACTATTGGCTGATTAACCTAATATCTAATGAATAATATCAGAATCAATTAGGAAGGAAGTAATAATAGAACATTTGGAAAATAATAATTTAATCAAGCAGAATCAGCATGGCTTCATGAAAGGGAAATTGTGTCTGACTGATTTATTAGAGATTTTCAAGGAAGTCTGAAACAGAGTGGAAAGAGTGGGATAAGTAGATTTGTTGTATTTGGACTTCCAGAAGACATTTGACGAGGTACTTCAGAGAAGGTTAAGTCATGGTGTTGGAGGTAGCATATTGGTGCGGATAGAGAATTGGCTCATGGGCAGGAAACAGTGTGTGGGGATAAGGTGTATTTTTTCAGGTTGGTAAACTGTGATCAGGTGGGTTCCACAAGGATCAGTGCTGGCCTCGCAACTGTTTACAATATATATTAATGACTTGGAGGAAAACGGGAATGTACTGTAGCCAGATTTGTAGTCGACACAAAATTAGGCAGAAAGGCAAGTTATAGAGAGGAATGCAAACAGTTTACAGAGAGATATTATAGGGTTAAGAAAGTGGGCAAAAAATTGGCAACAGAGTATAATGTGGGAAAATGAGATGTTATTCATTTTGGAACTAAGAACAAAAGAACATGGAGCAAACAGGAGAACACTGCGACACAAAGGGACTTGGGGGGGCTACTTCTGCACAAAACACAGAAAGCTAGCACACAAGTACAGCAGGTAATCAGGTAGGTGAAAGAGATGTTGGCCCTTATTTCAGGGGGTTGGAGTATAAGAGTGAGGAAGTCTAACTGAAAGAGTACAAAGTGCCGGTGAGACCCCATCTGGAGTACTGTTCGCAGTTTTGATTGCTTTATTTAAGGAAAGATATTGTTTCATTGGAGGAAGTTCAGAGAAGATTCACTTGGATGATCCCTGGTATGGAGGATTGTCTTATAAGTGCATGTTAAACAGGTTAGGACTCTACTCATTGGCATTTATAAGAATGAGAGGTGATCTCATTGAAACATACAATCAAAGGACATAGTCTCAGAATTAAGGAGCACCTATTTAAGACTGAAATGAGGTGGAATTTCTTCTCTCAGAGAGTTGAGAGTTTCGGAACTGTTAGGAAAGAGTTCTTGTGTATATTTAATGTTGAGATGGATAAATTCTTGATCATGAGGGGAATCAACAGTTACAGGGAAAGCACAGCAAAGTGGATGTGAGGAATGTCAGATCAGCCATGATTTTATTGAAAGCAAGCCAGGCTAAAGGGGCTGAACAGCCTACCTATGTTCCTATTTCTTACGGTCTTAGAGATTCCAGCAGAAATCTCATCAGAGATCATAACAGTGATCCTAGGAATGATCATAGCAATGATTCCAAGAGTGAACGTAACAATGATGCTAACAGCGTTCCCAGCAGAAGTCTTGCGAACAGGAGGCAGCCATTCAGCCCATCAAGCTAGCCCACCATTCAATACAATCATGGCTGATCAAACACTTCAATGCCGTTTACTCTCATTTCCATAAACCCTGTGTAATCAGATATCTATCAATCGCTACTTTCAACAGAAACACTGAGCTCCCACAATCCTCTGACTGGTAGAAATTTCCAAAGGTTCATAGATCACTTTGTAAAAAATATCCTCCTCATCTTTGACCTAAGTTGCAACACCCTTATTCTTGTATTGTGTCCCCAAGCAGGAGAAACTTCGTACCTGCACAGACAGGTGGGATTATGGTCAGCATGGACTGGTCTGGCTGAAGGGTCTGTTTCCGCGCCATATGACTCTATGACTCTATAAATAATTTCTTCTCATTTATTTTAAATCTGCTACCCCTCATCCTAAAATTATGACCTCTCATTCAAGATTATCCACATGAGGAAACATCCTCTCTACATCTACTTTGTCAATCCCCGTTCGCATCTTATACATCTCAATTTGATCACTTCTCATTCTGTTAAACTCAAGTGAGTACAGACTAAACTGCTCAATCACTCTTCATAAAACAAACCCCTTGTCTCTGGAATCAATCCAGTAAACCTCCTCTGAACTGCTTCCAATAGAACTTCATCCCTTAAATTTTGGGGGGCAAAACTGTACACAACTCTGGGTGCAGTCTCCCGCTCTCCCTCATCAATCTTCTTGGTTATTTGCTCAAAGAAAACAGTTAAGTTTGAGAGACATGATTTACCTTGCACAAAACCATGCTGACTGCCCCTAATTATTCATTACCTCTCCAAATGCATGTCAATCCTCGCTTTCGGAATCACTTCCCACAACTTACCCACTGCTGAAGTCAGACTCACCAGTCTATAGTTCCCAGGCTTCTCCTTATATTCCTTCTTAAACAAAGGCACAACATTAGCCACCTCCAGTCCTGCAGTACCTCACCTGTAGTTGTGGATGATACAAATATTTCTGCAAGGGGCCACACCATTTCCTCCCTGACTTCCCATAAAGTTCGGAGATACACCTAGATCAGGTCCCAGAGATTTATCCACCTTTATATTTTCTAAGATCTTCAGCTCTTCCTCTTCTGTAGTGTGAACTGTTTTCAAAACATCAATATTTATTTCCCTGCATTCTCTAGCCTTCATTTATTTCTCCACAGTAAAACCTGATGCAAAATATCTATTTAATATTTCCTGAGGTTCAACACAAAGATGACCTCTTTGATCATTAAGGGACCCTACTCTCTCTATAATTGCTTTCTTGCTCTTAATGTACTTATAGAATGTTTTTGGATTATCCTTAGTCATATTTGCCAAGGCTACCTCATATCCTCTCTTTGCCTTCCTGATCTCCCCCTGAAGGATGTCCTTCTACTCTTTATATTGTCCAGGAGATACATTTGAACCCATTAGATTTATCTCTGATTTATAATTCTTTTTTATTCTTGTCTAGAACCTCAATATCTTTGCTCATCCATTGTTTTCTAATCCAGCCTTACCTTTCATTCCAAAGGAACATAATGTCTCTGAACTGGCATTAGCACACTTTTGAAAGCCTCCCTTTATCAGATGTACCTGCGAACAGTCTACTCCAACCAATTTTTGTCTCATATAATTAAAATTTGCCTTACTCCAATTAAAAACTTTAATTTATATGGAAGGCTTAACCTTTTCCATGACTACTTTAAAACAAATAGTCAAATTTCTCACTCGACCCAGAGTGTTCCCCTACTATCACTTTAGTTACTTGCCCTGTCTTATTACTCGAGAGAAGGCCATGTTTTGCTCCTTCTCTAGTCAGAACATTTACATATTGATCAAGAAAATATTCTTGAACACATTTAACAAATTCTTCACCATCCAAATCTTTAAGACTATGGTAGTCCCAGTCAATGTTTGCAAAATTAAAATCACCTAGCATTACAAACTTTTTATTCTTACATATATCTCAGACCTGTCTACATATTTGTTCCTCAATTTCCCTCGGACTATTTGGAGGCCTATAGTACAATCCTATAATTTCAACCCATGTATTTTCACTGGATGACTTTTCAGAAATATCTTCTCTCATTACAGCATAAATGTTTTCCTTAATCAAAATCCCCATTCCCCCTCCTCTTTTGCTTCTCTTTTTATCTTCCTATAGCATCTGAAATTCAGCATTTTGAGCTTCCAGTCCTTATCCATTCCTCAGCCAACTTTGTGTAATAACTATGATATCCCAATCCCATGTTCATCAGTCTTTCTATAAGATCCTTTGCAATGAAATAAGTGCAGTTTAATTCTTCATAGTTATTTTGTTCTCTGACTTGCACTTTTCTGTCTTTTCTAATTAACTTGTTCTTTTCAGATTCAAAACCATCCGCATTTATCTTTCTATTTCCTCTGCTACTTAGGATCCCTCTACTCCATCTCTCTAATAGTTTACAGTCTCCCTTAATAGAATTAGCAAATCTTCCCGCAAGGATATTAGTTCCTTTATGATACAGATGGAACTGTTCCTTTTTGAACTGGTCTTTTCTGTCGCAGAAGAAATCCCAATGATCCAAGATCCCAAATTCCTGAACATTAAACCATCTCTTCAGCCAATGATTTATCTCTTTTATCCTTTTATTCTTTCCCTCATTTGAGTTTAGCAATAGAGAAAAAAACTAGAGATGACTACTTTTCAGATTCTGCTTTTTAATCTTCTACATAACCTCTTATATTCACTCTGTAAAGCCTCAATTTCTTCCCCTATGTCATTCCTACCAATGTGTATAATAGCTTCCAGTTTCTCATTCTCATTATACAAGAGGGACGGGTTGTACCTTAATAGGTGGGGGAGCAGCACTCTGGCAGGCAGGTTTGCCACTAAGTAGTGGGGAAGGAGAGGACAAATGGCACGGTGGCACAGTGGTTAGCACTGCTGCCTCACAGCGCCAGAGATCTGGGTTCAATTCCCACCTCAGGCAACTGTGTGTGTGGAGTTGGCACATTTTCCCTGTGTCTACGTGGGTTTCCTCCGGGTGCTCCGGTTTCCTCCCATAATTGCCCGTAGTGTTAGGTGAAGGGGTAAATGTAGGGGAATGGATCTGGGTGGGTTGCTCTTCGGAGGGTCGGTGTGGACTTGTTGGGCCGAAGGGCCTGTTTCTACACTGTAAGTAATCTTAAAAAACCTGAAAATTCAGGAAGGAAGTTAAAGGGAAAGTGGGAATAAGAGAAATTAAGAAAGACAACAGAATCAATGGAGCAGAAAACTCAAGAAGGGTTCATACAGTATGGTCAAGTGAAGTAGGGGTAGATAGGAAGGGTGACGGGAGTAACAAATTAAAAATATTATATATGAATGCATGAAGCATAAGAAATATGGTGGATGAGCTTGAGGCTCAGGTGGAAATCGGCAGGTCCGATGTTGTGGCGATAACTGAGACATGGCTTCAAGTGGACAGGGCCTGGGAAATGAATATTCAAGGCTATACATGCTATTGAAAGGACAGACTGATGGACAGAGTGGGTGAGGAATGATAATCAGTCCCTTACTGGGGGGGGGACACAGAATCAGGTGAGTAGAGTGAGTATGGATAGAGCTGAGGAATTCGAAGGGTATAAAGACCTATCTACAGGCCCCCAAACAGTGGTTTGGATGTAGGGTGTAAGTTGAATAAGGACTTGAAATTGGCCTGTCACAAAGGTATTACTACAGTTGTTATGGGGGATTTCAACATGCAGGTAGACTAGGAGAATCAGGATGGTACTGGACTCCAGGAAAGGGAGTTTGTGGAGTGCCTCCAAGATGGATTCTTAGAACAGCTTGTACTGGAGCCTACCAGGGAGAAAGCAATTCTGGATCTGGTGTTGTGCAACGAACAGAATTTAATCAGGGAGCTCGAAGTAAAGGAGCCATTAGGAGGTAGTGACCATAATATGATAAGTTTAATTTGCAATTTGAGAGGGAGAAGGGAGAATCCGAAGTGTCAGTATTGCAGTTGAACAAAGGGATCTATGGAGCTATGAGGGAGGAGCTGGCCAAAGTTCAATGGTGCAATACCCTAGCAGGGGTGACAGTGGAACAGCAATGGCAGGTATTTCTGGGTATAATGCAGAAGGTGCTGGATCAGTTCATTCCAAAGCGGAAGAAAGATCCTAAAGGGAAGCAGGGGCGGCCGTGGCTGATGAGGCAAGTTAAGGACAGTATAAAGATTAAGGAGAAGAAGTATAACAAAGCAAAGATGAGTAGGAAACCAGTGGACTGGGAAACTTTAAAAGAGCGACATTGGATAACTAAAAAGGCAATACACGAAGAAAACATAGGGTTCGAAGGCAAACTGGCCAAAAATATAAAGGAGGATAGTAAAAGCTTTTTTAGGGTGAAAAGAAAAAAATAATGGTTAAGACTAAAATTGGTCCCTTGAAAACAGAAACAGGTAAATTTATTATGGGGAACAAGGAAATGGCAGAATAGTTGAATAGGTACTTTGGATCTGTCTTCACTGGGAAAGACACAAGCAATCTCCCAGATGTAATAGTGGCTGAAGGACTTAGGGTAATGGATAGTCTGAAGGGAATTTATATTAGGCAGGAAATGGTGTTGGATAGACTGTTAGGTCTGAAGGCTGATAAGTCCCCGGGACCTGCATCTCAGGGTAATTAAGGAGGTGGCTCTAGAAATTATGGACGCATTGGTAATCATTTTCCAATGTTCTATAATTCAGGATCAGTTCCTGCGGATTGGAGGGCATCTAATGCTGTCCCACTTTTCAAGAAAAGAGAGAAAACAGGGAATTATAGACTGGTTAGCCTGATGTCAGTGGTGAGAAAGATGCTGGAGTCAATTATAAAAGACAGAATTACGACTCATTTGGACAGCAGGAACAGGATAGGTCAGAATCAGCATGGATTTATGAAGGGGAAATTATGCTTGACTAATCTTCTGGAATTTTTTGAGGATGTAACTATGAAGATGGACAAGGCACAGCCAGTGGATGTAGTGTACCTGGACTTTCAGAAAGTCTTTGATAAAGTCCCACATAGAAGATTAGTGAGCAAAATTAGGGCACATAGAATTGGGGGCAAAATACTGACTTGGATTGAAAATTGGCCGGCTGTCAGGAAGCAAAGAGTAGTGATCAACGTCCCCCTTTCGGAATGGCAGGCGGTGACCAGTGGGGTATCACAAGGTTCGATACTGGGACCATAGCTGTTTACAATGTACATCAATGATATAGATGAAGGTATTAAAGGTAATATTAGCAAATTTGCTGATGACACAAGGCAGGGTGAAATGTGAGGAGGATGTTAGGTGAATACAGGGTGACCTGGACAGGCGTGGTGAGTGGACGGATACATGGCAGATGCAGTTTAATGTGGATAAATCCACTTTGGTGGCAAGAACAGGAAGGCAGATTACTACCGAAATGGAGTTAAGTTAGGTAAAGGGGAAGGACAACGAGGTCTAGATGTTCTTGTACATCTGTCAATGAAAGCAAGCATGCAGGTACAGCAGGCAGTGAAGAAAGCTAATGGTATGGTAACCTTCATAACAAGAGGAACTATGTACAGGAGCAAAGAGGTCCTTCTGCAGCTGTACAGGACCCTGGTGAGACCACACCTGGAGTATTGTGCGCAGTTTTGGTCTCCAAATTTGAGGAAGAACAGAAATATGGACGTCTTACCAGAGTTATACAGGACCTTGATGAGACCACACGAAGAGTATTCCATGCAGTTTTGTTCTCCCTACCTAAGAAAGGATACACTAACTATAGAGGGAGCACAGCAGAGGTTCACTAGAGTGATACCAGGGATGGCAGGACTATTCTGTGAGGAGTGATTGGTTCAATTGGACCTGTGCTCATGACAGCTTAACTGATTGCTCAGTTATTAATTAAAGCACCTCTTTCACATTCTGTCTCAAAGTCATATTTTTACCTAAATTCTCAGTTACTCAATTTGACTTGGTCTGAATCTTACTGGCGGTGTCCATTGTCTCTCTCTGACCATGTGACCTTGTCAAGCCCAGCAGTGATTGCAGAGATGCTTCCAGTAGAGATAGAGTTTTTTGAATAAGCAACAAAGAGGATTGATGAGGGAAAAGCGGTAGATGAGATCTGTATGGACTTCAGTAAGACATTTGACAAGATTCCCATGGGAGACTCATTAGCAAGGTTAGATCTCACGGAATACAGGGAGAACTAACCATTTGGATACAGAACTGGCTCAAAGGTAGAAGACAGAGGGTGGTGGTGGAGAGTTGTTTTTCAGACTGGAGGCCTGTGACCAGTGGAGTGCCATAAGGATCGATGCTGGATCCTCTACTTTTCGTCATTTACATAAATGATTTGGATGGGAGCATAAGTTTGCAGATGACATCAAAATTGGAGGTGTAGTGGACAGCGAAGAAGGTTACCTCAGATTACAACAGGATCTGGACCAAATAGGCCAATGGGTTGAGAAGTGGCAGATGGAGTTTAATTCAGATAAATGCAAAGTGCTGTATTTTGGGAAAGCAAATCTTAGCAGGACTTATACACTTAATGGTAAGGTCCTAGGGAGTGTTGCTGAACAAATGGACCTTGGAATACAGGTTCATAGCTCCTTGAAAGTGAAGTCGCAGGTAGATAGGATTGTGAAGAAGGTATTTGGAATGCTTTCCTTTATTGGTCAGAGTATTGAGTACAGGAGTTGGGAGGTCATGTTGCGGCTGTACAGGACATTGGTTAGGCCACTGTTGGAGTATTGCGTGCAATTCTGGTCTCCTTCCTATCGGAAAGATGTTGTGAAGTTTGAAAGTGTTCAGAAAAGATTTACAAGGATGTTGCTAGGGTTGGAAGATTTGAGCTACAGGGAGAGGCTGAACAGGCTGGGGCTGTTTTCCCTGGAGCATCGGAAGCTGAGGGGTGACCTTATAGAGGTTTACAAAATTATGAGGGGCATGGATGGGGTAAATAGACAAAGTCTTTTCCCTGGGGTTGGGGAGTCCAGAACTAGAGGACATAAGTTTAGGGTGAGAGGGGAAAGATATAAAAAAGAGTCCTAAGGGGCAACTTTTTCACGCAGGGGGTGGTACGTGTATGACCCCTGCAAGAGGAAGTGGTGGAGGCTGGTACAATTGCAACATTTAAGAGGCATCTGGATGAGTATATGAATAGGAAGGGTTTGGATGGATATGGGCCGGGTGCTGGCAGGTGGGACTAGATTGGGTTGGGATATATCTGGTCTGCATGGACGGGTTGGACCAAAGGGTCTGTTTCTGTGCTGTATATCTCTATGACTCAAAGTACAAAGACACCCAGAAACCCTCTGGATCTCAGTACCCTCACTATCAGAACCATGCAGACAATGCTGCAGGGAATGATGCAGGAAACCACCACACTAGTTAACACCTGTGCTCTCTGTTTTGTAGATACCTTCCAATTATCTTGTGTTTACATGATCAAGTCGATATGAGGGTCCAGTATTAAATCATCAGAAAGTGAATGTATATAACAGCCATTGGATTAGCATCATCTACATGTTTTGTTAAATTTCAAACATTTTAATAAGGCAAGTAAAATGTCACTTACATTTTGAGAAACCTTGCTGTTAATGGTTTACTATAAACCTCATATCTAGGTAGATGCAGGGTGAAATGACCCTCTGTATACACAGTGAGCAGGGTGTACAGGGTGGGGAAAGTGTATACGCAGGGAGCAGGGTACACAGGGTGAGGGAAGTGTATATACAGGGAGCAGGGTGTACAGGGTGGGGGAGGTGTGTACACAGGGAGCAGGGTGCACAGGGTGAGGGAAGTGTATATACAGGGAGCAGGGTGTACAGGGCGAGGGAGGCATACACACAGGGAGCAGGGTGTACAGGGTGGGGGGGCGTATATACAGGGAGCAGGGTGTACAGGGTGAGGGAGATGTATACACAGGGAGCAGGGTGTACAGGATAAGGGAGGTGTATACATAGGGAGCTGGTTGTACAGGGTGGGGCAGGTGTATACACAGGGAGCAGGGTATACAGGGTGGGGCAGGTGTATACACAGGGAGCAGGGTGTACAGGGTGAGGGAGGTGTATAACACAGGGAGCAGGATGTACAGGGTGAGGGAGGTGTACGCACAGGGAGCAGGGTGTACAGGGTGGGGGGCGTATATACAGGGAACTGCGTGTACAGGGTGAGGGAGGTGTGTACACAGGGAGCAGGGTGTACAGGGTGGGGGGCGTATATACAGGGAACTGCGTGTACAGGGTGAGGGAGGTGTGTACACAGGGAGCAGGGTGTACAGGGTGGGGGGGTGCGTATATATACAGGGAGCAGGGTGTACAGATTGAGGGAGGTGTGTACACAGGGAGGTGGGTGTACAGGATGAGGGAGGTATATACATAGGGAGCTGGGTGTACAGGATGGGGGAGGTGTGTACACAGGGAGCAGGGTGTACAGGGTGAGGGTGGTGTGTACATAGGGAGCTGGGTGTACAGGGTGGGAGTGGCGTATACACAGGGAGCAGGTTATACAGGGTGAAGGAGGTATATACATAGGGAGCAGGGTATACTGGTTGGGGGAGGTTTATACACAGGGAGCAGGGTGTACAGGGTGAGGGAGGGGTGTACACAGTGAGCAGGGTGTACAGGGTGGGGGAGGTGTATATACAGGGAGCAGGGTGTACTGGATGAAGGAGGTGTATACACACGGAACAGGGTATACAGGGTGGGGCAGGTGTATACACAGGAAGCAGGGTGTACAGGGTGGGGGAGGTGTGTACCCAGGGAGCAGGGTGTACAGGGTGAGGGAGGTGTATACACAGGGAGCAGGGTGAACAGGGTGAGGAGGTGTGTACATAGGAAGCTGGGTGTACAGGGTGGGAGTGGCGTATACACAGGGAGCAGGTTATACAGGGTGAAGGAGGTATATACATAGGGAGCAGGGTATACCGGGTGGGGGAGGTTTATACACAGGGAGCAGGGTGTACAGGGTGAGTGAGGTGTGTACACAGGGAACAGGGTGTACAGGGTGAGGGAGGTGTGTACACAGAGAACAGGGTGTATAGGGTGAGGGAGGTGTATATGCAGGGAGCAGGGTGTACAGGGTGAGGGAGGTGTATACACAGGGAGCAGGGTGTACAGGGTGGGGTGGTGTATACACAGGGAGCAGGGTGTACAGGGTGGGGGATTGTGACAGTAGCTGCTTTCAGCCTCTGATGGGAGTTCCTTTCATTCCCCAGGTGAATGAGTGATGTCCACCATTTGCTATTTCCTCATTGTTTACGTCCGTGCCATTCTGGCTTCGCCAACGATTGACAGCACCATGTTAACGCTACCTTTCAGCCCAGGACAGTTGAAGCCCACATCCCCCTCTCGCAGCATTCCAGATACTCAGCTCCTTGCCCAGAGGGTATTACTCAGTGTGAGCAACGTGCAACCACTCACCGTTGAATTTGACGTGTTCCGGAACCGTCCTGTCCATTCCTCTCGAGTTCATTTTCAGAGTCATGGGCTGGGCAAACCCCCAGCCAGCGGCAGCAGCACTTGGCAGCTGCCCAGTCACCTGAGTTCCCGTCTGAAGAGGCACACCCAAGGCATGCAACACCAGGGTCAGTTCTCTGTCTGTGACAAGGAGAATCGATGGGTGCTGGACAAAAAGGTGGCCTTGGACATTCGTGGCCGTAAGGTGGATGTATTGTCACATTTCTACGTGAACGGGACTCTGGTGAGGCAGATGTTTTATGAGACCACGTGCAGGAAGAGGAAGCCCACACGGCAGGGCTGTCGGGGCATCGACCATCGCCACTGGAGCTCTCACTGTGACACCACTGACAGTCATGTTCACGCCTTGGTGCTGGACAACAATCACACTCGGTGGAACTTCATCCGGATTAGGACAGCATGTGTCTGTGTACTCACCAGGAAAACATGGATACCATGACCCAGCAGCAGCTAGCCCTCCCTACCTCAGTGTAAATTATTGCCCTAACTTATACCAACTGCATGGTGATATTTATATTCTGACAATTTATCCTTAATTTATTAAAACATTTTGGAAAAGATCCACGTGCATTGATTTTTCAGCCCTCCGTGTCACAGTGCCCTGATTTAGTCTTTGCTGCTTTATTTAATCTCTGGTCTTCCCTAACTCCAGTGTGCAGCTTCAGTCTGTCTGAGCTCCTTACATGATAACGATCCTCCGAATCCCATCCGATTAACCAGAGATTGAGGACGGACTGTCCTAAACTGCAGTGAGAGGCTTAAACTTTCATCAGATTAATACAGAGCTAGGAAGGTACAGTTTGCAAAGGTATATTGGAAAAATCAAATCAAAGGTTTGATGGTGAAACAGTGACAAAATAAAAACAATCTTCAAAATGAAATAGAAACAGAGAATGCGAGAGAAACTTAGTAAGTCTGGCAGCATCTGTGGAGAGAAAAATAGAGTTAGTGTTTCAAGTCCAGTGACCCAAAATATCACATTCTGTTGACAGATAAAAATCATGATGGGGAGAGATTGCTGCCTGGCTAATTAGAAGTTAACAAAGGGGTTAATTTCAAACAAAGACTGTGGTAATCCTGAGAATTGGCAGCGTTTTAAACATGTGAACACCTTTAACAGGCTTTCGATGCCGGTTAATAGATGGAAAAAACAAACCTTGGATGATTTGGTCATGGGGGAAAGAGCACCTATTGGTAAAAATAATTAAAAGAAGGATATAAAATGATCCTTTTTCTTTCCCTCACCTTTAGTGTTAAACGTACTGGCCTTGCTGGGAAATTGAACATAATTTGAGTAATTGGAAACACTGGTGATTTAATCTATGAACTGGTGGTTCATAGACTAGAAGTACGAAGGATAATTTGGTGATGGAAAGCTGTGTATGATGATACTTCCAGATATTTTAAAAAAACCCAACTACAACAAGGTGAACAGGATACTAATAAAGAGCAAGGAAATGACAGAAAGCCATCCAGTAATCGGAAAACAGATTCTAACATTTTCTCAAGTGTCTATACAATTTCCTTTTGAAATATTTCACTGTCTCCACTTCCAACCTCCTGTGTTTTAATCATTACCATTCACAGTATAAGATTTAGAACATAGAACAGTACAGCACAGAACAGGCCCTTCACCCACAATGTTGTGTCGACCACTGATCCTCATGTAAGCACCCTCAAATTTCTGTGACCATATGCATGTCCCGGAGTCTCTTAAATGTCCCCAATGACTTTGCTTCCACAACTGCTGCTGGCAACACATTCCATGCTCTCACAACTCTCTGTGTAAAGAACCCGCCTCTAACATCCCCTCTATACTTTCCTCCAACCAGCTTAAAACTATGACCCCTTGTGTTGGTCATTTCTGCCCTGGGAAATAGTCTCTGACTAGCGACTCTATCTATCCCTCTCATTATCTTGTATACCTCAATTAGGTCCCTTCTTCTCCTCCTTTTCTCCAATGAAAAAAGTCCGAGCTCAGTCAACCTCTCCTCATAAGATAAGCCCTCCAGTCCAGGCAGCATCCTGGTAAACCTCCTCTGAACCCTCTCCAAAGCATCCACATCTTTCTTATAATAGGGCGACCAGAACTGGACGCAGTATTCCAAGTGCGGTCTAATCAAAGTTTTATAGAGCTGCAACAAGATCTCACGACTCTTAAATTCAATCCCCCTGTTAATGAAAGCCAAAACACCATATGCTTTCTTAACAACCCTGTCCACTTGGGTGGCCATTTTTAGGGATCTATGTATCTGCACCCAAGATCCCTCTGTTCCTCCACACTGCCAAGAATCCTATCCTTAATCCTGTACTCAGGTTTCAAATTCGACCTTCCAAAGTGCATCACCTCGCATTTACGCAGGTTGAACTCCATCTGCCACCTCTCAGCCCATCTTGGCATCCTGTCAATGTCCCGCTGCAGCCTACAACAGCCCTCTACACTGTCAATGACACCTCCAACCTTTGTGTCATCTGCAAACTTGCCGACCCATCCTTCAATCCCCTCATCCAAGTCATTAATAAAAATTACAAACAATAGAGGCCCAAGGACAGAGCCCTGTGGAACACCACTCACCACACATTTCCAGGCAGAATATTTTCCTTCTATTACCACTCGCTGTCTTCTGTTGGCAGCCAATTCTGTATCCAGACAGCTATGTTCCCCTGAATCCTATTCCTCCTGACCTTCTGAATAAGCCTACCATGGGGAACCTTATCAAATGCCTTGCTGAAGTCCATATACACCACATCCACAGCTCGACCCTCATCAACTTTTCTAGTCACATCCTCACAGAACTCGATAAGGTTTGTGAGGTATGACCTGCCCCTCACAAAGCCGTGTTGACTGCATTTAGCCAAGCCATGCTCTTCCAGATGGTCATAAATCCTATCCCTCAGGATCCTTTCTAACACCTTGCAGACGATAGATGTGAGACTGACTGGTCTGTAATTGCTGGGGATTTCCCTATTTCCTTTCTTGAAGAGAGGAATTACATTTGCCTCTCTCCAGTCCTCAGGTACGACTCCAGTGGAGAGCGAGGATGAAAAAATCTTTGCAAGTGGCGAAGCAATTACATTTCTCGTTTCCCAAAGCAGCCGAGAACAAATCTGGTCTGGGCCTGGCGACTTGTCAATCTTAATGTTTGACAAAATTTTCAGCACATCAGCTTTCTCTATCTTTATCCATTCCAGCATGCACACCTGCTCTTCAAAGGTTTCATTCACTACAAAGTTTGTTTCTTTTGTAAAGACAGAAGCAAAAAACTCATTAGGGCTTCCCCTACATTCAGGCTCCACACACAAATTCCCTATGCTATCCCTGATCGGCCCTACTCTTTCTTTGACCATTCTCTTATTCCTCACATAAGTGTAAAATGCCTTTGTGTTCTCCCTAATCCGTTCTGCCAAGCCTTTCTCATGCCCCCTCCTGGCTCTCCTCAGACCATTTTTGAGCGTCTTCCTTGCCTGCCTGTAAATTCTGTAGAGCTGAGCTTGACCCTAGCTTCCTCCACCTTATGTAAGCTACCTTTTTCCTTTTGACGAGAAGCTCCACCACTCTCGTCATCCAAGGTTCCTTTATCTTACCACTTCTTGCCTGTCTCAGAGGGACATATTTATTCATCACTTGCAACAACTGTTCCTTAAACAGTCTCCATATGTCTATAGTGCCTTTACCATGGAACAATTGCTCCCAATCCATGCTTCCTAACTTATGTCTAATCGCATCATAGTTTCCTCTTCCCCAATTAAATATCCTCCCATTTTGTCTAATCCTCTCCTTCTCCATAGCAATGTAGAATGTGAGGCAGTTGTGGTCACTATCACCAAAATGCTCTCCCACCATAAGATCTGATACCTGCCCTGGCTCGTTTCTGAGCACTAAGTTTGGATTGCCCCTCCCCTCATCGGCCTGTCAACGTACTGAGTTAGAAAACCCTCCTGAACACACCTTACAAAAACAGCTCCATTCAAATCTTCTGCTTGAAGGAGGTTCCAATCAATATTGGGAAAGTTAAAGTCACCCATTACAACAACCCTACTACGTCTACACACTTCCAAAATCTGCCGACCTATGCTTTCTTCCATCTCCCTGCTGCTATTGGGGGGCCTGTAGTAAACTCCTAAAGAGGAGACTGCCCCCTTGCTGTTCCTAATTTCCACCCATACTGACTCGGTAGGCAGATCTTCCTCAACAATGGAAGCTTCTGTAGCTGTGATACCCTCTCTGATTAGTAGTGCTACACCCCCTGCTCCTTTTCCCCCCTCCCTATTCTTTTTAAATGCTCTAAACCCTGGAACATCCAGCAACCATTCCTGCCCCTGGGAAACCCTGTTATGGCCGCAACATCATAGCACCAGGTACTGATCCATGCTCTAAGTTCGTCACTTTTATTCCTGATACTCCTTGCGTTAAAGCAAACACACTTTAACTGATCCCTTGGTTCCTTGCCAGGAGAATCCTGCCCACTAGCTGGTCTACTTCTTGCTATTGCCTCATTTTCATCAACTCTTTGTTCTTCATGTTTCTCCAGCACCTCCTGCTCAAACCCTCTGTCGTCTCAACCTCATATCAGCAACTCACAGGAACAACCTCTCCTTGTCAACCTTATCCATATTTCTACTCATCTTGTACACCTCGATCAAAGATTTGTGTTTACGCCTTTACCATAACTGCCGATCTTTTCTCGTACTCTTCTTTTCCAGCCTGATTTTTCTTAATGTCCCCTCACAACATATTGTATTACGCATGGTTTATGCATGAAGAAGTTATCTGACATGGGTCATCCATCCACTTTTTAAAATTTACATATGTTTAGAAACAATTCAGAGAAGGTTTATGGGATTCACTGCTAGGATGAAGGCCTTATCTTTTGAAGAAAGATTGAAAAGGTTGGGCCTTTGAGTTCAGTAATCGCATTTAAAACATAAAATCCTGAGATGGCTGTATTGGGTGAGGATGAGGATATTTCCTCTCCTGAGGGAAATTAGAACAAGGATACATAGTTTAAGAATAAGAGGTCTCTCTTTCAAGACTGAGATAAGGAGATTTTTTTTTCTCTCTCAGGAACTTATTAGAATGTAGAATACTTTTATGATCTCTACAGTTCAGGTAGAGGCCATTTGGCCTGTTGAGTTTTCACGGACCCTCTGAAGAGCATCTCACCCACCCATCCCTCCACCCCATCCCGGCACTTCCCATGGCTATTCAACCTAACCTGCACAGCCCTGGATACTACGGGGCAATTTAGCATGGCCAATTCATCTAACCTGCACATCTTTGGACTGTGAGAGGAAACTGGAGCACCCAATGGAGACCCACATTTTCATGAAGAGAACATGCAAGCATCCCACAAACTGCTATCAAACCCAGGCCTTTGATGCTGCAAGGTAGTAGTGGAGCCACCGTACCATCTAGAAGATATTGAAGGCTGGGTGTTGAAGTTTACTCAAGGCTCAGTTTGGTGAATGTTTGAGAGATTAGTGAGTTAATGGTTAAGGTGGGCTGGGTCGGGGAGAATGCAGGAAGTGGAGCTAAGACCACAATCTGATCAGCTACCATCTTATCAAAAGGTTCAAAGAACTGAATTAGTCTACTCCTCCTGTTAAGTGCTATGTTCCTAGATTCTCTATCTCCCTCATCATTTGTGGACCACAGAATTTAGTTCCCCTGCCTTTCTCTCTTGTTGGGAGGTACATTACCTGGACATCGTTTCCATAACAATCACTCATTGTTCTATTCCAGTTTCTCGTGCCAGTCTTTGGTTCCATTTGAATCCAATTTAAACTTCTTCACATCACATTCATATAATCAGACAGTACAAAAGACATTGAGTCTGTACCCCCAAAAATACATTACAATCTTGAATAGTCCCAATTTCCTGCACTAGATCCATAGCTTTGAATGTTATGATCTTCAAGTGCACATCCAAGTACTTCTTAATGGTTTATCTTCTCAGGCAAACCTTTCTTGTTAATTTATGTCCCATGCCATTGACCATCCAACTTAGGGAAACAGCTGGTTTCTATTCACCCTGTCCATGCCCCTCATAATCTTGTACATCTCTAACAGTTTCACCCCTCTACAAAACATTCATGCTCAAAAGGAAACAACCCAAGCTTATCCAGCAGCTGCTCCTAGCTAATGTGTTTCATCCCAGGTAACATGAAAACTTGAGGAGCAGGACCCAGTACAGGCTCAGTCAGAGCAGCAGTGGCAGAGGACTGGCAGTGGCTCAGTCAGTGTGGGAGTGGGAGATGATTGGAGTAGATAGAACATTTTCAGAATCCAGAAGCAGAGCTCTTGAAGTGATATCTAAGTTCAAAAAGTGATGCAGGGCAAGAAGTTTGGCTACTCAGGAACAGCTTTAGGGACTGAGAGATTAGGACTGGCAGGGAGACAGAGTGTAATGCCTTCATTTTTAGGATTTGTAGCTTGTTCGGAATACAGAGAGAGCGAACAGGAAATCGGTTTTGGTGAGTAGTGGGTAAGGTTGAATAATCTGTTCCAGGTTTATTGTTTGTAGTTGCTAAGGCAATGACAGGAGGACTCACCCTTGTACAATACTCCTCCTGCAGTATGTGGGAAATTAGGGACACTTCCAGTCTCCATGGTGACCACATATACAGGAAGTATGTTCAGCTGCAGCTCCTAATTGACCACATGGAGGAGCTGGAGCTGCTGATGGACTTACTATCTGGCATCCATGATGCTGTGGAAATCATGAATAGCACATTTAGTGAGCTGGTCATTACACAGACACAAGTGCACTGGTTGATCACCAGGAAGGGATCAGGATTAGAGTGGTGCTGGAAAAGCACAGCAGGTCAGGCAGTATCCAAGGAGCATTAAATTGACATTTCGGGCAAAAGCCCTTCATTAGGAATCTGATGAAGGGTGTTTGCCCAAAACATCAATTTTCCTGCTCCTCGGATGCTGCCTGGCCTGCTGTGCTTTTCCAGCACCACTCTAATCTTGACTCTAATCTCCAGTATCTCTGTCTTCACTTTCCCCAGGAAGGGATGTCTCAGAGAGACTACAGGGCATTCTGAAGGGAAGAGTGAACAGTTAGCGGTCATGGTACATATCTGTACCAACGACATGGGTAAGAAGAGAAATGAGGTCCTGCAAAAGGAATTTAGAGAATTAGGGAGCAGGTTAACCAGGAGGATGACTAAGGTTGTGAACTCCAGATTACTTCCGGTGCCACATGCTACTGAGGATAGGCATACGAAAATAGAATTAGAGGTAGAATTAGGTTTCTTGTCACGTGTATCCAAGTACAGGGATACATGAGTACAGCAAAAATTGTATAAAGTCGTAATTTCTGGTGCTATCTTAGGTACAAAGCTATCTAGGTACAAAAACCCCTTAGATATGAATTAGAAAAATGAAAAATGTAACTAAAAGATCACCATCATGGTCCTTTTAAAGCTAGGTATAAAGATACAAAATCTTTGGTATAAAACAGAGGTTAAATAAACACAAATAAAGGTAAAAGTTCAACATCAAAGTATTTCTAAAGTTGTGAGTCTATGTTAGGCTTCACCTGGAGTCTGCGAGTCTGCCCCACGCTGGGCTTCCTTGAGGCCAGTGCTAGCTCAACTCTCCACCACCGACGCCTTCGGAGAGAGGTCAGGTGAATGTTAAAGAGGAGTGGTGTAGAGGGAGGGCTTTGGATTGTTGGGACAGATTGTGGTGCATCTGGGACCAGGACAAGCTGGACAGGTTGTAGCTGAACCAGAATGGAATAGAATCATTGCTGGGAGGGTTGCTCATGCTGTTAGGGAGGTTTTGAACTAATTTGGCAGGACAAAGCCTTGAGCAAGGTCCAATCAGATATGAAAGGAATGCTAGGACAGTCCAGTAGATGGAGTAGACATGCACAGGATAAGGCACATGGGAGGTTGAGAAAGCTAAATTGTCTCTATTTTAATGCAAGGAGACTGACAGGTAAGGCAGATGAATTTCAAGTGTTGATCAGTACATTGTAGGAATGCGATGTTGTTGCAACCACTGAGACATAGTTGAAGAAAAGGTCCACATTCCAGGGTGTAGACATTTCAACCAGGATCGTGGGTATATAACAGAGGTGGGGGATTGCATTATTGGTAAAGGACACTATCACTGTGTAATTACGGAGAATGCCATAGAAGGGTCTCCAAACGAGGCCATTTGGGTAGAGCTTAGAAATAAAAAAGGGTTGGTTACTTTGTTGGGATTATACTAAAGGATTTCCAACAGCCAGAGGGAGATAAAGGAGCAGATATGTCAGCAAATCACAGAAAGTTTTGAGAGAAATAATTATATTTGTAAGGGATTTCAAGTTTGCTAACATTAACTGGGACCACCTTAGAGTGAAAGGATTAGACAGGGTGGAACTTTTGGAGTGCACCCAGGAGGGCTTGTTGTGCCCCTATTTGGACAGTGCTGCTCGAGATGGGGTTGTAGTAGATTAATCCTAGGGAATGAAGCCAGTCAAGAGGTTGAAGTTTCAATGGACGAACATTTATAGTGACCATAACTCTGTAAGTTTCAAAGCCGTTATGGGAAGTGCAGAAGTTAAGTGTCTATATCTGGGGAATACTGATTTCAATATCCGTCCATGTCTAGACTGGGAGCATCTATTTGCATTTAAATCGACATTTGGAGAGTGGGAGTCAGGTAAAAGCCTCCACAGCTATCTGTGTCTTCTATGACCAAGCCTAATTTGTATCCACATTACGAACTCACCTTGGAACCCATGTGACTCAACCTTCTGGACCAAGAAGGGATCTTGTCAAATGCTTTGATGAAGTCCATGTAGACAACATCCACTGCTGTATCCCCATCAATCATCTTCGCCACTTCCTCAAAAAATTCAATCAAGTTTGTGAGACAAGATCTCCCCTGCAGAAAGCCATGCTGACGATCACTAGTCTTCTCCAAATGCGAATAAATCCTGTCCCTAAGAACCTTCTCCAATAATTTCCTTCCCACTGAATTAAGGCTTATTGTCCTACAATTTCCTGAATTATCCCCGTTGCCCTTCACACTGAATATTCTCCAAACTTTGTCTGTTGTTCAACAGGGTACAAACACAAATTTGCAGCAATCTTCAGTCAGAAGTGCCAAATGGATGATCCATTGAGACCTTCTCCTGTGGCTCCTTAACATCATAAATACCAGCCAATCCGATTCACTTCCACACAGTATCAAGAAACAGTTGAAGGCACTGGATAGTGCAAAGGTTATGGGTTCTTTCAACATTCCGGCAATAGTACTGAAAATGTGTGCTCCAGAACTTGCCTTTCCCTTATCTAAGCTGTTCCAGTAAAGGTACAACACTGGCATATACCAACAATGTGGAAAAATGCCCAGGTACGTCCTTTACACAAAAAGCAGAACACATCCAACCCAGCCAATTACTGCTCCATCAGCCATTCGCAAAGTGATAGAAGGTGTCATTAACAATGTTATCAAACGACATCTGCTCAGTAATAACCTGCTCAGTGAAGCCCAGGTTGGGTTCAGCCAGGGCCACTCAGCTCCTGACCTCATTACTGCCTAGGTTCAAACATGGAAAAAAGAGCTGAATTCCAGAAACAAGGTGAGAGTGACATCAAGGGCCCATTTGACCAAGTATGACATCAAGGAGTCTCTGCAAACCTCAGGTCAGTGGGGACTGGGGGCAAACTCTCCACTGGTTTGAGTCATACTTGGTTCTTAGGATGATGGTTATAGTTGTTAGAGGTCAGTCAGCTCAGCTCCCAGTCATTTCTCCTGGAGTTCCTCAGGGTAGTGTCCTAAGCTAAACCATCTTCAGCTGCTTCCTCAATGACTTTCCTCCATCATAAGATCAGAAGTGGGTTTGCTCAGTGATCATTGCACAATGTTCAGCACAAACTGCAACTCGTCAGATACTAAAGCAGACTGCGTTCAAATGCATCATGACCCAGTCAGTCAATATGTTACTTGTCACTTGTCAGTAACATTCACACCACATAAATACCAAGCGATGACCATTTCCATAAAGAATAAGCTAACCAACGTCCCTTGACATTCATCACCAAATCCCCACTATCAAGATCCTGAGGGTTACCATTGACCAGAAAGGTACATTGGGCCAACCATACAAACCCAGTGGCTAAAAGAGTAGCTCAGAGACTAGGAATACTGCGGCAATTAGAGTCATAGAGTCATAGAGACGTACAGCATGGAAACAGACCCTTCGGTCCAACTCGTACATGCAGACCAGATATCCAAACCCAATCTAGTCCCACCTGCCAGCACCCGGCCCACATCCCTCCAAACCCTTCCTATTCATATACCCATCCAAATGCCTCTTAAATGTTGCAATTGTACCAGCCTCCACCACATCTTTTGGCAGCTCATTCCATACACGTACCACCCTCTGTGTGAAAAAGTTGCTCCATAGGTCTCTTTCATATTTTTCCCCTCTCACCCTAAACCTATGCCCTCTAGTTCTGGACTCCCCGACCCCAGGGAAAAGACTTTGCCAATTTACCCTATCCATGCCCCTCATAATTTTGTAAACCTCTATAAGGTCACCCCTCAGCCTCCGATGCTCCAGGGAAAACAGCCCCAGCCTGTTCAGCCTCTCCCTATGACTCAAATCCTCCGACCCTGGCAAATTCTTGTAAATCTTTTCTGAACCCCTCTAAGTTTCACAACATCTTTCCGATAGGAAGGAGACCAGAATTCCACGCAATATTCCAACAGTGGCCTAATCAATGTCCTGTACAGCTGCAACATGACCTCCCAACTCCTGTATTCAATACTCTGACTGATAAATGAAAGCATACCAAACGCCTTCTTCACTATCCTGCGACTCCACTTTCAAGGAGCTATGAACCTGCACTCTTCCTAGGACCTTACCATTAAGTGTATAAGTCCTGCTAAGATTTGCTTTCCCAAAATGCAGCACATTGCATTTATCTGAATTAAACTCCATCTGCCATTTGGTCTAGTTCCTGTTGTAATCTGAGGTAACCCTCTTTGCTGTCCACTACACCTCCAAACTTACTAACTGTACCTCTTATGCTCGCATCCAAATCATTTATGTAAACGACAAAAAGTAGAGGGCCCAACACCGATCCTTGTGGCACTCCACTGGTCACAGGCATCCAGTCTGAAAAACAACCCTCCACCACCACCCTCTGTCTTCTACATTTGAGCCAGCTCTGTATCCAAATGGCTAGTTCTCCCTGTATTCTATGAGATCTAACCTTGCTAATCAGTCTCCCATGGGGAACCTTGGGAGCCTTATTGAAGTCCATATAGAACACATCTACCGCTCTGCCCTCATCAATCCTCTTTGTTACATCTTCAAAAAACTCAATCAAGTTTGTGAGACATGATTTCCCACGCACAAAGCCATGTTGACTATCCCTAATCAGTCCTTGCCTTTCCAAATACATCTACATCCTGTACCTCAGGATTCCCTCCAACAACTTGACCACCACTGACATCAGGCTCACTGGTATATAGTTCTCTAGCTTGTCCTTACCACCCTTCTTAAACAGTGGCACCACGTTAGCCAACATCCAGTCTTCTAGCATCTCACCTGTGACTATTGATGATAAAAATATCTCAGCAAGAGGCCCAGCAATCACTTCCCTAGCTTCCCACAGAGTTCTAAGGTACACCTGATCAGGTCCTGGGGATTTATCCACCTTTACCCATTTCAAGACATCCAGCACTTCCTCCTCTGTAATATGGACATTTTGCAAGATGTCACCATCTATTTCCCTATAATCTATATCTTCCATATCCTTTTCCACATTAAATACTGATGCAAAATATTCATTTAGTATCTCCCCCATTTTCTGCGGCTCCACGCAAAGGCCGCCTTGCTGATCTTTGTGGGGCCGTATTCTCTCCCTCATTACCTTTTTGTCCTTAATGTATTTGTAAAAACCCTTTGGATTCTCCTTAATTCTATTTGCCAAAGCTATCTCATGTACCATTTTGCCCTCCTGATTTCCCTCTTAAGTATACTCTTAATTCCTTTATACACTTCTAAGGATTCACTCGATCTATCCTGTCTGTACCTGACATATGCTTCTTTCTTGTTCTTAACCAAACCCTCAATTTCTTTAGTCATCCAGCATTCCCTATACCTACCAGCCTTTCCTTTCACCCTGACAGGAATATACTTTCTCTGGATTCTCACTATCTCATTTCTGAAGGCTTCCCATTTTCCAGCCATCCCTTTACCTGCAAACATCTGCCCCCAATCAGCTTTCGAAAGTTCTTGCCTCACACCGTCAAAATTGGCCTTTCTCCAATTTAGAATTTCAACTTTTAGATCTGGTCTATCCTTTTCCATAATTATTTTCAATCTAATAGAATTATGGTCGCTGGCCCCAAAGTGCTCCCTCACTGACACCTTAGACACCTGCCCTGCTTTATTTCCCAAGAGTAGGTCAAGCTTTGCACCTTCATTAGTAGCTGAAAATGTGTTGCTGGAAAAGCACAGCAGGTCTGGCAGCATCCAAAGAACAGGAGATTTGACGTTTCGGGCATAAGCCCTTCTTCAGGAAGCCTGAAGAAGGGCTTATGCCCGAAACGTCGATTCTCCTGTTCCTTGGATGCTGCCTGACCTGCTGCGCTTTTCCAGCAACACATTTTCAGCTCTGATCTCTAGCATCTGCAGTCCTCATTTTCTCTACCTTCATTAGTAGATACATCCACATACTGAATCAGAAAACTGTTTTGTACACACTTGACAAATTCCTCTCCATCTAAACCCTTAACACTATGGCAGTCTCATTCTATGTTTGGAAAGTTAAAATCCCCTACCATAACTACCCTATTATCCTTACAGTTAACTGAGATGTCCTTACAAATTTGTTTCTCAATTTCCCTCTGACTATTAAGGGGTCTATAATACAATCCAAATAAGGTTATCATCCCTTTCTTATTTCTCAGTTCCACCAAATAACTTCCCTGAATATATTTCCAGGAATATCCTCCCTCAGCACAGCAGTAATGCTATCCCTTATCAAAAATGTCATTCCCCCTCCTCTCTTGCCTCCCTTTCTATCCTTCCTGTAGCATTTGTATCCTGGAACATTAAGCTGCCAGTCCTGCCCATCCCTGAGCCATGTTTCTGTAATTGCTATGATATCCCAGTCCCATGCTTCTAACCATGCCCTGAGTTCATCTGCCTTCCCTGTTCGGCCCCTTGCATTGAAATAAATGCAGTTTAATTTATTAGTCCTACCTTGTCTCTGCCTGCCCTGACTGTTTGACTCGCTTCTGTTCTCAACTGTACCAGTCTCAGATCGATCTCTTTCCTCACTATCTCCCCAGGTCCCACCCCTCCCAACCTTACTAGCTTAAATCCTCCTGAGCAACTCTAGCAAATTTCCCTGCCAGTATATTAGTCCCCTTCCAATTTAGGTGCAAACCATCCTTCTTGGGCAGATCACTTCTATCCCAAAAGAGATTCCAATGATCCAAAAATGTGAATCCTTCTCCCATACACCAGCTCCTCAGCCATGCATTCATCTGCTCCATCCTCCTATTCCTGCCCTCATTAGCTCGTAGCACCAGGAATAATCCAGATATTGCTATTCTCGAGGACCTTTTTAAATCTCTGTCTAACTCTCTGTAATCTCATAATTAATTCATTGCCTGACTCCCCAAGGTCTGTTCACCACCTGCAAGGCACCACCCATGAGGAGTGTGATTGAATATTCCTCACTCACCTGGATTGGTGGTGCCAAACCCACAAACAGGCACTCCCTCCTCACTGCCAGCAGTGTGTACTATCTGCCAAAATTCACCAAAGATCCTTAGAGAGCATGATGTAAATCCATGACCACTTCCATCCTGAAGGACAAGGACAGCAGATATATGGGAACACCATCATGAGCAATTTCTTTCCAAGCCACTAACGTCTTGACTTGTGGCATATCGCCATTTCATCACTACTGCTTGGTCAATATCCCTCCCAGTAGTATTGTGAGTCTGCCTACAGTACAGTGATGGTTCAAGAAGGCAGTTCAACACCACCTTCACAAGGGCAACCAGGAAGGGATAATAAATGCTGGCCAGCCAGCTGACCCCACATCCCATGGGCGAATCTAACAAAACTGATGGGCTGTAACTGAGGCTTGCTGAAAAAGATGGCAGCTCAACAATCCTGTTATGGGATACTCAGGTGAGATAGAGGATGGAATAGAGTGGGGTGGGGTTTACGATACTGATCAAAGAATCAATTATTGTTGTCTTGGAAGGATCGAGGCCATAAGGGCAGAAATAAACAAATACAATTGTAAACGTTGCTGGGTGTGTTCTGTAGACCCTCACACAGTCAGTGAGAGACAGAGGATCAAAAATGTAATCGCAGTATAAGACAGTAAAAGTGGGAGTTTTTAACCACCCAAATAGTTTTTGGAGTAGTTTTGGTGTGCAAGGTTGGAAGGGAACACATCTTTATATTGCACACAGGAGAATTTATTTAGCCAGTAGATAGGAAGCCCAACAAAGCAGGGGGCTCTTCCGGCCCTACTATTTGGAAATGAACCCAAGGAGGTAGGAAGTATTGCAGTCAGGGCACATTTTGGAGTTTGGTGATTTAGAATAGTCATAGGTAAGGATAAGGATGAGTCAGGAATAAAATTTGAAAAATGGGGAAAGATTGACTTTCCTGATATATGATACAGTTTGATCAAATTGAATTGGCAGAAGCTACTGGCAGATAACGGAGTAGTGGGATTCAAGGAGGGAATAGAAAGAGTACAAGGGCAAATGCATTTGTGTAAAGACCAGCACCAGGGAACTCTGAATGTCAAGGAACATAAAGGTTAGGATCAACAACAAAAAGTAAAGCTTCTAACAGATACTGAGGGTTGAGTATGAGATTCCGGAGAAACTTCAAAAGGAAATTAAAACAGCTAAAAAAGCACATGTGAAAGCCTTGTGGGTAAAATAAAGGAAATCCCAAAAAGCTTTAAAAGGCTGTAAAGAGCAAGAGAATAACTAGGGAAAGAGTAGGGCCCAAAAGGGGCCATAGGGGCAATTTTTACATGAAGCAAGAAGTTCTCAATGAATACTTTGCGTCATTCTTCACAAAGGAAGAGGATGACTGCAGGTATTGGCATCAGGATGGAGGACAGTAAAATGTGAAATGGAATTAACAGAGAGAGGAGAGGTACCAGTGGATCAGCAGCCTTAAAAGTGGATAACTCTGCAGGCGCTGATGGCATGTATCCCATGCTGTTGTCAGAGGCAAGGAAGGAGATACCAAGGCCCCGACAGTCACATTCAAATCTTCTCTGACCACAGGTGAAGCGATTAACTACTAAAAATGTCTTATTATTAAAGGGAGGAAGGGATTGACCAGGAACTTACAAGTCAATCAGCTTAACCTCAGTAGTGGGGAAATTATTAGAAAGAAGTCTGAGACACCAAAAGTATATCATTTGGAATGACATGGCTACTCAATATGGATTTGTTAAGGGAAGGTCATCTTTGACAAACTTTGATAATTTTTTTTTGGATACAACCAGGGGCGTTAATGAAGGCAGTGTGTTTCATGTGGTCTATATAGACTTTAGCAAGGTTTATTCATGAAGTCTCTCATCCCAAAGAGTAGATCAAGTTTTGCACCTTCTCTAGTAGATACATCCACATACTGAATCATAAAATTTTCTTGTAGATACTTAACAAATTCCTCTCCATCCAAGCCCTTAACATTATGGCAGTCCCAGTCTATGTTTGGAAAGTTAAAATCTCCTACTATAACCACCCTATTAGTCTTACAGATAACTGAAATCTCCTTATTTCTCACTGACTAGTGGGGGGAATCTATAGTACAGTCTCAATAAGGTGATTGTCCCTTTCTTATTTCTCTTGATACATTAGCTTTAATTTTCCAAAACTCCCTGATTCAGCAGCAGTCCCATTAGATTGGAAAGTAGTGATGGTAGCTCCTTTATTCAAAAAGCAGGGAAGTACAGGCCAATTAGCTTATCATCTGTCACAGGGACCAGGTTAGAAACTATCATTAAAGAAGGAATAGCAAGCTACTTGGATAAGTTCAAGGTAATCAAGCAGAGTCAATATGGTTTTGTGAAAAGGAAAATATGTTTAACTAATCTATTCACGTTCTTTGCAGAGGTAACATACAGTGTGGGTGAAGGGAACCAGGTGGATGTTTTGTGCTTGGATTTCCAGAAGGTATTTGTAGAAAATAAAAGCTTATAGGTGGGGGTAGCATACTGGCATTGATAGGCTGACTAACAGGAAGCAGAGAGTAGGAATACATGGGTCCTTTCCAGATTGGCAAAATGGAATAAGTCGTGTTACACAGTACATGCATGAAGTGCTGATGGCTAAAATCTGCTCCTATTCCATATGTTCATATGTGGGATGACTTTACTTTATAACCAACTCAATGTCACAGAGGGGGGTCAAAAATGTCACAACCTATTCTCTGTTCTAGTCAACCGTATAAACAGCTCGTTCTTTGCAATGTGTTCCTGCCCAGAAATCCCTTCAGTCACACGGTGGTGTTAGTGTCAGCCCTGCCCACAAACTCAGAGACTAGTAATGTCTCAATTTTTAGGCCGTTTCTCTCCAACCACAGTGAGCACTGACTCTCAGACACTGGAGACTGGCCCAACCTGCTGCAACCTCCAGTAAGAGGCAAGTCAGGATGTGAGGGGTTGTTCGATTATCAGCTGTGAACCTGTGTCCATGGCAACATCCTTCATTGCCCTAGGACGTGAGCCAGCTGGTGGCACTCACACACTGACTATCCCTTCCCTACCTCAGTGAAAACCTGGATATGTACACCACTATCCACTGCAATGTGTACCCTGGACATCAGGGCTGAGTACACAACTGTCCGCTGCAATGTGTACCCTGTACATCAGGGCTGGGTACACCACTGTCCACTGAAATGTGTACCCTGTACATCAGGGCTGGGTACACGACCATCCGCTAGAATCTGTGTAACCCTTACATCAGCACTGTGTACACCACTGTCAACTAGAATCTGCGTACCCCCTGCATCAACACTGTGTACATCACTGTCCACTGGAATCTATGCACCCTGTACATCCGAGCTGGGTACACCACTGTCCACTGGAATCTGTGCGCCCTGTACATCAGGGCTGGGTACACCACTGTCCACTGGAATCTATGCACCCTGTACATCCGAGCTGGGTACACCACTGTCCACTGGAATCTGTGCACCCTGTACATCAGGGCTGGGTACACCACTGTCCACTGGAATCTGTGCACCCTGTACATCAGGTCTGGGTATACTATTGTCTACTGGAATCTGTGCACCCTGTACATCAGGGCTGTGTACACCACTGTCCACTGGAACCTGTGCACCCTGTACATCTGGGCTGGGTACACCACTGTCCACTGGAATCTGTGCACCCTGTACATCAGGGCTGTGTACAGCATCATCCACTGGAATCCACATACCCTCTACATCAGCGCTGTGTACACCACTGTATATTGGAATCTGTGTACACCTTATGTCAGGACTGTGTATAACACTGTTCTCTTGAATTTGTGTACCTGTTGTACCAATGTTCACTGGAATCCAAGTATCTGGAGAATTGTGTGGACTTTTGATCTGTGTATCTGAGGAAGGATGTTCTGGTTATGGAATGAGTGAAACAAAGGATTAGTTGTATCAGTACATCGGAGTAGCCTACTGGGGCACTTGAAAAGCTGGTACCCTACTCTCCTGGGTTTTTAGAACCTAGTTAGTTTAGTTTATAGGATCACTGTTACGTTGTAACAGCGATGCTATCAGAGAATAAAGAGGATGACTAAAATTAAACAAATCTTTCTGTAAGAGGGTTTTTTATTCCAGACTTCCAAAGGGTACGATCTCTGGGATGAACCTAGAGAGAGGCTTACAGGTCTGAGTCCATAAGGGATTCCCTGGGCCCTCTCAAATCTGTACTTGAAGGCCTGCATCCTCGGGTCTTAAAGGCTTAGTTTCAGAGACAACAGAAACATTGGTTATAATTTTCCCAAATTCCTCAGATTCTGGAAGGGTCCCAACTGATTGGAAAATAATAAATGTCATTTTTTTCTCAAGAATGTAGACAGGTTGCAGAAAGTAAGAAACTATCAGGGAAAGGGTAGGGAGCTAGTTAGGTTGCTCTTCCGAGGGACGGTGCAGAGTTTTATGGGCCAAATGGCCTCCTCCTGCAATTTAGAGATTCTATGATTCTACAATAAGCCACTGAGCCTAGTGTTTGTCATATGGAGTGCTCTGGAACCCTCTATTAAGGTTGTTTTTGCAGGATACTTAGGAAATCATGATTTGATTCGATAGCTTAGTGAGAGGAAAATCAAATTTAAAGACTCTATACACACTTTTGGCGCTACAAGATTAACGTGGATAGAGGGATCTGACAGATGGTGGTGCATTTGGATTTCCAATGGCATTGGATAAGGTGCCACACAAGAGCACATGATGTACTGGGCAATACATCAGCATGGCTACAGGATTGGTTAACTCACACGAAGCAGTCAGCAAGGATAAGTAGGTCATTTTTTGGTTGGACAGCCTAGCTCATGGAATGATACAGGGCTTAGTGCTAGGTCCTCAGTAATTTATACTCTACATTAATGACTTTGGTAAGGTGTTTGTACATATGGTGGTTACATTAGCCAATGACAGGTAGGAACAGAATGTAGAGAGTCTGCAATCAGATAAAGATGGGTGATGTGAATTGGCAAACTTTGGCAGATACAGTGGAGCAGAGAAAAATGTTAACATATCCACCTTGGCAGGGAGAATAGAAAAGCACAATTCAGTTTACAGATGTGAATGTAGAATGTAGAAGGTACAATTAGTGAGATTGTCGTGTGGATGGGACCCAGGGAAATAGTGAGGAAAGAGATCAATCTGAGACTGGTATAGTTGAGACCAGGAGTGAGTCAAACAGTCAGGGCAGGCATGGACAAGGTCGGACTAATAAATTGAACAGCATTTATTTCAATACAAGGGGCCGAACAGGTAAGGCAGATGAACTCAGGGCATGGTTAGGAACAGGGGACTGGGATATCATAACAATTACAGAAACGTGCCTCAGGGATGGGCAGGACTGGCAGCTTAATATTTCAGGATACAAATGCTACAGGAAGGATAGAAAGGGAGGCAAGAGAGGGGGTGGGGGGGGGGGTGGCATTTTTGATAAGGGATAGCATTACAGCTGTGCTGAGGGAGGATATTCCTGGAAAGACATCCAGGGAAGTTATTTGGGTGGAACTGAGAAATAAGAAAGGGATGATAACTTATTGGGATTGTATTATAGAGCCCCCAATAGTCAGAGGGAAATTGAGAAACAAATTTGGAAGGAGATTTCAGCTATCTGTAAAGATAATCGGGTAGTTATGGTCGGGAATTTTAACTTTCCAAACATAGACTGGGACTGCTGTGGTGTTAAAGGTTCAGATGGAGAGATACAAGACAGTTTTCTGATTCAGTGTGTGGATGTACCTACCAGAGAAGGTGCAAAACTTGACCTACTCTTGATAAATAAGGTAGGGCAGGTGACTAAGGTGTCAATGGGGGAGCACTTTGGGGCCAGCAACCATAATTCTATTCGTTTTAAAATCGTGATGGAAAAGGATCTAAAAGTTGAAGTTCTAAATTGGAGAAAGGCCAATTTTGATGGTATTACGCAAGAACTTTTGAAAGCTGATTGGAGGCTGATGTTCACAGGTAAAGGGACGGCTGGAAAATGGGAAGCCTTCAGAAATGAGATAGTGAGATTCCAGAGAAAGTATATTCCCATTAGATTAGATTACATTACTTACAGCCCAACAAGTCCACACCGACGCGCAACCCACCCATACCCCTAACCTAATGCTACGGGCAATTTAGCATGGCCAATTCACCTGACCTGCACATTTTTGGACTGTGGGAGGAAATCGGAGCACCCGGAGGAAACCCACGCAGACACGGGGAGAATGTGCAAACTCCACACAGTCAGTCGCCTGAGGCGGGAATTGAACCCAGGTCCCTGGCGCTGTGAGGCAGCAGTGCTAACCACTGTGCCACCGTGCCGCCCTATTCCTATCGGGAATAAATGAAAGGTTGGTAGGTATAGGGAATGCTGGGTGACTAAAGAAATTGAGGATTTGGTTGACAAAAAGAAGGAAGCATAAGTATAAAGGCAGTAGGAATATACTTAAGAGGGAAATCAGGAGGGCAAAAAGGGGACATGAGATAGATTTGGCAAATAGAATTAAGGAGAATCCAAAGGGTTTTTATAAATATATTAAGGACAAAAGGGTAACTAGGGAGAGAATAGCGCCCCTCAAAGATCAGCAAGGCGGTCTTTGTGTGAGCCACAGAAAATGGGGGAGATACTAAATGACTATTTTGCATCAGTATTTACTGTGGAAAAGGATATGGAAGATGTAGACCGTAGGGAAATAGATGGTGACATCTTGCAAAATGTCCATATTACAGAGGAGGAAGTGCTGGATGTCTTGAAATGGTTAAAGGTGGATAAATCCCCAAGACCTGATCAGGTGATCTGTGGGAAGGCAGAGAAGTGATTACTGGGCCTCTTGCTGAGATATTTGTATCATCAATAGTCACAGGTGAGGTGCCGGAAGACTGGAGGTTGGCAAACGTGGTGCCACTGTTTAAGAAGGGTGGTAAAGACAAGCCGGGGAACTATAGACCGGTGAGCCTGATGTCGGTGGTGGGCAAGCTGTTGGAGGGAATCCTGAGGGACAGGGTGTAGATGTATTTGGAAAGGCAAGGACTGATTAGGGATAGTCAACATGGCTTTGCGCATGGGAAATCATGTCTCACAAACTTGATTGAGTTTCTTGAAGAAGTAACAAAGAAAATTGATGAGGGCAGAGCAGTAGATGTGATCTATATGGGCTTTAGTAAGGCGTTCGACAAGGTTCCCCATGGGAGACTGATTAGCAAGGTAAGGTCTCATGGAATACAGGGAGAACTAGCCATTTGGATACAGAACTGGCTCAAAGGTAGAAGGTGGTGGTGGAGGGTTGTTTTTCAGACTGGAGGCCTGTGACCAGTGGAGTGCCACAAGGATCGGTGCTGGGTCCTCTACTTTTTGTCATTTACATAAATGATTTGGATGCGAGCATAAGAGGTACAGTTAGTAAGTTTCCAGATGATACCAAAATTGGAGATGTAGTGGACAGCGAAGAGGGTTACCTCAGATTACAACAGGATCTGGACCAGATGGGCCAATGGGCTGAGAAGTGGCAGATGGAGTTTAATTCAAATAAACGTGAGGTGCTGCATTTTGGGAAAGCAAATTTTAGCAGGACTTATACACTTAATAGTAAGGTTCTAGGGAGTGTTGCTGAACAAAGAGACCTTGGAGTGCAGGTTCATAGCTCCTTGAAAGTGGAGTCATAGGTACATAGGATAGTGAAGAAGGCGTTTGGGATGCTTTCCTTTATTGGTCAGAGTACAGGAGTTGGGAAGTCATCCTGTGGCTGTACGGGACATTGGTTAGGCCACTGTTGGAATATTGCGTGCAATTCTGATCTCCTTCCAATCGGAAAGATGTTGTGAAACCTGAAAGGGTTCAGAAAAGATTTACAAGGATGTTGCCAGGGTTGGAGGATTTGAGCTCTAGGGTGAGGCTGAACGGGCTGGGGTTGCTTTCCCTGGAGCTTCGGAGACTGAGGGGTGACCTTATAGAGGTTTACAAAATTATGAGGGGCATGGATAGGATAAATAGACAAAGTCTTTTCTCTGGGGTTGGGGAATCAAGAACTAGAGGGCATAGGTTTAGGGTGAGAGGGAAAGATATAAAAGAGACCTAAGGGGCAACATTTTCATGCAGAGGGTGGTACGTGTATGGAATGAGCTGCCAGAGGAAGTGGTGGAGGCTGGTACAATTGCAACATTTAAGAGGCATTTGGATGGATATATGAATAGGAAGGGTTTGGAGGGATATGGGCCGGGTGCTGGCAGGTGGGACTATATTGGTTTGGGATATCTGGTTGGCATGGACGGGTTGGACCGAAGGGCCTGTTTCCATGCTGTACATCTCTATGACTCTATGACACAAAAATTGGTGGCATTGTTACTATTGGAGAGATGGTATCAGGCTACAGTCTGATATTAATCAGCTGGTAAATTGGGCAGAGCATTAGCAGATGGAATTTAAGCCTACAGGTGTTATGTGAGGTATTATGGGAGGTTGAATAAAGGAAGGATATACAAAATGAATGGTAGATCCCTAGGGAGTACTGGGGAACAAAGGGAGCTTGGTTCACAAGTCCATAGATTCCTGACGGTGTCAGCACAGCTAGACAGGGTGGTGAAGAAGGCAGACAAGATGTTTGCCTTCATTAGCTAGGGCATAGGATATAGAAGCAAAGAAGGTTTCTTAAAACTTTATAAAACACTGGTTAGGCCACAAATGGAATGCAATGTGGAGTTCTGATCAGTACACTATTGGAATTATGTGATTGCACTGGAGAAGGTGCAGAGGAGATTCACCAGGATGTTGCCTGGAATGGAAAATGTCAATTATGAGGAGAGACTGGATAGGCTGGGTTTGTTTTTCTTAGAGCAGAGAAGGCTGATGGGTGATCTGATTGAGGTAGACAAAGTTATGAAGACATATGTTGGGTAGATGGTTCAGTATCTTTTCCCCATGGCAGACATGTCTAAGACCAAAGGGAATAAGTTTAAGATGAGGAGTATGTGGTTTAGCGGGGATCCGAGGGAAAAAGAAATATTGAATTTGTTGCCTGAGAGGGTGGTGGAGGCAGGTACTCTCACAACGCTTAAGAAGCATCTGGTTGAGTACTTAAATTGCCAAGCATTGTCGGCTATAGACAAACTGCAGGTAAATAGGATCAGTATAGTCTGTTGGTCAGCATGAACATGGCGGGCCAAATGTCTTAATGACACTATGACCCGGTGAGACAGAGAGACCTTGGTGTCCTGGTCCATGAGTCAAACAAAAACATTAGTCTGCAGGTACAATAAGTGATTCAGAAGCCAGATTGAATGCTGTTTATTGCAAGGGAAAATGGAGCAGTAAAGTAGGGATGACTTACTACAACTGTACAGAGCTCTGATGAGACTACACCTGGAGAATGGTGTACAGATTTGACCTGCCAGTTTGAAAAAAATATGATTTATTTCAGTGTAGTTCAGAAAAGTTCACTCGCCACCTGAAAGGCTTAGCTAATGAGAAAACGCTGGGCCTGCATCTATTTGTGTTTAGAAGAATGAGAGGTGATCTTATTGAAAAGTATGATTTTATTATATAGATATTTTTATTGGGAATTTAACATTTTGACAAATTTACAAAAATAAGCAGAATTTTCAAGCACAAACATTAATATAAAAATAGATCTTAAATGTATAATCATCAAAATTCAACTAATCCACAATCATCCAGAGTGTATAGTTGAGTCGCTTACATCCTTCAAATAAGAGAAAATGTTCTCTAATACACTCATAACAGTATGATAAAAAGGAAGCTATTTCCAAACAATAAGAACAAACAAAAAAAAAATTAAACATGTTTGAATGGAGATCTTCCCCCTTGTTCTCAGGGGGCCTTACTACCTTTCCAACGTTCCACCATATCCTCTCCCAAACAGTGTCCCACCCTCGACCCGGGCGCTCCTTAATAGGATTTAGATATAATACCGAGCTAGAGTTAACAGTGAGCACCGCACCCCCACCCCTCCCCACCCATACCTGAGTATATCTAATAGCATCAATGCCACGTACAAACATACATAACTATAAAATTACAACTCCAACAGATTACAGTTAAGTATAATAACATAGCAAGGAAGACAACCCCGCTCCCAGAGGCAAAAGTAAAGTAGAATAAAGTATCCATTTCTCCCCACGAAGTGTGGGAGAGGCAAGCCAACATAAATTGTCTCTTACGATTTATTTAACCGTGTCTAAAAGTTTCTTGGCCTCTTCCGATGATCTAAAATTATACTCGGATCCTTCGTGAGTAAAGCATAACGTCGCTGGGTAGCGTAAGGTGTATTGAATATCTAAGTCCCTTAAACATTTCTTCACCTCATCAAACGCCTTCCTTCTTCGTGCCAAAGCCGGGGAGAAGTCCTGAAATAACATAATCTTGGATCCTTCATGGATCATAGCTTTAGGATCCTTTCCAAGCTTTCTGGAGGCATCCAGGAGTATCTGCCTCTCCCTATAACTCTGCAGCCGGAACAGGACCGGGCGTGGGCGCTGGTTTGGGCCAGATCCGCGTGCTGCGACCCGGTAGGCCCACTCCACCCTTACCCGGTCAGTTTCGGCCCCCAGGTTTAAAAGCTGGGGCAGCCATCGCTCCAGAAATGCTGCTAACTGTCCTTTCCCTTCTTGCTCTTGAAGGCCCAGCAACCGAATATTTTTTCTCCGATTTCTGTTGTCAATATCATCGATGTAAATTTCAAAGGCCCTGATTCTCTGCTCCAGAGCTCGCACCTGTTCTGCAGCTGTTTGAGCTGCAGCCTCGGAGGTCGTGGCCTTTAGTTCCGCTCCCTCCACTCGGCCCTGCAGCTCCTCCACGGTTTGATTCTGTTTCTGCAGCTTTTCTTCGAATGCATTCCATCTCTGTCGGGATTCTGCAATGAAATTGACGAGTGTCGATTCCAATCTGGCAATCATCTCTACAAGGCCTGTTTTTACATCAGCTGCAGCCGGAGGAGAGGAGGGTGGGGGAGGGGTCTTTGTTTTCTGAGAGCTGCGGGGTCCCTTTGATTTACTCATTATCCACTCAGTATTAGACTATTTAAATATAATATTCAGCAGCTAATTAAGATTAAAGAAATTTTTTGGGTGGTTTGGCAAGTGTGGTGGGGCAGGAAACCCACTTTACCCAGGTTTTGGGAAGGGCTCTGTAGACTCAGACTTGCTGAGTCGCCGCCATCTTGGATCTCACGAAAAGTATGATTTTGAAGGGACTAGGTCAGATGGAAAGTCAGACGATGGTTCGTCCTGTAGAGGAAACTAATTGTAGGGGACATATTTTAGTAATAAGCAATCTCCCTCTGAAGACAGAAATAAGGAGAATGTTGTTTTCTCAAAAGGATGGTTGGAATGTAGGATTCTCTTCCCCGGAAGGAAGTGATTTAATTCATTGGAGTAAATTGGAATTGCTTCACCATGGAGAAAGGAGCTCAATGATTCGCATGTCTCTGGTAAGAGGTTAACACAACAGAAGAACATAAAAACTCTGCACCCCCTCCAGTGCCAGTACATTCTTTCTCAAGTAAGGTGACTAAAACTGCATGCAGTATTCCAGGTGTGACCTCCCCAGCACCCTGTACAGCTGCAACATAACCTCCCTGCTTTTAAACTCAATCCCTTTAACAATGAAGGACAAAATTCCATTTGCCTTCCTAATTATTGTACCCACAGACCAACCCTCTGTGATTCATGCACAAGGAGACCCGAGTCCCTCTGCACAGCAGCATGCTGCAACGTTTTACCATTCATGTATTAATCCTTTTTACTGTTACTCCGACCAAAATGGATGACTTGACATTTATTAACGTTGTATTCCATCTGCCTGACCTTTGCCCACTCACTTAAAGTATCTATGTCTCTCTGGAAATTTTCACAGTCCTCTGCACATTTTGGTCTCCACTCATCTAAGTGTTATTTGCAAACTTTGACACACTACACACGGTTCCCAACTCCAAATCATCTATGTAAATTGTGAATAACTATGGTCCCAACACCGATCACTGTGACACACCACTAGTTACTGTTTGCCAACCAGAATAGCACTCATTTATCCCCAATCTTTGCTTCGCGTTAGTCAACCAATCCTCTATCCATGCTAATATTTTACCCATAACACTATGCTTCTCTACCTTATGCATCAGCCTCTTGTGCGGCACCTGATGGAAGGCCTTTTGGAAATCTAGGTACACCACATCTACTGAGTCCCCATTGTCCATCTTGCTCATAATGTCTTCATAGAATTCCAAAAGATTTGTTAAGCATGACCTGCCCTTTATGAACCATGCTGCGTCTGCCCAATGGGACAATTTCTATCTAGATCTATTTCTTCCTTGATAATAGACTCAAGCATCTTCCTCACTACAGAGGCTAAGCTAACCAGTCTATAATTCCCCATCTTTTGTCTACCTCTCTTTTTAAACAGTGCTGTCACATCTGCTGTTTTCCAACCTGCTGGAACTGTCCCAGAGTCCAGCAAATTTTAGAAACTTACCACAAATGCACTTGTTATTTCTCTCACCATCTCTTTTAGTATCCTGGGATGCATTCCATCAGGGCCAGGAGACTTGTCTATACTTCACTCCAATAGGTTGCACAACACTACCTCTTGGTCAATTACTGGCGTGTTATTAGTGCCCTCCACTATGAAGACCGATACAAACTACCTGTTCAATGCCTCAGCCATCTTATCATATCCCATAACTAAATGCCCCTTCTCATCTTCTAAAGGACCAACGTTTACTTTAGCCACTCTTTTTCATTTTATATATTTATAGAAACTTTTCCTATCTGTCTTTATATTCTGTGCTAGTTTGTTTCTCGTGTTCTGTCCTATGTTTCTTTATAGCTCTTTTTATGGCTTTCTGTTGATCTTTAAGTTTTCCCAGTCTTCTAGATTCCTGCTGATCTTGGCCACTTTGTATGCCTTCTCTTTCAATTTGATAGCCTCCCTTATTTCCTTCGACACTGATGGCAGATTACCCTTTTTCCGACAGTCCTTCCTTTTCACTGGAATATACTTCACTGAGCACGTTGAAAAATTGCTTTGAAAGTCCTCCACTGCTCATCAACTGTCCCACCATAATAACTTTGATTACAATCTACTTTTGCCAAGTCCTCCCTCATTCTATTGTAGTCTCCCTTGTTTAAGCACATGACCTTAGTTTGGATTTTATCTTCACACTCTCCATCTAAATTCAATGATACTGTGATTACTCCTTCCAAGAGGATCCCTCACTGTGAGATCATTAATTATTCCTGTCTATTACACAGGGGCAGGTCTAGGATAGCTTGCTCCCCCGTTGGTTCCATTACATACTGTTCAAGAAAACTATCACAGGTACACTCAACAAACTTCTCCTCAAGGCTACCCTGACTGAGCTGGTTCGACCAATCGACATGGAGATTAAAATCCCCCATGATAGTTGCCGTACCATTTTTACATGCATTAGTTATTTCCTTGTTTATTGCCCATCGCAATGTGATGTTATTATTTGGTGGCCTATAGACTACACCTATCAGTGACTTGTTCTTCTTAGAATTTCTAATTTCCACCCAAATGGATTCAGCTTTATTCTTCATAGAACCTTTATCATCTCTCAGCATTGCCCTGATGCCATCCTTGAACATCAGAGCTATATCACCTCCCTTACCTTTCTGTCTGTCCTTCCGAATTGTCTGATACCCCGGAGATTTAACTCCCAGTTGTGACCACCCTGTAACCATGTCTCTGTAAAGTATATACAAATCATACTCATTCACGATGATTTGTACTGTTAACTCTTCAACTCTTCAATATAAGCATTCAGATAAAGTACCCTTATGCTAATTTTCATCCCCTCAAGATTTCCAACATCTTTAATAATATCTCCTGAGTTATCCTTCATTTTTACTTCTTTCACAGTCTACCTTGTTGTTAAACCCTCCTGGACACATGCTCACCTGCTGCTTTCCTTTTTATTTACCATTATTTCTTGTCATTTTCACATTCCCTTCCTTCCGACTCACTAGTTTAAATGCTAGTAACCGCCCCATTTATCCTTTTCTCTGGAACACTAGTTCCAGATCAGTTCAGGTGGAGATCGTCCCATCGTTATAGATTCCTCCTGTTTCAAAACTGATGCCAATGCCCCAATGAAATGGAACCCCTCTTTCCCACACCAGTTCCTTAGCCACATGTTTACTGTCCTAGGCCAATTTGCATGTGGTTTGGGCAGTAATCCAGAGATTATAACCCTTGAGGACCAGTTCCTTAATTTTGTTCTAGTGCTGATAATCTCCAAACAGGTCCCCCTTCCTAGCCTTGCCTATGTTAAGGTCATTTCTATTCTTCAGTTTTGACATTGTATAAAAATTGGTGGATTCTCAGTAAATTATATGAAAGGCAATACAAATGAATAGTATAATGAATTAATCCATTCAAATTCATTAAGGATGGCAGAACAAGTGATGCGTCAAGGCTGCAACATGTGGGAGCTCCTGGACGCTAATGTAGTCAAGAGCACACTTGTCTACACTGAGCATTTAAAGAATGAGCAGTTTTGGCTGGAGGCTGAACTACAGACATTGCGACACATTAAGGAAAGGAGAATTTTACCTGGTTTCTTTGTAGGAGGCAATCACACCACTTAGGGCAGGTGACATCAATTTTAGTCAGTAGGCATGGACGGGAGGGTATGACTGTGAGTGAGGCAGAAAGGGGAGTCAGAGGGCAAGAGCATCAGCAGGAGCTGGATGAGCACATGGACATCATAACATTCAAAGGTATGGCCAAGTGCTGGCAAATGGGATCAGGTTGAAGATCAGGTGTCACTTAGATGTTGGTGCAGACTGTGCACTGTATAATTCTGTGATTCTATCCTATGATTCAGGATTTGACATTCTCTCAGTTTGTTTGGATAAGAATGGAAGCTGCAGGGTGGATGTGCTAACTAATCATGGCACCACAGCACCATGGCACCACGGCACCACAGCACCATGGCACCACGGCACCACCGCACCAAGGCACAGGAAACCATTCAAGTGGAGCAGCAACAATGTACTAACAGGAGATAGTACAATTCTCTGTAGCAAAAGTGAAAGTCCAGATGGTAATGCCAGGGTTCGGGGCATTTTTTCAGGGGCAGAAAAATAAGTAGCAGTGGGAAGGCAATGTTGTGGCCCATGCGTCTGCTTGTCTGATAGCCATTCAGTACCCATGAGAATGGCCTCAACCGGGACCTTGGGCTCATGTCACACTACAGGTGACTCCAATACACTATACACTCTCACACACACACACACAAGCACACATACACACTCTTACATGCTCACATTCTCACAAAGACTCTCTCTCAGACACATACACCCCTCACACTCACACACACAGACATCCTCTCACTGGCTTATACTCCATCACATTCATGCACACTACCAAACACACACACATTAAAAAACACACTCTGAGATGTACACTCACACTCACACGCACACTCTCTCTCTCTCTCCCTCACATACACACACATATAGTTCTATGGGGTGAATTTGCATTTGCAGAATTGTAGATACATTCTATTTTTGCTCAAAAAGCACACAACCTGCAGGCAGTCAATGCAGGCAGTTAATCCATATACCATTTAAGAAACTCCTACTTTGAAAATAGAACCACTCTGACTCAAGACAGGGATATAGACAGACACTAACCTCATACCTTTAATACATTGTCTGAGCCGAGATGTCACCTTTTTGAGGTGGTGACTTAAAAGAAGTTCTGAGATTTACATATTAGTGAACTGAACTTAGAGAGAATTGTAAGGGATAGGATTTATGAACATCTGGATAGGAATAATGTGATCAAGGAGAGTCAGCATGGTTTTGTGAATGGCAGGTCATGCCTCACAAGCCTTATTGAGTTCTTTGAGAAGGTGACCAAGGAAGTGGACGAGGGTAAAGCAGTAGATGTGGTATATATGGATTTTAGCAAGGCGTTCGATAAGGTACCCCATGGTAGGCTACTGTAAAAATTACGGAGGTATGGCATTGAGGGTGCATTAGAGGTTTGGATTAGGAATTGGCTGGCTGGAAGGAGACAGAGGGTAATAGTTGATGGTAAAGGTTCATCTTGGAGTGCAGTTACTAGCGGTGTTCCACAAGGATCTGTTTTGGGACCATTGCTGTTTGTCATTTTTATAAATGACCTGGAGGAGGGGCTTGAAGGCTGGGTGAGCAAGTTTGCGGATGATACGAAAGTCGGTAGAGTGGTGGACAGCAAAGAAGGATGTGGCAGGTTACAGCAGGATATAGATAAGTTGCAGAGCTGGGCAGAAAGGTGGCAAATGGAGTTCAATGTAGCTAAGTGTGAAGTCATTCACAATGGTAGGAGTAACAATAAGATAGATTACTGGGCTAATGGTAGGCTACTTGGTAGTATGGATGAGCAGAGGGATCTTGGTGTCCATGTACACAGATCTCTGAAAGTTGCCACCCAGGTAAATAGTGCTGTGAAGAAGGCATATGGCGTACTGGGCTTTATTGGTAGAGGAATTGAGTTCCGGAGTCCTGAGGTCATGTTGCAGTTGTATAAGACTCTGGTGCGGCCTTATCTGGAGTATTGTGTGCAGTTTTGGTCGCCATACTATAGGAAGGATGTGGAGGCACTGGAACGGGTGCAGAGGAGGTTTACCAGGATGTTGCCTGGCATGGTAGGAAGATCGTATGAGGAAAGGCTGAGGCACTTGGGGCTGTTCTCATTGAAGAAAAGAAGGTTTAGGGGAGATTTGATAGAGGTGTACAAGATGATTAGGGGTTTAGATAGGGTAGACACTGAGAACCTTTTTCCGCGTATGGAGTCATCTGTTACTAGGGGACACAGCTTTAAATTAAAGGGTGGTAGGTATAGGACAGATGTTAGGGGTAGATTCTTTACTCAGCGGGTTGTGAGTTCATGGAATGCCCTGCCAGTAGCAGTGGTGGACTCTCCCTCTTTATGGTCATTCAAGCGGGCATTGGATAAGCATATGGAGGTTATTGGGCTAGTGTAGGTTAGGTAGGCTTCGGTCGGCGCAACATCGAGGGCCGAAGGGCCTGTACTGCGCTGTATTTTTCTATGTTCTATGTTCTATGAAATCTGCAACCCATTCGAAAAGATGAAAGACTTACAACAATCTAGATTTTCAATATGTCGTTTTAATTGCATAACACTGTGATCTTTTGCTATAAATTCTGTGTCTTATGATCCTGCTTCACTAGTTACCTGATGAAGGTGCAGCGCTCTGAAAGTTAGTACTTCCAAATAAACCCGAGAAAAGCTCAGCAGGTCAGGCAGCATCCGAGGAGTAGGAAAATCGACGTTTCATCGATTTTCCTGCTCCTCGGATGCTGCCTGACCTGCTGTGCCTTTCCAGCACCACTCTAATCTTGATTCTGATCTCCAGCATCTGCAGTCCTCACTTTCACTTTCCAGATAAACCTGTTAGACTAGAACCTGCTGTTGTGTAATTTTTAACATACTTGCTGGAGGTCAGTCATCTCATCTCCAGGGCATCTCTGCAAGATCTCTTGCTCAGGATAGTGTGCAAGACTTAGCTATCTTCAGTTGCTTTGATGACGGTCTCCCAAGATAAGGTTAGAATGGGGGCATTCACTTATGATCGCACAATGTTCAGTACCATTCATAACTCCTCAGATCCATGTCCAAATACAGCAAGTCCTGGACATTATTTAGGACATTATCTTACAAGTGTCAAATAAAATTTGCAACACACACATAACCATTTCCAATAAGAGAAAATCTAACCATTGTTCCTGGACACTCAGTGGTATCACCATCACTGAATCCCCTACTAACAACATTCTGTTTAACTAGGTGCAGGTAACAGGCTAGTATTTAGTATCAAGTAACTCATCTCCTGACTTCCCAAGTGAACCATCTTCAAGACACAAGCCAGGAATGTGATGGAATATACCTGGATGGGTGCTGCTCCAACAACCCTCAAGAAACTTGACAGCATCCAACAGAAAGCAGCTCATTTGCTTGGCACCAAATCGACAAATGTCCACTCCCACTATCCACTCAGTAGCAGCAGCTTGTACGTTTTACAAAATTCAGCAAAAGCCTGAGACAGCGCCTTCCAACTCATGACCAATCCTGTCCTGAAGGACAAGGACGATACATACGTGGTTTTCCCTTTAAGACACTCACCCATCTGACTTGGAAATATATCACTGTTTCTTCATTCTTGCTAGAAACCCCTCCCCAATGGTATTCTGAGTCTACCTACAGTAAGTGAACTGCAGTGGTTCAGGAAAGCAGCTCATTACCACCTTTTGAAGGGAACTAGGGACAGGCAATAAATACTGGCCCAGCCAGCAACATCCACGACCCATGAGTGAATTAACAAATAGACCAATCCCCTACTGGTTGTCAATCAAGTCTCCCTTCATCCAGAAAATGGTAAACCTGTGGAATTCTCTGGCACAGCAAGTTGTTGAGGCCAAAACTTTGAATGTTTTCGAGAAGATAAATAAAATTCTTAGGGCTATTGGGATTAAAAGGTGTGGGGAAAAGGCAGGAGCAGAGGTGGATGATCAGTTACTATCATATTGAATGGTGGAATCAACTTGAAGGGCTGAATGGCCTACTCCTATTCCTGTTTTCAATGTTTCTACAACTCTTCAGCTCCATCACATTTGCAAACGACAGTTCAACTACTAGTGGAACCAGCCACTGTGTAAAAAAGTACTTTGAGTGGGTGTCAAGACATGCAACAATCCCAGTAATTCTTGGTTTTCAAAACAGTTCTCCTCCCATTTCAGTCCACATTCAGAACAAATAAAACAAAAGTGTTTACAACTGGTATGGGGTGTGGTGGGAGGTTACATAATAGCATGGATAAAAAGTTGGCTAGCAGGCAAAAAAAAGGGAGCATGCATAAATGGCGTAAAATCTCTATTCCTGATGAAGGGCTTTTGCCCGACACGTCAATTTTCCTGCTCCTCGGATGCTGCCTGACCTGCTGTGCCTTTCCAGCACCACTCTAATCTAAATGGCATAAATGCCAATCTTTGATTGGCAGGATGTAACAAATGGAGTAGAGCAAGGGTCTGTGCTAGGCCTCAACATTTTATGATGTATATCAGTGACTGAGATGAGGGGAGGGAAGGATCATAGCTACACTTGCAGATAACATGAAGTGGAACAGTATGTTATGAAGTAGCCTGGATAGGTTGAGTCGATGAAACTAATCTGGCAAATGGAGTGTAAATGGGAAAGGTAAAGTTGTTCGCCAGCAGGAAGAATGAAAAAGCAGAATATTACTTAAATGGAGAAGGAGAGCAGAATTGAAGGTGCCGAGGAATTCAGGCCTGCTGCACACTTCCATCAAAACTCAGCACACACTCAATGAAAAGCAGTTCTGGTCTCCTTCCTATCAGGAAGATGTTGTGAAACTTGAAAGGGTTCAGAAAAGATTTACAAAGATGTTGCCAGGATTGGAGGATTTGAGCTATAGGGAGAGGTTGAATAGGCTCGGGCTATTTTCCCTGGTGTGTTGGAGGCAGAGTGGTGACCTTATATAGATTTATAAAATCATGAGGGCATGGATAGGATAAATAGACAAGGTCTCTTCCCTGGGGTGGGGAGTCCAGAACTAGAGGGCATAGGTTTAGGGTGAGAGGGGAAAGATATAAAAGAGACCTAAGGGGCAATTCTTTCACACAGAGGGTGGTATGTGCATGGAATGGGCTGCCAGAGGAAGTGGAGGCTAGTACAACTGCAACATTAGAAGATATTTGGATGGGTATATGAATAGGAAGGGTTTGGAGGGATATGGGCCGGGTGCTGGCAGGTGAGACTAAATTGGGTTGGGATATCTGGTCGGCATGGACAGGTTGGACTCAAGGGTCTATTTCCGTGCTGTATATCTCTATGAGTCTATGACTCTATATCAGCATCTTCATTTATGTTCAGGGACCCTGCAGTCTTCAGGACTCAACAGTGAGTTCAATAACTCAGAGGCCTGATCACACCCCAACACTTGGTGCTGTCATGACATAGCTTCAAGCACAAGATACCAATTCTCACCCATTCTAAGCTCTCATCACTCATTCAGCTTCTGTTCTGTCTTGGTTCATTATCAACCATCCCCTTGTCAGCCTACCCCTTTTAGATCTCACTCTCTGGACTCTGTCTCCACCTATCTGCTTACTTCCCCCTCCTTCATCAGGATAAATACTACCTTTCCTTAGTTGCTAACAGTTCTTATGAAGAGTTACCCGGCTCAAAGCATCAACTCAGCTTTCTCCCCACAGATGCTGCCAGACCTGCTGAGTTTCTCAAACACAGTTTTGGTTTCCTTATTTAAAGGAAGTAAGTGAATACATTGGACATAGTTCATTTCATTAGATTATCAGATTGATACCCGAAAATGCAGGTTGTATTTGTGAGGAAGAGATGGACAGACTGAGCTTGATTCTAGCGGAAATTAGAGAGTTTAATGACGTAATTAATGCTTAAAAGTTTCTGAAAGGTCTTGATAAGGTGGACTGGAAACGATGTTCCTCTGGGGGACAAGTGCAGGACCAGGAAGCACTGCGTAAAATTGGCCTTTCAAGGCGGAGATTAGAACTATTTTCTCTTTGAGGGTGACACGAACCCTCAGTGTGGAACTCGGTCTTTGAAGGGGTTGGGGGCGGGGTCATTGAATAATTTTACGGTGGATTGATCCTTTTTGGAGAAAGAGTTAATGTTTCGAGTCCAATGCCTCTTCCTCAAAACTGAAGAAGACTCATACTGGGCTAGGAACATTAACTCTGGTTCTCTCCCAACTTCTGGCTTTAGTTCAGAATTCCAGCATCGCAGGATTTTGAGTGGATGGATTCTTTGGTCAGGGTTATCGGGGGTAGGTGGAATGTGGAAGTCAAACACACACTCGGGTCTTATTGAATTGTAGAGCAGGTTTGAGAGGCCGAATGGCCTCTTCTGCTCCTAAGACCCTTTACCGCCCTCGCCTCCCTTCCCAACTGTATATAGCATTTCCTCTGTTTCCTTTGCTCTCTTGTTATCCCTGTCTCCTCTTCCTTCCCCCGCCTCTCTCTTTCTGTCCTGTTTCACCCCTCCTCAATCTCTCTCTCCCTCCCCTTATCCCTCCCTCTGTCTCTCACCTCCCCCCTCTCCCCTCCCCTCCCCTCCCCAGTGCTCCTCCTGCTCTCGGGCCGGGTGGGTTGTCTTGTGTGGAGACTGTTCCCAGCTGAGGTGCGGGGCTCCGGGTGGGCTCTTCCGCCGTCACCATGGGCAGTGTCTCGGGCGGAATGAGGTGTATGAAGTATCTGCTGTTCACATTCAACCTCTTCTTCTGGGTGAGTGACCGGGGGAGAGGGCGAACGAGAAATAGAAAGAGGATCCGAGAGGGATAGAGACAGGCGAGTTACAGAGCGGTGGTGCACCGAATGCAGCTCTTCGGCCCTTCGCCTACCTGCTTGCCGGCTCTGTGAGAGTGAGAGCCCGCTGGTGTTAGAGCGCGATCAAACGGCGCACTCACCACATAGCTCACTGGCTGCAGTACGTCTTCCCCAGATTTTCTGGGCAGTTTTCAAAGTATTTACCTTAACTCCGTTTCATCTAGTTAAGGTACAGCTCCTTGCAAGGATACCAAATCATTAGGAGCTAATGTATTGTCTCTGGACTTCTCTCTCTCTCATCTCAACACTCAGTCCCAGCATCTTCACTGAGCAGTACTCCCTCCTCCCTACTCAGTTCAGTCACCTCCACCACCTTAACCAGGAGGGCACTGCTGAGGCTGTATAAGGCTCTGGTTAGACTGCATTTGGAATATGGCAAGCAGTTTTAGGGCTCACATCTAAGGGAGGGTGTATGGCTTTAGAGAAAGTTTCAAGTGGGGTTTACAAGAACGATCCTAGGAATGAAGGGCTTGTTATATGAGGCGTGGTTGAGGACTTCTGGGTCTGTAGTCGGTGGAGTTTAGAAGGATGGGCGGGGGGAATCTTATTAAAATTTACAGAATACTGAGTGGTTGCGCAGAAGACGTTTCCTCTAGTAGGAAGGCTAGGACTGGAGGGAACAGCCTTAGGGTGAGGGGGATAACACTTTAGGACAAAGACAAGAAATGTCTTCAGCCAGAGGGTGGTGAATCTGTGGAACTCATTGCTGCAGATGGTTGTGGAGGCCAAATCATTGAGTGTATTTAAGACAGAGGTTCTTGATTAGTAAGGGGATCGAGGCAAGAGAATGGAGGGTGAGAAATATACTGAATGTCAGAGCAGACTTGATGGATCAAATGGCTTAGTTGTGCTCCTATATTTTATTGTCATAAGGTTCTTCCTACATTTGCTGTAGAAATAGACAAACATTGAGCTGTATCCTAGCCAGCGTTTAATAATTTAAAAAAAAATCTTCTTTCTCACCTGGTCCTGCTGTCTTCAATGGTTTGTGAAGATCCGCTTGCTGATCTTCCTGGTCCTACAACTTCCTCACTTGTCTCTTCTGAAGGTGAGGTTCACACTTCTCCATTAGAGTGAATGCACCGCGTATCTGTCCATTTCACCATCTTCACAAGCACCTTCGAGATGATAAAAACGCTGACTGTTTCCACTGTTCTTTCTAACAGGTTTAATTGAGGCATTCAAGAGGGTCTTGGATGATTATATGGATAGAAATAGTGTGCATGGGGAAAAAGCAGGAGATGGCAGGAGGTAATGATGCTCATTTGAAAAGCTGGCATAGATTTGATGGACTGAATATCTAAAGCTATGCTGTGATGGTGTTTCCAGGTCAGATATTCAGTAGCTGTAGCATTTCAGACTTACTAAAGTCTATAGCTATGCTTTCATACACTGCTGTATGTTGAAGGTCTGTCTGAAAAACAACTTTTCAGTAGTGAACTCTGCTTTCTGTCTCGAGTCTATTAATAACAAATGTGTGGGATTTTGTCATTTGGAAGTCTGTATCTCCTGATGAAAACCATTTCCTTCATTAGTCATGTCTTTTCTGAACACTCCTTAAGTATTCTTATTACTGCCACTAGTTTGAGGAGAGACTGGCCTGTGTTCGCTGGTGTGAAAAATATAATGAGAGGTGATCTTACTGACAGGTCTGGACAGACATCCCTGGATGCAGGGATGATGTTTCCCCTGGCGAGTTGGATCCAGACAAGTGATCATAATTTCAGGATACAGGTCAGGCCATTTTTGTACTGAGAATCTTCAAATCATACATTACAGAAAAGGCTTAAACCTATCAAGTCTGTGCTGTTAAAACCACACAAAATCTACAGCAGTTCCATTTTCCACACCAGGTCCATAGTCCTGAATGTTATGACACTTCACTACTCATCCAAGTACTTTTTAAAGTTTGTGAGGTTTCCTAACTCAGTTATTCCCCCCCCCGCCTCCACCTGCCCCAGGCAGTACATTCCAGACCCTTAACATCCTTTGGTGAAAAAGATTTTCCTCAAATCCCGACTAAACTTGCCTTTCACCTTGAGCTGAGGAGACATTTCTTCATATGGAGGGTGGTGAACCCATGAAACTTTCTACCCAGAAGGCTTTGGAGGCCAAGTCACTGAATATATTTAAGAAGGAAATAGATTTCTAGAAGCTAAAGGTATGGGGAGAGAGTGGGAGTGTGTTGTTGAGATAAAGAGTCAGCCATGATCATGTTGGATAGTGGAGCAGGCTCAAAGGGCTGAATGACTTCCTCCCTTTTCCTATTTTCCAATTTTTGTCACTTCATTCCAAATAATTTGCTTTAATGCACCCTATCTTATGGCAATGAAAACATAGTGGTTTATTTTCTATATTATTTTGGAACAGTTTCATCCACTAAGCCACTTTCTTGCCAATTCCACCAGTACCTCTGTTGGTTTCCATGTGACAACTTATGAACCCTCAGCTGACTGTGCAGAATATCATGTATAACTACCTCTTTGACTTTAGATATATGACTTTTTTTCAAGTAGAATTTAAGTGTTACTAGAGTGCTACTCCCAAATCTTTCTATAATCATCATTTTTGTCACATTTTAAAAAGTTTGCCATAATTTTAACAAAAATAATCTTAGTGAATTCAACATGCTGGACTGGGTTTCATCTTTTCTGTTCTGAATTTTAATTGGTAAACTGCAGAAACAAGCTGATAAGTTTTAAGTGCCACAGTTCTCTTTGTTTTATAATCTAAAGATTATAATCTCTTGAAAGACTAGAATAAACATTCATCACTTTAATAGTTAGTAGCACAACGGTCTTAGGAGTGCTTTGGCCACTTAAAGTTTTTAGCAACGTTCTCAAACAAGAGAAAGTATCTGTCTAGTTCTCTTTAGGAACAGAAGAAAGATTTTTGGTTAATTCTAACTTCCAAATGGAATTTCCCTCCTCATCTGAAGCACGAGACTCACTTGCTTGTCATAACCTCAGTTGTTCTTTTTCTATTTCATGATTTCTCATTTGTTTCTTGCCTTGAAGTTAAGCTCAAACATTTGCTTCCCCTGTCTACCTTAAACTTTGTTTCTATCTCAAGTTCTGTAACTGAATTCTGCTCAACCCGTGCTATGTTTCACCCGTCTTAGTTCTTCCTCTTCTGATCCCAGATGGTATGCTTTCACCTTAATTGTATCTGCTTTTTAAATCACAAAAACAGAAATTGTTGGAAAAGCTCAGCAAGTCTGGGTGCATTTGTGAAGAGAAATCAGAGTCAATGTTTCGGGTCAGATGACCCTTCCTCACAACAGTTTCAGCAATTTCTGTTTCTGATTTACAGCATCCGCCGTTCTTTCGTGTCTTCTGCTTTTTTAGTCCCTATTTTTTAACTACAAGTTTTCTGCTAATGCTATTAATTTGGTCTGGTCATTGTTTTGAATCACTCAGGGAAAGATCTGAGTAAAAATTATATGAACTGACAAAGCCATTTTGATTTTCAATATGTGCAGTTCACAATGAAAATCTTAGCAAGCCCAAACTCTAGCAAGTCTGAACATTCATATTGATCCAAAGATTGCGAGCCCTGCTTGAATCCCTAAATCATGTTCTGATCCCAGACCAGATCACCAAATTTATTGTTATGATTCCAGAAGGGATCACAATTGCAACATTTAAGAGGCATTTAGATGGGTATGTGAATAGGAAGGGTTTGGATGGATATGGGCTGGGCGCTGGCAGGTGGGACTAGATTGGGTTGGGATATCTGGTCGGCATGGACGAGTTGGACCAAAGGGTCTGTTTCCATGGTGTTCATCTTTATGACTCTTTGATTCTATTTATGAAGATGTGATTGGGTAATATTCAGAATAAAGTCACACGGCCTGTGGTTCTGAACAAACAATAATGTTTGACTATAAAAATTATAGCAGTAACACAGTCCTCAATATATGTACAACTCATTTCTAACACTCAAAATGAATTAGTATGTGATAAACTTGGGTAATTGACTGTGAGCAAACACCTCACAGCACACATTGAAATGTCAACTATGATCAGGAGATTCTTTGGATTCCTCAGTAACACACCCTGGATGTTACAACACCTGGATTCATCAAATCTCATTATACTTCACACAAGATTATAAATCTTCACTCTTGCTGATTTGGTCTTGAAGAGCTGCTCCATTATGGACTTGCTAAAAGATGGCTCCTGGTCTATTCACTCACCCTCCTATCTTCAGTCTACATTCTCATGGAATCCAAACACTGTATTTCAGGACTTATTTACAGGCACAACTCCAGCTTTTCACTGACAGCTAGTTTCACTGAACTGAAATGTTCCTGTGTTTGTGTTCCTTGAAGGACAGTGCAACAATAATAAATAAAAAAGCTTATGAAAAAAGGAAGGCAGAAACTTTCTTGTGTTTTTAAAATTAATGTATTTTTCAAATCAACCTATTCAGAGATGCGAGAATACACCTCTGGAGTAGCTGGGACTTGACCAGAGGCCTCTCTGGGGCAGGGCAGGGACTCTACCATCCTGCCACGCGAGGCCAACTTTCTTAGATATTCCAATGCTTAGTTGTTGACTAATTCCTAGAACATCCCATGAGTTCTGACAGCATTGAGCCACCCAACTGCTCTCAGGTTCTCACCTGAGTCCCCTATGCAGAAACTGTGCAGTTCAGCTGTTTTCATAGCAGTACAGTCAACTGCTGCACTCCTAGAATGGAGCAACATCCTTTTCCCCTCTCCTTCCCATACTGCCTGACCTTCAGATTGTGTCTGTCACTCTTGCACTTCTGTTCATTGACTGCCTCCCCTGCACACTCCTGAGTGATCTACTAAAAACCTTTACAATATGTCACACTCCTACCACTGAGCAGAATTGTCCATTATTGCCTAAAGAGTCAAAAGTGTGGTGCTGGACAAAGCACAGCAAGTCAGGCAGCATCTGAGGAGTAGGAGAGTCCAACTTTCAGGCATTTGGTGATTGTGATGGATTGGTGGGGAGGGTGGAGTGGATAAGTAGGAAGGAAGATGGAAAGGTAGGTCAGGTCAAAAGGGCAGTGCTCAGTTGGAGTGCTGGATCAACGATGAGGTGGGGTTGGGGAGATTTGGAAACGGGTGAAGTTAATGGTTGATGCCGTGTGGTTGTAGGGTCACGAGGTGAAAGATGAGGCGTTCTTCCTCCACTTGGCAGGTGACTTTGATTTGCAGTGGAGGAGAGCTAGGATTTGCATGTCCTTGGGGGAATGTGAGGGGGAGTTGAAGTGGTTGGCCACAGGATGGTGGGGTTGTTTGGTGTGTGTGGGCAAGAGATCTTCCCTGAACCGTTATAAATTTTAGAACTGAGAGTACTCTGAGTGTTACACTCTGTGAGAAAGTGACTTCCCTGGTACATATGGAGAGAACAAAAAGGATTTTATTGTAATACACATCATTAATTATGCTCACTATGTTGACCTTCTGCACTACTTCTTCAAGAAGTTCAGTGAGTTCGTCAGATTGATTGAAGTAAACAAATCACACAGTTTCTCATTTACTGACTTACCATTCTCCAAGTATGAATTATTTTCATTTCTGCTCTGAAGAATTTTGTCAAGACTGTTCCTCACCCCAGTCCATCTGTCTTTTACCCCATTTAATCTGTCCCCTCGCCCCGGTCTATCTGTCCCCTCGCCCCGGTCTATCTGTCCCCTCGCCCCGGTCTATCTGTCCCCTCGCCCCGGTCTATCTGTCCCCTCGCCCCGGTCAATCTGTCCCCTAGCCCTGGTCTATCTGTCCCTTCACTCCGGTCAATCTGTCCCCTCTCCCTCGTCGATCTGTCCCTCACCCTTGGCGATCTGTCCTCTCACTTTGGTCTATCTGCCCCCTTGCCCCGGTCTAGGTATCCCTCACCCTCGCCCCAGTCTATGTGTCCCTCACCCTCACCCCGGTCTATGTGTCCCCTCGCCCCGGTCTATGTGTCACCTTGCCCTGGTCTATGTGTCCCTCACCCTCGCCCCGGTCTATGGGTCCCTCACCCTCACCCCGGTCTATGTGTCCCCTCGCCCCGGTCTATGTGTCACCTTGCCCTGGTCTATGGGTCCCTCACCCTCGCCCCGGTCTATGTGTCCCTCACCCTCGCCCCGGTCTATGTGTCCCCCACCCTCGCTCCGGTCTATGTGTCCCCCACCCTCGCCCCTATGTGTCCCCTTGCCCCAGTCTATGTGTCACCTTGCCCTGGTCTATGTGTCCCTCACCCTTGCCTTGGTCTATGTGTCCCTCATCCCGGTCTATGTGTCCCTCACCCTCGCCCCGGTCTATGTGTCCCCTCGGCCCAGTCTATGTGTCCCTTACCACCGTCTATCTTGACCTCACCCTCATTGATCTGCCCCTCATCCCGGTCAATCTGTCCCCTCACCCCGGTCAATCTGCCCCTCACCCCAGTGAACTTGCCTCTGACCCTGGTCGATATGCATCTCCCCCCAGGTCGATCTGTCCATCACCCTGGTCTACCTACACCTCACCCTGGATTTCTGGCGTGTCTGACCCACATCTGGCTGACCTACTGCTTGCTGATCTGTTGCAGAATTTATTCTTTTTCCTTCTCTTTGAAGGGAACAGAGGTGCTATATTATCTTCCAACCTCTCTCAACGTGCCCCATTTTGAAGATCAATGAGATAAATTATGCAAATGTGCCACAATTTCCATCCTCACTTCCCTTGGAATCTCATCTGAACTTTGTTGCATTTCTACTAATCCATTACACTTTATTTTTTTTCATGTGATTTGGGAGTCTGACAAGTTGCTGCATTGTTTTTGCAGCTGGTACTTGCTGCTGCATGTCCTGGGTGATGTTGAGCTTCTTGAGTGTTGTTAGAGCTGCACTCATCCAGGCAAATGGGGAGTATTCTACCACACTCCTAACATTTAACTTGTGGACAGGGTTATGGGGCAGGAGGTGAGTTACTCACTGCAGTATTCCTCCTGTTGTAGCCACAGTATTTGTATGGCTGGTCCAGTTCAATTTCTAGTCAATGTTAATCCCCAGTGGGGATACAGTGATGGTTTTATTGTTCAGTGTCAGTGGGAATTGGTTGGAGGTGGTATTTAACACTTATAAGTACAAACCTAAATGTTAACTAAATTTTGCAGGTTGAGATTCCTTAATTTCATGGGGAGTTGTGAGTAGTACTTATGATTGCAATAATTAGGAAACATCATCCCTTATGACCTGATTTCCATTGACTCCAGTTCTGTGAGAGCTCTTTGATGTCACATTCGGTTAAGTATGACCTTGATGTCAAAGGCAGTCACGCCCACCTCCCTTCTGGAGTTCAGTGCTTTTATCCAAACTGCGATGAGGTCAGGAGCTGAGTGGCCCTAATAGAATCCAAACTGCATGGCAGTCAGCAGGTTATTGCATGAGCATAGTCCTGTTTGTAGTCTCACCAGGTTGGAACTTGTAGCTTTAGGTATGTCTGGTGCTCCTGCTGGTTTCATCTCCTACGCTCCCGACTAAACCAGAGGTGGATGGAAATGGTAGACAAGTTGAGCCAATGAGATTACAGATTCAGGGTGAATACCAAATTGTTGCAGTTGGTTCCCAGTACCTTATGGATGCCCAGTCTCGAGTTGCTAGATCTGTTTGAACGCCATCCCAAGATAATGTTACACAGTACAATGGTGTTTAATATGGAAGGACTCTGTGTAATGAATTGAACTATTTTTATCTGATCCTACATATATACCAACGCCTCCTCTATTGTGATGCTGGCAACATCCTGTTCTTTAGTGAAAACAGATGCAAAATATTCAGTTTTTACCTCAGTTATGGTGTATGCTTCCACAAAAACATTTCCTTTTGGTCCCCAATTGACCTCACCCTTCCTTGTCAGCCCTTCAACTGATTCAATGTTTATAAAAAGGTTATTGAGTTGCTTTTATCTACACAAGCCAGTTCTCAGTATCCTGTTCCTATATTATCTTTACCCATTTTCTCTTTTTTTTGTGGTTGGTTCTGTAATGCATTACAAACTGGACATGTCATCACTTTTTTTTTCTGTTTCATTTGGGAGCTCTCACTTGGGTATTCCAATCTGACCTTTCACTCTGGTATTTCACAGACTGGTTTAGGAAAATGGAAGTCTCTCATTATCACTACTCTGTAGGCATTGCATCTTTCTGCAATTTGCTGTGAATTTTCATCTCTCAGCCCTGTTCACTGTTTGGTAGATACACACTAGTGTTTGATGGTTCCTTATTTGTATATGTTGATGTGACTGTATATCGTCCAGCATCCAGGCTGTGTGGTATATTCATTCAATAGTGTGATTTCCTCCTCCTTTCTCCTTCTTTATCTTTCTTAAACATATTGGAACCAGGAATTTTCAATCCAATCCCATGTAGTATTAAGCTACTCAATGACAGGCTTGCAGGAAGTCTCCAAAAATTGACACTAGTTTTGAAAGCTTTGAATTGTTTCAACTTTATTATAAATCTGACTATTAAACTCTAGTGTAATTAAAAAAACTTCTGTCTCATTTTAAAAGCCTTTTACAGTTACATAAAATATTCTCAGATCCTTTGACTAGAACCCTTAATTTTTGTGGTGAATTTGGTCTCAGTTGTGTGGATAAAACACCATTGTTCCCACTTCTAAACAAGTTATGAAGAGTTATGAAAATCAAATTTGTAATTTCTTTTATTTTGAATATAAAATTCAAGCTTTAGAAATTAATTTGAGTTTGAAATTAAATGAAAGTTTTTGATGTCAGGTAAATTGAAACAGCTGGTTATTAATCAGGTAAACCCAAAGTAGAGTCAAGTCAGTGTGTATCATTAATTAACCTATATTCTAATTAATTAGAATATCAGAGTTGATAGTGAAGAAAATCAGTGGACTGACTCAAAGTTAACAGCAAACTGCTTCTTGCCAGACTGAAGAAACGCTGTCCAGAGGCTATTGTTAATGTCTCCAAAGGCCAGAGGCAGTTTGGTCATCTAACTCACCCATTACAGTCAGTTTCAGTTCAAAAATAATTCATTATACAATATAACAGTCCTGAAAGTTCATTCACTTTGAGACATAGAGCCATGTACAGCATGCAAACAGACCCTTCGGTCCAACTCGTTCATGCCGACAGATATCCTAACCTAATCTAGTCCCATTTGCCAGCACTTGGCCCATATCCCTGTAAACTCTTCGTATTCATATAGCCATCCAGATGCCTGTTAAATGCTGCAATTGTACCAGCCTCCACCACTTCCTCTGGCAGATGCACCACCCTCTTCATGCAAAAGTTGCCCCTTAGGTCTTTTTTCTATCTTTCCCCTCTCACCCTAAAACTATGCCCTCTAGTTCTGGACTCCCCCTCCCCAGGGAAAAGACTTAGTCTTCAAAGTTTGTGAGAAGATTTGTAACTCGGGTGCTCATTGTTGTGGTTCTGTTCGCTGAGCTGGGAATTTGTGTTGCAAACATTTCGTTCCCTGTCTAGGTGACATCCTCAGTGCTTGGGAGCCTCCTGTGAAACCCTTTTGCGATGTTTCCTCTGGCATTTATAGTGGTTTGTCTCTGTCGCTTCTGGTTGTCAGTTCCAGGTGTCCGCTGCAGTAGTTTTGTCTGTTTATCCTATCCATGCCCCTAATAATTTTATAAACCTCTATAAGGTCACCCCTCAGCCTCCGATGCTCCAGAAGAGGCCTATTCAGCCTCTCCCTATAGTTGAAATTCTCCAACCCTGGCAACAGTCTTGTAAATGTTTTCTGAACCCTTTCCAGTTTCATAACATCTTTCCGATAGGAAGGAGATCAGAAATGCACACAATTCTCCAAAAGTGGTCTAACCACAGTCCTGTACAGCTGCAACATGACCTATATTTAATGTTCTGACCAATAAAAGAAAGCATACCAAATGCCTTCTTCACTATCCTATCTAGCTGTGTCTCTACTTTCAAGGAAATATGAACCTGTATTCCAAGGTCTCTAGAGACTGACCAAAGGAATTCCACAGTGCCCCAGAATTCACTTTCCTCAGTGTTCTAGTTATCCTCCATAATAGTTGATGGGGTCCTTAACATTAGCTTTATTTAGCTGGGCACCCCTTCAGCTTTTCCTTAGAAACCTCATGACTATAGCTTCTTTAATTCCTTGTTTGTGTTGTGGGAAGGTACTCAGCTGTCTTTTACAGTTTTCAAGCTAACCCAGCTGCAAGGCTTTATAATGAATGTTGGAGATTTATTCAAATAGCTTTTAGCTTAAGCAAATCTTCCAGCTACTTTCTTGACATGAAGTCCAAATGGGAGCTCTCACCATGGTCTATATGGTGAATGATAAAATTAGTATTTTCTCTGCTTACAATGCAGGCCTAAATGAGTAACCATTCCTGCTGTGAGTGAGTTTGGATTGGAGCAATTGTGTTGGGGGTCTGGTGGCACATTGCACTGCGGACCTTGATGTTGAGCATGTTGGACTGTGACAGGACTCTACTGTTTGATTGGGACAGAACAATACACTAGCGTTAGACTGGGGTAGGACGATAGTGTTGGACTGGGGAAGGATACTGGTGTTGGACTGAGGCAGGTTGCCCGATTTGGCACCGATGCGGGACTGGGATAGGGCTCCGGTGTGGAACTGGGATAGGGTGCCAGCATTGGATTGGGATGGGAATCTGGTGTTGGACTGGGATAGGGCTCCGGTATGGGACTGGGACAGGGCTCCAGCGTTGGACTAGGACAAGGCTCCGGTGTGGGACTGGGATAGGGCTCCAGTGTTGGACTGGGATAGGGCTGCGGCTTTGGACTGGGATAGGGCTCTGGCATTAGACTGGGGCAGGGGTCCGGTGTGGGACTGGAATAGGGCTCCGGTGTTGGACTGGGGTAGGGCTCCGGTGTTGAACTGGGATAGGGCTCCGGCATTGGACTGGAATAGGGCTCCGGTGTTGGATTGGGGATAGGGCTCTGGTGTGGGACTGGGATAGAGCTCCGGTATGGGATTGGGATAGAGCTCCGGTATGGGATTGGGATAGAGCTCCGGTATGGGACTGGGATAGGGCTCTGGTATGGAACTGGGATAGGGCTCCGGTATGGGACTGGGATAGAGCTCCGATATGGGACTGGGATAGGGCACTGGTGTGTAATTAGGATAGGGCTCCGGCGTAGGTTCGGACAGGTCTCCAGCATTGGACTGGGACAGAGCTCCAGTGTGGGACTGGAATAGAGTTCCGGCGTGGAACTGGGGTAGGTCGCTGGTGTTGGCCTGGGATAGGGCTGTGGTGTTGGACTGGGATAGAACACCAGTATGGGACTGGGATAAGGCTCCGACGTTGGACTGGGACAGGGCTCTGGTGTGGGACTGGAATAGAGCTCCGGCATTGGACTGGGATAGGGGTCCAGTGTGGGACAGGAATAGAGATCCGACGTTGAACTGGGATAGGGCACTGGTGTGGGACTGGGATAGGCTGTGGTGTTGGACTGGATAGGGCTCCGTTGTGGGACTGGGATAGGGCACCAGTGTGGAACTGGGATAGGGCTCTGGTGTGGGTATGGGCTTAGGGCTCTGGTGTGGGACTGTGGATAGGGCTCCAGCGTTGGACTGGGGGTAGGGCTGTGGTATGGAACTGGGATAAGGCTCTGGTGTGGGACTGGGATAGAGCTCTGGTATGGAACAGGGATAGGGCTCCATTGTTGGACTGGGATAGAGCTCCGGTGTGGTACTGGGATAGGGCTCTGGTATGGGACAGGGATAGGGCTCTGGTATGGAACTGGAATAGGGCTCTGGTATGGGACTGGGATAGGACACCAGTATGGGACTGGAATAGGGCTCTGACATTGGACTGGGATAGGGCTCCAGCGGTGGACTGGGACAGGGCTCTGGTGTGGGACTGAAATAGAGCTCCGGCATTGTACTGGGATAGGGCTCCGGCGTTGAACTGCGATAGGGCTCTGGTGTGGGGCTGGGGATAGGGCTTTGGAGTTGAACTGGATAGGGCTCCGTTGTGGAACTGGGATAGAGCTCCGTTGTGGAACTGGGAAATGGCTCTGGTGTGGGTACGGGGTTAGGGCTCTGGTGTGGGACTGGAATAGGACTGTGGTGTGGGACTGGGATAGAGCTCTGGTGTGTTACTGGGATTGTGCTCTCGCGTTGGACTTAGATAGGGCTCCAGTGTGGGACTGGAATAGGGATCCGACGTTGAACTGGGGTAGAGCACTGGTGTGGGACTGGGATAGGGCTCTGGTGTGGGACTGGGTAAGGGCTCTGGTGTGGGACTGGGATAGGGCTCTGGTGTGGGACTGGGATAGGGCTCTGGTGTGGGACTGGGATAGGGCTCTGGTGTGGGACTGGGATAGGGCTCTGGTGTGGGGCTGGGATAGGGCTCTGGTGTGGGACTGGGATAGGGCTGTGGTGTTGGACTGGGATAGGGCTGTGGTGTTGGACTAGGATAGGGCTCCTGTGTTGGACTGGGATAGGGCTCTGGCATTGGCCTGGGATAGGGCACTGGTGTAGGGCTGGGATAGGGCTCTGTTGTGGGACTGGGATAGGGCTGTGGTGTTGGATTGGCATAGGGTTGTGGTGTTGGACTGGAATAGGGCACTGGTATGGGACTGGGATAGGGCTCCGGTGTGGAACTGGGGCAGGGCTCTGGGGTAGGACTGGATAGGGCTCCGATGTGGGACTGGCATAGGGCATCAGTGTGGAACTGGGATAGGGCTCTGGTGTGGGACTGGGATAGGGCACCAGTGTGGAACTTGAATAGGGCACCGGTGTGGAATTGGGATAGGGCTCCGACGGACTGGAATAGGGCTCCGGCGTTGGTTGGGACAGGGCTCCAGTGTGGGACTGGAATAGAGCTCCGGCATTGAACTGAGTTAGGGCACTGGTGTTGGACTGGGATAGGGTTGTGGTGTTGGACTGGGATAGGGGTCCAGTGTGGGACTGGAATAGGGATCCGACGTTGAACTGGGATAGGGCTCCGTTGTGGGACTGGGTAAGGGCTGTGGTGTGGGTACGGGTTTGGGCTCTGGTGCGGGATTGGGATAGTGCTCCGGTGTGGAACTGGGATAGGGTGCCAGCATTGGACTGGGATGGGGCTCTGGCGTTGGACTGGGATAGGACTCCAGTGTGGGACTGGGATAGGGCTCCGGTGTTGGACTGTGATAGGGCTCTGGCATTAGACTGGGGCAGGGGTCCGGTGTGGGACTGGAATAGAGCTCCGGTGTGGGACTGCGATAGGGCTCCGGTGCTGGACTGGGATAGGGCTCCGGTGCTGGACTGGGATAGGGCTCCGGCATTGAACTGGGATAGGGCTCCGGCGTTGGACTGGGATAGGGCTCTGGTTTGGGACTGGGATAGCGCTCCGGTGTGGGACTGGGATAGGGCTCCGGTGTGGGACTGGGATAGAGCTCCGGTATGTGACTGGGATGGGGCTCCGGTATGTGACTGGGGTAGGGCACCAGTGTGGAACTAGGATAGGGCTCTGGTATGGAACTGGGATAGGGCTCCAGTATGGGACTGGGATAGGGTACCATTGTGGAACTGGGATAGGGCACCGGTGTGGAATTGGGATAGGTCTCCGACGGACTGGAATAGGGCTCTGGCGTTGGTTGGGACAGGGCTCCAGTGTGGGACTGGAATAGAGCTCCGGCGTTAAATAGGGCACTGGTGTTGGACTGGGATAGGGGTCTGGTGTGGGACTGGGATAGGGCTCTGGTGTGGGTACGGGGTTAGGGCACCAGTGTTGGACTGGGATAGGGCACTGGGGCGGGATTGGGATAGTGCTTCGGTGTGGAACTTGGATAGGGTGCCAGCATTGGACTGGGATGGGGCTCTGGCGTTGGACTGGGATAGGACTCCGGTGTGGGACTGGGATAGGCCTCCGGTGTGGGACTTGGATAGGGGTCCAGTGTGGGACTTGAATAGGGCTCTGACGTTGAACTGGGATAGGGCATTGGTGTGGGACTGGGATAGGGCATTGGTGTTGGACTGGGATAGGGCTCTGGTGTGGGACTGGGATAGAGCTCCGGTGTGTTACTGGGATAGGGTACCAGTGTTGGACTGGGATAGTGCTCCAGCGTTGGACTGGGGATAGGGTTCCGTTGTGGGACTGGGACAGGGCTCTGGTATGGGACTGGGATAGGGCTCCGTTAAGGGATTGGAATAGAGCGCCGACATTGAATTGGGATATGGAATTGGGATAGGGCTCCGGTGTGCTACTGCGATAGGGCTCCGGTGTGGGACTGGGATAGGGCTCTGGCAATGGACTGGGATAGGGCTCCGGTGTTGGATTGGGGATAGGGCTCCGGCGTTGGACTGGGGATAGGGCTCCGGCGTGGGACTGGGATAGAGCTCCGGTATGGGACTGGGATAGAGCTCCATTGTGGAACTGGGATAGGGCTCTGGTGTGGGACTGGAATAGGGCTCTGGTGTGGGACTGGGATAGAGCTCTGGTGTGTTACTGGGATAGAGCTCCGGTATGTGACTGGGATAGGGCACCAGTGTGGAACTAGGATAGAGCTCTGGTATGGAACTGGGATAGGGCTCCGGTATGGGACTGGGATAGAGCTCCAGTATGGGACTGGGATAGGTTACCATTGTGGAACTGGGATAGGGCACCGGTGTGGAATTGGGATAGGTCTCCGACGGACTGGAATAGGGCTCTGGCGTTGGTTGGGACAGGGCTCCAGTGTGGGACTGGAATAGAGCTCCGGCGTTGAATAGGGCCCTGGTGTTGGACTGGGATAGGGTTGTGGTGTTGGACTGGGATAGGGTTGTGGTGTTGGACTGGGATAGGGGTCCAGTGTGGGACTGGAATAGGGATCCGACGTTGAACTGGGATAGGGCTCTGGTGTGGAACTGGGATAGGGTTCTGGTGTGGGTACGGGGTTAGGGCTCCAGTGTGGGACTGGAATAGGGCACTGGTGCGGGATTGGGATAGTGCTCCGGTGTGGAACTGGGATAGGGTGCCAGCATTGGACTGGGATGGGGCTCTGGCGTTGGACTGGGATAGGACTCCGGTGTGGGACTGGGATAGGCCTCCGGTGTGGGACTTGGATAGGGGTCCAGTGTGGGACTTGAATAGGGCTCTGACGTTGAACTGGGATAGGGTATTGGTGTGGGACTGGGATAGGGCTGTGGTGTGGGACTGGGATAGGGCTGTGGTGTGGAACTGGGATAGGGCTCCGGTGTTGGACTGGGATAGGGGTCTGGTGTGGGACTGGGATAGAGCTCTGGTGTGGGACTGGGATAGAGCTCTGGTGTGTTACTGGGATAGGGTACCAGTGTTGAACTGGGATAGTGCTCCAGCGTTGGACTGGGGATAGGGTTCCGTTGTGGGACTGGGACAGGGCTCTGGTATGGGACTGGGATAGGGCTCCGTTAAGAGACTGGAATAGAGCGCCGACGTTGAATTGGGATATGGAATTGGGATAGGGCTCCGGTGTGCTACTGCGATAGGGCTCCGGTGTGGGACTGGGATAGGGCTCTGGCAATGGACTGGGATAGGGCTCCGGTGTTGGATTGGGGATAGGGCTCCGGCATTGGACTGGGGATAGGGCACTGGTGTGGGACTGGGATAGAGCTCTGGTGTGTTACTGGGATAGTGCTCCGGCGTTGGACTGGGGATGGGTTCTGGTATGTGACTGGGATAGAGCTCCGGTATGTGACTGGGATAGAGCTCTGGTATGTGACTGGGATAAGGCACCAGTGTGGAACTAGAATAGGGCTCTGGTATGCAACTGGGATAGGCTCCAGTATGGGACTGGGATAGAGCTCCAGTATGGGACTGGCATAGGGTACCATTGTGGAACTGGGATAGGGCACCGGTGTGGAATTGGGATAGGTCTCCGACCGACTGGAATAGGGCTCTGGCGTTGGTTGGGACAAGGCTCCAGTGTGGGACTGGAATAGAGCTCCGGCGTTGAATAGGGCACTGGTGTTGGACTGGGATAGGGTTGTGGTGTTGGACTGGGATAGGGGTCCAGTGTGGGACTGGAATAGGGATCCGACGTTGAACTGGGATAGGGCTCTGGCGTGGAACTGGGATAGGGCATTGGTGTGGGTACGGGGTTAGGGCTCCAGTGTGGGACTGGAATAGGGCACTGGTGTGGGATTGGGATAGTGCTCCGGTGTGGAACTGGGATAGGGTGCCAGCATTGGACTGGGATGAGGCTCTGGCGTTGGACTGGGATACGACTCCGGTGTGGGACTGGGATAGGCCTCCGGTGTGGGACTTGGATAGGGGTCCAGTGTGGGACTTGAATAGGGCTGTGGCGTGGAACTGGGATAGGGCTCCGGTGTTGGACTGGGATAGGGCTCCGGTGTTGGACTGGGATAGGGCTCCGGTGTTGGACTGGGATAGGGGTCTGGTGTGGGACTGGGATAGAGCTCTGGTGTGGGACTGGGATAGAGCTCTGGTGTGTTACTGAGATAGGGTACCAGTGTTGGACTGGGATAGGGTTCCGTTGTGGGACTGGGACAGGACTCTGGTATGGGACTGGGATAGGGCTCCGTTAAGAGACTGGAATAGAGCTCTGACGTTGAATTGGGATATGGAACTGGGATAGGTTCCGGTGTGGAACTGGGATAGGGCTCCGGTGTGGAACTGGGATAGGGCTCCGGTGCTGGACTGGGGTAGGGCTCCGGTGTTGGACTGGGATAGGGCTCCGGTATGGGACTGGGATAGAGCTCCATTGTAGAACTGGGATAGGGCTCCGGTGTTGGACTGGGATAGGGCTCTGGTGTGGGACTGGAATAGGGCTCTGGTGTGGGACTGGGATAGAGCTCTGGTGTGTTACTGGGATAGTGCTCCGGCTTTAATTGGGGATGGGTTCTGGTATGGAACTGGGATAGGGCTCCGATATGGGACTGGGTTAGGTCTCTGGTATTGAACTGGGATAGGGTTCCGGTATGGAACTGGGACAGGGCTCCGGTGTGGTACTGCGATAGGGCTCCGGTGTGGTACTGCGATAAGGCTCCGGTGTGGTACTGCGATAGGGCTCCGGTGTGGGACTGGGATAGGGCTCCGGTGTGGTACTGCGATAGGGCTCCGGTGTGGGACTGGGATAGGGCTCCGGTGTGGTACTGCGATAGGGCTCCGGTGTGGGACTGGGATAGGGCTCCGGTGTGGTACTGCGATAGGGCTCCGGTGTGGTACTGCGATAGGGCTCCGGTGTGGGCCTGGGATAGGGCTCTGGTATGGAACTGGGATAGGGCACCAGTGTGGAATTGGGATAGGGCTCCGGCATTGGACTGGGATAGGGCTCCGGCGTTGGTTGGGACAGGGCTCCAGCATTAGACTGGGACAGTGCTCCAGTGTGGGACTGGGATAGGGCACTGGTGTGGGACTGGGATAGGGCTGTGGTGTTGACTGGGATAGAGCTCCGGCGTTGGACTGGGATAGTGCTCCGGTGTGGTACTGGGATAGGGCTCTGGTGTTGGACTGGGATAGGGCACCAGTGTGGGACTGGGGTAGGGTTCTGACGTTGGACTGGGATAGGGCTGTAGTGTTGGACTGGGATAGGGCTGTAGTGTTGGACTGGGATAGGGCACCAGTGTGGGATTGGGATAGGGCTCCGACGTTGGACTGGGATAGGACTCCAGCGTTGGACTGTGACAGGGCTCCGGTGTGGGACTGGAATAGAGCTCCGGCATTGGACTGGAACAGGGGTCCAGTGTGGGACTGGAATAGGGCTCCGACGTTGAACTGGGATAGGGCACTGGTGTGGGACTGGGATAGGGCTGTGGTGTTGGATTGCCATAGGGTTGTGGTGTTGGACTGGGATAGAGATCCGGCATGGGACTGGAATAGGGCTCCTGTGAGGAACTGGGATAGGGCTCCGGTGTGGAACTGGGATAGGGCTCTGGGGTTGCACTGGATAGGGCTCCATTGTGGGACTGGGATAGGGCACCAGTGTGGAACTCGGATAGGGCTCTGGTGTTGGTATGAGGTTAGGGCTCCGGTGTGGGACTGGAATAGAGATCTGGTGTGTTATTGGGAGAGGGCACCAGTGTTGGACTGGGATGGTGCACTAGTGCGGGATTGGAATAGTGCTCTGGTGTGGAACAGGGATAGGCTGCCAGCATTGGACTGGGATGGGGCTCTGGCGTTGGACTGGGATAGGACTCCAGTGTGGGACTGGAATAGGGGTCCGGTGTGGGACTGGGACAGGGCTTCAGCGTTGGACTGGGACAAGGCTCCAGTGTGGGACTGGAATAGAGCTTCGGCGTTGAACTTGGATAGGGTTCTGGTGTGGGACTGGGATAGGGCTCCTGTGTTGGACTGGGATAGGGCTCCAGTGTGGGACTGGGATAGGGCTCTGGGGTTTGACTGGATGGGGCTCCGTTGTGGGACTGGGATACGGCTCCGGCGTTGAACTGGGATAGGGCACGGGTATGGAACTGGGATAGGGCTCTGGGATTGGACTAGATAGGGCTCCGTTGTGGGACTGGGATAGGGCTCCAACGTTGGACTGGGGATAGGTCTCCGGTAACGAACTGGGATTGGGCTCTGGTGTGGGAACGTGGTTAGGGCTCCGGTGTGGGACTGGAATAGGGCTCTGGTGTGGAACAGGGATAGAGCTCTGGTGTGGGAACGGGGTTAGGGCGTTGGTGTGGGACTGGATTAGGGCTCTGGTGTGGGACTGGGATAGAGCTCTGGTGTGTCACTGGGATAGGGCACCGATGTTGGACTGGGATAGGGCACCGATATTGGACTGGGATAGGGCACCGCTGTGAGACAGGAATGGGGTTCCGGTGTGGAACTGGGATAGGGTGCCAGCATTGGACTGGGATGGGGCTCTGGCGTTGGACTGTGATAGGGCTCTGGTGTGGGACTGTGATAGGGCACCGGTGTTGAACTGGTATAGAGCTCCAGCGTTGGACTGGGATAGGGATTTGGGGTTTGACTGGATGAGGCTCCGTTGTGGGACTGGGATAGGGCTCTGGTATGGAAGTGGGATAGGGCTCTGGGATGGAACTAGGATAGGGCACCCGTATGGGACTGGGATAGGGCTCCGGTGTTGGACTGGGATAGGGCCAGGCATTGGCATGGGATAGGGCTCTGGGGTTTGATTGGATGGGGCTCCATTGTGGGACTGGGATCCGGATCCGGTATTGAACTGGGATAGGGCTCCGGCGTTGAACTGGGTTAGGGCGCTGGTATGGGATTGGGATAGGGCTCTGGTGTGGAACTGGGATAGGGCTCTGGGATTGGACTGGATAGGGCCCCGTTGTGGGATTGGGATAGGGCAACAGTGTGGAACTGGGATAGGGCTCCGATGTGGGACTGGTATAGGGCTCCGACGTTGGACTGTGGATAGGTCTCCGGTAACGAACTGGGATAGGGCTCTGGTGTGGGAACGTGGTTAGGGCTCCGGTGTGGGACTGGAATAGGGCTCCGGTGTGGGACAGGGATAGAGCTCTGGTGTGGGAACGGGGTTAGGGCGCCGGTGTGGGACTGGAATAGGGCTCCGGTGTGGCACAGGGATAGAGCTCTGGTGTGGGAACGGGGTTAGGGCGCTGGTGTGGGATTGGAATAGGGTTCCGGTGTGGAACTGGGATAGGGTGCCAGCATTGGACTGGGATAGGACTCCGGTGTTGGACTGTGATAGGGCTCTGGCGTTGGTCTGGGATAGGGCTCCAACGTTGGACTGGGATAGGGCTTTGGGGTTTGACTGGATAGGGCTCCGGTGTGGGACTGGAATAGAGCTCTGCTGTGTGACTGGGATAGGGCTCCGGTGTGGTACTGGGATAGGGCTCTGGTGTGGTACTGTGATCGGGATCCAGTGTTGGACTGGGGATAGAGCACTGGTGTTGGACTGGGGATAGGGCTCTGGTATGGAACTGGGATAGGGCTCCGGTGTGGGACTAGGATAGAGCTCCCGTATGGGACTGGGATAGGGCACCGGTGTGGAATTGGGATAGGGCTGCGACGGACTGAGATAGGGCTCCGGCGTTGGTTGGGACTGGGCTCCAGCGTTGAACTGGGACAGGGCTCCAGTGTAGGACTGGAATAGAGTTCTGGCATTTAACTGGTTTAGGGCTCTGGTGTGGGACTGTGATAGGGCTCTAGTGTGGAACTGAGACAGGGCTGTGGTGTTGGACTGGGATAGAGCTCTGCTGTGGGACTGGGATAGGGTTCTGGTGTGCTACTGGGATTGGATTCTGGTGTGTGAATGGAATAGGGATGCGGTGTGTGACTGGGATAGGGCTCCAGTGTGGGACTGGAATAGGGATCCGACGTTGAACTGGGATAGGGTTGTGGTGTGGGACTGGGATAGGGCTCCTGTGATGGACTGGGATAGAGCTCTGGCATTGGACTGGGATAGGGCTCCGGTGTTGGACTGGGATAGGGCACTGGTATGGGACTGGGATAGGGCTCCGGTGTGGAACTGGGTAAGGTCTCCGGTGTGGGACTGGAATAGGGCTCTGGGATTGGACTGGATAGGGCTCCAGTGTGGAACTGGGAAAGGGCAACAGTGTGGAACTGGGATAGGGCTCCGGTGTGGGACTGGGATAGGGCTCCAACGTTGGACTGGGGATAGGTCTCCGGTAACGAACTGGGATAGGGCTCTGGTGTGGGAACGTGGTTAGGGCTCCGGTGTGGGACTGGAATAGGGCTCCGGTGTGGGACATGGATAGAGCTCTGGTGTGGGAACGGGGTTAGGGCGCTGGTGTGGGGCAGGGATAGAGCTCTGGTGTGGGAACGGGGTTAGGGCGCCGGTGTGGGACTGGAATAGGGCTCTGGTGTGGGACTGGTTTAGGGTGCCAGCATTGGACTGTGATAGGGCTCCGGTGTTGGACTGTGATAGGGCTCCGGTGTTGGACTGTGATAGGGCTCTGGTGTGGGACTGTGATAGGGCACCGGTGTTGAACTGGTATAGAGCTCCAGCGTTGGACTGGGATAGGGATTTGGGGTTTGACTGGATGAGGCTCCGTTGTGGGACTGGGATAGGGCTCTGGTATGGAAGTGGGATAGGGCTCTGGGATGGAACTAGGATAGGGCACCCGTATGGGACTGGGATAGGGCTCCGGTGTTGGACTGGGATAGGGCCAGGCATTGGCATGGGATAGGGCTCTGGGGTTTGATTGGATGGGGCTCCATTGTGGGACTGGGATCCGGATCCGGTATTGAACTGGGATAGGGCTCCGGCGTTGAACTGGGTTAGGGCGCTGGTATGGGATTGGGATAGGGCTCTGGTGTGGAACTGGGATAGGGCTCTGGGATTGGACTGGATAGGGCCCCGTTGTGGGATTGGGATAGGGCAACAGTGTGGAACTGGGATAGGGCTCCGATGTGGGACTGGTATAGGGCTCCGACGTTGGACTGTGGATAGGTCTCCGGTAACGAACTGGGATAGGGCTCTGGTGTGGGAACGTGGTTAGGGCTCCGGTGTGGGACTGGAATAGGGCTCCGGTGTGGGACAGGGATAGAGCTCTGGTGTGGGAACGGGGTTAGGGCGCCGGTGTGGGACTGGAATAGGGCTCCGGTGTGGCACAGGGATAGAGCTCTGGTGTGGGAACGGGGTTAGGGCGCTGGTGTGGGATTGGAATAGGGTTCCGGTGTGGAACTGGGATAGGGTGCCAGCATTGGACTGGGATAGGACTCCGGTGTTGGACTGTGATAGGGCTCTGGAGTTGGAATGGAATAGGGCTCCGGTGTTGGTCTGGGATAGGGCTCTGGCGTTGGTCTGGGATAGGGCTCCAACGTTGGACTGGGATAGGGCTTTGGGGTTTGACTGGATGGGGCTCCGTTGTGGGACTGGGATAGGGCTCTGGTATGGAACTGGGATAGGGCTCCGGTGTGGGACTGGAATAGAGCTCTGCTGTGTGACTGGGATAGGGCTCCGGTGTGGTACTGGGATAGGGCTCTGGTGTGGTACTGTGATCGGGATCCAGTGTTGGACTGGGGATAGAGCACTGGTGTTGGACTGGGGATAGGGCTCTGGTATGGAACTGGGATAGGGCTCCGGTGTGGGACTAGGATAGAGCTCCCGTATGGGACTGGGATAGGGCACCGGTGTGGAATTGGGATAGGGCTGCGACGGACTGAGATAGGGCTCCGGCGTTGGTTGGGACTGGGCTCCAGCGTTGAACTGGGACAGGGCTCCAGTGTAGGACTGGAATAGAGTTCTGGCATTTAACTGGTTTAGGGCTCTGGTGTGGGACTGTGATAGGGCTCTAGTGTGGAACTGAGACAGGGCTGTGGTGTTGGACTGGGATAGAGCTCTGCTGTGGGACTGGGATAGGGTTCTGGTGTGCTACTGGGATTGGATTCTGGTGTGTGAATGGAATAGGGATGCGGTGTGTGACTGGGATAGGGCTCCAGTGTGGGACTGGAATAGGGATCCGACGTTGAACTGGGATAGGGTTTTGGTGTGGGACTGGGATAGGGCTCCTGTGATGGACTGGGATAGAGCTCTGGCATTGGACTGGGATAGGGCTCCGGTGTTGGACTGGGATAGGGCACTGGTATGGGACTGGGATAGGGCTCCGGTGTGGAACTGGGTAAGGTCTCCGGTGTGGGACTGGAATAGGGCTCTGGGATTGGACTGGATAGGGCTCCAGTGTGGGACTGGGAAAGGGCAACAGTGTGGAACTGGGATAGGGCTCCGGTGTGGGACTGGGATAGGGCTCCAACGTTGGACTGGGGATAGGTCTCCGGTAACGAACTGGGATAGGGCTCTGGTGTGGGAACGTGGTTAGGGCTCCGGTGTGGGACTGGAATAGGGCTCCGGTGTGGGACATGGATAGAGCTCTGGTGTGGGAACGGGGTTAGGGCGCTGGTGTGGGGCAGGGATAGAGCTCTGGTGTGGGAACGGGGTTAGGGCGCCGGTGTGGGACTGGAATAGGGCTCTGGTGTGGGACTGGTTTAGGGTGCCAGCATTGGACTGTGATAGGGCTCCGGTGTTGGACTGTGATAGGGCTCCGGTGTTGGACTGTGATAGGGCTCCGGTGTTGGACTGTGATAGGGCTCTGGTGTTGGACTGTGATAGGGCTCTGGAGTTGGAATGGGATAGGGCTCCGGTGTTGGTTTGGGATAGGGCTCTGGCGTTGGACTGGGATAGGGCACCGGTGTGGTACTGGGATAGGGCTAAAGGTGTGGTACTGTGATCGGGATCCTGTGTTGGACTGGGGATAGAGCTCCGGTGTTGGACTGGGATAGAGCTCCGGTGTGGAATTCGAATAGGTCTCTGGGATGGAACTAGGAAAGGGCACCGGTGTGGAATTGGGATAGTCCTGCGACGGACTGGGATAGGGCTCCGGCATTGGTTGGGACAGAGCTCCAGCATTGGACTGGGACAGGGCTCTAGTGTGGGACTGGAATAGAGCTCTGGCATTTAACTGGCATAGGGCTCTGGTGTGGGACTGGGATAGGGCTCTGGTTTGGAACTGAGATAGGGCTGTGGTGTTGGACTGGGATAGAGCTCCACTGTGGGACTGAGATAGGGTTCTAGTGTGGTACTGGGATAGGACTCTGGTGTGGGAATGGAATAGGGATCCGGTGTGTGACTGTAATAGGGCTCCGCTGTGGGACTAGAATAGGGCTGTGGTGTGGGACTGGGATGGAGCTCTGGTGTGTGACTGGGACAGAGCACCAGTGTTGGACTGGGTTAGGATGCCAGCATTGGACTGGGATGTGCCTCTCGTGTTGGACTGGGATGTGGCTCTCGCATTGGACTGGGATAGGGCTCCAGCGTTGGACCGGGATAGGGCTTTGGGGTGTGACTGGTTGGGGCTCCGTTGTGGGACTGGGATAGAGCTCCGCTGTGGGACTGGGATAGGGCACCGGTGTGGTACTGTGATTGGGATCCAGTGTTGGACTGGGGATAAGGCTCTGATATGGAACTAGGATAAGGCTCTGTTGTGGGACTGGGTTAGAGCTCACGTATGGGACTGGGATAGGGCTCCAGAAACTGGGATAGGGCACCGGTGTGGAACTGGGATAGCGTTGCGACGGACTGGGATAGGGCTCCGGCGTTGGTTGGGACAGGGCTCCAGCGTTGAACTGGGACAGGGCTCCAGTGTGGGACTGGATACGTCTCCGGTGTTGAACTGGGATAGGGATCTGGCGTTGAACTGGGATAGGGCACGGGTATGGGACTGGGATAGGGCTACGGTGTGGAACTGGGGTAGGGCTCCGGTGTGGTACTGTGATTGTGATCCAGCGTTGGACTGGGGGTAGAGCTCTGGTATGGAACTAGGATAGGGCTCTGGTGTGGGACTGGGATAGAGCTCCCGTATGGGACTGGGATAGGGCTCCAGTGTGGAACTGGGATAGGGCACCGGTGTGGGTCTGGGATAGAGCTCCCGTATGGGACTGGGATAGGGCTTCGGTGTTGGACTGACATAGGGCCAGGCGTTGGACTGGGATAGGGCTCTGGGGTTTGACTGGATGGGGGTCCGTTGTGGGACTGGTATACGGCTCCAGTATTGAACGGGGATTGGGCTCCGGCGTTGAACTGGGATAGGGCTCCAGTGTGGAACTGGGATAGGGCTCCAATGTGGGACTGGGATAGGGCTCCAACGTTGGACTGTGGATAGGTCTCCAGTAACGAACTGGGATAGGGCTCTGGTGTGGGAACGTGGTTATGGCTCTGGTGTGGGAACGGGGTTAGGACACCGGTGTGGGACTGGAATAGGGCTCTAGTGTGGGACTGGGATAGAGCTCTGGTGTGTCACTGGGATAGGGCACCGATGTTGGACTGGGATAGAGCACCGATGTGAGACAGGAATAGGGTTCCGGTGTGGAACTGGGTTAGGGTGCCAGCATTGGACTGGGATGGGGCTCTGGCGTTCGACTGTGATAGGACTCCGGTGTGGGACAGTGATAGGGCTCTGGTGTTGGACTGTGATAGGGCTCTGGTGTTGGACTGTGATAGGGCTCTGGTGTTGGACTGTGATAGGCTCTGGAGTTGGAATGGGATAGGGCTCTGGTGTTCGTCTGGGATAGGGCTCTGGCGTTGGACTGGGATAGGGCTCCAGCGTTGGACTGGGATAGGGCTTTGGGGTTTGACTGGATGGGGCTCCGTTGTGGGACTGGGATAGTGCTCTGGTATGGAACTGGGATAGGGCTTCGATGTGGGACTGGGATAGAGCTCCGCTGTTTGACTGGGATAGTGCTCTGGTATGGAACTGGGATAGGGCTCCGGTGTGGTACTGTGATCGGGATCCAGTGTTGGACTGGGGATAAGGCTCTGGTATGGAACTAGGATAGGGCTATGTTGTGGGAATGGAATAGAGCTCCCGTATGGGACTGGATAGGGCTCCAGTGTGGAACTGGGATAGGGCACCGGTGTGGAATTGGGAAAGCGCTGCGACGGACTGGGATAGGGCTCCGGCGTTGGTTGGGACAGGGCTCCAGTGTGGGACTGGAATAGAGCTCTGGCATTTAACTGGGATAGGGTTCTGGTGTGGGAATGGAATAGGGATCCGGTGTGTGACTGTGATAGGGCTCCGGTGTGGGAATGGGATAGTGCTCCCCCGTTGGACTGGGATAGGGCTCCAGCGTTGCACTGGGATAGGGTTTTGGGGTGTGACTGGATGGGGCTCCGTTATGGGACTGGGATAGAACTCCGGTGTGGGACTGGGATAGGGCTCTGATGTGGGAATGGAATAGGAATCCGGTGTGTGATTGGGATAGGACACTGGTGTGGGACTGGAATAGGGCTCCGGTGTGGGACTAGAATAGGGCTCTGATGTGGGACTGGGATTGAGCTCTAGTGTGTGACTGGGATAGAGTTCCAGTGTTGGACTGGGATAGGGTGCCAGTATTGGACTGTGATGTGGCTCTCGCGTTGGACTGGGATAGGGCTCCGGTGTGGGACTAGAATAGGGCTCTGGTGTGGGACTGGGATAGGGCTCTGGTTTGGAACTGAGATAGGGCTGTGGTGTTGGACTGGGATAGAGCTCCACTGTGGGACTGAGATAGGGTTCTGGTGTGGTATTGGGATAGGACTCTGGTGTGGGAATGGAATAGGGATCCGGTGTGTGACTGTAATAGGGCTCCGCTGTGGGACTAGAATAGGGCTGTGGTGTGGGACTGGGATGGAGCTCTGGTGTGTGACTGGGACAGAGCACCAGTGTTGGACTGGGTTAGGATGCCAGCATTGGACTGGGATGTGCCTCTCGTGTTGGACTGGGATGTGCCTCTCGTGTTGGACTGGGATGTGCCTCTCGTGTTGGACTGGGATGTGCCTCTCGTGTTGGACTGGGATGTAGCTCTCGCGTTGGACTGGGATAGGGCTCCGGTGTGGGACTGGGTTTGCGCTCTGGTGTGGGTCTGGCATAGGGCTCCGGCATTGGACTGGGATAGGGCTCCAGCGTTGGACCGGGATAGGGCTTTGGGGTGTGACTGGTTGGGGCTCCGTTGTGGGACTGGGTTAGGGCTCCGCTGTGGGACTGGGATAGAGCTCCGCTGTGGGACTGGGATAGGGCACCGGTGTGGTACTGTGATCGGGATCCAGTGTTGGACTGGGGATAAGGCTTTGGTATGGAACTAGGATAGGGCTCTGTTGTGGGACTGGGTTAGAGCTCACGTATGGGACTGGGATAGGGCTCCAGGAACTGGGATAGGGCACCGGTGTGGAATTGGGATAGCGTTGCGATGGACTGGGATAGGGCTCCGGCGTTGGTTGGGACAGGGCTCCAGCGTTGAACTGGGACAGGGCTCCAGTGTGGGACTGGAACCGTCTCCGGTGTTGAACTGGGATAGGGATCTGGCGTTGAACTGGGATAGGGCACGGATATGGGACTGGGATAGGGCTCCGGTGTGGAACTGGGGTAGGGCTCCGGTGTGGTACTGTGATTGTGATCCAGCGTTGGACTGGGGGTAGAGCTCCGGTGTTGGACTGGGGATAAGGCCCTGGTATGGAACTAGGATAGGGCTCTGGTGTGGGACTGGGATAGGGCTCCCCTATGGGACTGGGATAGGGCTCCAGTGTGGAACTGGGATAGGGCACCGGTGTGGGACAGGGGTAGAGCTCTGGTGTGGGAACGGGGTTAGGGCGCTGATGTGGGACAGGGATAGAGCTCTGGTGTGGGAACGGGGTTAGGACACCGTTGTGGAACTGGAATAGGGCTCTGGTGTGGGACTGGGATAGAGCTCTGGTGTGTCACTAGGATAGGGCACCGATATTGGACTGGGATAGAGCACCGATGTGAGACAGGAATAGGGTTCCGGTGTGGAACTGGGTTAGGGTGCCAGCATTGGACTGGGATGGGGCTCTGGCGTTAGACTGTGATAGGACTCCGGTGTGGGACAGTGATAGGACTCTGGTGTTGGACTGTGATAGGCTCTGGAGTTGGAATGGGATAGGGCTCTGGTGTTCGTCTGGGATAGGGCTCTGGCGTTGGACTGGGATAGGGCTCCAGCGTTGGACTGGGATAGGGCTTTGGGGTTTGACTGGATGGGGCTCCATTGTGGGACTGGGATAGGGCTCTGGTATGGAACTGGGATAGGGCTCCGATGTGGGACTGGGATAGAGCTCCGCTGTGTGACTGGGATAGGGCACCGGTGTGGTACTGGGATAGGGCTCCGGTGTGGTACTGTGATTGGGATCCAGTGTTGGACTGGGGATAGAGCTCCGGTGTTGGACTGGGGATAGTGCTCTGGTATGGAACTGGGATAGGGCTCCAGTGTGGGACTGGGATAGAGCTCCGGCGTGGAACTCTTATAGGGCTCTGGGATGGAACTAGGATAGGGCTCTGGGATGGAACTAGGATAGGGCTCTGGTGTGGGACTGGGATAGAGCTCCTGTATGGGACTGGGATAGGGCTCCAGTGTGGAACTGGGATAGGGCACCGGTGTGGAATTGGGATAGGGCTGCGATGGACTGGGACAGGGCTCCGACGTTGGATGGGACAGGGCTCCAGCGTTGGACTGGGACAGGGCTCCAGTGTGGGACTGGATACGTCTCCGGTGTTGAACTGGGATAGGGATTTGGCGTTGAACTGGGATAGGGCACGGATATGGGACTGGGATAGGGCTCCGGTGTGGAACTGGGGTAGGGCTCCGGTGTGGTACTGTGATTGTGATCCAGCGTTGGACTGGGGGTAGAGCTCCGGTGTTGGACTGGGGATAAGGCCCTGGTATGGAACTAGGATAGGGCTCTGGTGTGGGACTGGGATAGAGCTCCCGTATGGGACTGGGATAGGGCTCCAGTGTGGAACAGGGATAGGGCACCGGTGTGGGTCTGGGATAGAGCTCCCGTATGGGACTGGGATAGGGCTTCGGTGTTGGACTGACATAGGGCCAGGCGTTGGACTGGACTAGGGCTTTGGGGTTTGACTGGATGGGGGTCCGTTGTGGGACTGGTATACGACCCAGTATTGAACTGGGATAGGGCTCCGGCGTTGAACTGGGATAGGGCTCCAGTGTGGAACTGGGATAGGGCTCCAGTGTGGAACTGGGATAGGGCTCCGATGTGGGACTGGGATAGGGCTCCAACGTTGGACTGTGGATAGGTCTCCAGTAACGAACTGGGATAGGGCTCTGGTGTGGGAACGTGGTTAGGGCTCTGGTGTGGGACTGGAGTCGGGCTCCGGTGTGGGACAGGGATAGAGCTCTGGTGTGGGAACGGGGTTAGGATGCCGGTGTGGGACTGGAATAGGGCTCTGGTGTGGGACTGGGATAGAGCTCTGGTGTGTCACTGGGATAGGGCACCGATGTTGGACTGGGATAGAGCACCGATGTGAGACAGGAATAGGGTTCCGGTGTGGAACTGGGTTAGGGTGCCAGCATTGGACTGGGATGGGGCTCTGGCGTTCGACTGTGATAGGACTCCGGTGTGGGACAGTGATAGGGCTCTGGTGTTGGACTGTGATAGGCTCTGGAGTTGGAATGGGATAGGGCTCTGGTGTTCGTCTGGGATAGGGCTCTGGCGTTGGACTAGGATAGGGCTCCAGCGTTGGACTGGGATAGGGCTTTGGGGTTTGACTGGATGGGGCTCCATTGTGGGACTGGGATAGGGCTCTGGTATGGAACTGGGATAGGGCTCCGATGTGGGACTGGGATAGAGCTCCGCTGTGTGACTGGGATAGGGCACCGGTGTGGTACTGGGATAGGGCTCCGGTGTGGTACTGGGATAGGGCTCCGGTGTGGTACTGTGATTGGGATCCAGTGTTGGACTGGGGATAGAGCTCCGGTGTTGGACTGGGGATAGTGCTCTGGTATGGAACTGGGATAGGGCTCCGGTGTGGGACTGGGATAGAGCTCCGGCGTGGAACTCTTATAGGGCTCTGGGATGGAACTAGGATAGGGCTCTGGTGTGGGACTGGGATAGAGCTCCTGTATGGGACTGGGATAGGGCTCCAGTGTGGAACTGGGATAGGGCACCGGTGTGGGTCTGGGATAGAGCTCCCGTATGGGACTGGGATAGGGCTTCGGTGTTGGACTGACATAGGGCCAGGCGTTGGACTGGGATAGGGCCATGGGGTTTGACTGGATGGGGGTCCGTTGTGGGACTGGTGTACGGCCCAGTATTGAACTGGGATTGGGCTCCGACGTTGAACTGGGATAGGGCTCCAGTGTGGAACTGGGATAGGGCTCCAGTGTGGAACTGGGATAGGGCTCCGATGTGGGACTGGGATAGGGCTCCAACGTTGGACTGTGGATAGGTCTCCAGTAACGAACTGGGATAGGGCTCTGGTGTGGGAACGTGGTTAGGGCTCTGGTGTGGGACTGGAATAGGGCTCCGGTGTGGGACAGGGATAGAGCTCTGGTGTGGGAACGGGGTTAGGGCGCTGATGTGGGACTGGGATAGAGCTCTGGTGTGGGAACGGGGTTAGGACGCCGGTGTGGGACTGGGATAGAGCTCTGGTGTGTCACTAGGATAGGGCACCGATATTGGACTGGAATAGAGCACCGATGTGAGACAGGAATAGGGTTCCGGTGTGGAACTGGGTTAGGGTGCCAGCATTGGACTGGGATAGGGCTCTGGCGTTGGTCTGGGATAGGGCTCCAACGTTGGACTGGGATAGGGCTTTGGGGTTTGACTGGATGGGGCTCCGTTGTGGGACTGGGATAGGGCTCTGGTATGGAACTGTGATAGGGCTCCGGTGTGGGACTGGAATAGAGCTCTGCTGTGTGACTGGGATAGGGCTCCGGTGTGGTACTGGGATAGGGCTCTGGTGTGGTACTGTGATCGGGATCCAGTGTTGGACTGGGGATAGAGCACTGGTGTTGGACTGGGGATAGGGCTCTGGTATGGAACTGGGATAGGGCTCCGGTGTGGGACTAGGATAGAGCTCCCGTATGGGACTGGGATAGGGCACCGGTGTGGAATTGGGATAGGGCTGCGACGGACTGAGATAGGGCTCCGGCGTTGGTTGGGACAGGGCTCCAGCGTTGAACTGGGACAGGGCTCCAGTGTAGGACTGGAATAGAGTTCTGGCATTTAACTGGTTTAGGGCTCTGGTGTGGGACTGTGATAGGGCTCTAGTGTGGAACTGAGACAGGGCTGTGGTGTTGGACTGGGATAGAGCTCTGCTGTGGGACTGGGATAGGGTTCTGGTGTGCTACTGGGATTGGATTCTGGTGTGTGAATGGAATAGGGATGCGGTGTGTGACTGGGATAGGGCTCCAGTGTGGGACTGGAATAGGGATCTGACGTTGAACTGGGATAGGGTTTTGGTGTGGGACTGGGATAGGGCTCCTGTGATGGACTGGGATAGAGCTCTGGCATTGGACTGGGATAGGGCTCCGGTGTTGGACTGGGATAGGGCACTGGTATGGGACTGGGATAGGGCTCCGGTGTGGAACTGGGTAAGGTCTCCGGTGTGGGACTGGAATAGGGCTCTGGGATTGGACTGGATAGGGCTCCAGTGTGGGACTGGGAAAGGGCAACAGTGTGGAACTGGGATAGGGCTCCGATGTGGGACTGGGATAGGGCTCCAACGTTGGACTGTGGATAGGTCTCCAGTAACGAACTGGGATAGGGCTCTGGTGTGGGAACGTGGTTAGGGCTCTGGTGTGGGACTGGAGTCGGGCTCCGGTGTGGGACAGGGATAGAGCTCTGGTGTGGGAACGGGGTTAGGATACCGGTGTGGGACTGGAATAGGGCTCTGGTGTGGGACTGGGATAGAGCTCTGGTGTGTCACTGGGATAGGGCACCGATGTTGGACTGGGATAGAGCACCGATATGAGACAGGAATAGGGTTCCGGTGTGGAACTGGGTTAGGGTTCCAGCATTGGACTGGGATGGGGCTCTGGCGTTAGACTGTGATAGGACTCCGGTGTGGGACAGTGATAGGGCTCTGGTGTTGGACTGTGATAGGCTCTGGAGTTGGAATGGGATAGGGCTCTGGTGTTCGTCTGGGATAGGGCTCTGGCGTTGGACTGGGATAGGGCTTTGGGGTTTGACTGGATGGGGCTCCATTGTGGGACTGGGATAGGGCTCTGGTATGGAACTGGGATAGGGCTCCGATGTGGGACTGGGATAGAGCTCCGCTGTGTGACTGGGATAGAGCTCCGCTGTGTGACTGGGATAGGGCACCGGTGTGGTACTGGGATAGGGCTCCGGTGTGGTACTGTGATTGGGATCCAGTGTTGGACTGGGGATAGAGCTCCGGTGTTGGACTGGGGATAGTGCTCTGGTATGGAACTGGGATAGGGCTCCGGTGTGGGACTGGGATAGAGCTCCGGCGTGGAACTCTTATAGGGCTCTGGGATGGAACTAGGATAGGGCTCTGGTGTGGGACTGGGATAGGGCACCGGTGTGGGTCTGGGATAGAGCTCCCGTATGGGACTGGGATAGGGCTTCGGTGTTGGACTGACATAGGGCCAGGCGTTGGACTGGGATAGGGCCATGGGGTTTGACTGGATGGGGGTCCGTTGTGGGACTGGTGTACGGCCCAGTATTGAACTGGGATAGGGCTCCAGTGTGGAACTGGGATAGGGCTCCAGTGTGGAACTGGGATAGGGCTCCGATGTGGGACTGGGATAGGGCTCCAACGTTGGACTGTGGATAGGTCTCCAGTAACGAACTGGGATAGGGCTCTGGTGTGGGAACGTGGTTAGGGCTCTGGTGTGGGACTGGAATAGGGCTCCGGTGTGGGACAGGGATAGAGCTCTGGTGTGGGAACGGGGTTAGGGCGCTGATGTGGGACAGCGATAGAGCTCTGGTGTGGGAACGGGGTTAGGACGCCGGTGTGGGACTGGAATAGGGCTCTGGTGTGTCACTAGGATAGGGCATCGATATTGGACTGGGATAGAGCACCGATGTGAGACAGGAATAGGGTTCCGGTGTGGAACTGGGTTAGGGTTCCAGCATTGGACTGGGATGGGGCTCTGGCGTTAGACTGTGATAGGACTCCGGTGTGGGACAGTGATAGGGCTCTGGTGTTGGACTGTGATAGGCTCTGGAGTTGGAATGGGATAGGGCTCTGGTGTTCGTCTGGGATAGGGCTCTGGCGTTGGACTAGGATAGGGCTCCAGCGTTGGACTGGGATAGGGCTTTGGGGTTTGACTGGATGGGGCTCCATTGTGGGACTGGGATAGGGCTCTGGTATGGAACTGGGATAGGGCTCCGATGTGGGACTGGGATAGAGCTCCGCTGTGTGACTGGGATAGGGCCCCGGTGTGGTACTGGGATAGGGCTCCGGTGTGGTACTGGGATAGGGCTCCGGTGTGGTACTGTGATTGGGATCCAGTATTGGACTGGGGTTAGAGCTCCGGTGTTGGACTGGGGATAGTGCTCTGGTATGGAACTGGGATAGGGCTCCGGTGTGGGACTGGGATAGAGCTCCGGTGTGGAACTCTTATAGGGCTCTGGGATGGAACTAGGATAGGGCTCTGGGATGGAACTAGGATAGGGCTCTGGTGTGGGATTGGGATAGAGCTCCTGTATGGGACTGGGATAGGGCTCCAGTGTGGAACTGGGATAGGGCACCGGTGTGGAATTGGGATAGGGCTGCGATGGACTGGGACAGGGCTCCGGCGTTGGTTGGGACAGGGCTCCAGCATTGGACTGGGACAGGGCTCTAGTGTGGGACTGGATACGTCTCCGGTGTTGAACTGGGATAGGGATTTGGCGTTGAACTGGGATAGGGCACGGATATGGGACTGGGATAGGGCTCCGGTGTGGAACTGGGGTAGGGCTCCGGTGTGGTACTGTGATTGTGATCCAGCGTTGGACTGGGGGTAGAGCTCCGGTGTTGGACTGGGGATAAGGCTCTGGTATGGAACTAGGATAGGGCTCTGGTGTGGGACTGGGATAGAGCTCCCGTATGGGACTGGGATAGGGCTCCAGTGTGGAACTGGGATAGGGCACCGGTGTGGGTCTGGGATAGAGCTCCCGTATGGGACTGGGATAGGGCTTCGGTGTTGGACTGATATAGGGCTTTGGGGTTTGACTGGATGGGGGTCCGTTGTGGGACTGGTATACGGCCCAGTATTGAACTGGGATTGGGCTCCGGCGTTGAACTGGGATAGGGCTCCAGTGTGGAACTGGGATAGGGCTCCAGTGTGGAACTGGGATAGGGCTCCAATGTTGGACTGTGGATAGGTCTCCAGTAACGAACTGGGATAGGGCTCTGGTGTGGGAACGTGGTTAGGGCTCCGGTGTGGGACTGGAGTAGGGCTCCGGTGTGGGACAGGGATAGAGCTCTGGTGTGGGAACGGGGTTAGGGCGCTGATGTGGGACAGGGATAGAGCTCTGGTGTGGGAACGGGGTTAGGATGCCGGTGTGGGACTGGAATAGGGCTCTGGTGTGGGACTGGGATAGAGCTCTGGTGTGTCACTGGGATAGGGCACCGATGTTGGACTGGGATAGAGCACCGATGTGAGACAGGAATAGGGTTCCGGTGTGGAACTGGGTTAGGGTGCCAGCATTGGACTGGGATGGGGCTCTGGCGTTCGACTGTGATATGGCTCTGGTATGGGACTGGGATAGGGCTCTGGTGTTGGACTGAGATAGGGTTCTGGTGTGGTACTGGGATAGGGCACTGGTGTGGGAATGGAATAGGGATGCGGTGTGTGACTGGGATAGGGCTCTGGTGTGGGAATGGAATAGGGATTCCGTATGTGACTGTGATAGGGCTCTGGTGTGGGACTAGAATAGGGCTCTGGTGTGGGACTGGGATAGAGCTCTGGTGTGTGACTGGGATAGAGCACCAGTGTTGGACTGGGTGAGGGTGCTAGCATTGGACTGGGATGTGGCTCTCGCGTTGGACTGGGATGTGGCTCTCGCGTTGGACTGGGATAAGGCTCTGGTGTGGGACTGGGATTGGGCTCTGGTGTGGGACTGGGATAGGGCTCCAGCGTTGGACCGGGATAGAGCTTTGGGGTGTGACTGGATAGGGCTCTGGTATGGAACTGGGATAGGGCTCCATTGTGGGACTGGGATAGAGCTCCGCTGTGGGACTGGGATAGGACACCGGTGTGGTACTGGGATAGGGCTCCGGTGTGGTACTGTGATCGGGATCCAGTGTTGGACTGGGGATAAGGCTCTGGTATGGAACTAGGATAGGGCTATGTTGTGGGAATGGAATAGAGCTCCCGTATGGGACTGGGATAGGGCTCCAGTGTGGAACTGGGATAGGGCACCGGTGTGGAATTGGGAAAGCGCTGCGACGGACTGGGATAGGGCTCCGGCGTTGGTTGGGACAGGGCTCCAGTGTGGGACTGGAATAGAGCTCTGGCATTTAACTGGGATAGGGCTCTGGTCTGGGACTGGGATAGGGTTCTGGTGTGGTACCGGGATAGGGCTCTGGTGTGGGAATGGAATAGGGATCCGGTGTGTGACTGTGATATGGCTCCGGTGTGGGAATGGGATAGGACTCCCCCGTTGGACTGGGATAGGGCTCCAGCGTTGCACTGGGATAGGGTTTTGGGGTGTGACTGGATGGGGCTCCGTTGTGGGACTGGGATAGAACTCTGGTGTGGGACTGGGATAGGGCTCTGGTGTGGGAATGGAATAGGAATCCGGTGTGTGATTGGGATAGGACACTGGTGTGGGACTGGAATAGGGCTCCGGTGTGGGACTAGAATAGGGCTCTGATGTGGGACTGGGATTGAGCTCTGGTGTGTGACTGGGATAGAGTTCCAGTGTTGGACTGGGATAGGGTGCCAGTATTGGACTGTGATGTGGCTCTCGCGTTGGACTGGGATAGGGCTCCGGTGTGGGACTAGAATAGGGCTCTGGTGTGGGACTGGGATATGGCACCGGTGTGGGACTGGGATATGGCACCGGTATGGGACTGGGATAGGGCTCCAACGTTGGACTGGGATAGGGCTTTAGGGTGTGACTGGATGGGGCTCCGTTGTGGGACTGTGACAGGGCTTTGGTATGGAACTGGGATAGGGCTCCGATGTGGGACTGGGATAGGGCTGTGGTGTTGGACTGGAATAGGGCTCCTGTGTTGGATTGGGATACGGCTCCTGTGTTTGACTGGGATAGGGCTGTGGTGTGGGACTGGGATAGGGCTCTGGGATTTGACTGGATGGGGCTCCGTTGTGGGAGTGGGTAACGGCTCCAGCGTTGAACTGGGATTGGGCTCCAGCGTTGAACTGAGATAGAGCTCTGGTATGGGACTGGGATAGGGCTCCAGTGTGGAACTGGGATAGGGCTCCGGTGTAGGACTGGAATAGGGCTTTGGGGTGTGACTGGATGGGGCTCCGTTGTGGGACTGGGATAGGGCTCTGGTGTGGGACTGGGATAGGGCTCCGACGTTGGACTGGGGATAGATCTCCGGTAACGAACTGCGATAGGGCTCTGGTGTGGGACAGGAATAGGGTTCCGGTGTTGAACTGGGATAGGGTGCCAGCGTTGGACTGGGATGGGGCTCTGGTGTTGGACAGGGATAGGACTCCGGTGTGGGACTGGGATAGGGCTCTGGTGTGGGACTGGGATAGGGCTCTGGTGTGGGACTGTGATAGGGCTCTGGAGTTGGAATGGGATAGGGCTACAGCGTTGGACTGGAATAGGGCTTTAGGGTGTGACTGGATGGGGCTCCGTTGTGGGACTGGGATAGGGCTCTGGTATGGAACTGGGATAGGGCTCCGGTGTGGGACTGGGATAGAGCTCCGCTGTGGGACTGGGATAGGGCACTGGTGTGGTACTGGGATAGTGCTCCGGTGTGCTACCGTGATAGGGCTCCGGAGTTGGACTGGGGATAGGGTTCCGGTGTTGGACTGGGGATAGGGCTTTGGTATGGAACTGGGATTGGGCTCCGGTATGGGACTGGGATAGGGCACCAGTGTGGAACTGCGATAGGGCACCGGTGTGGAATTGGTATAGGGCTCCAACGGACTGGGATAGGGCTCCGCCTTGGTTGGGACAGGGCTCCAGCCTTGGACTGGCACAGTGCTCCAGTGTGGGCCTGGAGTAGAGCTCCAGCGTTGAACTAGGATACGGCACTGGTGTTGGACTGGGATAGGGCTCCGGTGTGGGACTGGAATAGAGCTCCGGCATTGGACTGGGATAGGGGTCCAGTGTGGGACTGGAATAGGGCTCCGACGTTGAACTGGGATAGGGTTCTCGTGTGGGACTGGGATAGGGCTGTGGTGTGTGACTGGGATAGGGCTGTGGTGTTGGACTGGAATGGAGCTCCGGCATTGGACTGGGATAGGGCTCCAATGTGGGACTGGGATAGGGCCCAACGTTGAACTGGGATAGGGCTCTCGTGTGGGACTGGGATAGGGCTTTGGTGTGGGGCTGGGATAGGGTTGTGGTGTTGGATTGGCATAGTGCTGTGGTGTTGGACTGTGATGGAGCTCCGGCATGGGACTGGAATAGGGCACTGGTTTGGGACTGGGATAGGGCTCTGGTGTAGAACTGGGATAGGGCTCCGTTGTGGGACTGGGATAGGGCTCTGGGGTTGGACTGGATAGGGCTCCATTGTGGGACTGGGATAGGGCACCAGTGTGGAACTGGGATAGGGCTGTGGTGTGGGTACGGGGTTAGGGCTCCGATGTGGGACTGGAATAGGGCTCTGGTGTGGGACTGGGATAGAGCTCTGGTGTGTTACTGGGAAAGGCCACCAGTGTTGGACTGGAATAGTGCACCGGTGCGGGATTGGGATCGTGCTCCGGTGTGGAACTGGGATAGGGTGCCAGCATTGGACTGGGAAAGGGCTCTGGCGTTGGACAGGGATAGGACTCCAGTGCGGGACTGGAATAGGGGTCCGGTTTGCGACTGGGACAGGGCTCCAGTGTTGGACTGGGACAAGGCTCCAGTGTGGGACTGGGACAGGGCTACTGTGTTGGACTGGGACAGGGCTCCGGTGTGGGACTGGAATAGAGCTCTGGTGTAGGACTGGGATAGGGGTCCAGTGTGGGACTGGAATAGGGATCTGGCGTTGAACTGGGATAGGGCTGTAGTGTGGGACTGGGATAGGGCTGTGGTTTTGGACTGGGATAGGGCTCCTGTGTTGGACAGGGATAGGGCTCCGGTGTTGAACTGGGATAGGGCTCCAGCGTTGGACTGGGATAGGGCTCTGGGGTTTGACTGGATGGGGCTTTGTTGTGGGACTGGTATAGGGCTCTGGTATGGAACTGGGATAGGGTTCCAATGTGGGACTGGCATAGGGCAACAGTGTGGAACTGGGATAGGGCTCTGACGTTGGACTGGGGACAGGCCTCCAGTGTGGAACTGGGATAGGGCACGGTGTTGGACTGGGATAGGGATCCAGTGTGTGATTGGGATAGGGCTCAGGTGTGGGAGCGTGGTTAGGGCTCCGGTGTGGGACTGGAGTACGGCTCCGGTGTGGGACTGGAGTACGGCTCCGGTGTGGGACTGGGATAGAGCTCTGGTGTGGGTACGGGGTTAGGGCTCCAGAGTGGGAGTGGGATAGGTCTCAGATGTGGAACTGGGATAGGGTGCCAGCGTTGGATTGGGATAGGGATCCAGTATGTGACTGGGATAGGCACCGGTGTGGGACTGGGATTGGGCTCCGGTATGGGACTGATATAAGGCTCTGGTATGGAACTGGGATAGGGCTCAGGTTTGGGACTGGGATAGAGCTCCGGTATGGGACTGGGATAGGGCAGCAGTGGGGAACTGGGATAGGGCACCGGTGTGGAATTGGGATAGGGATCCTACGGACTGGGGTAGGGCTCCGGCGTTGGTTGGGACAGGGCTCTAGCATTGGACTGGCGCAGTGCTCCAGTGTGGGACTGGAATAGAGCTCCGGCGGTGAACTGGGATAGGGCACTGGTGTTGGACTGGGATAGGGCACCAGTGCAGGATTGGGATAGGGGTCCGACGTTGGACTGGGATAGGGCTCCGGTGTGGGACTGGAATAGAGCTCCGGCATTGGACTGGGATAGGGGTCCAGTGTGGGACTAGAATAGGGCTCCGACGTTGAACTGGGATAGGGCTCTCGTGTGGGACTGGGATAGGGCTGTGGTGTTGGATTGGCATAGGGCTGTGGTGTTGGACTGTGATAGAGCTCCGACGTGGGACTGGAATAGGGCACTGGTTTAGGACTGGGATAGGGCTCCGGTGTGGAACTGGGATAGGGCTCCGTTGTGGGACTGGGATAGAGCTCTGGGGTTGGACTGGATAGGGCTCCGTTGTGGGACTGGGATAGGGCACCAGTGTGGAACTGGGATAGGGCTGTGGTGTGGGTACGGGGTTAGGGCTCCGATGTGGGACTGGAATAGGGCTCTGGTGGGGGACTGGGATAGAGCTCTGGTGTGTTACTGGGAAAGGCCACCAGTGTTGGACTGGGATAGTGCACCGGTGCGGGATTGGGATCGTGCTCCGGTGTGGAACTGGGATAGGGTGCCAGCATTGGACTGGGATGGGGCTCTGGCTTTGGACTGGGATAGGACTCCAGTGCGGGACTGGAATAGGGGTCCGGTTTGCGACTGGGACAGGGCTCCAGCGTTGGACTGGGACAAGGCTCCAGTGTGGGACTGGAATAGAGCTCCGGTGTAGGACTAGGATAGGGATCCAGTGTAGGACTGGAATAGGGATCTGGCGTTGAACTAGGATAGGGCTATGGTGTGGGACTGGGATAGGGCTGTGGTGTTGGACTGTGATAGGGCTCCTGTGATGGACTGGGATAGAGCTCTGGCGTTGAACTGGGATAGGGCTCCGGTGTTGGACTGGGATAAGGCCAGGCGTTGGACTGGGATAGGGCTCTGGGGTTTGACTAGATAGGGCTCCGTTGTGGGACTGGGAAACGGCTCTGGCGTTGAACTGGGATAGGGCACTGGTATGGGACTGGGATAGGGCTCCGGTGTGGAACTGGGTAAGGGCTCCGGTGTGAGACTGGAATAGGGCTCTGGGATTGGACTGGATAGGCTCCGTTGCGGGACTGGGATAGGGCAACAGTGTGGAACTGGGATAGGGCTCCGGTGTGGGACTGGGATAGGGCTCCGGTGTGGGACTGGGAATAGGTCTCCGGTAATGAACTGGGATAGGGCTCTGGTGTGGGAACGTGGTTAGGGCTCCGGTGTGGGACTGGGATTGGGCTCCGGTATGGGACAGGGATAGAGCTCTGGTGTGGGAACGGGGTTAGGGCGCTGGTGTTGGACTGGGATAGAGCTGTAGTGTTGGACTGGGATAGGGCTGTGGTTTTGGACTGGGATAGGGCTTCTGTGTTGGACAGGGATAGGGCTCCGGTGTTGGACTGGGATAGGGCTCTGGGGTTTGACTGGATGGGGCTTTGTTGTGGGACTGGTATCGGGCTCTGGTATGGAACTGGGATAGGACTCTTGTATGGAACTGGGATAGGGCTCCGATGTGGGACTGGTGTAGGGCAACAGTGTGGAACTGGGATAGGGCTCTGACGTTGGACTGGGGACAGGCCTCCAGTGTGGAACTGGGATAGGGCACGGTGTTGGACTGGGATAGGGATCCAGCGCGTGATTGGGATAGGGCTCAGGTGTGGGAACGTGGCTAGGGCTCCGGTTTGGGACTGGAATACGACTCCGGTGTGGGACTGGAATAGAGCTCTGGTGTGGATACGGGGTTAGGGCTCCAGTGTGGGAGTGGGATAGGTCTCCGATGTGGAACTGGGATAGGGTGCCAGCATTGGATTGGGATAGGGATCCAGTGTGTGACTGGGATAGGGCACTGGTGTGGGACTGGGATAGGGCTTCATGTGGGAATGGTTTAGGGCGCCGGTGTCGGACTTGAATAGGGCTCCGGTGTGGGACTGTGATAGAGCTCTGGTGTGTCACTGGGATAGGGCACCGTTGTTGGATTGGGATAGGGCACCGGTGCGGGACTGGGATAGGGTTCCTGTGTGGATCTGGGATAGGGCTCCGACGTTGGACTTGGGATTGATCTCTGGTGTGGAACTGGGATAGGGCTCTGGATTTGGATTGGGATAGGGCTCCGTTGTGGGATTGGGATAGGGCTCTGGTGTGGAAATAGAATAGGGATGCGGTGTGTGACTGTGATGGGGCTCCAGCGTGGGACTGGAATAGAGCTCCGACATTGGACTGGGATAGGGGTCCAGTGTGAGACTGGGATAAAGCTCTGGTGTGGGACTGGGATAGGGCTCCAGCGTTGGACTGGGATAGGGCTCCGGCGTTGGACTGGGATAGGGCACCAGTGTTGGACTGGGATAGGGTGCCAGCATTGGACTGGGATGTGGCTCTCGCGTTGGACTGGAATAGGGCTCCGGTGTGGGACTGGGATAGGGCTCCAGCGTTGGACTGGGATAGGGCGTTGGGGTGTGACTGGATGGGGCTCCATTGTGGGACTGAAATAGGGCTCTGGTGTGGGACTGAGATAGAGCTCCGATGTGGGACTGGGATAGGGCTCTGGTGTGTGACTGGGATAGGGCACCGGTGTGGGACTGGGATAGGGCACCGGTGTGGGACTGGGATAGGGCTCCAGTGTTGGACTGGGATAGGTCTCCGGCGTTGGAATGGGATAAGGCTTTGTGGTGTGACTGGATGGGGCTCCATTGTGGACTGGGACAGGGCTCTGGTAGGGAACTGGGATAGGGCACTGGTGTCGGACTGGGATAGGGCACCAGTGTGGGATTGGGTAAGGGCTCCAACATTGGACTGGGATAGGGCTCCGATGTGGGACTGGAATACAGCTCCGGCATTGGACTGGGACAGGGGTCCAGTGTGGGACTGGAATAGGGATCCGACGTTGAACTGGGATAGGGTTCTGGTGTGGAACTGGGATAGGGCTCCGTTGTGGGACTGGGATAGGGCACCAGTGTGGAACTGGGATAGGGCTGTGGTGTGGGTACGAGATTAGGGCTCCGGTGTGGGACTGGAATACAGCTCCGGCATTGGACTGGGACAGGGGTCCAGTGTGGGACTGGAATAGGGATCCGACGTTGAACTGGGATAGGGTTCTGGTGTGGAACTGGGATAGGGCTCCGTTGTGGGACTGCGATAGGGCACCGGTGTGGGACTGGGATAGAGATCTGGTGTGTTACTGGGATAGGGCACCGGTGCGGGATTGGGATAGTGCTCCGGTGTGGAACTGGGATAGGGTGCCAGCATTGGACTGGGATGGGGCTCTGGCGTTGGACTGGGATAGGGATCCAGTTTGTGACTGGGATAGGGCTCTGGTGTGGGACTGGAATACGGCTCTGGTGTGGGACTGGGATAGAGCTCTGGTATGGGAATGGGTTAGGGCTCCGCTGTGGGAGTGGGATAGGTCTCCGATGTGGAACTGGGATAGGGTGCCAGCATTGGACTGGGATAGGGATCCAGTGTGTGACTGGGATAGGGATCCAGTGTGTGACTGGGATAGGGCACCGGTGTGGGACTGGGATAGGGCTCCAGTGTGGGAACGGGGTTAGGGCGCCGGTGTGGGACTGGAATAGGGCTCTGGTGTGGGACTGGGATAGAGCTCTGGTGTGTCACCGGGATAGGGCTCCGTTGTGGGACTGGGATAGGGCTCCGTTGTGGGACTGGGATAGGGCTCTAGTATGGAACTGGGATAGAGCTCTGGTGTGGGACTGAGATAGGGCTCCAACATTGGACTGGGGATAGGTCTCCAGTGTGGGACTGGGATAGGGTTCCGGTGTTGGACTGGGTTAGGGCTCTGGCATTGGACTGGAATAGGGCTCCTGTGTTGGACTGGGATATGGCTCCCGTCTTGGACTGGGGATAGGGGTCTGGCGTTGGACTGGGGATAGAGCTCTTGTATGGAACTGGGATAGAGCTCTGGTGTGGGACTGAGATAGGGCTCCAACATTGGACTGGGGATAGGTCTCCAGTGTGGGACTGGGATAGGGCTCCGGTGTTGGACTGGGATAGGGCTCTGGCATTGGACTGGAATAGGGCTCCTGTGTTGGACTGGGATATGGCTCCCGTCTTGGACTGGGGATAGGGGTCTGGCGTTGGACTGGGGATAGGGCTCTTGTATGGAACTGGGATAGGGCTCTGGTGTGGGACTAGGATAGAGCTCCGGTATGGGACTGGGATAGGGCTCTGGTATGGAACTGGGATAGGACACCGGTGTGGAATTGGGATAGGGCTCTGACGGACTGGGATTGGGCTCCGGCGTTGGTTGGAACAGGGCTCCAGCGTTGGACTGGAACAGGGCTCTAGTGTGGGACTGGAATAGACCTCCGGCGTTGAACTGGGATAGGGGTCAAGTGTGGGACTAGATGGGGCTGTGGTGTTGGACTGGGATAGGCCACCTGTGTGGGACTGGGATAGCACTCCGACGTTGGGCTGGGATAGGGCTCCGGCGTTGGACTGGGACAGGGCTCCGGTGTGGGACTGGAATAGAGCTCCGGCGTTGAACTGGGATATGGCATTGGTGTGGGATTGGGATAGGGCTGTGGTGTTGGACTAGGATAGGGCTGTGGTGTTGGACTGGGATAGGACTGTGCTGTTGGACTGGCATAGGGCTCTGGCATTGGCCTGGGACAGGGCTCTGGCGATGGACTGGGATAGGGCTCCGGCGTTGGACTGGGATAGGGCACTGGTATGGCACGGAATAGGGCTCCATTGTGGAACTGGGATAGGGCTCCGTTGTGGGACTGGGATAGGGCTCCGACGTTGGACTGGGGATAGGTCTCCGGTGTGAACTGGGATAGGGCTCCGGCATTGGACTGGGATAGGGCTCCGGCGATGGACTGAGATAGGGCTCTGGGGTTTGACTGGATCGGGCTCCATTGTGGGATTGGGATAGGGCTCTGGTGTGGAACTGGGATAGGGCTCTGGTGTGGGATTGGGATAGGGCACCTGTATGGGACTGGGGATAGGGCTTCACTGTGGGACTGGGATAGGGCTCCGGTGTGGGACTGGGATAGGGCTCTGGTGTGGTACTGAGATAAGGCACCAGTGAGGGACTGGGATAGGGCTCCAGTGTGGGACTGGGATGGGGCTCCAGCATTGGACTGGGATAGGGTTCTGGCATGGGACTGGGATAGGGTGTTGTTGTAGGATGCTGATGTTTGTCTGGGGCAGGACACTGTTGGTGGTTTGGGACAGGAAGCTGCTGTTTGTCTGAAATCATGAACCAAATGTGAGGCACAGGGTAACTGGATTGAGAGAGGATCAGACATTGGATCATAAGAACAGCAGCAGGCCATTCAGCCCATCAATTCTGCTCTATCATTTAATTAGACCATGGCTGAATATCTATGTTATTGCAGCTTTTCCATGCTGCTCCCATATCCAGACTGGAAAACTGAGAGAGAGATTCAATACTTTTTCTCTGATGCGTTCTGGAAAGCAACAGCCCATTGTGACTAGGTCCTGCACCTTTAGTACCAAGTGCACTCAGCTTTGAATTGTGATCTTCTGAGACCCTTCCCCTGGAGCAGTGATATCAGGTTTGGGTAAGGGAGTGACGGCGTGAGGTATTTATGTTCAGGCCACGGTTGCACAGGGCATGAGCTCATTGCGAGATCTCTACGAATTGGAGGTGGGGTGGAGGGAGGTCTACAAATGGATACTGTTGAGCTTATAATTGGAAGCATGCTGTGTCAGAGTCTCACATGATCCACTCTTACATGGATGGGACTTGAAGCTCATGTGTTGACAATGCAAATGGACCAAGCTGGAAGTCACCAATTCTTACGGACGGTTCACTGAAATCGAGCAGCATTACTTTGAGGACTAAACTGAGTTAGCCCCTGAACACACAACAACCCAGCTGTGGTCAAGAGGTTCCCTCCCTCTGTGGGAAGGTGTGAAATGGAAATAATAACCTTCTTGTTTGGGCTGGAACCAGAGAGTAAAATTGGCCGGATTCTTGTAAAAACAGGAATGGTTCAGTAATGTTATTCAGGAAATCTGCATCTTTCACTGGTTCTGTGATGTGCTCTCTGTGCTGTCTAATAAACTGTTCCATCCTAATGCCCCATCACCACACTGTTAGCATTATGTTACAGACAGGAGACAGTGACAAATTCAGTTTTGTCATGTTTCTCCTCTTCTGTCTATAAGCAAGGGTATTTTTAAGTTTTTCTCATCTTTTCCTTTTTTGAAATAGGCTGTGACCTCTGTGTGTGAAATCCAAATTTTAAATGTTCCATAACAGGGTTACATTAAAACTATAGACTGTGCAGGTATTTAATGCTGGGATGGTTGTCACAACAAATAGTCAAGCACACGCATAGACAGACACACACACCCTCACTTATCAACACACATACGCGCACACACACACACATGCCCTCACTCATCTAGATACAGACACACACACACACGCCCTCACTCATCTACACACACACCCTCACTCATCTAGACACAGACACACACACTCCCACACTCATCTACACACACACCCTCACTCATCAAGACACAGACACACACACTCCCTCACTCATCTACACACACACAGAAACACACTCATGTATACACAAAGGCACACTCACTCATACACATACACAAAAACACACACACATCATACACGTAACTGGCACTCAGGCACACACAGGCAACCATACAATATTCATATATACACAGGCACACACACACTCTCAAATTTGGATGCACGCGCACACACACAAATAATCAGGCATACACATTTTCACAGTCTCTCACCCATTCACAGGTACGAACAGGTTTGGTTGGTTGACTATACAAAATTGACCATAGTATACAGGCTAGGTGGGTTAGCCATGGGGTATTGGGTTGGGTCTGGGTGGGATGCTCTTCAGACAGTCAGTTTGGACTCGATGGGCCGAATGGCCTGCTTCCACTCCATACGGATTCTATGAAATGCGCGCACACACACAATCAGACATTACACATAAAAATATGCATACATAAATATACACTCATGCACATAAAGCAACAAGCCACTCAGCCCATCAATTCTGCTCTACCATTCAATTAGAGTTGAAAATGTGTTGCTGGTTAAAGCACAGCAGGTCAGGCAGTATCCAAGGAATAGGAAATTCGACGTTTCGGGCATAAGCCCTTCATCAGGCTTATGCCCGAAACGTCAAATTTCCTATTCCTTGGATGCTGCCTGACCTGCTGTGCTTTAACCAGCAACACATTTTCAACTGTGATCTCCAGTATCTGCAGACCTCATTTTTTACCCATTCAATTAGACCATGGCTGAATATCTATCTGATTGCAGCTTTTCCATGCTGTTCCATATCCAGACCAGAAAACCGAGGGAGAGATTCATACTTTTTCTCTGATGCGTTCTGGGAAGCACTGGCCTGTAGTGACTATATCCTTTAAACACACATACACACTCATACAGACACACACATTTATGATCACACATACACACACCCACAATCGTACGCACATACATAAGCACACACACATACACACAGATACATAAAGTCAGGCTGAGTATTATCTGGAGTCTGGTTGTGGTGCCTCCAGTTGAATTCTTAGCACGTTGTTAGCAGGAGACTGAACTTTCACCAGATGGCCTGAGGCAAGAGTTCAGAAATGTATAACTAAAGCTTTTTCAAAGACGAGAGGAGTTTTGGTCATGCAATGGGCCCAGTAAGGTGCTCCAAACCCATGATTGAACCCCTCCCTCTACGACCCAATCCCATCATCAAATGCCCTTCCCCCGGGATACTGACCAATCATTGAATCCCCTTGATATCTCGTACCCTAACCCATTATTAAATCTTCCCCCCTCGAGACCTTAACCCATCACTGAATCCTTCCTTCTGGATTAATAACCTGACATTAAATGCCATTCTTGGGATTTCTAAGTTTTCTTAAAGTTCATTCACAGGATATGGATGTCACTAGCTGATCATTCCTAGTTTCCCTTGAGAAGATGGTGGTGAACTACCTCCTGAAGTGCTGTGGTCCATGTGCTGTAGTTCGACCTAAAATGCCAATAGGGAGGAAATTCCACGATTGTGACCCAGCGACAGTGAAGGAATGGTGATATATTTCACATCAGGATGATGAGTGGCTCGGGCTGAAATTGCAGGTGGTGGTTCCCATATATCTGCTGCTGTTGTCCTTAAAGATGGCAGTGGCTGTAGGTTTGTGGTCTGAGATGTTTTACTGCAGTGTATCTTGTAGATGGTACATACTGGAGCTAATGGGTTAATTGAAGGACCTGCTGTTAACAACTCGCATTGAAGACTGTCTTTTCAGGATTCTAACTCTCTTATTACTCTCCTTGGTGCACTCTGACCCCAGGTTCCCTCATATTTCTATTGAATCTCTGCCGTAAGGAGTCTAACTATTATTTCTCTCATTCATGCCATCACGCGAATACTCTAGCCTTCCCTCAAATGCCCAACCAAACCTCCTTCCAATCAGACTCCACCTCTTTGCTGCCTTTGTGTTTTGGAGCCAGGATTGGGGACCGTTGATAATAGCAGATGTGTTGGGCCTACAGAGCTCCAAATGGCCATTTCATCTATATGGGTCTGTTGTCTTCCAACAATCCCCCCCCGACTATCTCCTTTCCTCCTCCCTATCACCCAATCACCCGCACCCCCTCCCCCCAGCCCACCAGCCCGCCCCCCATTCCACCCCTTCACAATCCAGTTCCAATGGTGGAGCCTTTCATCTGCAGTCAGACCAGAAAGCTCACCTTGTGGCAATATGCTGGGAGTGGGGAGAGGCTAAGCTATTCCCTTTGCAAGTGTCTCCTTTGCTGTGCCCTGCCTGTGGGGATGCTGTTTACTCCCACATCCTGGTGATGTGCCTAATTTTAAATGGCCAGTGCCACGGAATGTGTTTGCCAGATGTTCTAAATTTGCGTGGCTAGATTTAGCTTGTTTGCTACATGCCTGAGCAACCTCCAGCCTCCACCTTGTCTTCATTACCCTGTGCGGCTTGTTGCTGCTCCTCCAGCAGGTTTCCGTTTGCTCTGTCATTGTGAGTTGGCCTCAGTACGTGGTTAACCCTCTGGAGTGCATCGGCATGTTGTTTCACCTGCACCCCCTCATCCAGCTGCTCACTTTGCAGTGGCGTCTGTCCAGTTCTAGCCTCAAGTTGCCTTTGAAGGAGAGCTGTGGGTATTGGATCTGTGTAGCTAATAACAGTCAGTGAGATTGAAACTGGTTCAGTTTAATTTTGAGTAACAGACTGAAGGGATTGTAGGCTGAGACTAGCACTGCCCACGTTTCCACAGCTGACGACACTTGTCCATTACCTCATGCTTTGTGGTTTAGCTTAAGGAAGTGAATGTTTCAAAATGTACACACACCTCAGGCTCCACTGCACCAATCATTGATCTCCCACTTAACCTCAGTCTTCCTTACTCTCGCTATCTGTTTAACTCTAAACTCTCTCACTTTCTTTAACCTTTTTTGAAGCTCATTCATAGAATGAGTGTATCATTGGCTGGAACAATATTTTTGACCCTAACCCATCACTGAACCCTTCCTTCTGGGATGATAGCCTGATGTCAAATGCCATGCGTGGGATTCCATCCTATGTTTAAAATTCATTCTCGGAATATGGGTGTCACTAGCTGACCTTCCTTAGTTGCTCTCAAGAACCTGTTTTCTTGAACTGCAGTCCACATGCAGTAGGCTGAGCCACATTGTCCTTAGGATTCTGACCCAGCAACACTGAAGGAACGGAGATATATTTCCAACTCAGGATGGCGAGTGGCTTGGAGGAGAACTTGCAGGTAGTGGTGTTCCCTTGTGTCTACTGCCATTGTCCTTCAGATGTGGTTTTGGATGATGCTGTCTACAGAGTCTTGCTGATTTTCTGCAGGAAATGTTGTAGATAGCACATACTGCTGCTACTGAATATCAATGGTGGAGGGAGTGAATGTTGAATGTGGTGGATGGGATATCCATGCATCTGCTGTCCTGGTCCTTCCAGGTCAGGGCTTCCCAAAGTTGGCTCTATGATCCCAGGTGCTGAGGTTTTGGTGTTGTGAGCTCGAAGATAACAATGGATGTACAACAGCTGCCCTGTGCTCTACCAGACCTCATTGAGGGAGTGTGACAATTTTACAATAGGCCTACAGAGGGAAGAGTTTGGGAATCAGTGTTCTAGATGGTGGAGGTCACTGAGTCTTGGTGAATTACTGTAGAAAAGTTTGTACAAGATACATGCTGCTGGGTACATGTGGGCTCCGCATCAAAAATTTTCTAATTAACCTGTTAAGGCATATTATTACACACCTTTGCAGCAAGTGGGACTTGAACTCCAGCCTCCTGGCCCTGAGATAGAGACACTGCTATAGCGCTACAAAAGCCCTTTGACTGTGTATCAAAGGTACAGGAGCCATGTGAATGGTCGATTGTTCTTGACATTCACTCAGCCATCGCTGGTGGCTTCACATAGTTGCTTATGTGTGGCAGCAACTGCACTCTTAAAAGGGCTTTGGAGGTCAGAGGTCACATGCAGGCTGAAGGAGAGACCCTATCAACAATATTCCTTTCAGGTGGTGGATGTTGTAGAGGAAATGCATTTGGCTCTCTGATACTGAACACTCCACAGTATAGGCACAGAGGGTGCTATAGTATACCCACTACAGCTGACCACTTCTCTGCCATGAGATGTGTAAAACTGAGTGAGTCGAGGCTGACCATGTAAAAGATCCATCTCCACCATGATCATTCCGCATGCAGCTATTTCTTGTTCTGTGTACCCTATCCTCAGAGATATCCCATTCTCCCTGAATTATACACCTTTAGCATACACATGCTTAACATGCACGTTGTCTATCTATCAGACAAGACAAACTAAAAACAGTTACTTTACTTCTTAAAACAGCCAGACATCACCTGCTGACTCTGCGTTGCATGTATCTTGACATAAAACAAATTTCTCTGCAGATCGTGGTGAAACAAAATTGTGGTATTTCAGACACTAGAAGGGTTTAATCTGATAAGGTGTTTGTATTGAATAATCTATCATCACTTGGTAATCTATCATCACTGGGTGAGATGTATTCAAGCATATTGAGGGACGTGAGGGAAATTACAGAGGCGCCAGCCATCATATCTAGTCTTACATGAAACATAGAGCTGTATAGCACAAGACCAGACTCCTCAACTGACCCAGCGGCCATGTCTTGAACTGACCCTGCGGCCATTCTAAACTAATTTCATTTGCCTGCACATACTCTGTATCCCTCTATTCCTGCCTGTTCATGTGTCTATCTAAATGCCTCTGAAATGTTGCTATTGTATCTGCTTCTACCACCTCCACTGGCAGCGTGTTCCAGGCACCTACCACCCTCTGTGTAAAAGACTTTCTTCACACATCTCCTTTAAATCCCATTGGTGACTCCTCAGAGATTGAAACAGTTCGTGCCTGGATACAGCTGGATATGGACAATATCCAGGTTTGGGCTGATAAGTAACATTCATGTCACACATCTATAATGCAGTGACCATTCCCAACATGAGAGAATCCAATTAACACCCTCGCCATTCAATGATATTACCATCACTGAACCCAACACGATGCACATCCTGGGTGTTACCATTGACTGAAAATTGGGCTGGAATAAATGCCATAGCAACAAGAGCAGGTCAGAGATTGGGAATGTCACCGCAAGTAACTCACCTCTTCACTCCCAAAGCATCTCCAACAACTACAAGGCATATCAGGAATATCATTCATTGTTTATCTGGGTATGTCGCTTTCTCAATGGATTGTTGTTCCTGTGTCTTTTATTCCATTGTTATTCCATTTCTGTTGTTGGCTTGCTATGGATCTCTGGGTCCGTACCTTGCAACCACCTCTTTCATGTGGTTGCTTTCAGGTTGCTCTAAGTCCTGTCTTGCTGGTGTCACCCAGCAGGAACCCTTCATCATTTAGATTCATTCAGCATTGGCATAGCTATCACTAACTGCTTGATCTTCATCAACGTCGCTTCTGATTCCATGCCCAGTACCATTACATGTCATTGGCCTGCATTGGCAGAATGCTTCACGCTCTGCCCACAAGTCGGTTCAGAATTTTGTCAACTGGTTATATTACTTTTACATCCATCGATCGCTGCATGGCAGCTCTCAACTTTGCATAAGGTGAGCCATCCCAGACTCGAAACGTTAACTCTGTGTCTCTCCCTAGCCACAGAACTGTGGAATTTCTCCAGTACTTTCTGTTTTTGTTTCAGGCTTCCACTGAACCCAGTACCATGCAAACTGTAGACTGGATCGGACGGGGATGAGTGGCAGTTGCTTGCTGTCAATGATGTGGAACTCCAGATCCTTGTTCATGTTGTAAGGGGTTCGCAGAGTAATCTGTCCTTTTGGTATGAGTATGATACCATCATATAGCCTTAACCTTACTCTTCAGGTCTTCAAGTTTGGATGAACATGTTCAGCCACTTCACTTTGAAGGTCATGATGTTGCACAATGCAATAGTGTCCATCTGATTTTTTTTATTGATCTGATGTTCTTCTGCAGTCCTTATTCCAAAAGTTACCAACTGTGTCTCACCAATTGACTTGACCAATTCAGCCTATTGAATGCTGTGAAATATACAGGCAATATCTCTCCTGTGGCTATCTCTGCCTGCTTGCTGTGCTTCCTTTTAACCATGCAAAATAATTCCGCTCCTTGCAGTGAGAATTCTGCTTTCCTTACACTCTTGACTTTCTGCATTTCCATCTCCAATGTTTGTATTCTGTGACAGCAGAATCATATTGAATGGTGGATATAATTTTCTGAGGCTGGCAAGCACAGGCCGGTTGCAAAAGTGGCTTTGGCTGTCAGTCATTGGCACATATAATTTTCATATTTAGCATTGGCACTGAAACTCATCTACCACTTTACTCATTTGTGTGGTAGGCGATACATCTTCTTGGCTTGATGGCAGCATCCTATCAGTGGAGCAAACCATCGCTGGGTTTACTGGTTAGTAGCAGTATGAGACACCTTTTGTTCATATTTTTTACACATCTCCCCCCTTGAAGGCAACCTGAGATAGACTAGGTAACGTGTAGGGACAAAAGTCGTGGGCTGGGCCAAGGTTCTTTCATGACTTCTGGCGATACATGACAATTGATGACTTGATCAGAGCATTGATTATCATGCGAGATAATTTAATTGTTATTGGAAATAAATGATTAAATAATCCAGACTTTGTTAAGAGTTACACCAGGAACCAATTTAAGATCATCAGTCGGGTCTGCAGCATGATGAATTTGCAAGTACCAGAAGCTATATACTGAAATTTTCAACATACAGGACTTGAGTTTTTGGTAAGTAAATGTACCCTGCACCTCTTTCAAACAAAGGGGTCAAGGAAACAGCCAAATTGGGCTGCCATGGAATCTCCCTGCCTGGTTTGAGAATGAAGATTGACAGGTTCTTGCAGCATCTCTAATCAATGATGACTCAAACATTCAGCATCTTCTTCTCATTCTGCATAAAACAATCTCTCTTTATTCACATTTGTGATGAATGCAAGTCAAGGAGCTTCAACTTCCAGTCCCCCTTTTAGCAATTTTACATTCTGTCCTGCCGAGCATTTGTCTGCGACAGTCTTGCCTGGTATGTCTGTCAGCATGATGCAAGGGCTGGTCTGTTTTACCATGAACATGATCCAGCTACTGATTTACTAACCCATTATGCAGAAAGACTTGGGGTTCAGTTGCATAGATCTTTAAAATATCACAAGCAGGTGTAGAAAATAATCCAGAATACCGGCCTTAATGTTGAGAGGACTGGAGTAAGGATATAAAAGTTGTACTGCAGCTACACAAAGTCCTGGGCCTGCTTCAGGATCCCCCTGTCATCAAGGACACCCTCCTGCCTCATCATTGAACCTGTACAGTGTGGAAGCAGGCCATTCGGCCCATTGAGTCAACACTGATTCTCCAAGGAGCATCCCAAGCCAACCCACCCCTGTATCCTATCCCTGTATTTCTAATATGCCTAATCCACCTAACCTATACACCCCTGGACATGACAGGGTAATTTAGCATGGCCAATTTACCTACCTGCACATCTTTGCACTGGGGGAGGAAACTGGAGCACCTGGAGGGAGCCCACACAGACATATAGGGAGAATGTGTAAACTCCACACGGACAATCATCCCAAACTGGAATCAACCCCAGGTCCCTGGTGCTGTGAGGCAGCAGTGTTAACCACTGAGTCACCGTGCCTTCAACCTCATGGATTTGGATGTACATGGACTAGGTCTCATTGCACCTCTCCCTCTTCTAATCTGTTGCCATTCAGATAATAATCTGCCATCCCTGTTTTTGCTCCCAAAGTGGCTAACCTCACATTGATCCACATTATACTGCCATGCATTTGCCCACTCATTCAACCTGTCCAAATCACACTTAATCATCTCTGCTGCATTCTCACAGTTTGCTCACCCAACCAGTTTGTGTCATCTGCAAACTTGGAGACATTACGTTTGGTTCCCTCAACTAAATCTGTGGAACCCAGCTATCAGAGGATAGACCGCTCAGAGAGTTATACAGGGAATCCCTGATTTATGAGCATCTGACTTACAAACGCTCGTACTGACAAACATGATCCCAAACAGTGGTGTAATTTCAAAGATGAAACATACAAGCATTTCTTGTACCTATGAACAGTTGCTTTATATTGTCGTGTATTGTGATCTGATTTGTGTACAAACCAACTTGTAAATGGACTAAAGAACGGAATCCTATGGCAACCCAGGGACTGCCTGTACATTCGTCTGGTTAGAAAAGTGAAAAAAAAAGAGAGGCGAGAAGCAGGTCCCGACTTTGCCCAAGTTGGAGGAAGTGAGGACTGCAGATGCTGGAGATCAGAGTCGAGAGTTTGTTGCTGGAAAAGCGCAGCAGGTCAGGCAGCATCCGAGGAGCAGGAGAATCAATATTTCAGGCATAAACCCTTCATCAGGATTGATTCGTGATGAAGGGCTTATGCCCAAAACATCGATTCTCCTGGTCCTCAGATGCTGCCTGACCTGCTGTGCTTTTCCAGCACCACACTCTGGACCCCGGCTTCGCTCAAGTCTGACATTGCAGACTGGCCTTTTCCTAGGCACGTAAGTGGTTGACTGATGACCCTACAACCACCTCTTGAGAACAGAAGAGCCTGTGACAATTGTTCACGCATTTAGTCCAACAATGACTGAGATGTTAAGAAGAAATTGTATGAGAACCAGGAAGACCAGATTGTGGTGATTGGTGACACAGTTTTTTGAGTGAGTCACCTGAGTGTTCCCAATGCGTTAGCCCTTGTAGAGTTTATCATGAAGCCAGGGTTCTTTTTAATTCTTGTTATAGATCTGTTGAGATATACAGCATGGAAACAGACCCTTCGGTCCAACTTAGCCATACTGACCAGATATTATAAATTAAAAATTAGATTCCCTACAATGTGGAAACAGACCCTTCGGTCCACACTGACTCTCCGAAGAGGAACCCACCTAGACCCATTCCCCTCTGATTAATGCACCTAATATTATGGGCAATTTAACATGGCCAATTCACCTGACCTGCACATCTTTGGTCTGTGGGAGGAAATGGACATGGGCGAGACTCTCGGATGGTTTGTTGCCTCCCGGGTGCCAGGGTCCGAGACGTCTCGGACCGTGTCTTCAGAATCCTTAAGGGGGAGGGTGTACCAGCCAGAAGTCGTGGTACACATTGGCACCAACGACATAGGTAGGAAGAGGGGTGGGGAGGTCATTCAAGAGCTCGGAGTTAGGCTGGAAGCTAAAAGCTAGGACAGACAGAGTCGTCATCTCTGGGTTGTTGCCGGTGCCACGTGACAGTGAGGCAAGGAATAGGGAGAGAGTGCAGTTGAACACGTGGCTGCAAGGATGGCGTAGGAGGGAGGGCTTCAGGTATTTGGACAATTGGACTGCATTCTGGGGAAGGTGGGACCTGTACAAACAGGACGGGTTGCACCTGAACCAGAAGGGCACCAATATTCTGGGGGGTAGGTTTGCTAGCACTCTTCGGGGGTGTTTAAACTAATTTGGCAAGGGGATGGGATCCGGACTTGTAGTCCAGCAAGTAAGCTAGCTGTTTGTCAGGATGTCCTAGAATGTAGGGAGGCTGTGGAGAAGGTAGCACTGACAGGGAATACTTGTGGACACAGAGATGGGCTCAAGTGCGTATACTTCAACGCAAGGAGTATCGGAAATAAGGTGGGTGAACTTAAGGCGTGGATCGGTACCTGGGACTACGATGTTGTGGCCATCACGGAAATGTGGATAGATGAGGGACAGGAATGGTTGTTGGAGGTTCCTGGTTACAGATGTTTCAGTAAGATTAGGGAGGGTGGTAAAAAAGGAGGGGGGTGGCATTGCTAATTAGAGATGGTATAACGGCTGCAGAAAGGAAGTTTGAGGGGGATCTGCCTTTGGAGGTGGGCTGAAGTCAGAAATAGGAAAGGTGCAGTCACCTTGTTGGGTGTTTACTATAGGCCCCCCAATAGCAGCAGAGATGTGGAGAAACAGATTGGGAAACAGATTTTGGAAAGGTGCAGAAGCCACAGGGTCGTAGTCATGGGCGACTTCAACTTCCCAAATATTGATTGGAAGCTCTTTAGATCAAGTAGATTGGATGGGGCGGTGTTTGTGCAGTGTGTCCAGGAAGCTTTTCTAACTCAGTATGTAGATTGTCCAACCAGAGGGGAGGCCATATTGGATTTGGTACTCAGTAATGAACCGGGACAAGTGATGGGCTTGTTAGTGGGTGAACATTTTGGTGATGGTGACCACAATTCTGTGACTTTCACCTTGGTTATGGAGAGAGATAGGTGCGCACAACAGGGTAGATTTTACAATTGGGGGAAGGGAAATTACGATGCTGTAAGACAGGATTTGAGGAGCATAAGTTGGGAGCATAGGCTGTCAGGGAAGGATGTGGTGGAAATGTGGAACTTTTTCAAGGAGCAGATACGACGCGTCCTTGATATGTATGTACCTATCAGGCAGGAAAGAAATGGTCGTGTGAGGGAGCCTTGGTTGACGAGGGAGGTTGAATGTCTAGTAAAGAGGAAGAAGGAGGCTTACATAAGGTTGAGGAAACAGGGTTCAGACAGAGCAGTGGAGGGATACAGGATAGCCAGAAGGGACCTGAAGAAAAGGATTAGGAGAGCTAAGAGAGGGCATGAAAAATCCTTGGCGGATAGGATCAAGGATAACCCCAAGGCATTTTATGCGTATGTGAGAAACATGAGAATGACGAGAACGAGGGTACGTCCGATCAAGGACAGTAGTGGGAGATTGTGTATTGAGTCGGAAGAGATAGGAGAGGTCTTGAATGAGTACCTTTCTTCAGTATTTACGAACGAGAGGGATCGTATTGCTGAAGAGGAGAGTGTGAAACGGACTGGTAAGCTAGAAGAGATACTTGTTAGGAAGGAAGATGTGTTGGACATTTTGAACAACTTGAGGATAGACAAGTCCCCCGGGCCTGACGGGATATATCCTAGGATTATGTGGGAAGCAAGAGAGGAAATTGCAGTACCGTTGGCAATGATCTTTTCGTCTTCACTGTCAACAGGGGTGGTACCAGGGGACTGGAGAGTAGCGAATGTTGTGCCCCTGTTCAAAAAAGGGAATAGGGATAACCCCGGGAATTACAGGCCAGTTAGTCTTACTTCTGTGGTAGGCAAAGTAATGGAAAGGGTACTGAGGGATAGGATTTATGAGTATCTGGAAAGACACTGCTTGATTAGGGACAGCCAGCACGGATTTGTGAAGGGTAGGTCTTGCCTTACAAGTCTTATTGAATTCTTTGAGGAGGTGACCAAGCATGTGGATGAGGGTAGAGCAGTGGATGTAGTGTACGTGGATTTTAGTAAGGCATTTGATAAGGTTCCCCATGGTAGGCTTATGCGGAAAGTCAGGAGACATGGGATAGAGGGAAATTTGGCCAATTGGATAGAAAACTGGCTAACCGGTCGAAGTCAGGGAGTGGTGGTAAATGGTAAATATTCAGCCTGGAGCCCAGTTACAAGTGGAGTTCCACAGGGATCCATTCTGGGTCCTCTGCTGTTTGTAATTTTTATTAATGACTTGGATGAGTGAGTCGAAGGGTGGGTCAGTAAATTTGCAGATGATACGAAGATTGGTGGAGTTGTGGACAGTGAGGAGGGCTGTTGTCGGCTGCAAAGGGACTTAGATGTGATGCGGAGCTGGGCTGAGGAGTGGCAGATGGAGTTCAACCCTGCCAAGTGTGAGGTTGTCCATTTTGGAAGAACAAATAAGAATGCGGAATACAGGGTTAACGGTAGGGTTCTTAGTCAGGTGGAGGAACAGAGGGATCTTGGGGTCTATGTACATAGATCTTTGAAAGTTGCCACTCAGGTGGATAGAGCTTGTAAGAAGGCCTATGGTGTATTAGCGTTCATTAGCAGAGGGATTGAATTCAAGAGTCGTGAGGTGATGTTGCAGCTGTACAGGACTTTGGTTAGGCCACATTTGGAGTACTGTGTGCAGTTCTGGTCACCTCACTTTAGGAAAGATGTGGAAGCTTTGGAGAGGGTACAGAGAAGATTTACCAGGATGTTGCCTGGAATGGAGAATAGGTCTTTCGAGGATAGGTTGAGAGTTCTCGGCCTTTTCTCGTTGGAATGGCGAAGGTTGAAGGGTGACTTGATAGAGGTTTATAAGATGATCAGAGGAATAGATAGAGTAGACAGTCAGAAACTTTTTCCCCGGGTACAACAGAGTGTTACAAGGGGACATAAATTTAAGGTGAAGGGTGGAAGGTATAGGGGAGATGTCAGGGGTGGGTTCTTTACCCAGAGAGTGGTGGGGGCATGGAATGCGCTGCCCGTGGGAGTGGTAGAGTCAGAATCATTGGCGACCTTTAAGTGGCAATTGGATAGGTACATGGATGGGTGCTTAATCTAGGATAGATGTTCGGCACAACATCATGGGCTGAAGGGCCTGTTCTGTGCTGTATTGTTCTATGTTCTATATATGAAAGCAGAGCACCCGGAGGAAACCCATGCAGACACGGGGTGAATGTGCAAATTCCACACAGACAGTCACCCGAGACTGGAATCGAACCAAGGACCCTGGTGCTGTGAGGCAGTAGTGCTAACCACTGAGTCACCATGCCACCCTATCTAGTCCCATTTGCCAGCATTTGGCCCATATCCCTCTAAACCCTTCCTATTCATGTTCATATTCCAGATGCCTTTTAAATGTAATTGTACCAGCCTCCTCCACTTCCTCCGACAGCTCATTTCATACAAGCACAACCCTCTGTGTGAAAATGTTGCCCTTAGGTCCCTTTTAAATCTTTCCCCTCTCAAATCTATGCCCTCTAGTGACCTTGTCTATGCCTTCATGATTTTATGAACATCTATAAGGTCACCTCTCAGCATCTAATGCTCTAGTGAAAATGACTGCAGCCTATTGACCCTGTCCCTGTAGCTCAGACCCTGTAACCTTGGCAACATTCTTGTAAATCTTTTCTGAACCCTTTCAAGTTTCACAATATCCTTCACCGTTGAAAAGTGTGGCACTGGAAAAGCACCGCAGGTCAGTCAGCATCCAAGGATCAGGAGGATCGATATTTCAGGCATAAGCCATTCAGCAGAAATAATGGGAACTTGCTACTCCTGTGTCTTTGCATTTACTTGAACATTTCAATCTCGGCAATATCTTTTGATAAAAGGCAAAATTTTAAAAAAACCTGGTTGCATCCATAATTGGCATCAAAATGACTCCATCACCATCCAATAGAGCAATATAACCAAGAGGAGTAGAGTGTTCTACAGAACCTGAACTCTATGTTGCAAATTAAAGTATACAAACTCATTGACAAGAGTAGCATCCTGCACCAGAGCCCCATGAGAGCTTCATCCACAGAGATTGGCATTGCCACAAGTTCAGTGCACAGAGATTGGCATTGCCAAGAGTTGAGTGCGCAGAGATTGGCATTGCCAAGTGCTGAGTGCGCAGAGATTGGCATTGCCAGAGCTGAGTGTGCAGGGATTGGTATTGCCAAGAGCTGAGTGCGCAGAGATTGGCGTCACCAAGAGCTGAGTGTGCAGAGATTGGTACTACCAAGAGCTGAATGCAAAGTGATTGGTAGTGTCAAGAGCTGAGTGTGCAGGGATTGGCATCGCCAAGAGCTGAGTGCGCAGGGATTGGCATCGCCAAGAGCTGAGTGCGCAGGGATTGGCGTCACCAAGAGCTGAGTGCGCAAGCATTGGCATCGCTCAGAGCTGAGTGCGCAAGCATTGGTGTCGCTCAGAGCTGAGTGCGCAGGGATTGGCGTTGCCAAGAGCTGAGTGCGCAGGGATTGACGTCGCCAAGAGCTGAGTGCGCAAGGATTGGTATTGCCAAGAGCTGCATAAGCGAGGACAGGCATTGCTGTGAGCTGTGCATGCAGAGGTTGGCTTGTGAGAGCTACAAGGTTTTCAGGTCCAGTGTTGTAAAACACCAGTCCCCTGAAGAAAATATAAGTGATAACTTTGAAGTAGCTAGTCGACAAATTGTTGAAGCTACTACAGAATGCACTAGAAATATAGGAAAGGCACTGGTGAGATTATCTTAATGAAAACTGAGATCAAGTCAAGGAGCATAAGAACAAGGAGCAGGAGTAGACCATCTAGCCCACCAAGCCTGCTCCGCCGTTCGATAAGATCATGGCTGGCCTTTTTGTGGACTCAGCTCCACTTAACCAGCCACTCACCAAAACCTGTTTGGCATGAAAACATTCAATGGGGTAATCTCAATTGCTTCACTGGGCAGGGAATTTCACAGATTCACATCCCTTTGGATGTAGGAGCTCCTCGTTAACTCAGTGCAGAGAATGGGAAATGTAGCAAGACTGGGAAAAAAAGATCTATCTGTTCACCAGAAATCATTGCCTGAGAATGAAAGGATTCTGTAATGGTGGCAAGACACAAGGGAGTGGAGACATAAGCTGGAGAGCTTCGGGTCCATCTGTGCTGATGAGGAGTTTCTCTGGCGCCCTGGAAACAGTGTTGCTTCCTCATTCGGTCAAATATCCACTGCTTCTCAGTGTTTAGATTTGATTATTTACAGTGTAGAAACAGGCCCTTCGGCCCAACAAATCCACACTGATCCACAGCCCACCCCCCTACATTTATCCCTTTCCCTAACACTATGGGCAATTTAGCACAGCCAATTCACCTGACCTGCACATTTTTGGAACGGAGGAAACCCACGCAGACACGGGGAGTATGGGCAAACTCCACACAGTCAGTTGCCTGAGGTGGGAATTGAACCCGGGTCTCTGGCGCTGTGAGGCAGCAATGCTAACCACTGTGCCAACGTGCTACCCTTGGGCTAGGGAAATAGGTCCTTACAACATGGGGCTCAGCACCTTCAGGATATGCCTTGCTCAGGATGAATGAGAATATGAAAATAATATGGTTTAGATCATCATTGGAAAGTGATGTAAGATCACATGATTGTTTTTCTCCATCAGTCTCATGGCTGAGGTAAAGCCTTGACCACGATATTGATCGTGTTTAAACAAAAGGGTGGATTTTCTGCATCAAAAGACTCCTGCAATATTAACCAACCTCTCACCAGGAATTGATTACAGTAAATATTTCACCCCAATAGACCAGCTTCTGGATTAGCACCCAGTCTGAAAACGTGGATAGTAAGCCCTCTTTGTGAATGTTGAAAATGCCACCAGATCCAAGGAGGCTCAGGAAGCTCCAGGCTCTGAGTGGATCTCCAGAGAAATGTACAAACTTGAGGGAATTGTAGCTTTACATTAAACTCACACAATTACAACACAGAATGCAGGATCAATAAACGGTTTGCCGGGAGTCCTTCTACTGTAAGGACTCTTAGCCATGTTGTAGAATGTGCATTGTCAGAAAGCATCAAGTGAATTCAGTGAAAGATGCTTCAAACGTAATCCTCAGCTTTGGCCAAATATGAGGAGAATGCTGCGACAATGGGACTCTGCTGCTGTGCCATTGAACTGATGAAGCCTTTGACTTGGGAAGTGGCGTTGCCTTGTGGGGAGGTCTGTCAGGCTTGGTGGAGTTTAATTTCACACTGGAACAATGGTCAGATTCACTGATTGTGGTGAATACGTTGATGTCACAAGTTGGTGTGAGACAGGGGTATGTCTGTGATCCTCAGTATACTGTCTGCTGTCAGGTTTCCTTGGGAAATTGGTAAAGTTGAAAGAGGGATACACAGCAGACAGTAAATCACTGCAAACTGTAACTGAAATAGGATTATAATCACACAGCATCAGGTTATAGTCCAAAGAGTGCTGCTCCTTTGTCGGGGAGCTAATGGGGCAGGATCATGGGACACAGGCTTTATAGCACAAGTTCATAGTGTCATACAACTGATACGATATATTGAACAAAACTAGATTTGCTGTTAAGTCTTGCATCTTTTAGAATAGATTGCAGGTTTTGATTAATTAATATGTAAATCCCAGAATGTCTTTCAAGTCACATTCCCGAGATAACTTACAGTTTTATTAAAAAAAAGTTATGGTCCTGTTGTTGTGTGAGTTTTAATTTTGTACACCCCAGTCCAACACCAGCACCTCCAAATTATAAAAGAAAATGACATTTAAGCTCAGACAATGCATTCAAAGTGTGAGGTTGGAGACTGTCTGTATTCAATCTTGAGTCAGGTTGGTTCTATTTCCAAAGTAGGAATTTATAAAATGTCACATGGACTGCCTGCATTACCTGCATGCAGATTGTGTGTTTTTTGAACAAAATAGATTGTATCTGCAAATACAATTTTGCAAATACAAATTCACCCCATAGATTTACAAGTGTGCATGCATGTGAGGGAGAGTGTAAAAGTGTGTGTGTGTGTGTGTGTGTGTGAGAGAAAATATACAGTGTAGTGTGAGATGAGCCTCTCCAAGGCAGACTTTGGGGTACGCAATAATGCAGAGTGGCCAAACAGAGACTGATAGCCAAGTTTGATACCCATGGGGAAGGCCTTAACTAGGACATAGGTTCATGTCACACTACGGATGATCCCACTACACTATACACATTCTCACACACACAAGCATACATACTCAAACCCCCTTACATACTCACACACTCACACAGACTCTCTGTCATACACATGCTCTCTCTCAGACACACACACCCCACACTCTCACACTCTCTCACAGGCTTATACTCCGTCACACTCACGCACACACTACCAAGCATACACTCACTCTCTTTCTGTCTCACACACATACACACACACACACACACACACACACACACGCAGTCTCTCCCTTACATGCACGCACACACATGAGTCTATGGGTTGACTTTGTATTTGCAGATACATTCTATTTTGTCCAAAAAGGACAGTTTGTAGGACAGTCAGGCATTTGATATGGTTCCCCATGGTAAGCTAATGGAGAAAGTGAAATTACATGGTGTGCAAGATGTTCTCTCTAGGTGGATAAAGAACTGGTTGAGCAACAGGAGACAGAGAGTAGTAGTTGAAGGGAGTTTCTCGAAATGGAGAAAGGTGACCAGTGGTGTTTGACAGGGATCAGTGCTGGGATCACTGTTGTTTGTAATATACATAAATGATCTGGAAGAGGGCACTGTTGGTATGATCAGCAAGTTTGCAGATGACACAAAGATTGGTGGAGTAGCAGAACGCATAGGGGACTGTCAAAGAATACAGGAGAATATGGATTGGAGACTTGTGCGGAGAAACTGAGTTTTTGTTCTTTGTTCTTCTTGAAAGAAGTTCTAAGATTTACGTATTAATGAACCAAAACCTGCAACCCATTCTAAAAGTTGAAAGACTTAACAGCAATCTAGGTTTGTTCAATATATATCAGTTGCATGACACTATGTGCTATAAAGTCTGCGACTTATGATTCTTCCCCACTAGCTACCTGATGAAGCAACGGTGCTCCGAAAGCTAGTGCTTCCAAATAAACCTGTTGTACTATAACTTGCTGTTGAGTGATTTTTAACTTTGTACACCCCAGTCCAACACCGGCACCTCCACATCATGATACTGAAATGAGCATCTGTTATCAGTGATGACAGTGTAAGAGTTACTGTTTGCTCATGACCAGTTCCTTCTGCAGCATTCTGAAGAGGTCTTTCAAAGGATTGTGGATTGTTTTTCAGAAGCAGCTGAGGATTTTAGGTTAACCATCAGGAAAGGAGTGAAACTAGAAGACAGAGGGTGTTGGTGGAGGGTTGTTTTTCAGACTGGAGGCCTGTGACCAGTGGAGTGCCACAAGGATCGGTGCTGGGTCCTCTACTTTTTGTCATTTACATAAATGATTTGGATGCGAGCATAAGAGGTACAGTTAGTAATTTTGCAGATGACACCAAAATTGGAGGTGTAGTGGACAGCGAAGAGGGTTACCTCAGATTACAACAGGATCTGGACCAGATGGGCCAATGGGCTGAGAAGTAGCAGATGGAGTTTAATTCAAATAAACGTGAGGTGCTGCATTTTGGGAAAGCAAATCTTAGCAGGACTTATACACTTAATGGTAAGGTCCTAGGAAGTGTTGCTGAACAAACAGATCTTGGAGTGCAGGTTCATAGCTCCTTGAAAGTGGAGTCGCAGGCAGATAGGATAGTGAAGAAGGCGTTTGGTATGCTTTCCTTTATTGGTCAAAGTATTGAGTACAGGAGTTGGGAGGTCATGTTGCGGCTGTACAGGACATTGGTTAGGCTACTATTGGTATATTGTGTGCAATTCTGGTCTCCTTCCAATCAGAAAGATGTTGTGAAACTTGAAAGAGTTCAGAAAAGATTTACAAGGATGTTGCCAGGGTTGGAGGATTTGAGCTACAGGGAGAGCCTGAACAGGCTGGGGCTGTTTTCCCTGGAGCGTTGGAGGCTGAGGGGTGACCTTCTAGAAGTTTACAAAATTATGAGGGGCATGGATGGAGTAAATTGTCAAAGTCTTTTCCCTGGGGTTGGGAAGTCCAGAACTAGAGGGTATAGGTTTAGGGTGAGAGGGGAAAGATATAAAAAAGACCTAAGGGGCAACATTTTCACACAGAGGGTGGTACGTGTATGGAATGAGCTGCCAAAGGATGTGTTGGAGGCTGGTACAATTGCAACATTAAAGAGGCATTTGGATGGGTGTATGAATAGGAGGGGTTTGGAGGGACATGGGTCAGGTGCTGGCAGGTGGGACTAGATTGGGTTGGGATATCTGATCAGCATGGACAGGTTGGACCGAAGGGTCTGTTTCCATGCTGTACATCTCTATCACTCTATAACTCTACCATGCCGTGAAGGCTGACGATATCCCACCAACTATAACTAGTGTTTAACACAACACTGAACACTGTCAATAACTTCTTTAGTTTTCAAAGGAGAGTCATACCAGACTCAAAATGTTACCTGTTTTTCTCTCCACAGATGTTGCCAGACTTGCTGAGTTACTCCATCATTCTCTGTGCTTGTTGTTGATAACCACTTCTCTCAGAAACATCAGTTCCAGCAACGTGCGCAAAGACACCCAACAGAATTCATTGAGAAACAGGCCCATCAGCCCATCATATTTACACCAATCAACAAACACAAAACTGCACTAAGCCCATTTACTAGCACTTCATCTATAGCTTACTATACCCTGACATTTTAAGTGCTCATCCAGAGACCACCATCTCAGGCAGAACAATTTATTTTTCTACCACCGTTTGGGTGAAAACATGTTTCCTCAGATTGCCTCTAAACCACTTGTTCCTCTCCTTAAACATATGCTGTCTGGTCTGTCTGGGGAAAATATTCTCATGATCTACTTTGTCAATGTCTCATAATATTTTATACCTCAATCAGATCCCACTCAGCCTCCACTGTTGCAGGGAAAACAAACCCAGTCCCTCCTCATAACTGAGACATTTCAGCCAACGCAACATCCTGGTGAATCTCCTCTGCATCCTCTCCAACGCAGTCCTGTTCTTCTGATAGTGTGACGACCAGCACTGCAAATAATATACCATTTATGGCTGACTAATGTTTTGTAAAGTTGTAACAGCATTTCTCTGCTCCGATATTCTAAACCCTGGCTTAGAACCATTTTCCTTATCCCTTTCTTTAATGAGTTTGAAATTTAAAGTTATAGTCACTATCCCAAACTGCTCACCCACTGACACTTCAACATTCAACTGGCTTAATTTCCTAGGATTAGATCTCGCACTGCCCCATCCCTTGTAGGACCATACATGTACCAGCATAAAAAACTCATCTAAATGCACTTTAAAAATTCTATCACATACAATCTTTTCAAACTAAGGTGTTCTCAGTTAATGTGAGCAAAGTTGAAATTCCCTACAATGATGACCCTTTTTCTCTCACACGTCTCTGTGATTTGCCTCCATATCTGCTGTTCTATCTCCCTCTGACTATTGGGAGGTCTGGTGTGTAATCGCAGCAAAGTAATCACCGCATTTTTATTTCTAAGCTCGACCTCATTTGGAGATCTTTCTAGGACATTCTCCCTCGTTTGCAATGATAGTTTATTTTGTCAATAGTGCAATGCCCCACCTCTCTTATATATCCCCCTACCTCTCTTATATATCCCCCTACCTCTCTTATATATCCCCCTACCATGCCTGAAACTTGTTAAGCTGTCAGTCCTGCCCTTACTTCAACCATGCAACAATATCACATTCCCAAATGCTGATGAACATTTTAAATTCATCTGCCTTACCAGTCAGGTCTTGCATTAAAATAAGTACAAGTTAGCCTTTCAGATCTCCAATTCTGCTTATCCTGCCCATGGCTCTTCTCCCTACCAGACTGTCTTAACATTCCTTCAATATCTCATTGGACCTTGTTTGATTCTTTCCAATTACTCTGTGCCCCATCTCCCTTGCTAAATTACTTTAAAACCTCCCCAAACACATGAGCACACCTCCCAGCTAAGATACTATCCTGTTCTGGTTCAGGAGCAACACATCCAGCTTGTACAGGTTTTTGGGGTCAGTGGGTGGTGTGGTGCCACAGTGGTAGCACAATGTCAAGGACCCAGGTTCAATTTCACCCTCAGGTGACTGTCTGTGTGGAGTTTGCACATTCTCCCTGTGTCTGCATGGGTTTCCTCCCACAGTCCTATGCTGTACAACTTAGGTGAATTGGCTATGCTAAACTGCCAATAATAGTGTTCAAGGATATGCAGGCTAGGTGACTTAGCCATGGCACATGCAGGGTTGTGTGGATAGGTTTGGGTGGGGTGGAGTTTAGTCTGGGTTGGATGCTCTTTGTAAGGTCAGTGCAGACTCGATGGGCTGAAACTGTCGGGATTCTATGAATGGCCCCAGTGATTCAAAAGTCCAAAGCCTTCCCTCTTCACCATTCCCCTTTAGGCTCACATTTATCTGACCTCTACACGATAGCATGGAACATTGGAAGGCATCCAGACATAAATTTAGTAATCTTGCTCTTCAATCTACTAACGAATGATCTAAATTCCCTGTTGCAGGACCTCATTTCTTTTTTTTAAACCCGTGTTGTTGGTACTGAAGGGGGAGGCTGTTCACCCTCCCCCTTCAGAAAATTCTGCGGCTCCCCTGAGACATTCCTGATCCTGGCACCGTGCTTTCCAGCAACACATTTTCAGCTCTGATCTCCAGCATCTGCAGTCCTCACTTTCTCCTGGCACCAGGGAGACAATATATCATTTGAGAGGCTTATTTGCTGCCCCAGAACTACCTGCCAGTTCCCCGTACAATTGAGTCCCCTATCACTAAAGCTCCCCTACTCCTTTCCCTCTCCGTGGTGCCAGTGATTTGGCAGGTGCTGCTTTCCCCTGCTTAGCCATCTCTCCCCAGCGGTATCGAACATGATCTATCTGTTTCTGAGGGCAATGGCCACAGGGGGCTCCTGCACTATCTGTCCACACTCCTGGTGGTCAACCAGTGCTTTTGAGTCTGGGTAGTCCTTACTTGTGTTGTAAGCAGCTCACTAAATGTGCTGTCCATGACGTCCTCAGCCTCACCTGTCCACCAGCAGCCCCATGCGGTCAGTCAGGAGCTGCAGCTGAACATACTTACTGTATACATGGCTACTGTACTGACTGGAAGTATCCCTGTTTTCCTGCATATTGCAGAAGGAGCATTCCACAGTGGTGAGTGAATCTTAGCAACTACAACAATAACATTACTCAACCCTACCCACTACTCACTGAAGCAGATTTCCCGTTCACTCTTTCCATATTCCTGATAAACTACAAACCAGAAAAGTAAACACATGACACTCTGTCCTTCTCCTGGTACTAGTCTCCTGGTCCCTAAGCAGCCAAACGTCTTGCTCTGCAGCACCTTTCAAACTCAGTTATCACCTCAGGAGCTCTGCCTCTGGGTTCACAGAAGGCTCCACTTACTCTGCATCTCCCTCTCCGACTGAGCTCGATCCGCTCCCTCTCCCTCTCCCACTCCCTCTCCGACTGAACTCGATTCCCTCCCTCTCCCTCTCCCTCTCCCTCTCCGACTGAACTCGATTCCCTCCCTCTCCCTCTCCCTCTCCCTCTCCCTCTCCCTTTCCCTCTCCCTCTCTGACTGAACTCGATTCCCTCCCTCTCCCTCTCCCTCTCCCTTCTCCCTCTCCCTCTCCCTCTCCGACTGAACTCGATTCCCTCCCTCTCCCTCTCCCTCTCCCTCTCCGACTGAACTCGATTCCCTCCCTCTCCCTCTCCCTCTCCCTCTCCGACTGAACTCGATTCCCTCCCTCTCCCTCTCCCTCTCCCTCTCCGACTGAACTCGATTCCCTCCCTCTCCCTCTCCCTCTCCCTCTCCCTCTTCGACTGAACTCGATTCCCTCCCTCTCCCTCTCCCTCTCCCTCTCCCTCTCCCTCTTCGACTGAACTCGATTCCCTCCCTCTCCCTCTCCCTCTTCGACTGAACTCGATTCCCTCCCTCACCCTCTCCCTCTTCGACTGAACTCGATTCCCTCCCTCACCCTCTCCCTCTTCGACTGAACTTGATTCCCTCCCTCTCCCTCTCCCTCTTTGACAGAACTTGATTCCCTCCCTCACCCTCTCCCTCTCCGACTGAACTCGATTCCCTCCCTCTCCCTCTCCCTCTCCCTCTCCGACTGAGTTCGATCTGCTCCCTCTCCCTCTCCCTCTCCGACTGAGCTCGATTCCCTCTTTCTCCCTCTCCCTCTCCCTTCTGTCTGGGCTCGATTCCCTCCCTCTCCCTCTAACAACAAACCTTGCCGTGTATAAAATGGTGCATGTTCAGGAAATTTACGTTAGGTGCATGAGTCAGGAGTGAATGTGGAATATTAGGGTAGGGAGTGGCTCTGGGTGGGTTACTCTTCGGAGGGTCAGTGTGGGGTTGTCAGGCCGAATGGCCTGTTTCTACTCTGTAGGGATTCCATGTTTCTGTGATATCTAGCCTCTTACATTCCTGTGAGACAATGACGCATTGTTAGGCAACTAACCTGGTTCCAAATGAGAAGCATTCAGAACATCACGGGAGATCACCAAACAGGAGGATAAATTGACCAAAATGGAGATACTTTAAAGAACAGCAACATCTGAAATTGAAGCACTGAACATTTCATCCCAGCTCAGATAGAGTGCTCATGTTGTACAGGTAACAGTCAATAACATCCCTAAAGCAGCAATGTATCACAACTCAAACATGAACATTGCACACGAGGTGGGCTGTGAATAGGAGGAAGATTTCTAAAAGGTGAACCTCAGGAAATTTGGCATGTGGAACACTCAGTGATGTCACTTCCTTCAAACAGCAAAGAATCTATACAGCTAAGGGTAAAAAACAAAGCTAGAAATGCTGGATAATCACAGCCTAGTTAGATAATTCATCCTGGTTCACACTTTGAAAACCATTGAGCTCTGCTGTTAGGCTGGAGAGCAACATTAGAATGGACAACTGAGAACTCCATTGTTGTGGTCTCATTGTAGATTGTTAAAGGTTAAAGAAGAAACCAAGCAATTAATTGAAATTGCAGCACATAATTTCAGGTTTTGTAACAAAAACAAACTTTATATAAAGAGTAACTAAGCAAAGTAAGTACCACTACCTTTTAAAGATAATTCTTTCATTGGATGTGGGCTTTTCTAGCTGGTCCAGCTTTATAGCAAATCCCTAAGGACCCCAGAAGAGAGTTGTTTTCCAGCACTGGGCTGTGGGTCTGGAGTTCGATGTGTGGCTCAGTACAGGTGAAGATAGCTGATTTCATTCACTAAAGGATGTTAGTGAACTTGGTGGATAATAATCACTAGATTTCAATACCAGATTTATATATTGATTTTAAATTCCAAGAGCTGGTATTTGAACCCATGTCTGTAGAGTAATAAGTGAGGTTATTTATTACTAGTCAATAAAGTGTGGAGCTGGCAAAAGCACAGCAGGTCAGGCAGCACCTGAGGAGCAAGGGAGTCGATGTTTTGGACATAACCCTTCATCAGGACTGGGGAGGGGGAAGGGGGCTGAGAAATAAGTAGGGGGAAGGTGGGGCTAGGGGAAAGTTAGGTGGGAAGGCGGTAGGTGAATGCAGGTGGGAGGTGATTGTAATAAGTCAGTGGGAAGTGTGGAGCGGTCAGGTGGGAAGGAAGATGGACAGGTAGGTCAGGTCAAGAGGACAGTGATGACTCGGAGGGCTGGATCTGGGATGAGGTCGGGGGGGGGTGTGCGAGGAGGGTGTGGAGATCTGGAAACTGGTGAATTCAATGTTGATGCCATATGGTTGTAGGCTCCCGAGGCGGGAGATGAGGTGTTCCTCCTCCAGTTTGTGGGTGGCCTTGTTTAGGTGGTGGAGGAGGCCCAGCCTGGACATGTCATCGGGGGGAGTAGGAGTGAGAGTTAAAATGGATGGCCACCGGAAGGTGTTAGTGACAGTCAGGTTTGTGGATTTTGGGTAAGAGATAGAACTGGGGGATGCGGGGTTGGGGAACTATGAGGTTGGATAGGAGATCACCTGAGGTGATGAGATTATGGATGGTTTTGGTGTTGGGGTCTGACTGTAGGTGGCGAAAATGGCAGATAATAATGCCTGGATTTGGAGATTAATGGGGTGGAATGTGAGGACCAGACAGATTCATTCCTTGTGGTTGGGTGTGTGGGGTTTGAGGGTGGAGGTGCCGGAAATGGAGAAGTTGTGATTGAGGGCATTGTTGATCACAGGGGAGAGGAATTTATTGTCCTTGAAGTAGGAGGACATCTGGGGTGTCCTGGAGTGGAATCGCTCATTCTGGGAGTAGATACGGTGGAGGAATTGGGAGTAAGTGATCATGTTTTTAGTGGGGGTGGGGACGGGAAGTTTGTGGGAGAAGGTGTGGTCAAGGTAGCTGTGGGATTCAGTGAGTTTGAAGTAGGTATCAGTGTAGAGTTGGTCATTGGAGGTGGAGATGGAGAGGTCCAGGAAGGGAGGGAGATGTTGGAGATGGTCTGTGGGAACTTGAGGTCAGAGTGAAATGCCTTGGTAAGGACGAACTGTTCAAGCCCTCGTGGGAGCACGAGGCAGTGCTGATACAGTCATCATTATAGTGGAGGAAAAGGTGGGGGATTGTTGCCAGTGTAGTTGTGGAAGAGGGACTGTTCCATGTAACTTACAAAAAGGCAGGTGTGGTACCCGTAGCCACCCCTCTGTAGGAAGTGGCAGGATTGAAAGGAGAAGTTGTTTAGGGTGAGGACCATTCCACTAATCGGATGAGTGTATCAGTGGAGAAGGA